>NC_043972.1:41447977-42103400 GCF_902148855.1 Sphaeramia orbicularis | reverse complement strand
CCCCCCCCCCCCCCCCCCCCCCCCCCCCCCCCCCCCCCCCCATGTTTGTTTGTCTGTCCGTGTGCAAGATAACTCAAGAAGTTATGGACAGATTTGGATGAAAATTTCAGGAAATGTTGATACTTTTCTAGAAAAGCACTCGGAGAGCACAGACCTCCGCCAAGGCAGATCAGTGGGCCCCCCACCCCCGATCACTACCAATATTTAATCATTTGTTCCTTGTGCCAGTATCAACATTTCCTGAAATTTTCATCCAAATCCGTCCATAACTTTTTGAGTTATCTTGCAGACAGACAGACAGGCAGACAAACCAACGCCAGCAAAAACAAAACCTCTTTGGCAGAGGTAATAATAATAATAATAATAATAATAATAATAATAATAATAATAATAATATGGAACAGACTAGACTTTAGAGTTAGACTTTAGAGTGACTTTGTGCAAATATCATGACATGGAATAATCCTGGTATCTTTGCCTCCTCAGGGTTGATAGACTACAACTTCCACTGTTTCCGAAAGGCCATCCATGAAGTATTTGAGGTGGGCGTTTCCACACCGCGTCCTGCGGGCCCCCAGGCGGTGGGCTCACCCTGCACCAAAGCTGTGGCTCTCAACGGCACACCGCGCAACACTGTCTAGAGACCGATGCAAAGTAAAAAACAAAAAGACGCAAAAAGAAGGAAGAGAAAATAATGCAAGGAGGGGCCAGAGAGCCTGTAGAAGAGAGACTACTAAACTGGGGCTCACAGGGCGCCAATCACAATCCCCTGCTCCTCGCACTGACGGCACTGACAGAGGTGGCTCGAGCCCAGAGTGTGTGGGGCAGCAGTGGAGCACAGAGGGGAAGACGGAAGGGAAATCAGACATCTGTTTAAGATGAATGAAAGACATCGAAGCACTGTTTGTCGGACCATTTACTCTGGATTTTCCTTTAAGCGGTCGAAGACTGTAATAATTAGCTGCTGCTCCCTTTCTACGAACAATGGAGGGGAGAAAAACAATCCTTTTGTTGTAACCTTTTGTTATGGACAAGCTGTGATGTCAGTTTGCAGGAATGTGTGTGGTGATAATACACACCCCGACTGCTTCTGTGCTGATATGGGAGGAAAAGAAAAAAAAAAAAAAGACAAGAGGGATGTCAAGCGCTCATCCTAAACCCCACATGTTCAGAGATGGCCTTACGTAGACGAAGCCTTGTCCGAAATGCAGGCTTTCTCTCACCACCACTCACCTCACCCTACCTGAATGCTGCCCAGAACTGGCTTTTTGGTTTCACTCGTGAAGGGAAATTAAGGTTTTGTCCGCAGCCTGAAAGGGATTGTGCTGTCCAGTTGATTTGTGTGAGCGTGTCTGCGTTTATGTGTGTGTGTATGTATGACTGTTCGAGTCAATGAAGGGTTTTGATTAAATCCCAGGCGGGGTTTCACATCTGTACTGGTCTAGGACCTTTACAGAAAGAGTATTTGTGTTTCTGATAATAACGATAATAACGCACTTAGCAAAATTAAACTCCTCTCAATCAGTCACTTTTGATTGACTTATAAAACACGTTAGGCTGGAGATTTGCAAAAGCACTGCCAAAATGATTTGACGACTTAACACTAAAATTGTGATATATTAAAAAAAAAAAAAAAAAAAAAAAGACCAGAAAAAAAAAACCTGTTTGTTAACCATCTAACACAAGTATAATGTGTCTGGCTGATGCACAGGACTGATGGGAGTCCACCACCTAGATTTACCAAGAGATTTTTGGATGAAAGTGTTTGAAACCTGCATGTTTTCCAACAACAATTTGAGTCCTGCCTAAAGTTATTAACCCATGTTGTGTATTAAGTTTGGCTTCATTCAGCAGGATTCACATTTCTTAAAGTAGCCATTCCAAGCATGCATCCACCAGTGTGTTGTCAGCGTGTATCGACCATAACACGGCTCATTGTGTTCCGAAAGTGGTGAGAGGCACCAAGAAAAAGGGATGGTAAACGGCAAGATTTACTCACTTTTGCAAATATAACGATAAGGAAGAACTCCCTATATGCACCTGTTTTGTTTCTTTTTATCAGGGATGAGAAAAGTGGGAAGTGACCTGACTTGGGAGGCAGGATTAAATGGAGGAAATGCACAACAGGAGTTTTTTTCACCACATTAGTGAGGCTTATCGTCATCAGTTGATGCAGTTCTATAAAGTGAGTGCAGCACACATTGATTTTTCTCTTCATGGAACCATATCAACTGATGGGTTAGACAACGCAAAATAAACCTGCCAGAGTTTTTGTTTTTTTTTCCAGAGAAACCTGCTTTTTGAGATGGACGCAATAAATTCTCAACCTAATCATGACAGTCACATAGAAAGACACTTGCACATCAAAACCGTGATGGATGATTGATTTCATGTATTGTGATGCTATACTGTGTGAAATAAATGAAAATTTAAATTCACTCTATGGTGGGGTCATTTTTCAGGTAGCGACAGGGTTAAATACTGGAGTAAAACTAGCAGTAAAAAATACTTTCACCAACAAATATTCAAGTTTTATAGAAATAGATACAGAAAGTATTTGATTTTTCTCCTGTTTTTAACATTTCATGGTGTTACGAGAACAGAATGGCTTTGCACAGTATGAAATCTGTAATAAATTCCATTTCGTGTCATGCTTTCTCTTCTGGAAAACAAGTTTTACTCATAATGCCTTAAAAACTGGACTGGGATTTCCACTAGTTCTTCAAAATAAAAATGGAAATAATTATATGCTAATGACAGTAACCAAAAACTGAGCATCAAAGAATAAGTAAAAAACACTGATCAAAACTATAACTTTTTTTTTTTTTTTAAATATTCAAACCATTCAAAAACCCAAACATCCACTGTCGACCAAAACCATCAGCTGATCTAAACTGTTAAATACCTTGTGATCCATTAATCCTATCAATTCATGTAAATAATTGGTGTAAAATACAGTTTGTCATCTTTTCATGGTCATCAGATAATGACCCATTTGGATGTTCAGAGGCTCCGTAGTTACCGTGGAAACACCGTCATCTTCTACAGCATTGATTCACCAGTAAAACCCATGGAGTTGGATCAGTGACAGTGGATGGAGACATTTGGTTTATGTTCAGTTAATGATAGATTTTTTTCTTCAGTTTTCTCTGTTTTTGATGTATTAACCCTCAACTTTCCTAATCCTTTTGTTTGGTTTTAATGCAAATTCAAAATAAATAAATTCAAAATAAACAAACTTTAACCCATAAGGCCCTAGTGTGACGTATGTTTCAGCTTCTAAATGAATGTTTCTCTATATTTAACCATCCTTAAGTAATTTAAACCCATTTATTGTAATATTATCTTCTGCATTTTGTGTCTTTTTCTGTGAAAATCAGTTATTTTCCTACATTTAATTTACTAATCATGCAGGTGTTCATAAAAGCTGAGTGAAGTTGAGGATTATTTTATCAAAAAATAGTGAAAACTGAAGAAAAAGTGACTTTTTCAGCAAAGATACCAATACCTGAACATAAACCAAGTGTCTCCATCCACTGTCATTGATCCAACTCCATGGGTTTTACTTGTGAATCAATGTTGTAGAAGATGACGGTGTTTCCACGGTAACTACGGAGCCTCTGAACATCCAAATGGGTCATATCTGATGACTATGAAAAGATAAACTGTATTTTACACCAATTAATTACATGTGTTGACAGGATTAGTGGATCAACAGGCATTAAACAGTTTAGATCAGTAGATGGTTTTGGTAGATGGTGGATGTGTGGGTCTTTATGTATTAATCTGAGCTTTTATGAGCATCTACATCAGGAGAGTCAAACTCATTTTAGTTCAGGGGCCACATTCAGCCTAATATGATATAAAGTGGGCTGGACCAGTAAAATAATACAAATAATAGGATAGGAACTTATAAATAATGTCAACTCCAAAGTTTTCTCTATGTTTTTGAGTGAAAAAAGTAAAATTTCATTATGAAAATGTTTACTTCTACAAACTGTACTCGAGCATAACATGAACAAATATGAACAACCTGAAAATTCTTAAGAAAACAAGTGCAATGTTAACAATATTACGCCTTCATTTATCATTTATACACGTGCATCACAACTTACAGATCACAGTGGATCTACAAATACACAAAACATTTAGTAACAGGCAGAATAATGTTAAAATTCCACATTTCAGACATTTTTTTGTAAAAGGCCAGTCTGTAAATGTAACCATTTTTGTGTAATTTTACTTTTTTTTACACTAAAACAGAGGAATATTTGCAGTTTTTATTATTTATAGGTTATTACAGGGGTGTCAAACTCATTTTAGTTCAGGGTCCATATTCAGCTAAATTTGATCTGAAGTGGGCCGGACCAGAAAAATAATAACATAATAACCTATAAATAATGACAACTCCAAATTTTTGTCTTTGTTTTAGTACAAAAAACCCCCCATTAAATTATGAAAATACTTACTTTAATAAACTATCAAAAAAAAAAAAAAAAAAAAAAACCCGGAAAAAACTGAAATTTAAATTGAGAAACGTAAGAAAATTTAATGCAATTTTAACAATATTATTCCTCCATTTCTCATTTGTCCATGTGCATTATGGATCAGATCTACAAAGACACTAAACACTGAGGAACAGGAAGAAAATAGTTCAAATTGTGCTTAATTTTCTTTAGACATTTCAGGTTGTTCATATTTGTTCAGGTTATTCACATTTTAGTGTTACAGGATAGTTTGTAAATGTAAATATTTTCATAATTTAATGTTATTTTTTGCACTAAAACAAAGAAAAAAATTAAGTTGTTAATTCTAGATTTTTTTTTGGCTTAATTCAAGATTTTTTTTTACTTAATTGAAGATTTTTTTTTTTTTTTTGCTTAATTGAAGATTTTTTTGCTAAATTTGAGGCGTTTTTTTTTTGTCTTAAATTGAAGATTTTTTTTTTTTTACTTAATTGAAGATTTTTTTTTTTTTGGCTTAATTCAAGATATTTTCCTTAATTCAAGCTAAATTTTTTTTGCTTCATGCAATTCAAGACTGGAATCTTTGCACTTGGCAAAAACATCCCAGGGGCCGAACTGGACCCTTTGGCGGACCGCATTTGGCCCCCAGGCCATATGTTTGACACCCCTGGGTTATTACGATAGTATTTTACTGATCTGATCCACTTTAGATTAAATTGACCTAAAATGATTTTAACACCATTGATTGTTAATATCCTTAATGTAAATTTTGCATTTTACAAATTCATTCCACGGGCCAGATTGGACCTTTTGGCGGGCCGGATTTGGCCCCCGGGCCGCATATTTGACACCTGTGATCTACATGATTAGTAAATTAAATATAGGAAAATACATGATATTCACTGAAAAAATACAAAATACAGAGGATAATGGTATAATAAATGATGATAAGTCACTTAACAATGATTAAATACAGAGAAAAATGTATTGGGGAACTGCCCTAAAAGTAGCTCTGGGTTTTTATGGGTTCAGTACTTTCACAAAAGAAATGTTTGCTTTTTAACTTTTAATTCACACCACCAGATGTCGCTATAGGACCACCCTTAGGACCCATAAGAACACATCATTTTTCATCTTCGCTCTCCTCTATCCTCCATAACTGTTTCCATACCTGTTAACTTTACTGTAAGCGTGCATCATTTGCTGAACCTGTGCGGTGAATTACACAGCCTGTTAAAGTAGGTCTGTAAATGTCAGCAGCCGCTGTAACCGCAGCTCTGGCAGCAGCGCACAGAAACACTTTGGTTTATTGGACTTGCAGTTAGAGCATAACAATAGGGCAAATTGGATTACCTCAGTATTGATGTAACATAGGCTTTAGCTTACGTCTAATTTGTACAGAAGTCAGGTTCATTTTGTCTGGATGTATAACCGTCTAAATGACCTTTTTAACCTTGGCTAATTTGCTCCATAAAGTATTTCAGTGATTTTTTTTTTTTTTTTTAAATATGTAACCAGATAGGCTGTTAATTGTCAGTTTTCTTGAGCTCACTGTTGTTCCTATGGCATTAATGAGTCAGAAGAGGGGGAGGAAATATCCCCTTACTGTTTTAGTGCATATAAAAACAACTGACTGAATAGCTTCGCCATGCAAGTTATTCACCAGTTAAGTTAAATAAGCCTCACAGCTACTGTCACGACCCATTATGTGGGGAGTAGGCAAGACAGCTAAACACCACTTCCACACAATTTAGATGCAATAAAACACTGACAGCTTTTTTATCCACTTCATTAAGCCAGTAATTTCTTATAAAAATCTCCCGCATTAATCCTGCCGATGGTTTCCCTGCGGTTCCTTAAGCTCTCCTCCAACCTTAGCCGCCTTGCTTTGATGCTTACTCAAATAGGCGCTAATTTGAGATAAATTATGCATCCGCATGTAGCCTACCCATGCCAAGGAATATAAAGTGTGACACTCTGAAAGATGGTGAATTAAAGCAAAGTGTGATATCTCCAATGGGCTAATGGCAGATAGGTTAGGCCTGTCAACCTGATGGTTTGTTGATCGGGAAGTCACTTCATATTCAGAGAATGGGATGTTTATGATGCTTTGAAGGTCAGTTGGCTCAAGTACAGGCTTTTTTTTTTGTCTTTTTTTTTGGTCAGATGTAGAGTGCTAAATGCGTCTGGGCTTAAAGTGAATCACTCAAAACCTTTTTAGAGTTTTATTTGGAAATTACCTATGTCGCTAGTTCACAAACTTTTGCAGCTTTTTAGTGTCTATCTAAGAACCAAATTTGCAAAAATACATCCTGAATTACACTAACATCCACATTAACAAACTACAAACCATGAATGTACAAAGTATATGAAATATTTTTTCATCGTAATAGGAAACCACAGTGACAACCAAACCTGATGCAAAAATTAATAGGATGTTTTGCATAAAAAAAAAAAAATACAGTTTAGAACTATAAAAGAATACCAGATGTAGGCCTATATGTATTTAAAGGAATCAAAACATAAACTTTTCCTGCATTTGTTGCCATTTGAGTATACATATTAGACTAAATGAGGTGCACCTGAATGCACCACGAAGTTCCTATTTTTCATTTTCAGTATTTTTGGTATAAACATTCACACATTTGCAAAAATACATCATGAATTACCCTAACATCCACATTAACAAACTACAAACCATGAATATACAAGGTATATGAAATGTTTTTTCATCATAATAGGAAACTACAGTAACAACCAAATCTGATGCAGAAATTAATAGGATGTTATGAATTTTGCATCAAATAAAAACAATTTAAGGTTAGCAACAATAAAGAATACCAGATGTAGGCCTATATGTATTTAAAGGAATCAAAATATCAACTTTTCCTGCATTTGTTGCCATTTGAGTATACATATTAGACTAAATGAGGTGCACCTGAATGAACCACGATGTTCCTATTTTTCATTTTCAGTATTTTTGGTATAAACATTCACACAATTGCAAACCTACATCCTGAATTACCCCGACATCTACATTAACAAACTACAAACCATGAATGTACAAAGTATATGAAATGTTTCTTCATCATAATAGGAAACCACAGTGACAACCACACCTGATGCAAAAATTAATAGGATGTTTTGCATCAAAAAAAAAAAACAAAAAACAGTTAAGAACTATAAAAGAATACCAGATGTAGGCCTATATGTGTTTAAAGGAATCAAAATATCAACTTTTCCTGATCTGTTGCCATTTGAGTATACATATTAGACTAAATGAGGTGCACCTGAATGCACCATGAAGTTCCTATTTTTCATTTTCACTATTTTTGGTATAAACATTCACACATTTGCAAAAATACATCCTGAATTACCCTAACATCCACATTAACAAACTACAAACCATGAATGTACAAAGTATATGAAATGTTTCTTCATCATAATAGGAAACCACAGTGACAACCAAATCTGACGCAGAAATTAATAGAATGTTATGAATTTTGCATCAAATTTAAAAAAAAAAAAAATGCAGTGTAGAACAATTAAAGAATACCAAATGTAGGCCTATATGTATTTAAAGGAATCAAAATATAAACTCTTCCTGCATTTGTGGCTATTTGAGCATACAAATTAGACTAAATAGGGTGCACCTGAATGCACCACGAAGTTCCTATTTTTCATTTTCAGTATTTTTGGTATAAACATTCACACATTTGCAAAAATTCATCCTGAATTACCCTAACATCCACATTAACAAATGACAAGCCATGAATGTACAAAGTATATCAAATGTTTTTTCATCATAATAGGAAACCACAGTGACAACCAAATTTGAGGCAGAAATTAATAGGGTGTTTTGCATCAAATTAAAAAAAAAAAAAAAACGGTTAAGAACAATAAAAGAATACCAGATTTAGGCCTATATGTATTCAAAAGAATTAAAATATAAAGTTTTCCTGCATTTGTTGCCATTGCAGTATGCATCTTAGACTACATGAGGTGTACCTGAATGCACCATGAAGTTCCTGTTTTTCATTTTCACCATTTTTGGTATAAACATTCATTCTGCCAATTGGTGACCTGAAAAAAAAAAAAAAAAAAAACAGGACCTGACTGCTAAGAAAAACACAAGCAGAAGAACTGGAAAGTGGAATTTCATAGTCTATAGATTATGAATTATAGAAAATATAGTCACACTTTATGAATGAGATGAAAGTATCCACTAAGATGTTGTCATGTTTGAGGTAAATTAGTTCAATAAAAGCGCATGAGCAGCACGTCTTTAATGTTAACTCCAAATATAAGCAACACATCAATAGTTTTATTTAAGATTCTAATTAATTTATTTATGATTCAAATCAATAAATTATAACTTGTTATTAACTACACCAGCTAATTTACAGAATGTAGCTGCACTCATTTCCACAGTGCCACAGTATGGTCTGTAGATGGGGCTGTTGTCTGCTCTTTCATTTCTTGTCCTTCACTCTTCTGTCAGTGTTTCTGCTTCACAGTGCAGGCAACATGGAGATCAGCATCACACATAGAGTTCCTTCCACAGAGAGATACTGTAGCAAGAACAAGAAGAAGAAGAAGAAGAAAAAGAAGTAGAAGTTGAGGAAGCAGCTGCATGATGTACAGCTGTAATTTGCTACTGTAGCTGCTGCTGAAATTGCTTTGCTTTATCAAAAGCAAAGCCGCTTCGCCCCCTGTCCCTAATAAGGAAGCTTAGTCAGTAATGAAATAAAGCTTCAGCAGAACATACTTTTGCCTGTGATGTCACGCTCACTTCCGCATGCCGGTCTGCCCTTCATCTTAGATGTCTTAGTATCATTACAACAATATTACCATTACATTCTTAATAAAAGCCCAGTCTGCGGCGTATTATCTCTCATCTTTACATTTTATTAGCCATGCTTATGAGAGACGAGGGGGGTGAGAATGATGTTACTCGGCGAGACGTTTCAAACAGGTGACAGATGTAACACTGAATTCATTTGCTTTATTATTATCAGTCAAAGAGTTCATTCCAATGAGTACAATTATGGGATACAGACAAATCAAGTTGGTATGGATCCGGTCATCATGAGAAGTGATAAACTTTCCAGTTGTCTGTAAAGTATAATAACAGAGTTCAGCGATAACCTACTTTAAGTTTAGAAGTTTGCTGCCTTTTTTAGTAATTATTTAATAAAGATTGAAATCTATGTTTTGATAATCTTCATTTTAACCCTTTCATGCATAGTGGTCACTACAGTGGACAGCTGTTCTCTTATATATTCATGGATTTTATTGTTTTAGTTCCATATCAGCCAACACAGTGGACTCCAATGCATCATCCCATACACTGCAATTCAGACCATTACTGTAACTTTGCCGTTCTTGATAAACCTGATCTGCACTAACATGTTTGAGTGTAAATCATGTGCTTGTTATTGTTAATAGACTAGAATAGTAATTAACCGTTTTTCTTAAACAAAAAGTTTTTTTTTTTTTTTTTTGCATATTATCTTCATAAAGTGAGTAATAACTAATATTAGAGTATGTTAAAATGTGACAAAAACACCAGATTAGCAGCATTAAAAAAAATTATTTCATAGTTTTCACACAGTGTATCAGTAAATACATGTTTCTTTGCTTCAAAAATTAAATGCATGATGTCCAGCTGAGTGAATATTTTTGCGACTCCATTAAAAATAGGTTCATAAAAATTTTTTCGATCGCATGCCTAAAGAGGAATAAAAACACTCAGGAAAAATCACTTGATTAGGGTCAAAAAACGGTATTCAAAATCTCTCTGACGGGACATTTTAGAGACACACATTTTTACTTTTAAATTCATTTTTACTTTAGTTGGACCATAAGGGATTATCCAAAACAAGGAGGTACTTTATATTGAAATAAACGTTGGAATGGCGATCAATTAAAGTTCGCTCTCTGACGGGACGTCACTGTGTTTTGACCCATTAAGGTTCTCATAATTCATGCATGAAAGGGTTAAAGTCTTTAGTAAGACAAGTAGGATTCTTTTTATCACAAGTGCAAAGACTTACTCTTTTTTTTTAAACCTTTTTTATTTTATCTATTTGGATTTTTTGAGAATTTCTTGTATAAAAATGGCAGCTTTAGGCAACTGTGGTAATAAATAAATAAATAAATAAAATGAAATAGACCTAAGTACAAATCTATGTGAACTTTAAGATGATGAGTCCCATAGAAGAGTGATTATCATAGTCAGATACAGATGGACAGTTAACTAAATATTTCTAAACACTAATAATTACAAGTACGTCTAGTGTTATAGTATCTTTCATAGCAACTGGATCAGCTCTTATTATTACCCTATTACTTCACTTATTTTTGTATTGAATGAATGAATGAATATTTTATTTTAGTGTCATACACATACATGCCCAGCCGCTATAGGCTTATAAGACATTATTGACATTCAAAACAGGAAGATGACCAACATATAAAGCAGGGGTGTCAAACTCATTTTAGTTCAGGGGCCAAATTCAGCTAAATTTGATCTGCAGTGGGCCAAACCAGTAAAATAATAACATAATAATACATAAATAATGTCAACTCCAAACTTTTCTCTATGTTTTAGAGCGAAAAAAGTAAATTTACATTATGAACAGGTTTACATCTACAAACTATCTTTTCAAAAGATGTGAATAACATGAACAAACTGAAAAAATAAGTGTAATTTTAACAATATTCTGTCTCAGTTTATCATTTACACATGTACATTATAACTTACAGATCACAGTGGATCTACAAATACAAAAAAACATTTAGTAACCGGCAGAATATTGTTAAAATTGTACTTACTTCTCTTAAGACATTTCAGTTTCTTCAGATTTGTTCAGGTTATTCACATTTTTTTTGAGAAATTATACTGTGTTTTAGTGTAAATACATGAAAATATTTACATTTACAAACAGAAAAATTTGGAGTTGTCATTATTTATAAGTTATTATGATAGTATTTTACTGCTCCTGCCCACTTTTGGTCTGAATGTGGAACCTGAACTAAAAGCATTGTTAATATATTTTTTTTTAGCATTTCACAAATTCTTCCTACGGGCCAGATTGGACCCTTTGGCGGACCGGATTTGGCCCCCGGGCTGTATGTTTGACACCTGTGATATAAAGCATATACTCATCCCAATAACAATTACATCAAACAAGGTCCTGTTTGTTTGGGATATAGAGTTCTTTGTCTGAGTTTCCATGCCTTCCCCAAAAATCTCTATATGTATGTATTTGTCAGGGTCTGCTCCTGGTTTTTGCCTGTTAAAAGGAAGTTTTTCCTCCCCACTGTCACCACTCACAAGTGTTTGCTCCTGGAGGACTCTGTTGGGTTTCTGTAAATTGACTTAGAGTCTAGTTTCGACCGGCTCGATATGTAAAGTATCAGGAGATAACTTTTGTTATGCTTTGGCACTATATAAAAAAATTTGATTTGATTTGATTTAGTTTACACCTTGTATTTATATGTCATTTTTACCTTTGTATATTTACATTTAGATAACTTGTTTTTTATGTAGTCTCACTGAAACGTATGATTTCAACGATGAGTTAATGAACATTTTCAGAGCAGTCTGAAATGAGTTGCTTGCAAAACTCTTTTTTTTGGGAAAAAAAAATGCAAAGAGCAGTGAGTTTAACCCTTTCATGCACAGTGGTCACTCCAGTGGACAGTTATTCTACAACTTTTCTCTTCTATATTTATGGGTTTTGTTGTTTTAATTCCATATCAGCTGACACAGTGGACGCTCATGCATCATCCCATACACTGTAGTTCATACTGTTACTGTAACTTTGCTGTTCTTCATAATCCTGATCTGCAATTACATATTTGAGTGGAAATCAGTTGCTTTTTATTATTATTATTATTATCATTATTATTATTATTATTATTATTAGACTGTAATTAACACTATGTTGTTTTTTTTAATACTAAAAGTTTTTTTTTTGCATATTATCTGTTAAAATGTGAGAAAACATCAGTTTAGCTGCATTAAAAATGTTTTTCTTTCATAGTTTTCACACAGTATATCAGTAAATATGTTTTTTTACTTCAAATATTAAACGCATGGTTTCCAGCGGAGGGGACATTTTTGCAACTCCATGAAAAATAGGTTCACAAAATTTTTTTAATCGCATTGTTTTTTTAATGCCTAGAGGAAGAAAAACAGGGAAAAAAAAGAATCTTGAATTAAGGCTCTCATAATTCATGCACGAAAGGGTTAAAGTTCTTGCATCAGAAGAAATGATTTCATCCAGGAAAATCCAACTTTTCAATGAATCTCCCATACAGGTAGATAAGAAAATCATATGTTCGGCTCACTCTTAGGACCCAGTTGTTGTTGAGTTCTTTCTTTCTTTCTTTCTTTCTTTCTTTCTTTCTTTCTTTCTTTCTTTCTTTCTTTCTTTCTTTCTTTCTTTCTTTCTTTCTTTCTTTCTTTCTTTCTGTCTTTCTTTCTTTCTTTAGGATCCCCATTAGCTGTACCATAGATACAGCTATTCTTCCTGGAGTCCTTACAATAATCTTTACAACTAGTCAATGCAAAGAACATACAATATAATCATACAAAACAACTTTTCACATACTTCATAACATAAAAGAAAATAAATAACAGACAAAATACAGACACGACAGCTCCTTTAGGTCAGTAGAAGTAGTAGTATAGAATATACAGTATATATATTCAATTAGCCCAAGTATCAGTAACACTTTATAATAAGTACACACTATGAAACATTACTGAAGCATTAACAAATACTGAATTCATCATTTATAAAGCATATTTCTGACATAAGTACTCATTAATGTATGATTTATAAGTACAGTTATAATGGTTTTACTCATCATTAATAAGAACATCAGGTATGGATTAACAAATACTGAATTCATCATTTATAAAGCATATTTCTGACATAAGTACTCATTAATGTATGATTTATAAGTACAGTTATAATGGTTTTACTCATCATTAATAAGAACATCAGGTATGGATTAACAAATACTGAATTCATCATTTATAAAGCATATTTCTGACATGAATATTCATTAATATATGGTTTATAAACACAGTTATAAATGTTTTACTCATCATTAATATGAACATTAGTTAAGCATTAACAAATACTGAATTCATCATTTATAAAGCATATTTCTGACATGAATACTCATTAATATATGGTTTATAAGCACAGTTATAATGGTTTTACTCATCATTAATAAGAACATTAGTTGTGGATTAACAAATACTGAATTCATCATTTATAAAGCATATTTCTGACACGAATACTCATTAATATATGGTTTATAAGCACAGTTATAATGGTTTTACTCATCATTAATAAGCTCATCTACAATGTGTGTGATGATTGTATTTTCATACTTTATAAATTATGGATTCAGTATTTAAAAATTTAGTATTGCATCACTTACAAACCAGTTATGATGTGCATTTATGCTCGCACGTACACTATTCAGACATGTACTAATGGTTAGTGAATATTTTAGTGGGTATTTTATACAAACTCACACATTTATTTTCCAATAGATGTCTTATAAACAGTTATTAATACAGGAATTCATTATTTCAGGTAGTTATAAAGCACTTACTACTCATTAATTAAGTCTATGGTGTGAGCTCATCTAAAGTGTGGACTATCTATGACATTTAAAGCATTTACAAATGAGATTTAAAGGTTGGTAATGCCTAAAGACTCACAAAAGTCTGAGTTATTCTAACAAAGGAAAGACAAAGCACATGGGATTATCAAACAAACTGCATGATTGAATGATGAATGATTACTAGAACATTTATAACTGTGCTTATCAACCATATATTAATGAGTATTCGTGTCAGAAATATGGTTTATAAATGATGAATTCAGTATTCCAACATATTCCAACTGAAAAAAAGTGTATAAAGACAGAACAATGAGATTATATGAACAGTTAGAAATGTTACATTTGGCTTCGTATTTGTTTTGCATCTTGTGACATATTTATTTACTTATTTTGGTCTGGTATAATGTTTTTGCATCATTTCATCAGGTTTATATTTACCTATGTTTAATACTTTCTGGACATGTAGTTTTACACTTGGTTTTGTATTCATTTTGTATTATCTTTGGATGTATTTAGTTTGTTTGTCTGACTTTATACAGTATGATTTTATAGCTAGTTGTATATGGATAACCATTAAGGTTATTATTATTTAGAAAGGGGCAGGAAATATAAGATTTTCTTCTTCCTGCTCCTTTTTGAGCTTGGGTGTGTATATGTTTGTTTACTGGATGATTATTGAATGTTTGCTGATGAAATGCACAACCATGAATAAAATAAATGAATGAATATATTTGTTGATGCTTAACTAATGCTTCATAGTGTGTACTTATTATAAAGTGTTACCCAAGTATCAATCATTTATGGTCAACACATGCTTCTTGACCGATTCGAGTGATAACACTGGTCAACAACAAATTTATTGTTTACGTTTTTTGAGCTGATTTAGGATCATTTTGGTGTGCTGAATCCAAAAATCACATTAATTTTGCTCAATCAGGTCAACTTTCTGAACTATGCTACATATTGGCTTTTTAACATTTTTGCTTACATTTATGGGCATTTTCACATCATATGATAAAAAATTCTTTCATATTTCTTGCAATAAATGAGTTCTGAAGATTTTACTTTTGCCAATTTATGATTAATGTTTTTTTTTTAATAATACAGGTGAATGAAATGGCTTCGACTAGAAGATCTTGCAAAAATAAGCCTGACGTATTCTGCTACATCTGCAGTGAATACACCATTGTACCTAACAGGAATCAAGTGATCAAATGATTTTTTTTCTCTTAAAACCTATTTTGGGTGAGAACTATATAAAAAATCCACTGATAAAGTCACAAAAATGTCATCAATTTTGTGAGAAGATCAAATTTTTCAAAATCAAATTAGCAAAAAAAAAACCTGACCTGATTGAGAAAAACAGATGTCATTTTTGGATTTAGCGGTGCAACATGGTCCTAATTCAGCTGAAAAAACCTAGACAACTTGCAAAAAACATTCTTTTCTAACCCAGTGTAATCGACGTTGTATGTTTTTTCCACTCCATTCCACCAAAGTTCACACCTCTCCTGTTTCTCAAACTACTCGATCACACTTCATTCGCGGCGGTGGGTGGAACCGCAGAAGGACAGAAGAGGTGGAAAAGGATAACACAAAAGTGGGGGTTATAGAGGAAGGGACCGGACAGGACAGGCGTCTCCTGTATTTTGTGGGCCAAGCAGCAGAGCGTGGAGCGGAGGGGCCAACCGGGCCAACAGCCAGCTAATGGGGACCAGCAGTGAGCAGGAGCAAGGGACAGCACTGACAAAAGGAGCAGCGACAGATGCCATTATCTCAGCCTCATGCAGATACAATGGAGCTGGACAACACAGGCCCTGACACTGACAGACGTGCATGTGTGTGTGTGTGTGTGTGTGTGCTGTGAGGTTAATGGAACACGATAGAGAAGTGGATTATCGTGGAGACCATTTCTTGGTAACACTTGTCTGAGCTCCACTTCACCTCATGCATGCATGCGAGCATATATGCAATGTGTGAATCTGAGTATAGCCTACATGACCCGTTTTGTTACAGCAAGACAGCGCGATCGCTCAGCCGTCACTTGCTTAGAATTCAGGGGCAACGTGTAAAGCACATCACATTTGGTTCCAAAATTTCACTGTGTGCCTCTGTTGGCCTTTAAAATATTCAGCATTCACTTCAACCCAAGGATGTTCTGGTCATTTGGAGAACCAAAAACGTGTCAGGGTGTGGTTTGGGAGGGGAGGTGAAGTGAAGTGAGGGGGATATGGCGACGCGTTTAGTAGGATTGGCAAAAGGCAAGAGAAGGGCTGTTAAGCGGCGTTTCTTTCTTTCTTTCTTTTTTTTCTTTTTTCTTTTTATTTTTTTGTGGAGGGATAAGAAATGTGAGCTTTAGCCAGTGTAGTGCGGTGACATGGGACAGCGTTATTGACTGTGGCGGTGCATGCTGACAGTGGATTGTCAGCCCCTGCAGTCATTTGCCAGGCTGAGCAAATGCAGGGATCCGAGTTTTTTGGAGCTTAGTGAAAGAGAGAAAAGATGAAGTAAGTGCAAAAGAGAGGGACAGAAAGGAGAAAAAAAAAAAAAAGAATAAGAGCAAGAACTGGCAGCGGTACAAATGCTCGATATACACATAACACACACACACACACACATACACACACTGAGCCTTGGATGCCCCGCTGAGTGTCTGACACTGATGCTGCCAGACTAATCAGGGTACTCTCTCTATCTCACACTTGCTCATTAGTGTTAGAGAAGGAACCAGACAGTTGTGACGTTGTAATGACGTCGTGTCTTGCTGTACACGAGTTTAGTAGAAGTGGAGTTTTTGAGCTCGAGTCGAGTTTTTACGGCACTCAAAACAGGACACTGGCCTATTTCATACTGCAAGCAGCAATCACTTTGTTAGCAGTAATGTAAGATCTACAAGGAAATAATTTTTGGGTTGCACTTTGGAAAACAGACACAAGATAGAGTTAATTTTTTGGAATAAAATTGTTACACAACCTTACAGTCACTATGGTAAACTTTAATAGCATTCTGCAGTAGTAAGAATGGATGAAAATATGAAGGTAAACAGGTACACTGTAAGCCCGGACTTTGTATTTACTAAAATGCTTTAATTCCAATGTACTTGAATGATTTCAGTTTTATTCCATTACTATAAAATGTTCAGTATATTCTACTAATTTGTAGACATAGTTGAATGTACGAAAACGTTTCAGTTGAATGGAATTAAATCACTCAGTTTTAGTCATGACCACACCTTTTTAGCGCCGCATTGCATTGTGGGTATTGGGCATGTTGTTGAAAATGTGTTATTTTTATGTGCAGGGGTTTAGCGGGGTGGTGGTGTTAGTGTTAATTTGGACTTAATGTGTGTATGGCAGTGTTTATTGGCCTTTTTGTGTTTGTTTTTGTATTTTTGTAGAGCTGCACCATGAGTCAGAGCCATAGGAAGAACAATGGATTTACTGTTCATCTGTGTGTTCTTGTACAATACTATAATGAAACGCTTTACCATATCGAAAGCATGTTCTGTATTTACAAATTACATTGAAAGAATATCTTGTCTTACTTCCATTTAGGGATGTATCAATATGAAATTCATGTCACGGTTATTGTGACCAAAATTATCTCGGTTATCATTATTATCACAGTATTGTTGAAATTGTGCTCAAAATGTTTAAAAAGTATTAGTACACACTGAAATAATTTGACCAAGTTGTATTTTGAAAAACAAAACAAAACAAAAAAACTAATAAAATAACTGGCGCAATGCACTTTTTCTTGGCAGAAACATTCAAATATTAACCCTTAGTGGTCTGAGCCTATTTTGGCCGTTTTTCAGTCTTTTTGATTTTGCCTTTATATACTATATAAACAAATGTTTACTATACCCATGTTTGGAATCTGTTTTTTCAGCACAACTTCATTTATATCATCTGTCTATTGTTTTTTTCACTTTAACCTACTATATCAACACAAAAGGCCTGAAAACACAAAAAATGATATAAAATCCGACTTGAAAAATGTATATAATTTATAGCATAAATAACACAAAGATGCTTAACGAACCTTTTCAAAGACTTTAAAAATGAATATTGGTTCCAAATATTAGGTATATAAAATTAAAATTGTAATAAATTAAAACTATACTAAAATATTTGACATAAAAGCATAGCTGTACATTGGCGTTTTCTCCAGAAAAGTGCAGTAATCAAACACGGTTATTATGATAATTAGAATTTAAACGGTAATACTAACCGTCTGCAATTTTACCACGGTTTATCGTTATACCAGTAATTGTTACATCCCTACTTCCATCCATGCTACAATATAGTAAGTGGAATAATTATACAAAGCCATTTATATTGCAAAAGATTTTAATTCAAATCAACTTGGAATTGAGTCCAATGAACTGATGATATTAAGTCTACTGATTATACAAAGCAATTGACATTGCAACAAATTTTAAGTGAAATAACTTGGCATTTAGTGTGTTGTACTTAAAATAGCAATTCCATTCAAATCAAGCATTGAAGTTTAATACACTCAAGTTTTCATTACTCATTGCTTAAATTTTTTAAGGCAACAAGTTACCTCCAATTTTTTAAGTAAACTCAATTTATCTGGTCTTACAGTGTAGAATTTAATGGAGAAATGGTTGCAAGGATTGCAAATTCAAGAGAAACTGAAGGTGAGACAGGATCAGTGGGGGAAAAAATATCTTAAATACCTCATCAACACTGAACAGTGACAGGCAGTGATGGGTGAGATGTGCCGACATGAGCCTGCAAAACAGCTTCCTTCTTATTTTGTACAGGTTTTCAAAGTATCTGAACCACTACAGCAGAAAATGCAGCTTTTCTCTCAGATTTGTGTATCATGATGATGGCAATGACGAGCTTATTCTTGTATATTTTATTTTATCTACACACTGACCGGAGTGTGGAATATCAATCTGGTCTCATTTTAGTGTATATGTTAATATAAGTCTAGTTCATATTTTCAAAATAGGTCAAGGTCAAGGTCAAGTTTGTTTCTACAGCACATTTAGGACGACGCAAAGTGTTGTACAAAGTTGTAGATACAAATACAAGATATGCTGAAACTACTGGAATAAGAATAAATACAAGATGTACTAAAAGTGATAAAAACAGGTACACACTACACTGCAAAAACCAAAATCTTACAAAGTGTATTTTTCTCATTTCTAGTCAAAATATGGAACAAGTGAAAATTATCTTGGTAAGATTTCAAAAATAAGGTTTTCAAGATCTATTGTCTAAAAATAAGTTCTTATATCTCACTGAAAAGTTACTCTTTAGGTGATTATGTCTTATTTTAAGTGTGATGAGATATTTAGACTAAAAATGAGAAAAATACTTTTGGTAAGATTTGGATTTTTTCCAGTGTATAGCACATTTAAAACAATGCAAAGTGCCCAAACTGTTGTAGAAAGTTGTAGATACAAACACAAGATATGCTAAAACTGGTAAAATAAGAATAAATACAAAATTAAGGGATAAAAACAGATACACACTAATAGGATAAATAGCATCTAAAACACAACCAGGAGATAAAACAAATAAAAGTCACACTCTCGTATTAAAAGCCATGTCTTTAAATGACATTTAAAATGCTCAATGGGATGTTCACATGTGATATGTTAGGACAGAGTGGAGAAAAGGCTCTGTTTACTGCAAAAAATCCAAATCTTACCAAGTGTATTTTTCTCATTTCTAGTCAAAATATCTCATCACACTTAAAATAAGACATAATCACCTTAAGAGTAACTTTTCAGTGAGATGTAAGAACTGATTTTTAGACAATAGATCTTGAAAATTTTATTTCAAGAAATCATACCAAGATCATTTTCATTTGTTCCATTGACAGATTTTTTGCTTGAATTAAGAAAAAAAAAAAAAAATCTTGAACTAAGCAAAAAAAATCTTGAATAAAGCAAAAAAAAAAAAAAAAAAAAAAAAAAGCCAATGGAGCAATTAAAAATTATCTTGTAAGATTTCTTGAAGTAAGATTTTCAAGATCTATTGTCTAAAAATAAGTTCTTATATCTCACTGAAAAGTTACTCTTTAGGTGATTATGTCTTATTTTAAGTGTGACATATTTTGACTAGAAATGAGAAAAACACACTTGGTAAGATTTGGATTTTTTCCAGTGTTGCCTTTAGTCTTATGGGTTTTGGTACAAATAATAGAAGTGAGGTTAAAAACACCAACCAGTTTCCTGGAAAAACCTGAAGAAAGCTGTTTCAGTCCAGTTTATGGTATTTCTGCGATATGTCCCTCGAACATTGTGAATAAAGTTGATTTCCATTAATGCTTGTTTTTTCTTTCTTGTCTTTTTCTTTTTTGTAGATTTTTTTCTTCATTGTCCAAGCATGCCCTTTAAGCTGTTGGAGTTTTATTTTTCTTGATTTATTGTCTCTAAAGGAAGCCGCAGCGGCGCAAAGAATACAGAAGCAGCTGCTATTAAAACAATAAACAGGCTCTTTGGTGTTGAACGGCATGAAGGCAGAATAGTGTTGTAATAGCTGTCAAAAAGGCCTCAGAGAATTTTAGGCCAGAAGTGGACTTAAAGATGATGGAGTGGGCTTGTGCATGGAGACCAGGGGATTTTAAAGCAACAGAACATTAGAGGCAAACATCCTCTGGTTACATTCGTGTGTGCCATAGTGACTGGGTCAATTAAAAAGAGACAAATGTGAAACCAGGCCGGTGGACGGAGCGATAAACAAGACAGAGGAGAAAAAAAGGAAAGGTTTACCACTGAGGCAATCAGATGATGCTATGAACTTCAGAGCTGCCAATCACCGGTGTAGATGTGGCTGGGAAAGAAACTGCGAAGTCAAGAGATGATCCTTTTTTATGCCTGAGTATATGACTCACTAGTCACTTTTCTATTGACCCTCAAATTGTGCAAATATAACTTGCACGTAAAAATTTACCTAATGAAAAAACGACAATTTCGCGCAAGAGGTAGTTTTTCGAGCATAGCGCAAATGGTATATCACGCAAAACTGCAATGGAAAGACCTTTTTTTGCAACTAGAGTCAGGTGAATTGAATAAACAGATGTTGACATACGTTACAACTAGGGCTGTGTATTGGCAAGAATTTGGCGATAAGATACAAATCACAATGCTAGGATCATGATATGATAAATTGCAATATATTACGATACTGTTAACAAAGCGATATTTTTAGTTTTGTTTCTTTTTTTAACAGATTATTTCCTGGTAAAACCTAAAGTGCAGCATTTGGATAAATAAATGTAACCCTGGTGACAAAACCGTGTATAAACCACTTTAATTCATGTCTGCCTCCGGTGAGTGAATATAATATTCGCGCTGGTTCATCATCTCTCGCGAGACGGTCACGTAGATCGGTGCGACCAATCGGTGTTGGCGTTGTGGACAACATACGGTCACGTGATGGGGGTGTAGCCAATCGCGCCCAGTCACGTGACGGGGGTGTAACCGACCGCTGCTCTTATGTGCACGCGGTAGTTAGTCACTCAGGTGTAGCGGAGACGACACACATCCAAGAAGTTGAAGGTTGGTTTGGATCCAATTTTCACTTCCGTTTTCACCGCAAATGACTTAACATTCAGTGTATACATTGTGATGTGCGTGATTGTGGTGTTTACGTCCACCAACCCGACCGACGCGAACCGAGCCGCGTTAACCGGACCGGTATGACCGGAGTTATCACCCGAACTGGTGAGTGACGCCGCGCTAGCTTAGCTGCGGCTAATTAATTCATATGGTGTGGTTAGTGGGTGATTTTGCTGCCGTTTCCACACAAGGGTTCTTCAACCTTAATGTCCACGTCTGTTTAATTTGACTTATGATACGAACTTATTTGTTGTATTACTGACATGACCAATTGAGATTGTGTATTAATTTTCATTACTCAACTGTGTTAATGATTTGATTAATGCTTGAGTTGAATTGTTTATTTTTATGACCTAATTATTGGTAGTAATGATCTGATTAATACATAAATTGACATTGTCTTTATTGTCATTACTTCACAGTATTTATGATTTGATTAATGAATGGATTCACGATTAATTAATTTTCATATATTATTTATTTTAAAATATGAGTAATGTACAGGGTGGGGAAGCAAAATTTACAATATTTTGATTGAAAGGGATTGAAAGACAGTGTATGGCCAACTAGTTTATTGAAAGTCATGAGAATTTATTTGCCACAAGAAAATTGACATAATAGAAAATGTTTTTATTCTATGTGTCCTCCTTCTTTCTCAATAACTGCCTTCACACACTTCCTGAAACTTGCGCAAGTGTTTCTCAAATATTCGGGTGATAATTTCTCCCATTCTTCTTTAATAGTATCTTCCAGACTTTCTCGTAATAGTTTTGCTCATAGTCATTCTCTTCTTTCCATTATAAACAGTCTTTATGGACACTCCAACTATTTTTGAAATCTCCTTTGGTGTGACGAGTGCATTCAGCAAATCACACACTCTTTGATGTTTGCTTTCCTGATTCCTCATATGGGCAAGTTTCCGAAAAGGTATGGATAATAGTGTTAGGTATGATTATGACATCAATATATGTTTGGTTTCAAAACAAGTGACGTAGTGCCTGCTGAGAAAAAACAACTAAATGTTCATTGTAAATTTTGCTTCCCCACCCTGTACATTCATTGGATGATTGAATGCACGATTGATTGATTGATTGATTGATTGAATTTGATTTAGTAATTAATACAGCTGGTGATATATTGTGTGTGCACACTGGATATAACCTGTTGCTTATCTAGTAATTGAATCCTGTTTTCTATACAGGCCAGGTTATTCTGATAATTCTGTTGATGGATGAACCAGGCTTTGAGCCTAGCCCATGACTTCAATGTTTGCACTTACCCAGTGCGAAGAACCCCCTACTACATCCTGCTGTTGACTGGTAAGAGGGCTCCTTCAGCCCGCACCCTTTTTCACACTCCGCCCCTTACATACTCACTCATTGCCCACTACCAAAAGGTTTCCCCTTTAAACAAAAACTGTGCTGCCATACCCGGATCCATGGACTCATCTTCAGAAAATCCCAGTGTGGGTTTTTGAACCATACAAACGTTACGTTTGGGGACTCTCAAATCAGTTGTGAATATGGTGTTGCATTTTTGTACAAATTGAACTGCTGCAGCTTTGATTCATTTGTTTATTCGTTATTGCACTATTGTTATATGTTGTTATTCATTGTTAATTTTTCCCAATACATGGTACTTATTTAAATGCAACTCTGTCTGTTTCTCTCTCTCTCCTCGAGTCACTCCTAGACTTCTGATTTGCACTAGCCTATAATTATTATATATTATTTACAAATTAATTACTAATTAATTACAAATGTAATTACACATATGCTACATAAAGTTTCAACATGCGGCTTTACAGTACAAAAATCACGCAAATAAATAACTAATGTTTTACAGACATTACAGTTTAAGATCCTTCGTAAACGTTCATATTCTATTGCGAAAAGAATGCATAGTGTTCAGTCCCT
The DNA here is from genome assembly GCF_902148855.1 of Sphaeramia orbicularis. Classification (NCBI taxonomy): domain Eukaryota; kingdom Metazoa; phylum Chordata; class Actinopteri; order Kurtiformes; family Apogonidae; genus Sphaeramia; species Sphaeramia orbicularis. The sequence goes on along the minus strand of NC_043972.1, from coordinate 42,079,758 downwards.
GAATTATCCAACATCAGAACAGAATTTTTGTGCATTCCCGATTTAAAAAAAAAAAAAAAAAAAAAAAAAAAAAAAAAAATTGCCTCTTTCAGAATGTAAAAAGTGCTTATAGGATGCTTGAAATAACCATTATCAATTCCAAAAAAACTACATGTATGACCTGCAGAATCAAAATACAACTTTTGTAGAATACAAACAACAGAGTAAAATACCCATGTGAATATAGAAATAAAAGAGCATGATAAACAAATGCTATGTTATGTTCTGACAGACCTTTATTTTGCCCCCTTGGTCTCTTGTGGGTTTTTTGTTATAATTCTTACTTTACACTTTTGGGTGATTATTGCTCTCTTTGTTATTTTTGTGCCTTCATAACATTTTTGTGAAAATATTACATATTTAGTGTGTTTTTTTTAATAGGTGGCCAATTGGTTTTCCCGCCGGCCCAAAGCCTATAAATTGGACCGGCGCTGGGCTCTCTCTCTCTCTCCTCTTCCTCCAGTGATGCCGTTGTCCGGAGCGTGCACGTTGAGGCGCGCATCTGATCCACTCCACTCCATGCAAGTTGCTACACGCCAGTGGGGTTTTTGTTAGCCTTTTGTTAGCTTTCCTCTTTTTGTTTGGCCAGGTGGATCCAGACATCCTGTTTTCGCTTTTCTTTCGTTAGGGCTTATTTTGTGGTTTATTTATCTATTTATGTTTTTTGATAGGGTAGCGGTGTGCTGGTAGCTTCTACGGCCCTGTATAGGGTTGGCCTGTCCAGCGCACTGTCCGTATGTTCATTTTGCCGGTCCACTCTGGTCTTTTCCTTTGTTACTTTAGGCACAGGGTTTAAAAGAGGTTTGGATTCTGCTCAATTAAAAGCAGCTAGTTTTCAACAAAAGAAGTGAATCGACAAAGAACGAAACCAAAATAAATCAAATATAATAAATGTTCTTCTGAATTATACTCTTTGACTCAGGTGTGTTTTGTAAATATATTTCACCTTTGGGTTGTAACATATGTCTGCATTTGAATAAATACCTAAAAACATTGATACAATACTTCTTAATATGGATACAGTATCATGAAGTGAAATATCACGATATATTGCAGAACCGATAACTTCTTACACCCCTGGTTACAACAGGCGAAGAAGAAACATGTTGCGGTATGTGTGGACACACCAGGAAACCCAATCATTTTTTAATTTAATATGAGAGAGGGGTAATATATAATAATAATAATTAATATATCTGTAAATCAACACCATATTTACGTTTGTCACCATGTTTATGGAATGACCTTTCGTGTCATCTTGTGATAATAAAGAAACAAATCATCGCATTTGTGATTTAATGGAAAAACCGACATTTAGCACTTTGTTGTTTTTTTTTCGACATTTAGTAAATATCGGTAAAGTTTTGTGCAGATGTCCAATGGAAAAGTGACTAGTGGTGGTGTTTTTTCTAAATAACACACAAACTCAGGGTGTAATTTTTTTTCCCCCCACTCTCTCTTCCTTCCTTGTTCCCTTCTCTCCATTCGCTCCTTCCTTCCTTCCTCACTACCTCTCAGTCTGGCAGTCATGCTAATGACCCTGCTGTCTGGCTCGGCAGTTTCTCATAACACAACTTATCAGCACTGAACAGCAGTATAGGTATTTTTAAACTCAGCTCCAACCTCTCTCTCCCTCTCTCTCTTACATACACACAGTTGCATGCATACATTCTGTTACTATTCAGTAGACTTTACCGGGAACCTGTGCTGAGGTCCAGATTGAAAATGTGATGTGTGCTAATGCATTCAGAACAGAGGTGAGGCTGGTCCTTTCCTTTTCTGTAAGTCAACAGTGGGAACACCAGCCCCAATATGGTAAGCAAGAAAGGCGAGCACATTACAGTGGCTGAGTAATGAGAACCATGGAGCTCCAAGTCATTCCCACATTCACACACATACACAGCGGCTGGTCTGTGGGAGTGTGAGAAGCAGTGGAAGACTCCAGCAGAGTACTACCAGCGCTATGCTCTCCTGATGGTGATGCTGTGTGAAGTGCAGAGCTGTTCGACACATAGACTCCAGCTGCTGCTGCCCTGTATTCAAATGGCACCACAAGACACCAGAACACTGTCTCTTGGTTCTTATTAGACTCAGCCTCTCACTCTTTTTGTCTCTGTCTTTTTTTCTTTTTCTTCTCGTGTTCCTAAAGTCTCTCAACTCATCTACACCTGCAGCATCTGACTTTTACTTTTGTTTCCCTCCACCCTTTTCTCCTAAAAGTGTACTACGCTCTTTTGAGTGTGAATCATGACATTCAGAAGTTGTGAGGGGCCACACACACATTCCGCTCCATGCATACGAGGAGCGCACTGAGTAAAATGAATGAGGTCTTATTACGGACAGAGGAACAATCACACTTTCTAACGTCAGAAGAATGCCTCTCAGACTGGCCTTCAGATTTGGTCTGGTTCAGTCACTTGATCACCTTCTTATGGTAAAGATTGGGTTGTTTAGAAGTTTATTAGGCAGATAAATGAATATTTACCCATAAAGACCCAGTGCTACTTTTGTGGCAGTTCCCAAATTGATTCTTCTCTGTGTTTAACCTTTCTTAAAGGTGCTGGAGACTTTCGTGACCAATTTTTCATCAAATCTGTAAAACCTCAGTCACAGCCTAAGTATCACGAATCTGTAAGCCTTTCTGTGATTCCTCACCTGAATCTCTTGCATTACGGTGAACAATTTCAAAGTGCCATCCACCATAAACAAACCGTGTGTTTACAAACCAACCCGGGAGGTCACTCGGGCATCTTCGGAATTTTGTCGCGACGTGCATTGTGGGAAACGGAGGTTCGCGCAGCCACCATATGGTATTATATGGATGAAACAAGCGGAAACGCAGAAACAGCTGGAGGAATATGCATAGAAGGAAGGGAGTTTCTGTTGTTTCTGATCATGTCCGTTTCAGCTGCTGCTGTAAGGTGGCTGCGTGAGCCTTCTCTTCCCACAATGCACGTCGCGACAAAATTCCGAAGATGCCCGAGTGACCTCCCGGCTCATTTGTAAACACATGAACTGTTTATGGTGGATGGCACTAAGAAATTGTTCACCATGATGCAAGAGATTCAGGTGAGTAATCACAGAAAGACTTGCAGATTCATGATACTTAGGCTATGAGGTTTTACAGATTTGATGAAAAATTGGTCACGAAAGCCTCCAGCACCTTTAAGTGATTTCTTAGCATTTATTATAATGCTATTCTCTCTATTTTGTGTTTTTTCAGTGAAAATCAGGTATTTTCCTGTATTCAATTTATTGATCATGTACGTGTTCATAAAAAATCAGACTGAAGTTGAGGGTTTTTACATCGGAAACAAAAAAAAAACTGAACAAAAACTGACTTTTTCAGGTAACTCTATCATTAACTCAGTGGTTGTCAATTTTTTTCTGTCGGGCCCCCTTTGGAGGATCTAAAATCTCCAGGCCCCCCGTCAGCCCCAACAACGCAACAGTGGTGTAAATATACCTTTTATTGAAAGAAACATCAATATTGTAAGATTAATTTTTGCTTTCCTTGAATATTTTTTTGTGCAAATTAAAATTAACAGATTTTTGCTTGAGCAATATGAATAACCTCAACAAGACTGCTCCCTGAGACTGTATTTTTCCAAATACAGGGTGGGGAAGCAAAATTTACAATTAACATTTAGTTGTTTTTTTCTCAGCAGGCACTACGTCAATTGTTTTGAAACCAAACATATATTGATGTCATAATCATACCTAACACTATTATCCATACCTTTTCAGAAACTTTTGCCCATATGAGTAATCAGGAAAGCAAACGTCAAAGAGTGTGTGATTTGCTGAATGCACTCGTCACACCAAAGGAGATTTCAAAAATAGTTGGAGTGTCCATAAAGACTGTTTATAATGTAAAGAAGAGAATGACTATGAGCAAAACTATTACCAGAAAGTCTGGAAGATACTATTAAAGAAGAATGGGAGAAGTTGTCACCCGAATATTTGAGGAACACTTGCGCAAGTTTCAGGAAGCGTGTGAAGGCAGTTATTGAGAAAGAAGGAGGACACATAGAATAAAAACATTTTCTATTATGTCAATTTTCTTGTGGCAAATAAATTCTCATGACTTTCAATAAACTAATTGGTCATACACTGTCTTTCAATCCCTGCCTCAAAATATTGTAAATTTTGCTTCCCCACCCTGTAAAAACAGGAATTGCGCAATCTTACAACGATGACAATAAAGTTACTTTTTTTTTGAACAACAAATACATTTTGGTAACAAAGATGAACATTTTAATAATATCAGTGGCTGCAATGAGCCTGTTTTCATTGCACATCTCAGAACATTAAAGTGCAAACTGTACAAACTGTGCAAAACACAAACATTGCACATTTTCCTTTTCCAGTCCAATCCTCACCCATTCTCCAAACATAAACTCTTTGTCTAGTGACAGGTCACCATGACAGTAGATTGGTTTGTTGTACGTCCCTAAAATGAGTCCAGGGTGCTCCAACACTAAAACATTAGTTCCACCTGCTACATGTTCTAACCTGAGGAAAAAAAACAAACACCCAGGAGTGATCCCATGCCTTCCCTGCCAAGCCCCCCCCCCCCCCCCCCCCCCGGAGGACCTGCCCCATAGTTTAAGAAACTCTGCATAAACTGAACATAAACCATCCACTGTCATTGATCCAACTCCATGGGTTTTACTGGTGAATCAATGTTGTAGAAGATGACGGTGTTTCCATGTTCACCACAGAGCCTCTGAACGTCCAAATGGCTCATATCTGATTACCATGAAAAGATGACAAACTGCATTTTACACAAATTACTTACATGTATTGGTTGGTTTAGTAGTTCAAAAATGAGTAATTAACAATAATTTTACATCAGTAGATGATTTTGGTTGCTAGTGTCTGTTTGGGTCTTTATGGGTTAATGAAACAGTGACATGATGTATCCATAAAAGCTCTGGTGAAGAACTGTCTTTCAACACTATACAGACAAAAGCAGTGGGACATACTGTATTCAAGTTCATATTATATGATTTCAAAGTGGTTCTGAGTTTGTTTCATTTCGCTCAACAATGATTTAAAAACAAAAAACAAAACAAAAAACCCCAACTCTGATTGTTTTAAATGTTCTACCCCTAGATTTACAGCTATAGACAAAGGTCAACGTTGTTCATCCCCAAGACGAAATTAAATTTCCTGTCATCTCAAGAAAATAAAAACAAAACCAAATAAAAATTAGTAGAAAAACCCCCCACAAAAATCTATCTATCTATCTATCTATCTATCTATCTATCTATCTATCTATCTATCTATCTATCTATCTATCTATCTATCTATCTATCTATCTATCTATCTATCTATCTGTGACATTACTTTTACAGAAGGATAATCATAAAGTTTATCTTATCTTAACTTTCACTTAAAGTAACACATGCATGCATAATAATTTATTCAAAACTAAATGGGCTTGAACTTTGCACTGTTATTAGATTATCTACTCAGTACTGCCTGTTTTTTGTTGCATTTTCTGCCTAGCGCTGTTTGCTGGTGGTGTTTTTGTAGTTTTGACGCCAATGGCTGATCAACATTTATTATAGCAGGACACTCACGCCTGGTGGCAGTTGGATTAATGAATTAAAACAGGCACGTGGACAACAGAAGCACTTACTGACATTAGCAATAGGACCGCTTTTAAGAGTTGATTCAACAACAATATTACAGCAGGTTTCTTCTAAACTGTTGCTTCCACTTGTTTTGCTTTGATGCATCAGCGTGTACTTCCTTAAATTCTTTCGTACCGCAGACTGAAGGTAGTTTTACATTTCTGCTCCTTGGCAGAATGATGGTCTGTATTAGCTGATGCTCACAGTGAGCTGCCCAAATGATTTTATGATGACAAAAATGCTGAGTGAAAGTTTTGCTAACACTTGCTGTGCCTGATATACTATGGAAGTTGACTGTTTTAATGAACTCACGAAGAGAACTTTCAATGTCCAAGTTTGGAGTTACAATTGAAAACATATACCTAACTCTACCTAAATGATCAATTATTCTCTAACTAAGCATGTAGGTGTCATTGTGTGTCAACTTATGAAATACAGTCGTCAGTGAGTCAAGTAAAAGTAAAATTAGAATCATACAGTCTTCCAATTCTGTCCCCTGCTGTTTGTTTTAAAAGATATTCAGGGGTACCAGTATGTGCTAATGGGGCGGCTCCTTGGACCTTAAGGTTCTCATCACACAACCTATACTATCTGCACATCACGAAAAAACTGTGATTGTGTATTTTAGGCACTGCTGCAGCCTTCCTCCACCTCTCTCTCTCTCTCTTTCTGTGCCACTGTCTTCCTCACTCTCCGTCCCTGTTTCCATCTCACTCGTCTTTTCTCAGACTCACATATGTGTGGATGTTTGAGCACAAGCAAGTGCACCTGAACTCACATATACACACACACACACACACGCACACACATGCACACACAGCAGGAGTGGGGTCTGCAGCTCCTGGGTGTTTTGCAGGTTGGATTCACACCGATGCTTTCTCTGACTGCACTATTGTTATTTAAATGTGGGAGGGCGATCAGCAGCAAGCATTAATGGCATCCTCAGCACTGCGGATGCAGCACAAGACACACACACCTACACACAAAAGTGTACACGTATAGACACCCATACATGCACTAGCAGTCACACACTTTAACGCAAGCCTTGTGGATGCACCTTGAGGGCCATATGAATAACAAATACCTCTGCCATCTGCAATACCACAGAGTATTTCCAGCCATTTCGGCACATTAGTCAGCAGTCCTTTGACTTAGGCACTCCACGCACATACACTCGATGTATTAGCAACGCTCTCCTCTGTTAAGATACACTGCACTGTAGGATGCAATTTAAAGAGAAGTTTGTTTTCCAAGATTAAACTTTGTGTCACTGCTGGTCTGACCTTGTCTTCTCAAGTTTGATGTAGTAGGAGGTGCTTAAGTCTTTTGCCGCGGCGATGTTTTGTTCTGTCAAGGCCAATCAGAGCCAAGCTGGATATACCTGTGGTGATGGTATCGTTTTAAACTGGTGAAGACCTCCCCCAGCCTCCTGACATTGCCAGACTAAATGGGATTAGACAGGCACCCCTGGCCATTAACACTTGATCCTTACCTGTTTTCTTTCTCCCCTGGAAACCACAGCTGAAATAGTTTCTTTATTTATATATTTATTTTTCCAAAATCACAGTTATAATTCATAGATTTACAATGAAAGTTTGGCACCAGTGGCTGAACCTATCAAGCATAAAATTGCATTTTTATTTTTATTTTTAAAAAATAAAGCTGCAATAACTCTAGATTTGAAATTGAGTCATTGTGGGGATAGGCCTGACAGAAAGTGAGGTGTAACATCAAACATGAATAATTTACACTCAACAAAGATCACATTTTACAGCAAACTTGCTTCCCTCCCCTTTTATTTAGTTTTTTTCCCCAGAAATTATCATAGCATATATCAATATGAATATATGTATTGAGTTTTATATGATGCTACTAAAAGCATATCTTGTCTTTTTTGATTCATTCTAACTTCTATGCCTCTCATCTATGTGTGATTAAACTATTGCTGTTAATTAGATGCTCAGAGCTATTAATTAACTCCAAAGCAACTGTTTTAGTGCAGTTTCTCAAAGATAAAGAACTGCTAATATGTAATGAATCAACAGCGAAGACAAAAACCAGCTTGTTGTTGCAAACTGTGAAAGTGATACTTTTGTGTTTTTGATTGTGTAAATACAAAGCATCATTTAGGTCTCATTATTTTTGGAGGTCTGAGTTGCACTAGGTGTAAATCTTAGCTTTTTTGCAGTGACAAGCATTGATGTGCTTTTTTTTTTTTGTTTCGTGTGTGTGTTCACAGGAGTTCATTTGTGTGTGTCTGTGTGTGTGTTGCAGACTGTTGTCAGTAGTGATCCCATTTTCATTACTCACTGGCTCAAAGAAGGAGGTGAGGCCCTGGCTTGCAGCAGTGATAAATGCATTACCCCAATAAACCCTGTCTCCACTGAGGTGCTGAATGCTGACACACACAGACCGACATAAACACACACACACACACACACACACACACACACACACAGAAGGTGGGAAACAGAGGGAAGGATGGATAGATAAAAGAAGTAAAGAGACAATCAGATGGAAAGAGAAAGGGTGACAGGTAAAAGGAGATGAGAAACTGGAGTGGAGGAGGAGAAAGGCAAAAAACAAAGATGGGGAGACAAGGAAAAGTGAAAGGAAAAGTGACAGGTGACACGGAAAAAAGAGCGATGGGAAAGAGAGTAGACAGGAAAAGAGGCAGACAGGGAGGAAAGAGGAGGAGGAGGAGGGGGAGGAGCTTAAGGATAGAAGGGTGCTAATGGTTGTATGCAGAGCAGAAGTGTGGGGTGCACAGAAGCCTATAGGGGCAGTGGGGTGGCTGTGTAGGAGGATATATGGGTGGATAGATAGATGGATGGATGGGGAGAAAGAGAAATGGAAGGAGTGATGGGAGTAGGAGGGAGGTGAAGGATCAGCGGTGTCCAGCTGGCCTCTTCCTCTGCCTCTCATTAGAGCAGAAAAGGTCTGTCACGAATAGTAATCTGGGAAAAGGGGGGAGAAATGTATATGGTGGTCCGTTTTTTGTGTTGAACAGACATGACATGTATATATGTGTAAATCTATATGTCATATAGTTATTATAGTGTGTGTTATGTTTTATTCATGGTGTGAGTGTTTTCGACTCCATGTGTGTAAAATGAAATGTTTGATAGGAAACGTGAGGGTGCGAGCGACTAAAAATGCTGATGTTTGGTATAAGACGAGTAAATGTACATACAGTGTAGTTAAATGTGTGTGTGTAATGATGTGATCTAGGTGTTTTTGCTGTATTGTGAAAGTGCATGGATTTGTGCTTGTGCAGAAAGCATGGGAATATTTAGATGGACCTGTGTGTACGCACTGTGTTTGCATGAATATACTGTAGAGTGTGTGTAGGTTCTAAGTCTTAATCACCAACTTCCTTGCTCTCTCTCTAGGATTCTCCCTCCCTCGGTGCCTCTTTCTCTCTCTCTCCCTCTCTCTCTCTTCTTTGCCTCCCAACCCACCACCTCTAGTAATGAGGTGAGGGGGAGCAGATCAGAACCCTTAGTGGAGTAGACCATCCCCGTCCTTACATGCGGGTCAGGCCTCCCTCATTAGCTGCCATCACAGTGACATCACAGGCAAAAGTGCCAGTGTGCAAATTGAAAACATTAAGTTCACCGAACCTCTGCTGAGACCCAGCTGAGACTCAGCACGATAAATATAAAAAAAGAAAAGAAAAAAAAAGCATCTAATATCTTGTTGGAGCATCCAAAATTAACACTGGTCGTATGTCAAATACAGGTTGATTTTCTCTTTGGAGATTAAATCCTGGGTGGACTTCTGGCACATTGGACATGCTTGCACCCAAATACTGTCGTGACTAACCATGAATCTGTGCAGTGTTTTGTTATTATTTCAAGGCACATCACTTCTGTACACTGTTTATATCAGATTGTAGACCACAGGTGTCAAACATGCAGCCCGGGGTCCAAAACCGGCCCGCAAAAGGGTCCAATCCGGCCCCTGGGATGAATTTGTGAAATGCAGAAATTACATTGAAGAAATTAACAATCAAGGATGTTAGAATCATTTTAGGTCAGTTCAATCTAAAGTGGATCAGACGGTAAAATACTATCCTAATAACATATAAATAATGAAAACTACAAATTTTTCTCTTTGTTGTCGTGTAAAAAAAAAAAAAAAAGGAAAGCTACACAAAAATGTTTACATTTATAGACTAGCCTGTTGCAAAAAATGTTAATAACCTGAAATTTCTTAAGAGAAGTATGTGGAATTTTACCAGTATTCTGCCTCTTACTAAATGTTTTGTGTATTTGTAGATCCACTGTGATCTGAAAGTTATGATGCACATGTATAAATGATAAACTAAGGCATAATATTGTTAAAATTGCGCTGATTTTTCTTAAGAATTTTCAGGTTCATATTTGTTCATGTTATGTTCAAGTACGGTTTGTAGATGTAAACATTTTCAATACAGAATTGGACTTTTTTCACTCGAAAACAGGGAAAAAAACTTTGGAGTTGACATGATTCAAAAGTTCTTATCCTATTATTTATATTATTTTACTGGTCCGGCCCACTTCAGATCATATTAGGCTGAATGTGGCCCCTGAACCAAAATGAGTTTGACACCCCTGTTTTAGACTGTATAAATGAACTGGATGTAGTTAACCCTTTAGGTGCCAGATTTAAAAAAAAAAATTCAACTTTGATATTAAGCTGTCAGTTTTATTCAGTTATGTTGCTTTTTCAATGTTGGAACTTTGGCGCTTAAAGGGTTAAAATGATGTCACCATTTGATTTTTTGATTGCCATGTATTTTATAGGACTGTCAAAATTAACGCATTAACGCAGATTAATCCACCATCATGATTAATCTGATTAAAAAGTTTAACACAATTAACCCATCTGCAGCGCAGAATGACTCTGAACATCTCTGGCAACGCATTTTGGGCAGTTTGTTCAAGTAGAGTTACCGTCAGGCATGAACAAATGGGCAGTTGATCCGGTAGTGACAGGCAGCAGAACCAACCCATAAAGATGGAAGACGCTAAATAACACGTTGGCCCTCTGGATGGAAATATGAGGACAAAAAAACCCAAGACAGAACAGTCGACCGACATAAAGTATTATGCACACTCTGCAGGAAGGAGTTTTCTTTTCACCGTAGTATTTCCACCTTAAAATACGACAACACAAAGCATACGTTAGTCGGGGATTCTGTTAGCACTTCAGCTAATGCGTCGTCCAGCTTGCGACAAACACGTTAATTGCATATATGTTCCCTTCTTTCTTGAGTCTGTTTGCTCATGCAAAATGAAATGCAAATTGATATAGATTAAAAATTATTGATATTTAATCATGATTAATCAAAATTAATTCACAGCAACCCTGTGATTAATCTGATTAAAATTTTTAACCATTTGACAGTTCTAATATTTTACCATCTTCATCTTGATCTTTTTGGATTCAGATATGACCGTATTTGGACACATGGCGGAGCTAATGGAATATAAGAGCTGTCATTTAGCACAAACGTCACCTAACATTTGCATAACAGAATCCTTTCATTAATTTAAAGATGATCTACCAGAAGTACAGAGGATCTTTAAAAAACAAATGAAACCAGACTGACTTGAAAAAAAAAAAAGGTCTGTGGGAGTCAAGTTTTCTTCTTGTGTCCAAACTGTATTACACCACTGTCATGGCTTGAGCCCCCTTTTGTCTAACACACCTTTACACGTGCTTCCAGTGAAGAACTGCCCCTGGTTGGCTTTGACCTTGACCATATTTACAACCACATTTAATTTTAACAAAGCGAAACCACATGAAACCAAGTAGAAGCAGAGTAAAACACGTCTATGCAGAAATATTTACAAGAAATTAACCATAACAGAGATAAAGGACTTGGAAGAGTTTGACAATGAGGCTACGTGAGCTGGTCTGGGTCTTGCTAGTATGTGAAAAACTAAAACAGAAACAACTCATTACCTCTGCCAGGAGGTATTGTGATCGCTTTGCTTTGTGTGCATGCGTGTTTGTTTGTTTGTTAGCAAGATAACTCAAAAAGTTATGGACGGATTTTCATGAAATTTTCAGGAAATGTTGATACTGGCACAAGGAAGAAATGATTAAATTTTGGTGGTGATCAGGGGTGGGGGGGATGGGGGGCCACGGGGGCCCACTGATCTGCCTTGGCAAAGGTCTGCGCTCTCTGAATGCTTTTCTTGTTTGTCATCGTGAACTGTAAACCTAAAGCATATGCATGTCCATGAGCACGATCTTCAACTTTACTTACCTGTAGTGTAATGACATGTGTTCCACTTGTAGTTGATTAGTCATTTGCTTTAAAAGTTGTTCTCTGAAACAGATCAATTGTTAGCATCAGAACGTAATTGCTTAAGTCATAATTTTGACCAAATTGTGATATCTGTGTAACTTTACTCTCTGAACACTGCTGCTTCATTTTGCATCACTGGCTTTTGCGCGTGCATCCATACTGTAAATAATTATATATTATTTAACCCATAAAGACCCAAACAGCCACTGTCGACCAAAACCATCTTCTGATCTAACTGTTTAACACCTGTTGATCCATTAATCCTATCAATACATGTAAATAATTGGTTAAAATGCCGTTTGTCATCTATTCATGGATGTACAGAGGCTCCGTAGTTACCGTGGAAACACCGTCGTCTTCTACAACATTGATTCACCAGTAAAACCCATGGAGTTGGATCAATGACAGTGGATGGAGACACCTGTTTTTATGTTCAGTTAGTGATAGATTTGCTGAAAAAGTCACTTCTTTCCCAATTTTTTCTCTGTTTTTGATATAATTACCCTAACTTTAATCTGAGCTTTTATGAACATCTACATAATCAGTAAATCAAATACTGGAAAATACATGATTTACACTAAGAAAACACATAATAAGGAGGATAATATTACAATTAATGGTGACAAATCACTACAAAAGGTTAAATATAAAGGAAAAATTAATTTGGGAACTGACACATAAGTAGCACTGGGGCTTTATGGGTTAAATTTAAAGCTAAATTTATGTAAATATTTATATAAATAGCTTTTTTTTCTTTTTATATTTTTCATTTCACACTGTATAATTTTATCTTATCTTATCTTATCTTATCTTATCTTATCTTATCTTATCTTATCTTATCTTATGCCCTTAAAGAAATAGGACTATGATATCAATTATAACAAAATGTAAACATTTGTACGTATACACAAATGTGTATATACATAAAAACTCACTTTATACCAGACTCCTTGGCAAGTGTGTGAAAAAGTTAAATTCAGACAATGTTATTGGGACTCTTGAGGAAGTAATGGAAGAACTGGACGTCATCTAAATGCAGTGGGGGGATGGGGCATTTAGATGGGAGGGGGGGGGGGGACTGGAGTCAGAGAGGGGTGGAGGGAGCAAAGAGTCAAGGGGACTGACCTGCTGATGGGAGAGGAGGAGGATAGGGCTGGGGGTTCTGAGTGCACGTGCACCACATAATGAAAGGTTGAACTTTTTGCGGCCAGGGTGGCATACCAAATCACCTCACCCAGGGAGGGAAAGGGAAGAGGGGGAGAAGAGAACATATTACAGGGTGAGCGGTGGAAGAAGGAGAAATGGAAACAACAGGTGACCCGAACGAAAAGAGGAGGCAGCGACGGAGCAGAAGCAGGGGCTTTAACGAGGGACAGGGGAGGCAGAGAGGGATGGAGCATGGGAGGGACAGAGGTCTGCAAACCGAGAGACTGGCTCAGTGAGCGGAGAGGAGGAGGAGGATGGAGAAGGGAGAGAGAGGCAGAGAGTGAGAGGCCCCCGCTATGTGGCTGCCATGGGGGCCTGAGTGACAGAAATTAATAATTAGTGACAATGATTGACAGCGCTCCCTCCATCTGCGGCTCTCCTCCGCCTCACAACGCCTGCCTCCGCCAGCGACCGCGGGCACAATGAGCTCCAGAGGGATTGTGGGAGACGCACTTGATTGACAACTGCCTCCTGGAGAGACAAGGGGGGAGGTGGGGGGATGGAGTGGAGAGGTGGGCAGAAGCATAGGAGAGTGAAAGAGAGAAAAAGAGGAGGGGTGGTGTTTGAGAGGGAGCGATGGAGGGGAGAGGTGGGTGACAGGGGGCAAAGGGGGGGACAGAATGAGGGGATGGGGAGGGGGGGGTTTGGGAAGATGGACAGAGATTTTTTTTCTCCCTTTAGAGATTGAATAAGGAATGGTGGCTATCAGCTCCTCTCTGTCCTGTCGTCCATTTCCACTTTTCTCCACCACATCTTGGGCTGCTCATCTCGCCATCCCACTTCCACCGGCACCACTCTACCCCAGTGTATAGCACGATTATGCAAAAGTGACAAATTTACCGCAGAAGGACAGAGAGGGATAAATAAAGAGGAGAAAATGAGAAAGGGGGTTGAAGCCTTGGGTTTCTGTGGTGAGGGAGAATAGCCTGTAAATAGCCATCAGCAGGGAATTTGTCACTCTTTTCCCTCTTCTCCCTTCTTTACATCCAGCTCCACTCTTCTATCACTTATGCCAACCATTTTTACTGACTTTTTTTTTTTTGTTATTGCCGGCAGTGATATGTCTTTGGTTTTTTTTACTACTTTAAAGTGCTTCAGTGTTTGAGTGAAGCCTTGTGTGACGATGCACAAGCTCTGTATAAAGTCACACAAGTCATTTCTTCGTCGTCCTCCCCGCTGTCACATTTTTTTTCTGGCGTCTGTTTCTCCCATTTTCTCCCATCTCCTCCTATCTCATTCTTTTTATATCCTTTCCTTTTGATCCCTTTTTTCCTTCTGTGCTTCCCTCTGGTGCACCCCTCTCTCCAGCCTATATCCTCTTCCATGCCAGGCCTGTTTCCGTCTGCCATGACATGGCCTGGGCTAATGTGCTTCAGTACGGCTTAATCGGTGCACAGGTCTCCAAGGCTTACAGCTACACACTGTAACAAAGTACACTATTTACCTCAGGGCCACACAGAGAATAGGCCTGCACAGAGCACAGCCAAATCCAGTGGGGAATCAGTTTCACATCACAACACATTATTGATTTCCCCCCTCCCCAAAACAGACATGTTTTTCATTGTTGCCTGAGCCTGGTTTCCTATCTGTGTGTCGCTTACAGAGGTGGGAAGGGAGTAAGGATTAAGGTCATGCCCTGGAGGTAAACACCACAATGTCTTATTGTTGTTACTTATTTATTTTCACTAAACGATGCATTTTACAAGTAATGGGAATTTCTTCTGTTACTGGTTCCGCCACCTGTTAGTGTGCATTATTTGGTTGTTACAGCTGTGGTGATTTTTCACTCACTAATTTCAAGCTGCATTGCGCTCTCATATTATTGGTAATTAATTCTTGATCTAGACAAAAAAGGATGCACACACTCCCAGAGACTATGGTGAATCAGCGTCATCAGGCCAATCAGCAACAGTTTTAGTCATCAAAATGCTGGTAATACTGTCATTTACTTGCAATTCAGTCAGAGAGTAATAAAATGTTCTTTATAAATGAACCCAAAGGCTCTCTTTACTCTGCCATGGAGTCTACTATTATCCATCATGATTACAACAAACACAAGGAAATAGGTTCTTTATTGTCCTGTTGCCACAGTTACACATAAATACACATGGAAACATTTTCCATTTTAGAACTATAGAACCATTTCAATGCAGAAATGTAGAAAAATATAAGCTCAATGCAGACAAAACAGACTGAAGTGAAGTAAACATTGCTGTTTGTTGCATGTTTAGTTACGCTGAAGTAGTTGTTAGATGCAGATAAGTGTCCTTGAAGGTCCCTCATCATGTTTTTTCTTTGTTCATGGTCCAGCTGAGGCATATAACTTTGCTGTAACCCTTTACTCTTAGACACACACACACTAAACAGACGGCACAGAGCACGTGGAGTTGACAGCTGGTAACTGCAGGGCCCAGCAGGTGCAGAGTGTGTGTATATGTGTGTGCAGTTGGCCCCAGAGGGCCCCTGACTCATGGCCAGAGAGGCAGGCAGTGGTGTGTGTGTGTACGTGTGCATGTGTGTGTGTGCAGTTGGACCCTGGCCGACTGACTAGCCTGGAGTTGACTTCACTTCAGCTCCAGTGATTGATTGGAATAGGCCTCGACATGGGGCGATGTATTGCCTTTGGTCATTACCTTTGACTACCTTCATTACATCAATACCCCTCTCTCCTCTCATTCCTGTAGTGTTCCAGTTATTTGTGTGTTCTTGTGGCCTATTTTGAACTTTGAAGAGTTCACTCTATTATGACACTAAGCACCAGATACACTACAAACAAAAAGTTAAGGATATTTTTCATTTTTGGGCTATTTTTTTCAGTTGGGATCAAGGTTATAATAGTTTTGGATTTTTCATTATAGTTCAGTTTTATTTAGTTTTGACTTTTTTTTCTCGAATTCAGTTAGTTTTAATTTGTTTTTAGAAAAGGTTTGCTAGTTTTTATTAGTTTTTATTTTTTTTCTAAATGCTTAGTTTTAGTTTTTTCATATCTTTTATCTTCCTCACCGTCGTATTCAAATAAATCCCAGATAGGACTCTGCTGCTTTCTCCCAACTTTAGTCTCCATGTTTCCAGGTAGAGTGAGGACCAGAAGACAACTCTAAATGACAAGTGACGAGAAGTAAAGACCGTGAAGTGCCGTATGGTGCCGCTAGCTAAAATTGCTTGAGCGAAATAAATCGATTTCATATCAATCCGACATTGACAAAGACAAAAACGAATGGAATTTTATGCATAATTTTTGTATGTTTTAGTTAGTTTTGTAAATGCACAATGCAGTTTCAGTTAGCTATCATTTTTTTCTTTTAATTATAGTTTTTATTTTTTTCAATTAACGAAAATGTTTTTTTCAATTCTAGTTTTCGTCATATCATTAGTTTTCGTTAACGATAATAACCTTGGTTGGGATTCTTGCACTGTGCTTTTTATTTTTTTGTGTGTGAATTGAATTGAAACACAATTTTTTTAATGACCAGACATAGTTTTATTTAGAAATGGCAAAAATGACCAAAAAAGAAATATCCTTAACTTTTTGTTTGTAGTGTACATTTTACTGGTCTATGAGCTTAATACAGATACACATGAGATTGATTTTAACCCTTTCATGCATAAATTATGAGAACGTTTCCTGAGTTTTTTATTCTTTAGGCATTAAAAAACCAATAAGATTGAGAAAAAAAAAAAAAAAAAAGAACCTGTGTTTCATGGAGTTGCACCTGGACACTAGGCGTTTAATTTTTGAAGCAAAGAAACATGTATTTACTGATATACTGTGTTAAATCTATGAAATAAAAATTTTTTAATGCTGCTAATCTGATGTTTTCTCATATTTTGTCATACTCTAATAGTAGTCAGTACTCACTTCATGAAGATAATATACAAAAAAACAACTTTTGTTTTAAAAAAAATTACATTAATTACAGTCTAATACAAGCATTTGATTTCTCCTCAAACATGTTACTGCAGATCAGGTTTATCAAGAACAGCAAAGTTACAGTAATGGTATGAATGGCAGAGTGTGAGATGATGCATGAGCGTCCAATGTGTTGACTGATATGGAACTAAAACAACAAAATCCATGAATAAACAAGAGAACTTCTGTAGAATAGCTGTCCACTGTAGTGACCAGTATGCATGAAAGGGTTAAACTGAACTCATCATATTGTAGGTGGGAAGTTTAACGTCCTTCTCTCTAATCAGACTCACTTTCTTTTTCTCTCTCTAACTGTAGCAAGCTTGTTCTTGGTCAGTGTGCCATTTGATGGAGTATGCTTGCCAGCCCACCTGCCTCTGGCTATGGTGCCATCTTGAAAGGCGCCGCGGCACACACACCTGGCCCGCCGGCTGCCTCTTTGGTCTGCCTCACCTTTTGTCAGCACCATGTTAATGAAGGCCCTGTCAGTGTCCACCGCTCGCACACTGGGGCGCCTTTTAATGAGTTCGCTATTTGATCACTATAGACACCCGGCACGAACGATGCTCTTTTTTTTTCCCCCTCCTGGACGATGCTCCGTTGTGCTTGTATATGTATGTGTGTTTGTGGAAGTTTGTGTGTGTGGCTAAAGGGGAGGGAGGATAGAAGGAGGGGGCCGGTCAGCTGATTAGGACTAGTTTATAATAAAAGGGGGAGGGTGGTTGTCTTTAAAAAAAGGGAAAGAAAAGAAAATTATTATTTTTATTCCCCCCTCCCTCTGTACCCAAGTGAGTCGTGGCTCTCCCTTTTCAGGGGTAGATGAAAGCAGCTGGGCGCAGGGCTTCCAACAAAAAGTGCCAAGCGATCACAAACAAACCTTCAGATGAATCACATCAAAGGCGCTGCCCCAATTGTTAGCCCTCTCGTATCTGCGGAAAATTGGCTCATTAAGGGCAAAAAATGACATTGTTTACATTAGCCGGAGCCCTGATTAGTGCCAGCCATGTTTGTTGTGTTGCTCTGCTGTCCGCTTACCAACAGACCACTTCAGCCTCTCTGCACAATCGCTCCTTTGAAGGCTTTCTTTCTCTGGAAAAAAAAAGGAGATAGAAAGAGTGAGGACAACAACAAAAAGGAAGGGAAAAACACAGAGGGTAAAATACACCCGTACACAGACACACAAACACATAGAATTGCTGTTCCAAACCCACACAAATGGACATGATAGCTGGTCTTTTCTCTCCCTGCCTCTCTACTCTCCTCTGCTCATCGGCTTTTCTCTCTTTAGGACTAATTAGGTTGCTTGTGGAAATGGAGGCTATAGGAGAGGACAGTCAGGCCAATGATGAGTCTGTTTGTGCTGTAATTGCACTGATAAAGAGGGTGGTGTTGTTGGCGGCAAAGAAAAGAAAAGAAAGAGCTTGACAATAAAAGGGCCTGGGGCTCTTCTTTGCGCCGACGGCCTCGTCTGTGAAAAGAACACCTTTTGTGGAGCGAACCTTTTGTAAACTGAGATGATTTCTAATCTGTGGAAAGTGCCATGTGTTTTAGACAGGCATGTGTGCGTATGTGTGTTTGATCTCATAGATCTGAGGTGGAAGGGTCCTTCTACCTTCTCATCGCCCACTTGAACTCCTTTCTTCACTCTTTCTGCTCACTTAAACCATTTTTATTCCAATTTCCAAACTGTGTAGAGTCATTCAGTACAAGAAACATAGATGGTATGAGGTAAACGGTATCATTTATTTAGGCATACTGAATATCTGCAACGGTGGAAAGCCACTGAATATACTGTATCGTATGTTCCTTGCATAGATGATAAAAATGTATATAGAGGTCCATTTAAATGACTGTGTTGAGAAGAGTCTGAAAAAAATTATGTGTTCTTTTTTTGCAGACTTTCTGGCAAACTTACCCACATGAAAAATCTGACCTATTAAAATTCAGGAGGGGACATTCCATCTATCCCATCCTGTTCTGGCAGTAGTGAGAGATTAAGACAATGCGTGACAAAAAAGAAGAGGGAAAGGGAAAAAAAAAAAAAAAACTTGGGGAGTAAAACTTCAAGTTCAGGGTGAGCAGGTCAAGTTGCATCGCTAACGACAGCAGCGACCCTGGGCTTGCCCTGCGTTACCCTTCACCTCCTGCTGCTCCCCAGGCCGCCTCACCTTTGCCCTAGGAGAGAAATGGAGTCTGAGATGGAGGGGAAGAGAAGACCTCCCCCTCAACATAATGATAACCGCTGAGATATGGCCACCGTCCCCCCACTGGCCCCTGGACACTCAGCCTCGCGGCCCCCAGGTCAGCTCCACACATTATACTTCCACTCTCCTCCTGAACTCTCTGACTCCACATTTACATACCCGGCACTTTTTTCTTACATTTTCTCCATTTTCTGATTTGCCACACACCCTTCATTTTTTTTCTTACTATATCTCATCTTCTTTTCTGGCTCTCCCTAAACTCCTCCCATTCTCCTCTTTGTCTTTTGCATTTCATCTTCACAATCCGCGAAGTGTGTAGGTACACTGTATTTGTGTGCACACCAGCAAGTGTGTGTAATAATTACCATTTAGAATACTAGCAGATCTCTGAGGGAGGGAGCCTAAGTTTGCCAACGCTGAGGCACTGAGGGAGCTGTTTGGTTTGTGTTTAGGTGCCCTTGGCGCGCTGTGCTGAGAAATCAGAATTTCCTTGACTTTTGACCGCCTTCGTCCCCCAGGGGGAAGCAGGGAGGGATAGAAGGGCATGAACTGACTTCCATTTGCTGTTTAAGGACCCATATGGAAAATATAAATTGGTAGCAGCAGGATAGGCTGAAACCATTGGCATTCTGGGCATCGGCCATTTGAATTCATGAAGTTGTGTGTTTGCATTCCTCAATTCGAATATTTCAGAATGTGTCACACAAGAAATGATGGAGGGAAATGATGGCCATATTTGTCTGTCTTTGCCGTATTGTCTCTTTGAAATATTTTATTTCTGTTTTGGGGTTTTTAGTGTGTTTTTTGTGCAAATGTGATACTAAATGCAGGAACTGTCACATCTGAAATCATAGATTTAAATTCACTTTTAATGGATCTGGTCAACGATTTCATCTGGGGATGAACAGTTAATCGAAATCTTATTGAATTTGCAACACTGCTAAATGGAATATCCCCATTGCAGGAGCTGCAATTTTTAGATAAAGGTAAATTGTGTTACAACATACCATCAGAAATGAAGCAGCATGACGCTTCAGAGAGATGCCCTGGTCTACAAATCCTATTCCCCAGATGTAAGGGAGTTGACCCTGCAATAGTACTATCATCATATCAGCATTTTCCCAGTAAAAATTAAATAAAAAAAATCAAAACCTCACTAAAATTGTGAGCCATGTCTAATGATGGGAATCGATAAGAATTTAACGATTCCCATTCCATTATCGATTTTGCTGATCGATCCGATTCCTTATCGATTCTCATTGGGTGAGGGAATAAAAGAGTACAAACAGGTGTGTTTGCATTAGCTGTCTTTTAGATTTCCATCTCTGCACAGAAAATATAACATATATAATATGTACAAATAATAATAACAGATGACGCCGGGCCTGGTTTGGGGGGGATTGTGTACAGTGAAAGTGAAACTTAAGCCGCTTTACTAATTCCTCTAGTGCCGCATTTCCACTACGTGGAACCGGTTTGACTTGGCCCGTCTCCCGTTGTTGTGCACTCATTTCCTTTCCCCTACCTTTGGAAACTTGTATTTGAGGGGGTACAATATTTGTTGTCCACACCGGGACTGGGCCCAGATGACGGCCTGGTGTTCGCTCTGCTGCGAGATTCACAAGCACCACTAAGTAACGTATCAAATACATGACATTTCTGTAAATGAATCACATTTTAGACCGTTTCTGCCTCAACGCCATGTTGGCTACATTCTGACCAAAACAATGCAGCGTACGCGTGACGTCATCGCACATGCGCAACGAAGGCGGAATCCATAAGCAGAATCATTAAGCAGGCAGGCAAACAATTCCAAAGAATTGAGCTACTGGGATCCGGTTCTCAAAAAGAACTGGTTCTCAATTCTCATCCCTAGTCATATCACAATCTCGATGTTTGTCAAAAGAATTAAAATATATATTTTGATTTTTGTTTGCTGTCATCCACACTAAATTACATGTTGCTTAATACTGATAAGACAAATTCATCAAAACAAAAGCAAACATAAGCCCTGCACACAATCACAGCAATTCTATTAACTGACAGAAGTAGGTTTGGTACCAAAGCAAATTATCAATTTAAGTGTCATTTTTGTGTGTGTGTGTATAATTTGTGTACTATAGCTTGAGTTTCACACACTAAAATAAACAGGAGCTTGTCTGTTCTTTGCCTACTTTGTGCCAGCATTGAACTTGACAGCAGTTAAAAAGCGTTCCCACTCATGGTTTCTTCTTGAAATAATCCTTATGTACTCAATAAAATGGCACACTTGCCCATAATCTGTTGCATGAGTCAGTGTCAAATTGACAGCATAATGTTCCTCTCTCTCTCTTTCTCTTATGTCGTATGTCCTCCTGCTTCCAGGAATCACACTTTGTAGATTGATGTGTGGGATACATTGTCTACTGTGTGTGTGTGTGTGTGTGTGTGTGTGTGCGCAGAGGAGAGGGGGGAGGGGTGGTGCAGTGAGTATATATCGGAGCAGGCCTTGTGGGGGACTACCATTAGGAAGGGGTTGTGTCCTACTCATGGGACAAGGGACCAACTGCAACCTTGTGGATAATAACTGCTATGACGGGTCACAGCCAGCCTCAAAGGGAGTGAGACAGAATGAGCCGGAGAGAGGACGAAGCTTCATCACTTGCCCATTTTCTCCATCTCACTCCGAGTGCCCTCCTGCTCATGTCAGTACGATCAGTTTAAACGGGGCATTATGCAAAATGGAGATGATTTTGGCTTCGGGGCGTGTGATAGGGAGAATCGCGGGTTAATGTAGGAGAGAAAAGAGAAGAAAGATGGGGATTTTGTTGGTTTGGAAAAGAAGGTTAGAGTGAAAGCAGGGGTTGTGGGGTTTGGAGGGGGTGTTGGGTAGAGAAAGGGGGTATAAGAGGGTGAATTAAAGTGACAAGTGAGTGTTTCATTCTATCTGAGCCACCCTCCTAGACAGCTAACTCACTTAGAGGATTCGCTGAGTGAGGGAGTCAGGCTATTGAGGGAGATCGTCACTTCAGTGTCTGTCTCAATATAAGCCGGAGGCGACACAGGACCCCGGGGTCCGGCCTTCCCTTATAAAAGCCCACCTGAGAACCAGGACAATAAAGACCACTCAGCCAGATGCAATATACCACAAAGAGAATTTTCTAGAAAACTTGATTTAAGCAGGAAAGGAATTGAAAGTTATTTGCAAATAGCGATTTCCTAAAATCATATACTCCAGGTTAACTTAGGAAAGTCATTCATATAAGATTGACTGTTATCTACAAGCTAAATGGATTTAGTTTTACCTGACTCAAAAGAAAAGTTATTGGAAAACACACTTAACTGGGTCTCTTGTCTCTTCTTATGGACTGTAGAGGGCAAGTGCAGCGCTGGATATATCCTTGGAGGATTTTCCATTTCCATTGTATACTATGTTTTGAAAGTGAAAGAGCATTTAAAGCTGCAAAATATTTAACTTCCTACAAGTTTGTCTTACTTGCCATGACTCAGATTTAATTATCAAAAAAGAAAAGTTGCGGTAAATTCTACTACAAATTTATCTTAGTCATACGTTTGCCAATATTGAATTTTACATCCCCGAAAGTTCATTTTATCTCATCGGCTATTGACAATATGTCTTCATAGATTGTGTCAGATTAAACACTAAATGTAGATTTTATGGTTGGGGAGGACATGGATGGTAAATGTCTGATTCTTGTCTGATACAGGTTTCCATCTGCTCAACTATCCTCATCATCTTCGTCTATAATTTTTGTTTCATGGTGTGCCTAATGAGTTGGTGAAAAGTCTGGACCACAGACTGCTCAGTTCAACATCTAAGCTCTTACATTATGAAGCCATGTTGTTGTACTAGATGCTGTATGTGGTTTAGCAATGTCTTTCTGAAATATGCAAGGCCTTCTGTGAAGAAAACAGTCTGGATGGGACCGTTTGTTTTTCTAAACCTGTGTATTCCTTTCAGTGTTGATGCTGCCTCTCCAGATGTGGAAGCTACCCATTCCATAGGCACTAATGCAATGCCATACCATCAGAGATGCAGATTTTTGACCTGATGGTCCCTCTCCTTTGCATGAAAAAAGATATATTTTTTTTTGCACATAAACAAAAACAATCCAACCCAACAACCAAAAACCCACAAAAAATCTTGACACCGGTGGCATGGAGACCACACCAGAAACCAGTGACTGCACTCCACATCCACTGGCTCCACCATTTACCAAGGGCAGTATGATGAGCTGATGGTGTCTCGGCACGAACCAGGCACAAGATTTCAGGTGACATCTGACTTAACTGCCTTTTGTCTGGGAACATACAGTGAAGTTGATTATTCCAGTATTGCTCATGTTATCTAGGGTTTGAAAGAGGTGTCGTATTGTATTGATCAATGTGTCTTACTTGTGTTGGTGAATGTGTTTGTTATCCTCATTGTAATGTATCAGTTGTTGTGCGTGTTCTCTGAAAACTTACATTAGAGTAGCTGACTGCAATGAAACTGTTGATTCTTCTGAACTCAAAACAGTTTTCCACTTTGCCTCTGTCCATTTTAAGTGAGCTTTGTCCCAGAGAAGACTGCAGTGTTTCACGATCATGTTCATCTTTGCATGACAGAGCTTTAACCTGCACGATTTCTAGGAATGTTTCTGAACCCATGCAGTGATTTCCATCATAGAATCATCCCAGGTTTTAAAGCACTGCTCAATGAGGGCCTGGAGGTCACAGGTACCTAATATTTTTTTGTGCCTTGTCCTTGGCACCCAGAGATTTCTCCAGAATCTCAGATTCTTGTGCTTACATTGAATGGTAGATGATGAGATATTCAAAGTCTTCAGAATTTTACATTAAAGAACATTGCTCTGCTCATCTTTAGCTCTAATAACCAGTTTAATACCCTTTTATGCCCAGTCATGTTACTGACCTGAAATAAACCAAATTAGTTGCAAAGTATTCCTCCAGTTGTTTATTTTCAGTACAACTTACTTTTTCCATGTTCCAAAAGCCAGCTTCTGTAACTGGGGATCGGACTGCCAAGGCCCTTGCCTTTGTCTGCTGTTTGATCCACAATGCACCGGACCCTTCTGCTTCCCCCTGTGGGTCGTGGGCCCACAGGGCAACGAGCTCATGTCACCAGTTCGGGCTGGGCCTGGCTGAAGCCCGTGAGCAGAGGCCCGGCCACCAGGCGCTCGCCCGCGGGCCCCAACACCAGGCCTGGCTCCAAGTCGGAGCCCTGGTAACCCTCCAGGCCGGGTACACAACCTCTTGTTTATTGGCATCGGGGTCTTTTGAACTGTTCTTTGTTGTCCCTTCGCCTAGCACCAATCTGCCATGGGAGACCCTACCAGGGGCAAAAAGCCCCTGACAACATAGCTCCTAGGGTGATTAGGGCTCTCAAACTACTCCACCACGGTAAGGTGGATTGAGAGGAGCCGGTTGAGGTGGTTTGGCATCTAGTGAGGATGCCTCCCTGCGTAGGTGTTTTGGGCATATCTGTCCAGGAGGAGACCTCGAGGCCGACCCAGGACTCGCTGGAGGGATTATGTCTCTACAGCTGGCCTGAGAACGCCTCAGGATTCCCCAGAAGAGCTGGTGGAAGTGGCTGGGGAGAGCGCTGTCTGGGCTCCTCTGCTGTGGCTGCTGCCCCTGCAACCCAGACCCGGATAAGCGGATGAAGACGCTACAGTACGGTACTTAGTTTTACAGCCTTTTTCTCACTGCCATCTCAACTTTTTGGAGATAGCTTACTGCCATCAAATATACATACATTGTAGTCTGTTTTTACTTACATTTTACACACTGTCCCAATTTTTCTGGAGTTGGGCTTGTACCTAGAGAACTCTAATTGCCTCTGAGAAGATGTAACTGTGGCACTTGTGAAATGTGTGTAGATAGATTTTTCTATCTTTCTGTTTTTTCAGTTGGCTGAAAATCTGTACTTGCTTTTGGTTCAGTTTAGAGGTGAGTTCTGTTCCTGCTGCTGTGTGTGTGTGTGTGTGTGTTGGATTTGCACCTTGTAAGCTTTAAAATCTTCATTTATCTTGAATGGCAAAATGGGTCAGGGTCAAATTGGATTCATTAACATCTCAAAATTTTCTAAATCTGTGTCACATGGGTCAAAACATTTAAATGATGAAAGTTTTTTTTTCTTATAATTTTCATTTCTTTGAAACATATTTGATGAAAATTTAGCGGCATTTTCAGGCATTATCAGGATACTGTTCAAACTGGCAGCATAATTAAATGTTATATTTTGAGAAAAAAAAAAAATGTATGTATGTATATACACTACCAGGCAAAAGTTTGGACTCACTTGTTTTTTCTTTATTTTTATGTGTATTTACATTGTAGATTCTCACTGTAGGCATCAAAACTATGAATGAACACATATGGAATTATGTAGTTTAAAAAGATGTGACAAAACTCAAAGCATGTTTTATATTTTAGATTCTTCAAAATAGCCACATTTTGCTTTTACTACTGCTTTGTGCAGTCTTGGCATTCTCTCGACAAGCTTCATGAGGTAATCACCTGAAATGTTTTCCAAAAGTCTGGAAGGAGTTCCAAATGATACTGAGCACTTGTTGGCCATCTGTGGTCCATCTCATGTCATTTAAATAAGAAGGTGAGTCCAAACTTTTGCCTGGTAGTATATATATATATATATATATATATATATATATATATATATATATATATATATATATATATATATATATATATATATATATATATATACACATATATATGTATGTGTGTGTGTGTGTAGATCAGTAAGGACAAAGCAACATGTCAGCCCTATTCTTCTGTATGGGGAGCTGCATGACTTGGTCCAAAGTTCTCAAGTTAGGCAAAACATCAAGTTATCCTGTCACAGTGGATAAAACATCACTGGAAGAAATGGAATCTCTTACTTACCTTGGGAGTATCATTGACAAACAAGGCAGAACAGAAGCTGATATAAAAGAAAGAATCAGCAGAGCAAGAACAGCAGTCACCCAATTAACAAAAGTTTGGAAAAGCCAGAAAAATCTCACAACGTACAAATATATGGCCTTTTAATTCAAATGTGAAATCACTTCTCTTGTAGGGCTGTGAAACATGGATGACTACACAGACAGTGCTGAGGATAGTCCAGATGTTTGTCAACCAATGCATGAGAACAGTTCTTAACCCATCAAGACCCAGCGCTACTTTTGTGGTAGTTCGCAAATTCGTTTTTCTCTATGTTTACCCTTTCTTAAGTGATTTTTCACGATTTATTGTAATATCATCCTCTTTATGTTGTGTTTCTTCAGTAAAAATTGAGTAAATTCAAAGGTTATTATAACTGAAACAGAGAAAACTGAAAATAAAGTGCATTTTTCAGCAAAAAATATCATTAACTGAACATAAACCAAGTGTGTCCATCCACTGTCATTGATCCAACTCCATGGGTGTTACTGGTGAATCAATGTTGTAGAAGATGACGATGTTTCCACGTTCACTATGGAGCCTCTGAACATCCAAATGGGCAGAGGCTGGTAGTAATGCGTTACATTTACTCCATTACATTTACTTAAGTAACTTTTTACATAAATTATACTATTAAGAGTACTTTTAATACGACATACTTTTTACTTTCACTAGAGTAAATTTATGAAAAAGATGCGCCACTTCTACTCCGTTACAATGGCATACATTCCACTTGTTCCTTTTATTTTTGGTCACGAGCCATTTGTTTTGTTTTGTTAGAAAGACTTCCACCACAAACTCACATGACCGTGTTTCACCAATCAACCGTACCACCAATCAGATGAAGCCAGGCAGTCACATGACAGCTTGGTTCCAGTTTCACACAGGAGTAGAGTGAGCACACCAGAGCACAAACACAGGAGTGGATGTCGGCAATGGATAAAACAACAGCTTGCGATTCGGATTTAGAGGAGACAGAAGAAACAGAACACCCCTCAGAGCCGGCTGGTGGCATAGGCCACATAGGCGGTTGCCTTGGACGCCAACCACTGGAGGGGGCGCTACCGGTACGTAAAAAAATAAAATAAAATGAAATAATAGTAATAATATTTATAGTAAATAAAGAAATACTAGCATTGATAATGTTACAATTGCTCATCAACTGTCTTAAAAACAAAGAAATAAAAAAACAAACAACAACCCCCCCTGTAATTTCTCAGGTGAGCTCTCCCAGACCGGTGCTCACTGCGCATGTGCGTGAGTGACAGAACAGAGCAGAGCTGAATGACAGAGTCTGACAGGTGTAGAACTAAGCATCCAGGTAAAGGTTGGAGAGTTTATCACCATGAAAAGGCCTTCCAAGGCCTTAGCTGCACAGTTTAGAAGCAGAGAAAAGAGGAGGCAGAAAAGTAATCCAATTACAGAGGTATGTAACCTTTTATAATGCTAAAAAACATTTGGTACTAGCAACAGCCAGCTGAACTGAAATGAAGCAAAGTTGGCTAATAATGGAACTGTAGATGATTAAGATATGAGATATCTGCGAAGGTGTGTGGTTTACTGCTGCTGAACTGGTTTATATATGTTTCTGTCTGGTTTATATATGTTTACATCTGATTTATATTTGTTTCTATCTGATTTATATATGTTTCTATCTGGTTTACTGCTGGTTGGCTGGGTTATATATGTTTCTATCTGATTTATATTTGTTTCTATCTGGTTTATATATGTTTCTATCTGATTTACTGTTGGTTGGCTGGTTTATATATGTTTCTATCTGATTTATATATGTTTCTTTGTGGTTAATATTTGTTTCTATCTGGTTTATATATGTTTTGTGTCAGGCGATTTCTCAAAAACTGCAAGGGAAGCTCAGCTTCCCTTAAAATTACGAAAATTAAATGGTTAAGTATGTACGGTTGTGTTGACATTTCATTGACTACAAATGTGTTAGAACACATTCATCTCACTGACGAGTTTGTTCAGAATCAGCTTTATCACAAATCAATGGACTCAATGTTTTTCACTTCTCATACATTCCCATTGTGCTGTTTTCTCACTTGATCTATAGTCAATGCATTTGCCCGTAGAAGCTCAGCATCCATGCACTTCAATGGGACTGAGTGGAACAGTTTTATTCATTGCCTCAAAACTGGACGGTAATTGGATAAATGCCCCGATGTTGTCCCGCCCCCGGACGTTCAGCGTCTCTGGGAGTGAATGGAGCTGTGGGCGGACCTTGGCCGGGCTGGACGCTGGGCTTCCACGTGCTGATTGAAGGATCAGTCGAAAGGTCGAATCCCGTTTGACAGCTATTTTGAGATCTACTCCTTCACTTGACAGAGTTCAGTTTAATACCGTCATGCATTCTGCTGTGAAATTGAGAGAGAAACCACTACGAAATTACTCGTTCATTTCTTGCACTGTAAATAAAACACACTCATTGTACTTCCTTGTTTCAATTTAACATAATTTCAATGTTTTCTTGTTTCAGTTACATAATCATTTCTTGTTCGAGTCATATCATTTTGTAGGTAGTTAAATCAATCATACTGTTGGCTAGGTCGGAGTGAACTAGCTATCTAGCAAGGTGCACATGATGGCAGACAATGCTAATGTTGTCAGCCTGATTTTGGCACTCGACAATTTTTTTTGGTGTAAGCAGACAATGAGCTTCCCCTCTCTGAAAGACGAGCAGCCGCCATTGTTTTTTATCTGGTTTACTGTTGGTTGGCTGGTTTATATATGTTTCTATCTGATTTATATATGTTTCGATCTGGTTTACTGCTGGTTGGCTGGGGGCGGTGGGGGGGTTAGAACCGACCATGACACCCCTGGCCGCACATTCAAACTATGTTTGCCTTACAGTCTATGAAAAAGAACAGCTATGTCATGCGCTGTCATATGTGTCTGCTAAAACAAGTCAGCAGACTAGATATTAATATAATGGAACCAACAATGATTTTTACAAGGTATATTTGTAAGTAGCTGTAATGTTCCCATATATATTTTATATACTTTATTTTAACATTTCATTTATTAATTGTTAAATTTAAAAGAACAATACATATGATGTTGTCAAGTACTCAGTACTTGAGTAATTTTTTCATTAAGTACTTTTTTACTTTTACTTGAGTAATTATTTGGATGACTACTTTTTACTTGTACTTGAGTAATATTTTCTAAAGTAACAGTACTTTTACTTGAGTACAATTTTTAGGTACTTTACCTACCTCTGCAAATAGGTCATATCTGATGACCATGAAACGATGACAAACTGTATTTTACGCCAATTATTTACATGTATTGATAGGATTAGTGGATCAACAGGTATTAAACATTTTAGATCAGTAGATGCTTTTGGACGATGGTGGATGTTTTGGCCTTTGTGGGTTAAGATTAAATGGCAAGATAAGATCACAAATAAAAAACTGTGGGACAGACCTTGACAGAAACCAGTAGAAGAAGAAACTGGATTACAGAAATAGTGCTGCATAGGACATACCCACAGAAAATCAGGCAATAACATCACAAAGGAAGCACTACAGTGGAACCCACAGGGAACACGAGGCAGGGGAAGACCACACGGAACATGGAAATGGTGTGTCGAAAACAACATACACAGAATGAAGTTATCATGGAAGCAGAGGTGGCAAAAGTTCTCACATTCTGTACTTAAGTAGAAGTACAGCTACTTGTATGAAAAAATACTCTCATAACAGTAGAAGTACTGATTCAACTCCTTTACTTAGGTAAAAGTATGTGGTGTTTCAACACAGATGTAAGATTTTGTTTGTATGAAAATACATTCCTATTTGATAATGACCTAGTGGAGGTCTGTGGTTGGGTTGATGTTACAGTATGTGATTGGTACTGTGCCCCTTAGAGCCCCCCTGTCTTCTCACTTGGACTATGGAATATTAGGCAGTGAATAACATGTTCGTGTGGCTATGCTTAAAATAAAAGGAAATACTTCGGTTTTTCCTGAAGTCTGCCGTTGTGTTTTTCCAGTGGTCTGCTTAAACAGTTAAAACCTATTTTTTTGTGTTAAATACAAGACAAAGTATAAAAGTACAACTTCTCAATTGTAATAAAGTAGAAAAGTAAAAAGTAAAACTGGATTTTCTGCCATGAATGAAACATTACTTAATTAACCAGGCAAAATCATAAAAGTTTCTGGTTTCTAATTCCACGGTGAATGGTGTTGACCAGAGTCCTTCACTGGGTTGGCTACCCGACAGGTAACCCACAAAAACATGCAGGGAAGGGTAAAAACAGAATTATAGAATTTTCAGGGGTATGGGCAGGGGTAGAATTAAATGAAATGCAGGCGGGTAGTTGGTAAGGAAGTGACAAGGAGCATTTAGTACAGATATTTATGCAAAAATGTAGGGAGTAAAAGTAAAAAGTTGCCAGAAAAATAAATACTCAAGTAAAGTACAGATACCTAAAAAATCTACTTAAGTACAGTAATAAAGTACTTATACTTTGTTACTTCCCACCTCTGCATGGAAGGAGCTCACAAGGACTGACCAAGATGGAGAAAAATGGAGTTCACTTATGCGTGGCCTATACCCTGCCAGAGGTGAAAGACGATGATGATGATGATGATGATGATGATGAATAGGGTCAAAAATATGTCCTGGTTCCTAGTGCCCACATGTCAGCTGACCACACGATACTGTTGTGGTGGAACCCATGCAGGTAGTGTTACTTGTGTGGAATCAATGTCAATCCAAATGCACTGAATCTTAGATATTGTACAAAACCCTATGGCCACATCCATTGTTTAAATCCTAGACATGCTCACCCTACAAATGCCAGGATGAAAGGATTGCATTGTACGTAAAATCATTTGAAATGGTGTCTGATGCACAGATGGAACATTAGCGATTCCCCTGGAGTGAGTTAAATAGTTTTATGTATCACTGTTACAGAGGTTAACAATTATTTTCTCTCTTGAAATGAAGGGTCCTGACCCTAATATGAGGCCACTTAACATCCATAATAAGATGATAATTGGCCAGTGATGATCATCGTGTCCCTCCCCTGGCCCCAAAGCTGTCAGTTAATTGTAATAGATTGCCTGTGTATTAGTTACATTTATCATTTCCGAAATGAAGTACGTGGATATTTACATTTGTGTGTGCGCTTGTACTTTTGTGCCAGTGTGTAATTATCATTGGGGGGAGGGCTATTTGAGACTTGAGATAATACTTGAAATCATTTCCTCCTTCACCATCCGCTTATTTTTTTGTTACACCAGACGCCCCACTTCCTCATGTGCGTGCATCAATGATGACTCATAATTGCGTGTTCACAGGCTCGATTTCCCCTGAGGGGTTCCCCAAATTAAAAGTAGTCATCCCACTCTTTCCTCATCTCCCTTTTCCTGCAGCACCCTGTTTTATACACACATACCCCCCCCTCTCCACCCTCCCCATCGCCCCACCTCTTCCTCCCACAATCCTGCTCCGGGGATGCCATGCTTATTTGAATGGAACTTTCTTGTCTTTTTTTTTTTTTCCTCTTCCTTTTCAAGGCACGTGTCACTAATGAATAAATAAAACACACACAAGCAGTGGAATGACTTTCATGCATGGGTGCTCTGGCTTTGATGAGGCCCCCTCCCCTCCAATCTTATAGACAAGCTGCTGAGGACAGTCACTCTCTGCTCTGTTAAGCTACTGTTAAACATTTGTTCTGTATGCAGATAACATACATTAGAAAAAAAAATCCCAAGGCCTCTACTGGGGTCATATAATAGCAAAAAAAATATATCAACAGTTAAATTTACATTATAGACTGAAGTGAGCAGATGCTTTAAGCTATAGTGAGTACTATTTCTCCAGTAAAACATCAAAAAGTACAAGGCTTATGTTTATATTCAGTTTAACTTGTATACTTAAGTTAAATCACATGTCCAGTAATCTTCAAATTCAGTGATATCCATAATTTTATCTCATGTAAAACCCTTTTCATTTCGTTGTCTATCCTCTTTACTACTTGTCACTGTTTAATTATGATCAAATTACATAATGTGTATATACGTCACTAAATGCTGTGTATATAAAACTATAACACATTGATTTCTGTTTGAGTTATGTCTTGTTGTGTGATTGCTCACATGCCTTGTCAGTTCGGGTTGCCATGGAGACGTCTTGTTGCATATAGGGAGTACTGCATGTACAGCAGTAGTAACAGCAACACTATTAGTTTGTAAGTTATGAGGTGGTATGAGGATGCATAGTCAACTTTATTTAACCCATAAAGACCCAGTGTTACTTTTGTGACAATTCCCCCCAAATTTTTTTTTCTCTAGAATTCACCTTTCTTAAAAAATTAATCACCATTTTTTAATTTATTTCTTTAAATTCTCTTTTTATTGGTATTTTCAATGGTTCACATATTTTTTCACATAGCAATTCACCATTCTCATCCATTCATCTGAAAATTACAATTGAATCTCACAGCAATATTTCCATGACTCCACCAACAATACAAATAAGGATGATTGGTCCTCTCTCAGCAATACCAAAGAGGTGATTTCTAAAGATCTAACTCCCTAGAACAGGAATGCTGAGATGCACATTTGTGATACTAAAAAAAAAAAAAAAGAAAGAAAGAAAACTGATACAAAAAAAATTGGTGAAATGGACATAAGACATGGTCTTAGATAAACGATGGTTGAACTGGTGTGACATACCATAATCACCATTTATTATAATACTATCCTCTGTATTTTGTGTTTTTTCAATGAAAACCATGTATTTTCTTGTATTTAATAAATTTGAATTTATTAATCATGTAGATGTTCATAGAAGCTTAGATTAAACTTGATGGTTATTAAAAGAGAAACAGAAAACTTAAGAAAATGTGACTTTCATCATTTACTGAACACAAACTGTTTTCGAGTTGTTGAAGGAAAAAAGAGACAGCACACTGGAATACACAGTCTGGGATCTCTCCCCGTTCTTTATTCCACTTCTTTTTTTTAATTTTTTTATACAGGGTTAATCGGAAATCATTGTCAATTAAAGGAGCTAAGCTGTGAGTGATCTGGTTCATACATGACAAACATTTTGGCCAAAGTATGGGTGTTACTAGGATACCATAGAATTATTAATGACCTTTCTAGTCTTTGCTGGAAAACTGAAGATAACTTGACTTTTTCAGCAAAAAATATCATTAACTGAACATAAACCTAGTGTCTCCATCCACTGTCATTGATCCAACTCCATGGGTTTTACTGGTGAATCAGTGTTGTAGAAGATGACAGTGTTTCCACGTTCACTATGGAGAAACTGAAGACCAAGTGACTTTTTCAGCAAAGATATCAATAACTGAATGTAACAACAAGCATCTCCATCCACTGTCATTTGTCAAACTCCATGGGTTTTACAATGTTTTACAAGATGACGGTGTTTCCATGGTAACTACGGAGCCTCTGAACGTCCAAATGGGTCATATCTGATGACCATGAAAAGACGACAAACTGCATTTTATATCAATTATTTACTTGTATTGATAGGATTAATGGTTCAGAAGTTATTAAATATTTCAGATCAGTAGATGGTTCTAGTTGCCAGTTGCTGTTTGAGTCTTTATGGGTTAAAGGTACAATATTGAGTTAACTAACCCTCTGAACTGTTACTGAGAAACAATGGGTGTCTTTTTTGTGATTGAAAACAAGCCTAAAATCCAAAACAGAATTTCACATAGAATTAATCTGTGTGAGGGGCTAGTGGTGGATTTACTGCTGCACTGTATTTGTTGACCTTATGAACACAGTCAGCTTAGGAAAACTAAGCTCTTACTGGTAAGAAGTACCCTTTGCTGGTTCTTGGGCAGCTAAAGCCAGCAGTGTGTGCCCTCTCTTAACTGCCAAGGGCCTGGCATGCCGAGAAGGGCAGAAGGATCCTGGCACTAATTAGCTTGTAATGGCATCATAAATTATGAACAAATCAAGGCGGTGCATCGGACAGACGTTTAAATGAAAAGTTGTAATGGGTCACCCCCCGAGGCCTGAGGGCTGAGGTCCTCTCGCCTGCCATGGTTATCCATCATATGGCAGTGAGCAACAGGATTGGAGCTACAGACTGTGGTGATTGGTTGGAGGCCGGGGCAGTTTTTATGTGACACGTGGCTGTATGTTTTTATGTTTTTCAACTCTCACCTTGGAAAGCTGATATCAAATATTCAAGTGAAGCAATATTTTTCCTATTCAGCATCATTACATCACTTTGCATCACTTCTAAATGCATATAGATACAGCTACACTCATGCCCACTCCACACACATGCATACATTTCACGATTGTGATACAGCGCAGACGAATCATGATTTTTTTTTTTTCCTAGACAGAGGTGCTCTTCCTTCACTTAGAAATCTTTGAGATGGTTGGTCAAATAAAATCGTTCTGGGGCGTATTGATGTTTCTTTTGTCCCTCTGTGTGAGATCCGATAAGGTTCTGGCCGAGGCTGCCAGATGAGCATCTGAGAATCATTAGCGAAGCTGATTTGATTTACGTCTTGTGTAGATGGGGCCACCCAAATGATTTGCCTTGCCATGGCTGTCATCAATCACCGGCAACCAGAGGGCACAGCAAGCATGCATGGGAAAGAGAGCGGGGTGGCACCGAAGCACCCACAGGGTTGTGTATATGTATGGGCATGTGTGGGTGTGTGCATATACGTCTACGATTGTATTTGTGGGGTGGAATTTGTTCATGTGCTTGATTTTGTTTCCGTGTAGAGGTTTAATGCAAATGTAGTTTTGTAAATTTATTATGTATTATGTCTAGATGTGTGTGTAATGCTCTTGTTTAGAGTTTAAATCCTAACAAGATGTGTAATTAGAAATATTTACCATATAATTGCATGTTGAATAACATCATGCTCAGTAAACATAATGTTCCCCTTTCACGTATTCATGCTTTTCATTGTGGGTTCACATTCATTGTGTGAGGCTTGTTTGATAATTAAGTTTAGTTATTTTCTCCAATGTCACAAGATTGGTCTTTAGAAGACAGCAGGAGGTAAATAATGAGAGAAACCCAAGGAAATAATACAGTGGGTACTGCTTATGGTGATCATTACCAGAAACATACTGGTTATATGGATCAAAATGACAATGATTCCTATGCAGATGCTTTTTAAATAATTTGCTTATAGTAAGAAAGTAGTTCACTTACTGTGTTGAATTTGGATGTTTTCAAATCTGATGTTACTACTGCTGCTCTCCTAAATGTAAGTAAGTAAGTAAGTAAGCAAGTAAATTTTATTTATATAGCACTTTTCACAGATAAAATCACAAAGTGCTTTACAGTTTAGTATCCTCGCGTTTCCAAGTCACAACCCCAGAAATCATGGATTTCCAAAAGTGTATTTTTATAAAAGCTTTGCCGTTCTGCAAATACCACCATGTAATTAAAAATAATTTCCATCCTCGGTTATTGAGCCCCACTCTGCACTACCTTTAAACATGTTTGGTTTCAGTTTATAAATCATAACAGGCATTTGGATCAGCAAACAGTATTAGGCAAAAAAAAGCAACAAAAACATTGTTGAAGTCATAATGAACTTGTTCTTGTTTATAACAGTATGAGCAGCCACCTGGTCGTCATTCTACAGCGAGACAAAGTACTGCAAAAATAACAGCCCTGTGTCAGAAATTCTAAGATTTCTGATGCAGATTAACTAACTGAAGCCTTCCCATTAGGAAGCACTGATTTAAGGCATTCAGTCAAACCAAACCAAGTCAGCTTTGTTATTATTTATAACTCTTTTTTAACATTATTATTGTTATGATTAGAAGTATAGTGACACGCTTGAATCTAATGAGGACGGTTTGGGTTCTTGTCCAGCATGTCTATCAAATACTGAGTTTGGAATTCTGTCCTGTGAGTAAAATTAAACTTGACCATTTCTGACCCAAGGCAGGAGGTGGTGAATTACCCATTCGGTTCATGAGGTCTTAAAACCACAGTTAAAAGTGCTGCTGCTTGGACTTAATCAAGGCATTCTGGGACCTGATCAGACTTTCCCTGATGAAAGTGCTTGCTTATTTCCCTCCTTACTGTCAGTACCGCTTTGTGATGTTTATTTGTGCATGTGTATGAATATCCATGTGTCTGCCTGACAAA
Organism: Sphaeramia orbicularis; assembly: GCF_902148855.1. NCBI lineage: Eukaryota > Metazoa > Chordata > Actinopteri > Kurtiformes > Apogonidae > Sphaeramia > Sphaeramia orbicularis. The sequence continues at coordinate 42,043,366 of NC_043972.1, read as the reverse complement.
CTGACTGAAGTGGGGGGCTAGTGAGAAATGGGTGAGTTTCCATTTGAGGGCTCATGATTGACGGCCAACTTCGGCTTCCCTGGGAGTATGTTGTTGCTGGCAAGAATCCACGGTGCCTTGTTCACTTACAGAGAGCTGGCACAGGTTCCACTCCACAGCAGCGCACAATTCACATGCCATCGCACTGTTGCATCAGCAATAATCTCTTAAAGCCAACAGAGACAGGGAAACGGATCAACGTTTCGTTAATTGATATGCCTTTATCCGAACCTCCTCCCATCGTAACCACCTCCACGTTAAAACAGCATGGCACTTGTATTATTGGAACATGCATGCTCAAATATTTTCCTGTGATATGCTAATGAAACACTAATCCTTTATAATGTAGGTCTATTTGCACTTTTATAGCATTCAGGATCTAGTGATTCCATTGGATTCAGGTTAAAGGAATATCAAATTGGATGTGTAGCATCAAATCCTGAATTTATGACTCACATATATGCCTGCTTGTTTTGTTTTTGCTAATATTCCAGAGGAATAATTACAATCTCCAAATATGAAATGCACTAAAATATTAACCCAAGCAGAGCACACACATATTATGGATTAGTGGAGCAACATGAATAACACACATTTAGGAGAGTGTATGTGGAGTGTGTCTGTGTGCAGGGGGTGAAGGCCAAATTAGCCAGGTTGTATAAGCAATTATTGGGGCACACTATGTACCTAAGCACCCTAATAGGTATGTAGAGGAGGCATTATTCAATTAGAGTGGCGGTTTGCTGTAGCGAGGAGTAGAGCAGTGGTGACAGCGCTGGTGTCTTCTCCTTATGAAACAACCTATTTAAGCTAAATCAACTCCCACTTAAGAGCTGTGGTAATAAGCGCGCGGCGACGCTCGCCGGCCCGCGGGGGCCCATCCGTCATGCTGTAATATGGAATCAGAATGAGTGATAACACCTAGTCCTGCTACAGCGCCTTAGCTGCTGCCGCAGGAACGACTCACATGCACACATACACGCGCAAGTTAACATACACACCTTCACACACATACGCATTGCTAGCAGCAGCAATACTGCTGGATGGCTGTGCTCATTTCCCTCTCCCACCTACCTCCAGCCTCACCAACTTGCATATGCGGAAAGAAATTGTGTTTCTATGGATTTGCAAGTATGAGTCCCTCCCCCCGTTTTAACTTTTAGCCATTGTGCACACTGAGCCACCTGGGTTCATCTACGTGTATATTTATAATGTCCATAAGTCCATGGTACAATTTATATTTCTGTTTATACTTCTGGCCATATATCAGATTGTTCTAATTATGAATATAATATAGAAATTGGATGTCTCATTTACCTTTTCACTGTTTACATCCTAAATTATATTAAAAGTGGCGGGGTCCATCAAGCAATTTTGATTTTTTTTTTTTTTTTTTTTTTTTTTTTTTTTACAGAGCAGTATATAAGAAATGATTCATCAAAGTGTAGCATTTCATCCACACATGATACAATATCTCTATTTAGGATTTGGTATCTTGAAAATATTTAGGTGACTGACCCTGTCATCCTTCCTGACTGTAATATCTCCCTCAAAACAACTCAAAACAGCAGAGGGTCATATAGTATTATACTCTATGACAGCAACATAATCAGAAGAGATTTTTTTTTATACTTTTAATTGTAATTTCTTATGAAAATTCTAGCAGACCAGGTTTGGATGAAAGAAGGGTTAAATAAGAAGCATGTATAGTGAGCTAGTTATTGGAGGAAACATTAAAGTCTCATGTATTACAAACAGTGACTTAAATCCCAGATGTCCATGTGTGTCTGTATGAAACAGGTATCCATCCCAAAGACTGGAAATTCAGAACAAGTCTGTCTGTTGTTAATGAAAGCTGAGCAGCTGAGAAATAACGTGTCCAATTTTCAGTTTTTCTCTGGTCAGTTCTTTATTTTACAATCTAATAAATTCAGAATAGAGTTGCACAATTAATGGAACATAAATCATTATGTCAGTTTGTTCAGTTCTATAACTGGCTGCAATTTACAGGTTCACTGTGTGGATTTTAATATTTTGGATATTCAGTGACACTGAGCAGAGTTCTACTGCATGATAAAAATTACTACTTTTTCTGCAATTTTTGAAGCTTTTATGTTTATATTTAGTTTTATATAAGTTAAAGTTTATATGTTTGAGTTAAAAAACAAATACAAATTTTAAAATAATCTATAATTTGGGCATATCTTCTGATAATCAAGCAATTGATCAAATAAAAATATAGTCTACAATTTTCACAGTATGATGACTTTTTCAGCAAATTACACAGCCTTATTCTTAACGCTGTTTAACTGATCATTTAATTCTGTTGTCAAGTGTGTATTAGCAAAGTTAGCAGCACCACTGTATTTATACTGTATGTTTACTTCTTATGCTCACAGCAGGCCTTTGTGCAGATCAAACTTATTACCAAGAACCTCTGCAACAAATACAAACAGGAGAGAGATGTTGAGTATTTTTCTGAGTTGAATTATGGATAGATGAATGAGCAGATGAAAACAACAACAAAACATCTACAGAGTGATGAAAACAGAGGAGGGAGAAAACACTTAATAAGCGGCATGCTTGAAATGTTTTAGAAGCCTGGTTTCTTGGGTTTTCTTTCTTTTTTTATAACATGTTTGTTTTTCTCCATTCAGTCATCATCATTGCTCTCTCTTTCTCCTATTGCTCTCTCTCTCACTCTCTCTCTCTCTCTCTCTCTCACACACACACACACACATACACACACACACACACACACACACACTCTCTCTCTCTCTTTCTCTGGCTCATCAGTGTGGTTGTTCATCGGTAATGACTCCCACTGTGGCAGGGCCCCTTTAAGGTTGAGGTCCCCCCCCCACCCCTCCCCCTTCTTCAGTCCCATCCGCCATGCATTATTCATGCATTCACAATCAAATGAGGGAACAACGGTTGGTAGCAGGAGACATGGTGCATGGCTCTTCCTCCCCAAAAGTCCCCTGAGGTGCCCCAGTCTGGTACCCACCGTCACCCACTCCCCCTTACCCCCACCCTAGCCCAGCCCACCACCTTCCACTTACCCCTCCCGACACGATGACAGATTTTTTTTGTGGATTGGGGTGGGGGTCCAGACACATTGACTCCATCCCACCCTTCCCTGGGGTTGTTGGCAGTCACGCTGGTCAGCAGTGACCTCTGTTGCCCTTTGGGGTAACCATCACTTCCTCTTCCTCCCCACAGGGATGCACCCAGAGTGTCTGGCACTTTTTTTTTGGAGGGTGGCTGTGGGTGGATGAATGGATGGATGACTGGATAGATGGATGGATGGTGCCTTTTGTTTGGAAATATGTCCACAACGGCAATAACACTTTTTGGACACTGATGACAAACTGTTCAAGTTGTAAAGATGTTATTTTGTCCAAATAGTCAAAGCCAGATTATGAAAGCCCCCCCATGTTTTCCTTTGAACTCGGTGCCCTGTAGCAACAGGCGACCATTCATTTTACCCTGACATCATCATCCATTTGGCTCATAACATTCACAATGTAATACAAAATTCATTAATCTGAAGTGATTGTGCTTTTTTGCTTGATGTTGAAATTTAATAGTGATGTGAGAACTTTCGGATGATGCTTTTCACTTGGTGACAGCAGAGAGAGCTCTGTATCTAAATGGGGAAAGAATTTAAAAAAAAAAATTATTTAACCAGGTAGGTTAGTTGAGAACTGATTCTCATTTTCAATAACGGCCTGGACATATAGAGACGAACAACTAATCACTCACATTCACACCCATGGGCAATTTAGCTTAACCAATTAACCTATTAATGCATGTCTTTGGATGGTGGGAGGAAGCTGGAATACCCAGAGAAGCCACACAAACATGGGGAGAACATGCAAACTCCACACAGAAAGGTTCCTGGTAGGGATGCACCGATACCGATACGAGTATCAGCATCGGCTCCGATACTCAGTGTTTGTACTCATACTCATAAAAGATATCCGATACAAGTGCACCGATACCACTTACGGCTGTGTGACACTCACAGTTCAGTGCAGCAGGTATGCGGTGGTGGAATAATGTGTGTGGAGATTTTTCAAAATAAATGACGGTGATAAAAGTAACGCTGACTGCAAGTAACGTTACAGACACAGACAGATACGGACGCAGCGTTCTGTTTGTTGTTCTTGTTTCCTCTGCGTACATTTCATCCGTTTTCCAGGTGCTCGCGGATGCGTAAACCGAATGAGAATACCAGCAGGTGTACAGAGCGGTGCAGACCGCCGCCAACAGAAGTGAAAACGAAACTTATCGCTCATTTCTCTTTTCTCTACCTGCTGAAGCTAAGCTTTTAAACCTTACCAGTGAAAACGCGGCAATATTAGTTTCACATTAGTGTTGCCTCTGTCGTCTCCATGTTTGTTATTACTGACTTTCTTCTTCTTCTCAAAAAACTTTACTCATCTTCGTGGTATTTGTCCAGTATGGTTAATTAAGAGCGGCGCCCCCTGATGGATTAATTGAGGAATGCTCATTCCAACACATTAAATGTCAGTAGCAGCACTTTTTTCCAGTCAGACTAATGACAACGACAATAAAGCACATTTACAAAAGGAACTAAGAACTGGAATGGGATTATTAAGTACTTGTATCTGTACTCGGTAACGGCAAGTACTCAAATGTAAGTACTCGTACTCGGTCTGGAAAAAAGTGGTATTGGTGCATCCCTAGTTCCTGGTGTTGGAATCAAACTCAGGACCGTCTTGCTGTCTTGCTTGCTGTCATCGTGATTAAGATGAAGAGATTCTTTATTTTGTCAGTTTGTAGATCACACGAGTAGACATGCACCGCACACCGAAAATGACCTTTCTGCATTTAACCCATCACTACAACATGCAGGAACACACCGCAGACTAGGAGCAGTGGGCTTTCCATATCAAGTGTCTGTGGAGCAAATGAGGGATTAAGTGCTGTGCTCAAGGGCACATGAGCCAACAACTTTCTGCCAGTCCAGGGTTTCAAACCAGCAACCCTTCAGTCACAAACCAACTCTCCAGCCTTCTAGGCCCTGGCTGACAGATTATGAATGTGACCAATGCTAGTATGTCTGAACTTGTGGTGGATTGTACTCGGAGATTGTATGAAACACTGGTCAAGTTTGCACTTAGCCTATCCGAAGACGGTAAGGTTAGTTAGCCCACTAGTGTCTTTGATATGAGCCAGGAAAACTGCTAAACCGTCCCATCTGTGGCCAGACATTCATTCTTACAGCCAGTTTCAGAGATGCTGCCAGATAAATCTACATAGAACACGGCATTACTATATCTAAGGAAATCATGCATGTACAGTATTATCATTACTCCTTTTTCTGTCAGCATATCAGTATTAGTTAAACTCTCTCTCAAAAAAGAGCGTGACCTTTATCGGGCAAGTGACTATTTTGGTCATTTGCGCACTCATTACATGACAGTAACAGCAGCAGTTACAGTGAGGACAGTGAGTCAGCAATCTCAGGTCCAATGTGGTCTACAGGGTCTGTAAGGTCCACCTCTGCATGAAAAGTGAGTGTACCTGCTTTGTTAGGTACCATGAAGTAATGGTACTAATGTAAGGAATGATGTTCAAAGGGATAATGTGGATGTGGACAGGGGTCTGGATCAGCACTTATGTTGGTCTAATGTTCTAACATGCATGATCCTTTCACCTTACATGTGTTTTTGTTGTGTTTTTTATATTTACTGCTTGGATTTTTTATTTTTTATTTTTTTTGCCACTTATGGGTAAGGAACCAAATATGGTAACTTCATTGACTTTGATTTTCTACATGACAATAAAAACAATTGAAAAATTTAACAAAAGTAATTGTTATGTCCTCTAATAACACACTAAGGTTGAAAATTTGAGTTTCAGAGTATTTCTATGAGTGCCCTGTAAAGGGTTAAACTGCACATAAAGTGTCTATTATAATACTCAATGACAAAGACCTTACCTTGTTAATTGATGATGCAGCTATTATTGCATCTATCAATATACAGCTATTGAGCATATAATTTAAATATTTTTGATTAAGTTATATATAAACAGTTTTTATTAGTCCAACCACCTGAAAAGGTCTGATGGACTATTGGTATCTGTTGTCGGCCATTCCGTCCATCAACAACTTTTCATGAATCTTCTTCTCCGAAACCGTCCGTCAGAATAACTTGATATTTGTTGAGGAACATCTTTGGGGTAAAGTCTACCAAGTTTGTTCAAAGAAGTGGGAAATATTGATTTTTGAATTTTTGTATGAATTTCTGAAATTTAAAAAATCCCCACTGGTTTATAATGGGACCCATGTGCTATAATTTGGAAACAGTTGAAGATACTGATATAATTACTATTGGCAATAGATAGGAAGTAACATGTGGGCTTTCATTTGATGGCATGACCTTTGACCTTGACTGACTTTGAAAGGTCAAACCCAAGATCATCTATGTCCAGATTTCTAGAAACTTCTTTTCCAAAACTGTCAGCCAGGATCAATTGAAATTCATACCAGAAGTTCCTTGGGGTGAGGTCGACCAAGTTTGTTCAAAGAAGTGAGAAATATTGATTTTGGAATTTTTTATGAATGTTTGAAATTTTAAAAGTCCCCGTTGGTTTATAATGTCAAAGTGCTATAACTTCAAAACAGTTGAAGATGTTAATATAATTACTATTGGCAACAGGTAAGAAGTCACATATGGGCTTTCATTTGGCGCCTTGAACTTTGACCTTGAGTGACTTTGAAAGATCAAATGAATGTCAATTAATGTCTTTAAATATGCCGTTGGACTAGAGGACCCTTGGTCCTATTTTTGTTATGTTTGTAAATTCTTGTGAAGTATGAGAAGATCACAAACACTCATATTTTAAAACCATTCAGTAAACACTAATGTGATGTAGTTAACCAACTTAGCCACACAACTCATAGCAAGCTGATGATGCATAGTTGAGGTGCTGAACATTTTTCCAACTTTTTAGTAATAAGCACAAACATTAACTTATGTCATCCTATAACTAAATGACCTGTCCAAGGGTATTTTTAAGAACCTGATAAACTCTAATAAAGTTGATGCAGTATATTTTATTTTTGATACCACAATCGTTGCATTTAGTAATTCTTCTGTTTGTTACTTGTGTGAAGCCATTAAACCCAATGGATATGTCAAATATCACAGCAGCTGCAGGTGTGCTCACCATGGGGCTGTTACTGCAGCATGCACTTATCACTAGCTGCATGCATGAAGTTCTGTATGATAAACAGGGATGTTTTCACACTCAGCTCATTCGACATTTTCTTAATATTAGTCAAAATTCTGAAAAAAAAAGGAATGTTGTGAAGCTAAAAGTGTCTGAAAGTCTGAAAGGTTGTGGAAATGAGTCTCAAGTCACCGTGCATGTCTTTAATCCAAGTCACAAACTTGAGTACCCATCTCTGACCAGTGCCTGTGGTGCATTAAAAACTGGTTGAGATTGGAGTACTTAAGAGGATAATGAAGTGGAGAAAATTCCTTCAATGTGCTGCCTGTAGTAAAATAGTTGAGTGAAGAAGATGATTACAGATTAACATATTAAATGCCAAGACAAGCCCACCTGGTGTGTGACACATCTCTCCCACAGCCAGTGGAAACAGAGAAGTATCATAACTAGGTCTCTGTGGAGTTACGTTATACAGAAGATTCTTGGTCTACTTTTTTCTTTTACTGCATGCGAACGATTAAGTCCTGTAAGTGTGTTGTAATTGAAATCGTGGAATATGATATTGTCCTCTGCTTGAAGCCTATAGTCTGTCACACTCGTCTTTGGATCTCTGCTTTCTTTCTTTCCATTCCGTATAACCCAAAAATACTCCTGCCACTCTCTTCGTTTCCTCGCCAGCCTATAAATATACCATTATGGTACTCTTATTATTGCTCATTATTGGGGTGGCTGGAGTGGCGCCTGCGTCTATCATGGCCCTCTAATGTGGGTCTAATGGTTCTGACCTGTACGGGACACAGGTGGTCCCCAGAACAGCCTTGATTGGGTCCATTTATTAAGCCGCTCTGGCGCCATAGATGGTCCAGTTAGTCATTTGTGCGCAGGGCAGGTTCCATTTCCAATGCTGCTGATGGGCTGCAGCCCCCCCTCCAACTTGAGCCCCCGTTTTGCCCCATAGCCCCAGCTTTGTTCTTTCCTAATAGCTCAATTAAATGGGTTAATTCAGAATGGGGACCCTCTTCAAATCTGTGATTATCACCTAGCCCCCACTCTGCCACATCACCATATAAGCACACACACACACACACACACACACACATACACAACTACTGTGCCATTACCCCCTCCACGCACCCTCCCAAAAGCCCACACATTTATTATTCATCTGCAATCAAATAAGTGAGGTGGTTGAAGAAAGTTGCTTTTCTCTCACTCACTTTCTTTCTTACCTCTCTCTCAATCTCACTACCTCCATTCCCTCACTCCGTCTCTTCTGTTCACCTCGCCACTCGTCACCTCTCCTCTCCCAGGGAAGAATTGCTTTTATTGCGACAAACACTCTGTGGAGCCCTCGGCTTTCGGCAGCCCCAGCGAGTCATTGACGCAGGCAGTCAGGGAGGCAGGCAGCCAGGCAGCCAGGCGGCCCTCCCCGTCAGGAAAATGAGCAATTCTCTCATTGTAATAATGCGCCTCTGTCATCTTCCCATTATCGGCATGATAAAAGATGAAATATTCAGGGAGGCTGGCCTCCTAACCTGATCTGGGCGCGATATTGGGCCTGTGGAAAATGAGTTTTATCAGCTTTAATATACTCCTTGGCAGACTGACCCTTGAAATTAAACATTATTACAGAGCGGATATTTAAAAAACCGGGGCCACAAATTACATCAAAATGAAAATATTAAGGAACATTACGAATATATCAAGTGCCGCTTCTCTCCCTCTCTTCTCACGCTCGCACACCGACTCTCCTCATCCTGACACCCCCTTTCTCATCCAGCCTCATCCGCTCCACTGTTTCACCCCCCCCACCCCCCAACCATCCTGGATGAGCATGGTTGGGGATGCGGCAGGCGACGTTGTAAGTGTCATTGTTATAGTGTGTGTATGCGTGCGTGTGTCTGCAGTGGGCTGGCAGAGAGAAATAATAACAATGCCTGTCCCACCAGCTTCATACGTCTGCATAAACTAATTAGACCTCGACATTCTCATCACCTGCTTTATTGAGAATGGAGGGGAGAACACCAGCAGGAAGTGTGGGACTTGAGTAGCAGAGTGTGTTCCTGTACTTGTGTGTTTGCATGTTTTGAGAGGGACTCTGCAATGAAATTAGTGTTTGATGTGTGTTTGAGGGAGAGAGAGTGAAAGTCGGTGAGCTTCTTTGACAGAGGTAGTGGGACTTGAAGTACAGTGTATGCTGTGCATCTGCTGTGTGTGTGTGTGTGTGCATGTGTACTGTAGTTGTGAGAACTCAGTTACAAATGTGTCAGATAAAAAATCCTTCCTCCTAAAAATAAACTCCAGGTATATCAGCAACATGTTTACATCAGGTAACTATATTTTTGGATGGAAACAGAAAAAGTGGTGTACAAAAATGCTCATGAAAAGTGCAAAATGCAAAAACCAGTAGGAAGTGAGTTTCTCTAATCACGTTAAAAGTAAAAATCCCCCAAATCTATCTGTCCCCTAAAATGGAGAGAAAGTGATGTTGGTTCTGTGAAGTGTGTGGTGATTTGTCACTTTGTGATGGGGGGATATGAGAAATGCAATAAAAGGCGGAGGAGAGATGTGATTTGAATAGATTTCAGAGGAAGTCAGTCCTTGGGGGAGTTGGATGAGTAAGCAGTGTCCCCGAGGACCGAATTAAAACTTTACTTTTGGTCACGGCGCCCCCTCCTCGTAGTGCTCCTTTGCTTATCGCCTGCATGTGTGAATGTGTGTATGCACGGTTTTTTATTATGTGTACGTGTGTGTTGGTGCATGGGCATGTATGTGTCTGACTTTTCTGTTTGTGTCCCTGCGTGTGTGTGAAAATGTGTTTTCAGCTGTGTGCATTTCCACTTGTGTATGTGTGTCTCACGCAAATGGAGCGCTCTCCCCTGCCCCTCGCCCCGAGGTTATGGGGGATACACACAGCTCCCTCTGCCAGGCTCAGATGAGTATTCACAGCAGCACGCCCCTCTCCCTTAACCCAGCACAGGGGAGCTTTGCATATTGAGGCCGTGTATGTATCTACGTGTGTGTGTGTGTGTGTGTGTGTGTGTGTGTGTGTTTGTGAGTACCAGCCTGTCTCCCCTGCACACAAACGAACGGGGAGTCCAGTTTATTTCATGCACATGCATTATTATGATTCCATTGGTGATTCAGCTGGCTTAGTTGGAGCCAAAGTCATACAACAGCATGCATGCATGCACTCACAGTGTCTCAAAAAAAGAATTGACGCATGTTACCCGCCTCCATTTTGCCATGTGTTCATTGTGTAAATGCCAACGCTTCTGCCGTTATTGGGACTGTTTTTTATGTTTGGAGCAGAGGCAGAGGTGGCATTTAACACATATGGAGCATCCAGTCACCTCTTGAGCCATGTGTCCTGCAGTCTCTGAATGCTTGTGTTAAAGCTTAACAGAAATAGGGGAATAACTATGTTATCTGATCATGTAAGGAAATGAAAGCAAGGTAAATGAGAAAAAAGAGCAAAAGGCAAAAAATGCAGAATATAGGGAATAGACACCACAGGGGTTGGTTGCCAGGAGGGGAGAAAACAGCAGAGGGAAAATGGCTTTCTCCATCCCTTCCTCCCTTCTACCCTCCCTCTTTCCCTCTTTCTCTCCCTGTTTCTCTCTCTCTCTCTCTCTCTCTCTCTCTGCCACTTGATTCATTATGCTGATATACACAGTATTTGCTTCCTGAGTGAGCCCCCCTGCACTCCCGCCCTCCTGGAATGCACACACACTGGTGAATGCACGCACGCACACACAGAACCACACAGCAAGGTGGTGGTGGTGCCATAAATATAGCAAACGACACAGCCTAGCAGCCGAGCAAGGTCAGCCGCGGCCCAGGATGACAGTGCCGTGGGCGCTGCACCGAGCTCTTGTTAGAAATGCACACAGATAGCTCATTAGGACGGGCCCCTGAGGCCCCCCAAACACACACATGCACACACAAACATATACAAACATTGATCCATTTACTATTTAATTGCAAAGTTACAGTGTACGCTCCGCCGTAGAACACAAATTGCTCTTTGACAAGATTCAATCTACTCCCCACTTTATTCCATGTGTAAGGATGTGTGCTGCTTTTCAGTGTGTGCTTGTAACGTGCACTTGTAGGAATGTACATGAAAAGTGTGTTTTTAATTTGAATATCTTCAAGGTGTTCTTCAAATGTTACACTCACGCATTTACACATTACATATGTGTGTTGCATTTTCCCCCATATGACATATTCCGTCCTCCGGTACTACAGTAGATGTATTGTATATTAAAAGCTGTGAGCTTTGCAAACCTGATTCAGTGTTGAAGGATAAGCACTTCTCTGAATGCAAAAGTGTCATGTTTACAGAAGCATCGGACAGCTTGGGAAGATATCACATCGATACACAATAGAGCTGTCTCTGTGTGTTTTGTTACCTGCGAGAAAAAAGATATCTTGTTAGATTGTGAAGGGAAGATGCTGAATGATGTTATAAAAAAAAAAAGGCAAGGACAACCACATTTAGACGGATGTGGCCGGTTCAAATGTTGCCCGATATGGCTTCACGTGAACTTTCTGGGTAAAAGTTGTTGTGTGGGTGTGTAACGACCTGCTTGTGTGTGTTTGTGTTTGAGCATACAGTATGTATGTGTCAGGTAAGAGAGGGAGGCAGGAGTGTGTTCATTTGTGCATCTGTGTGTGTACTTGAATGGAGCAGAGGTACTTGGCTCATGCTCTGGACACGCCTGAGAGCCTCTGTGAGTGTTGCCCTCCTCCCCCCTCCATGCCAGCTTCAGACACATGCTGGGATACACACAAGTACTTTTTTACTCTCCTTTATCCTTCCCTGCTCTATCTCAGTCTTTGGGTTCTCTTTCAGATAATGCATGATTTATTTATTTATTTATTTTATCAGATTCTTTTTTTTGTCTGACTCCACTACAAACATATTGTACCCATGTATTATACTTGTATTACTATCCATTATATGCTGAGTAATTGCCGTCTATTGGCCCCTCACCTGAAACAACCCCCGCTGTCCACCAACAACTTTCCCCTTCTCCCTTCTCCCAGTGTCCTCTGCACCTCTATACTTTTATATGAAATAGATAAATGCATTGGATACTGATTGTCCCCTATGCCAACCTCCACCTCCGTACACACATCCCCTGGCCCCCTCCCCCCCTGCCCCTGTCTGCCTCCTGCTTGGCCGGGGGTGGTGTCAGTCTGGCAGGCCTTGGGGCCCGTCAGGCGACCAGTGGGCTGTGACGGGCAGCAGCTCTGCGTCCCTCTCCCTGCAGTCTGGCGCCCGCTGGGGTCTTGTCCGGGAACCTAGCCTGCCAAAGTGACCTCACTCCAACTGAGAGGAAAAAAAAGAAAATCGTACAGGCCGCGGTTCACCTTTTCGCAAACTGGACAACACTGCAAACACATGCTCCAGTGAGTTTAAGTCTGTAAATTCACACCTTGTACTGACTGTCAGAGAAATCCTTGCAGCTGATCTGATGACTCCTAACAGCACACGCATTTAAACCTTTTAGTCAGTCTTTTATCATTTCATATATGTAAAAAAAATTCTGTAAGACCTGGATAAATGTTGATAATTTTGTTTGGTTAACCCTTTATAGGGCACTCATAGAAATACTCTGAAATTCAAAATTTAAACCTTAGTGTGTTATTAGAGGACCTAACAAGACTATTACTTTTGTGAAATTACAAAAAATGTTGTAATGTAGAAAATCAAGGTTAGTAAAGTTACCATATTTGGTTCCTTGCCCATATGTGGCAAAACATTTTTTTTTGAATATAAAAAAAAAATCCAAGAAATATATATAAAAATACAATAAATACACATGTAAAGTGAAAGGAACATGTATTTTAGGACATTAGAACATCACTTTTAGAACATTAGACCAACATAAGTGCTGATCCAGGCCCCTGTCCACATCCACATTATCCCTTTGAACATCATTCCTTACATTAGTACCATTACTTCATGGTACCTAACAAAGCAGGTACACTCACTGTTCATGCAGAGGTGGACCTTACAAACCCTGTAGCCCACATTGGACCTAAGATTGTAGACTCACTGTAACTGTTGCTGTCACTGTCTTGTAATGAGTTCGGAAATGACCAAAAATAGTCACTTGCCTGATGAAGAGATGATCACACTATTTATGATTCAGGTGTGAAAGTGTATTTTTTGCATTCCCATGTCATTGAAATGCCATTTTCTTTTCACAATAACTGAAAGGTTATGCCACTGGATTTAGACAATTGCCCTTTTTCCCCCAAATTTCCCCTAATTAAGTCCTTTTATCAGCTGATAAGTCATCACACTATTATAAACAGTCATTTTAAATGGAAATATCTTTTGGAAATCATCATAACTTCCGGCAGTGTAATCATGCATTTTACAACAAATTATTCTGTTTTTTTTCCCCTAATCAGTGTTCAAAAGTAGTAAACCTGTTACAAAGTTAACATTTGGAATCCCACCATAATTTTGAGGACTTTCCAGGTAACATTCAGTTGCTCTTGCAGCACACGAGGCGAGTAATTATTAGTGTGTCAGAAAGGATCCAGGTATGTTACACAATTTCCCTGCCACCATCTCTGGTGGCAAAAACACAACATCGCAGTCTCTCCTGTGACCGAGTGTTGAGCTGTGCCTGCTGAGGCGAACCTCCCCCTGCATCCCTGAGAGGGTGATGCAGCGAGGTGACACTGTTAGGGAGGAGAGCTCTGCAAGCGTGTGTGTGTGTGTGAGTGTGTATGAGTGTAGGGTTGTTTATCTGCATGAAATAAAACGTGTGTGTCTACTCCAGCAAGTGTGTGCATCCTCCTCTCTCTTGCCTTTTATATAAATACTTGTGACTTCACATGCAGTTCAAGTACTCTTTCCGGTGTGTCTTTACGATATAATACAGGATGTGTGCATTGTCGAGTCCCACAGTGTACGTGCATCCAAAAGTGTGTTTGTGTGCGTTTGGAGTGTAATGTACTGTGCTTTACTTCCAACCCCTACCTCCCCCCTCCTCTCCCCGTGCCCCGCCCTACCTCAGCCCCATGGAGATGCGTCGGGGTCAGGGAATATGGGGAGAGGAACACAGGGAGGCCGCACTCCACAACTTGAAAGGAATTCTAATGAACCAGCACAGTCGCACTGCCTATTCCCACGACAACAGGCCCCAAACAAATAGCTGCATTTGAAGTCCCCTCGTTTTATGACTTTGAAAATGCTGCATGTGTGTGTGCGAGAGCGTGGGTGTGTGTGGTTGTTTATGTTTTTTGGGGTACAGTAAATGTGTGTGTTTGTGTGTGTGAGCACAACTGTCTACCTCTACATTTTTTAAAGAAATTGGCCTGGGAGCTGATTGACTTTAATGTCTACACTAGAGGATGTAATTATTGTCTGCTATGACCAGAGATAGACTTAATTTTTTTTTTTTTTGTAATTACCACACTTGCATCCTCACTCAAACACTTCACATGTGCCATGAAAATATTCAAAGTCTGCTGTAATAATATGACGATGAGAGGGTAATTGCTAGTTTTATCTTTATATATTTAATCAAAGATGCAGGTAATGTTTTTTTTTGGTTTGTTTTTTGTTTTTTTTTCCCCATCTGTGCTTACAGACAGAGGAATCCAGAGAAACTTTTCTTTCCTCAGTGCCATTAATTTCAGATCCTGCCTGTTATATTTACAATTACTTACACTGTGAGATAAAAAGCAATCTTATCTGTTCATCGCAACACGTGGTAATTTAAAAACATGGAGTAATAACTAGTACAATCCAAAGCTTTAAAAACATGTCAAAAAATACCTTTTAATAGATTTTGTGGAATGAGTGCATGATAAAATTTGTTTCCAATCTTTTTATTCAGAAGTTAGTCACGAAAACATCTATTATTACAATTTGTCCACATTTTGAGAAATAAATACAGAGTGAACAAACCAAAAGTACAACAGAGGAAAGCGAACATAAGAAACACACAATTTAAAAACCCTCATCCACCCCCCCATCCCAGGACTTATGACATATCACACCAAGGGGGGCCACATAATTTCTAATTATATTCAGGTTGAGTTATCAATATGTTGTTGAAGGGGATGCCAAAGATAAAATTTAAGCTTTCTTGTTTTGTTTTGTTTTTTTTACATTAGATTCTGCCTTTTAAATGTAGTGTTAAACAAAAAAAATCCACCTTGCAATCATGTAATTTTATCCACTACATTACTTCTGATATCATATACCAATGCAGTATCAGAAGTAATGCAGCATGAGTTAACATCTTTTGCACTTGCACCTCACTTAAATCACACAACAATGGTTTTAAAGTAACCAAAATGAAGAAACAGATCAGTGGGTTCATCAGGTAGTTCCCCATATAAATATTAATATTAATGTCCCTTCACTATCCCCCCCCCTGCCTCATCCAGACCCCTCTGTGTAAGGTGTGGTTTTTTTTTTTTTGGCATGTACAACAGTTTCTACGAACCGAGATGTCTTTTATTTCTCAGTCCAGTGCCTTTGCATCAACTGAGCGTGGCGTGGAGCGGGTGGCTGCCCACTTTGGATATCTGCCTGCTTCGGCTGGCGGGGGCCAGCTTGTCTGTCTGCGCTGTGTGTTGTTGTTGTTGCGTTTGCTCTGCGCAGACGGCAGCGGGTGAGAGTGTCACTCCACAAAAGCAGCATGAGTTGAGCTGTGTAAACAGTAAATAATAAACAAGAGTTCTAATACATTATTGAGAGAATCACTTTAGGCAACTGGGACAGCATGAAACCCATAACCCTCCAAACCCCCTCCTCTGTCTCTTTTCAAACTTGCATCTTTATGTGGTGAACTGGTGATAGCGCAGACACTACATCACTGTAATGTATGTGTGATTGTCACTGTTAAAGCTCTTATGTTAAAATAACTTAGATATGCTTTGATCCGTTTGACATGTTTATGCTTTTTTATTCTGAGAGGGTCTGCAGATACACACTGCATTGATATTTATACTTTTAAAACAATGCAAATAATGGCTGTTATTGGTTAGTTTTACTGTTATTTTTCGGGCTATTCGTTAAATCCTTTAGCTATGGTAAGCTAAGACAGGCATTTTTTTTTTTAAATTTCAGTGACTAAAGTTTGTTTTTTATTTGGTTGTTTTGTGCAGCCATGTCCGGCAATCCAAAGCATATTAATTTATTGAATTTTTGAGAATGAAAAACAGGATCTTTTACTCGACTAAAAGCAGCGAACGCTTAATAAACAACAAAAGATTAATTGATTGTTAAAAATGGCTGATATTTTTAATAATTTCTCTAGATTATTTGACTAGTTTTTGTGGCAATAAGTGGCCTTGGTGCCACTTTAACCTTTAAATACCTATAATTGCGTGATATTTTAACCTTTTATTTTGTCGTTGTTTACTGAGAGCTCTAAAATGCATAAATGTTGCTAATCGTGTACTGGTTGCAAACCCACAAACACAAAAAAATGCATGTGTAATTTTTTTCCCCCCTTAACCAGTAGCATGTTGACTTATATTGTGTGAGCATAAAACAGCACCTGAATGTACCAGCTTTAGAGTGCTAGTAAATGGAATATCCTCCTCCAGTGGCTTATTGAGCAGAATAATTACATTGCACATATTGAATTCCACTAATGCTCCAAAGGTAGGTCTTATTTAATACCACAACTCCCTGAGGGTGGAGAGCATGATTTGAAGCACACATCTCTTCACTGTACCTAATACTCCAGATAGATTTGTACATAAAAAACATGTTGAGCCACCATTTCTATAGTAAACTTGGTTGAATTGGTCTGAAAGTTGCCTGGGAATAAAGTGATTATTTCTGCGAGTATCTTTGTACTGGTTTAAAATCACAGTGATTATTTTCCCTTCAGCATGCCATATATTTATGCGATGATTCTTCTACTGTTTATTTCCCAGACATAAACCATTCATGCCTTTGAGAAAAAATGATTAAGATGTGTATAAACCTGTAAGAATTGTCGCTGATGATGTGCATTTATGTCAACAGATGCCACACTTAATGATGTAAGTCTTAGGGTTATGGCTTCTGCAAATCCTTGAATGAAATTAGAGGAGATTAGGGGTGGGGATGTCTAATTTTCATGAAGGAACAATCACCATGTTTAGCTCAAGGGCTTGTAAACCATATCTATGTATTGGGAGTAATACCGTCTACGGCCTGAAGATGGCAGCCAAAACCTAGTTAGCTGCCATGTGAATTTACAGGCCCATTTTTTTTTTTTTTTTTTTTTAAATATTACTTCATAGGTCAAATGTATCTTCTGTGTTGTATACATGCTTTACCTGCTTGTGTTTGTATCACTAAAAATACAGCAGTCAAAGTAGCAATAAGACAATTGTAAGATTTGTTGCCTTTTAAGTGAGATGCATTTTCAGCATTGTACAATAAAGGGAGGGATAAGCATGATAAACGGCATCCAGAAAACACAGTACAGTAGTTGCTACAATGAAAGCAGGAGAAATGAAATTTGTTTGATTGGACGGAAAATAAAGTGTAGATGTCTACTGTTTTATCAATAATTTCAAAACTGACAGTCGAAAACTTGTGAACAGGGGGCTGGCTTCAACATGAAAATTAATCACGTCTGTAAATAAAAAGGCAAAAGACTTATGCTAATTTCTAATTAAAAAAAAGTGTGAATTTGTTTTCAATTAAAAAGAAAAAAATCTGTTGATGCGTAGTGATGCAGGTAATTTGCTCCCAGATGGATTTTACCCACTGTTGCAGTCTCACTTTTTAAGTTGAGTGTTGGCAAAAACACATCAGCAAACCTTTTTTTTTTTTTGTCACAGCCCCGTATGATGAAGCTTCCAGCAGACAGTTCTCTGCATCAGCATCCTCCTTTCACCGGCTGCTCATCCCTCCATTCCCAGCTGAGACAATGGAGGGGAGGAAAGGAAACAATGGGAGGTTTGGGGTGGATGAGTGTGGAGAGAGAAGGGGAGGGACGTAGGCGGGTTAGGGGAGGAAAAAGGGGGTCTGTATGGGACACACAAATACACAGACAGAGGGAGGGCTGCGAGGAGGGAGAGGTCATATAGGTCAGCGATCAGGCTCTCTTTATCTGTGTGTGTGTGTGTGTTGTTGTGGTGTGGATAATTGTATGGATACACACAAATTCTACTCCATGGGCAGTCTGGGTCATGCCTGTCCCTTCACAGTCCACTGCGCCATTATTGACGGCCTGAACTGATACTCCAACAATGAGAGTGTGCGTAGTCATTGTTGTGCACGCATGTGTCCATCTATATCTGTTTACATGTTCTGTATGTCTGTATTGTTTTTTTTTTTTTTTTTTTTTTTTTTAATATGTGTTTTTATAAAGGTGTAAATGTGAGCTTATATTCTCACACACGTCCTGAAGATGCAACGTCCAGAGTCCCACAAACACGCTGTCTCTGTTGACACACCAACTGCTGGTATTTTGCACACATGTGCGCGTAGTCACAATAGGAGCCGAGGAATGGGGCCCCTGCGGGAGGGGCCTCCTCCTGGTCCGAATCAATATATGAGAAGCCATGCAAGTATAACAGAATCATTACTCTCACAAGGCTTAGGAGGACACAATACACAGTATGGTTTGTGTGCATGTGTATGTGTGTGTGTGTGCGCTTTGACACCTGTTGTCTCCATCCTGCTGGTGTTATTTTTTTAAGCCGACTTTCCTTGATATCATTAGTGTTAAGAGGACAGAATTGTCAGCGTGCATAATAATTCTTGGTAATGCAGCTCCCTCAGTAACGTTCGTTCTTACACAGATGAATACAACAATGCTGCACACTTCTAAGTACCCGGTGTCAAACATGTGCAGTACTGTAGGTTCAGTACTGGAAACAACAAGCAATCGCTGCCTGAACCTGTGTCTAACAAGACTTTGTATTTTTCCCACTAATCATGATTACTGCCACAATCTTCCCCTCCAGCCCACCTCTTTTCTCCCCCTCACACATCAATGACAACCTCCTTTCATCTGCCGCTGTGCAGCCCCACATCCACGATGTATTTACAAGACCTGAAATGAACAGAGCAATTATTATCAGTCATGCTAATTCTGCAGATAATGATCAAAAGCCGAGTCCTGCTCTTCTTTCTTTTTCCCTTCTCCCTCTCCGTGTGCTCTGGGGAGCTAACAGCAGTGACAAACCTCCCCTTTTATTATTTCATGGCCTGTTTAAAGATTTAGTGAGGCCCACAAACCACTACTTTTAATGATCAATTAACAGGAGCAAAGCTCTCTTCGGAGCACCGCGGCCTCGTTCAGGATTTGCTAGAGTAAACAGTGGTACAGTGTTGGTTGCGGTGGTGGTGGTAGTAGTAGAGGGGGTGTACGTCTCGTTACAGACTCACCGTTCAGACTCGCACACATACTAAAAGCCCCACGCATGTACACAAACCACACACACTCTCTCTGCTCCACTGCTTATTAAAACCTGGAGGAGCAGCAGTGCTTACCAAAACCTTGAGAGAGAGAGTCAGTCAGCAAGAGTCAGAGTGAAGAGTCCCGCTCCCACTGGGTATGTGTTTTTTTTTTTTTTTTTGGAGAAGGAGGGGTTGAAATCTAAAACGATAAAGCTCGCTGCAAAATCAGCTCAGCTAAATCTGAAACGAGAGCCGGCGAAATGGTGTTGAAGAGAGAGTAAATGAGTAGAGCTTGGATCATTAGCATTGCTCAATAATGTAGCTGGGGGGTAGGACAGCACCACTCAAGGCCACAGGCTTTCTGAGCGGCTAATTTGGACCCGTCTTGTTTATGGGTATAGCAAGCAAGGCCCCTCAAGATGACTGTCAAGCTGAGGCTCGCTCCCCAAACTAAACAAACACAAATGAATACACACTCCTTGATGAAATCCACAACATGCATGAGTGATCAAGCATAGACCAAAACACATCCATAGATGGTTCAACCACTGTAACTTTGCAGCTGTTGGCTTTGAAAGTACAAGTACGCTGTTTTGTTTATGTAACTCAATGTTCGAGGAGGCAATAGTTCGCCTTGCTTTTTAACAAGGTAATTTAATTAAATGTAATGTGTGGAATAGGAAGTGAGCTTAAACAAGATATTAATTAACTGAGAGTCAGACAATGAGACTGATAATGAACTGTAGGGTATCGTTAAAAACAAGACGCATAATGGTCCGTAAATTTATATCAGTAATAGGAAAATAACAGGTCACAGGTTTGACAGTAGTTGGTGGTTTTGTCGTTTTGGCACTAGGCCTGTTTGTTTTATCCATCTGTAAAAAGTAAAAGAGATAGATAGATAGATAGATAGATAGATAGATAGATAGATAGATAGATAGATAGATAGATAGATAGATAGATAGATAGATAGATAGATAGATAGATAGATAGATAGATAGATAGATAATTTCATCTTATTTCAAGAAATCTTACCAAGATAATCTTCACTTGTTCCATTAGCAGATTTTTTTTTTTTGCTTTATTCAAGCCAATTCAAGTGAAAATTTTCTTGGTAAGATTTCTTTAATTAAGATTTTCAAGATCTATTGTCTAAAAGTAAGTTTTTATATCCCACTGAAAAGTTACTCTTTAGGTGATGATGTCTTATTTTAAATGTGATCCCATATTTTAACTAGAAATGAGAAAAATACACTTGGTAAGATTTTGATTTTTGCAGCGTATATACTTTATTGATTCATTGGTACTATATTGGGAAATTGCAGAGCAGCAACAGCATTTTACATCGTCAAAAAAAAGGATACAAGAAAAAAAAAAATAGAACATTAGAGCAAACACACTGCACATAATAAATTAGAGGTAAATACAAACACGACTGGGTGAGAAATGTGAAGAATTTAAAAAGTAAGGTGCAATAACAAACGGTAATCAGCGAGTGAAATGTAACTTTATAGTAGGATGGTGGTGAATAAATAACAAATGACATGTTGTGTGTCATCAAATGACATCCTGCATCATTAAAACATATTAATGTAGTCACTTAGCTTTTTAAGTACTGATAAATTTAGTCAGATGTATTTCAATATTTTTTTCAGTCATATCCAGTCACTTTACAAGAATTTTTACTTTCTGTTTTAGGTTAAATACAGTGTAGATTTGATTGAGTCATCGATCTTATTCTAATTGAACAAGCTTCAGAAATATAGTTTTATAAGTTTTGTATTTTGAGGCTCTCAGTGATGCCATGTTCTTCTATTTTACATTTGCCTGCTCTTATCTTGACTTTGTTTAACTAAGAGATGGGCCTAATAATGCTACACACCATAGGCTTTATATTCCCTTACCTATTCCCAATTACAAAGCACTGTTGTGTTGTGTGCATATGTAAACCTGTATTTACATTCCCATCACAGTGTCTTCATCAGCACATTGTAGTGTACAGAACACACACGGAGATAAGGCATTGTCTAGAAGAAATAGTGTTGGGGAGGATCAGACAACCTGGTTAATAAGACAGTGCGTTGATTGTATTTGTTTTCCATTTGTCTCTCATCGTTTGCATTGAAGACGCTCAGCGGTAATTAAGCCACTAAGTGAAACTGAAGCAGGCGAGTCATGGGGTGAACGCAACAGCAGCATTATGAGATGAGAACAACAGGCAGAATGACAAGAGCCTGGTAGAACAATGCAGAGAAATGGAAATCCTCCCCATCAGGAATATCCTATTGTAACAGAAAGACAAAACTAGACAAGAGACGGAGAACAGAAGCAGATAATACCAAGAGATTGATGCCAAAGTGTTTAGTATAATGCAGAGAAGGCATTTGGTAATGCATACATGTATAAATATTATAAAACGACAAATGGTTGAAAAGCGAGTGGGAGGTTATCAGTTGTAAGAAAGACACAGAAGGCATAGGAAGTTGTGTTATTAACCCTTTATAGGGCACTCATAGAAATACTCTGAAATTCAATATTTAAACCTTTGTGTGTTATTTGAGGACCTAACCAGACTTTATTACTTTTGTGAAATTTTGCAAAATTTTTAGTTGTCATGTAGAAAATCAAGGTCAATGAAGTTACCGTATTTGGTTTTTTGCCCATATGTAGCAAATTTAAGAAAAAATAAAATAAAAATCCAAGAAGTACAGGGTGGGGAAGCAAAGTTTACAATGAACATTTAGTTGTTTTTTCTCAGCAGGCACTACGTCAATTGTTTTGAAACCAAACATATATTGATGTCATAATCATACCTAACACTATTATCCATACCTTTTCAGAAACTTTTGCTCATATGAGTAATCAGGAAAGCAAACGTCGAAGAGTGTGTGATTTGCTGAATGCACTCGTCACACCAAAGGAGATTTCAAAAATAGTTGGAGTGTCCATAAAGACTGTTTATAATGTAAAGAAGAGAATGACTATGAGCAAAATTATTACGAGAAAGTCTGGAAGTGGAGGAAGCAACAAAAAACGTACCAAAGCTTTTATTGAAGCTCTCAAATCCAAAATCCTAAAGGATCCAACCAAATCCATGAGAACAATGGCAATAGAACTTGAGGTAGACAAAAAGACTGTTAGAAATGCAGTAAAATATGATTTGAAGTTAAAATCTTACACAAGAACACCAAAACATTTGTTGACAACGGCAACAAATCCAACTTTAGCAAATTTTGGGAATCATGTTTATGGCCGCCTTCTAGCCCAGATCTAAACCCTCTGGATTCTGCTATTTGGGGCGTTTTAGAACAAGCCACCAATAGAACATCACACAGCAATGTCGACTTTCTTAAAGATACTATTAAAGAAGAATGGGAGAAGTTGTCACCCGAATATTTGAGGAACACTTGCGCAAGTTTCAGGAAGCGTGTGAAGGCAATTATTGAGAAAGAAGGAGGACACATAGAATAAAAACATTTTCTATTATGTCAATTTTCTTGTGGCAAATAAATTCTCATGACTTTCAATAAACTAATTGGTCATACACTGTCTTTCAATCCCTGCCTCAAAATATTGTAAATCTTGCTTCCCCACCCTGTATATATAAAAAATACAAGAAAAACAAATGTATGTTAAAGGAACGTGTATTTTAGAACATTAGAACATCACTTTTAGAACATTCCAACTACATAAGTGCTGATCCAGACACCTGTCAACATCCACATTATCCCTTTGAACATCATTCCTTACATTAGTGAGATTGTAGACTCACTGTCCTCACTGGAACTGCTGCTGTCACTGTCTTGTAAATTACTAAAAACTGCTGTCACTTGCTCGATAAAAGGTTAACCCTTTATCGGGCAAGTGACTATTTTTTGGTAATTTCCATACACATTACAAGACAGTTACAATGAGGACAGTGAGTCTACAATCTCAGGTCCAATATGGTCTACAGGGTCTGTAAGGTCCATCTCTGTATGAACAGTGAGTGTACCTGCGTTGTTAGGTACCATGAAGTAATGGTACTAATGTAAGGAATGATGTTCAAAGGGATAATGTGGATGTGGACAGGGGTCTGGATCAGCACTTACGTTGGTCTAATGTTCTAAAATACATGTTCCTTTTACTTTAGTTCAGTGGTTCCCAACCTTTTTTGGCTCGTGACCCCATTTTAGCATCACAAATTTCTGGTGACTCCAGACAGTCCAAACAAAGACTTTTTTTTTTTTTTGCTAAAATTAATTTGTTTTTGATCATGTAATAGTTTGCTATACTATGTTGCAAATAAGTGTTAATTTTAGACGACATTTAGTCTATATAATGTATATTATTATGGACAGAGGCAGAAAAGCCAGGTGTAGATTACTGCACAAAGTGAGAATTTTATTTTCCTTGGTCAGGATATGTACAGTCAGTCCAGCTTGGATTTACAAGGCTGACAATTAATACTGAACAAACAAGAACTGAAACTATGAATTATGAAAGAGCTGCAGCATCTGAAACCGACCACAATGAACATTTGACAGATAAACAGTACCACAGTGCTTCAATTTCAGACTCACAGTTTGTCATGTCTTTTACGGATTGTGATTGTCTCTCTCAACTCTATATTTTTTATTGGTACGTTTTAATTTATTTTTATCAATTACTAGAAATTTCAGGCGACCCCACATGGGGTACCGACCCCAAGGTTGAAAAACACTGCTTTACATATATTTCTTGTATGTTTTACATGTACTTCTTGGATTTTTTAGTTATTTTTTGCCACTTATGGGCAAGGAACCAAATATGGTAACTTCATTAACCATGATTTTCTACATATCAATAAAAAGTTTTGAAAATTCATAAAAGTAATATTGTCTTCTTATGTCCTCCAATAACACACTAAGGTTGCAGGGTTGAAAGTTGAAGGGTTAAAGCTGCAGGAACTGGAACTGAATTTTTAATAAACGTCAAGATGAGCTGAATGCCTACTTCTAATTTGCTTCTGTTTTGGATAAAAATCTAAACACAAGTGCAAGATAGGAATGACGTGGCGCAAAGTTATCCACTCTATACCTCTGTCTTCACTTTCAGGAAGTCCAGGACAAGGACGAAGGCCCTCTCTTGGATGGATTCCCCCTTTTGGTCCATATCCCCTTCGCCTCCTCTTCCTTTTTACCCGGTGAACCCCAGCAGCAAATCAATGGCCAGGGATAAACACAAATCCCCCATAGAGGTGACTTATAGAAAACAATTTGAACCTGCGCACCTCGCTTAGACTGCCCTTTCCAGCCTTTTTACTGTATGGTTCTAACCTCAAACCTCCACTGTCTGGCAGTCAATTGAAATTAGATTCCCAGGTAGATTGGTGGTGGGGCGGGGGTGGGGGGTGGGGGTAAAGAGAGAACCATTCCTACGCTGAAGGAATACATGGTTGTATAAACACAGCCTCCCGTGTTAATGTTAACGAATGCTGCAGCCGTTGGAGGAAGCACAGGAGTCGGAAGACGTTACTGTACCTTTGACGATGTTCCATTATCAAAGACAGAAGGAGATGGTGTGATTGACGATCATTGCAAGATGTTCTGATAAATTACTAGATAATTAATGGGCACGTCTATGTGTTTGGAGGAAGTGTGTGTATACTTACGTGTCGAGGGAGTTCAATGTCATTATTGATCTCACTCTGGTTAATTCATGCTGTATTTGAAATGAGCAGAAGGGCTCTGGAATATGTAAAAAAAAAGAAAGAAAAAGAAATCCACCTCACGGTATTATTTCACCTCAAACACAAGCGACCTTACGGAACCTAATGACCTACAAAATCAAATATGACACATCGGGTCTAATGAGAGTGAGTCTGAAGAAGAGACGGAGATGAGGCTCGGGCTTCCTCAAGGGGGAGACCCCGGTTCCCGGCTTGCACTGGGGAGCTCTGGGAGGCAGCGGGGGAGTTTAGAGGAGCCCGGGTGAAGAGGCTGTGAAGGAGGAGGAGGTTGGTAAGACCAGGGCCTTGTGCTGAGTGGGCCCTCAGAGGGCTCCATCCCTTATTTGCAGATGTAGTTAGGTGGGGGTGCTTTCGCATTACCTCCTTCTTTATTCTGCTCAGGCCCCCCCTTCTCTCTCTCTCTCCCCTACTCTCTGTCTCTGTCTCTCACTCTCTCTGGTCATGCTAATTGCTCCCAAGGTCAGAGCGTTGGCTGTGCTCCCCTAAACGCCTCACAGCCGCCCCCCCCCCCCCTCTCCTTCATCCCCCCCTCCTCCCCACCACAGTCCTGGCTTTGAATGGCATGTTTTGATCAGGCCTAATTTGATTGGTCGACGCTGTCTGGGGTGGATAGGGACAGCACTTTACAGCCCACTGCTTTTGATGTGTATGGATGTGTGCATGTGTGTGCGTGTCGGGGTGATGCATGTCAGGTTATGAAGTGTCTGTGGATGAGTGCATGAGAGTGTTACACGTCAGCAGGGAAGTGTTTTTTGAGGGGTGTCAGAGTGTGTAAAGGGGAGTGTGTGTAAAGGGTGGTTTATGTCATGGGCGAGGGTGATTTTGTGTACTTCAGTGTCAAGGAGAGTTTGATGTGTTTTGATACAGCATATGGCATCTGTGATGGAAAATATGGTCCGACATGGATGGAAATGCTACTGCCCCCCATAGAAATCCACAAATTGCCAAATTTAACAAAACTCAAAATGTGCAGCAGTGCATGGCATCGGAGATAGGATCATAATAATGGTTTTATTTAGAAATCAAAACACGTTATTCTGTGGGTTTGTGGGGTCTCAAAATGTCTTTTTAATGAGGTTATCAGTAAATCTGTTGAATCCTTCTATCTTCAAACTTTGGAACTGTTGTTGGCTATTTTATTTCCAGTTGTTCTGCCATATTATTTTGGCCTTTTCGTACATTTTATAGATCAGATGTGAAATGTAATTAAGTAATTTTATTCTTTTTATGCAGCTTTATGTTTGCACTTCACCACATCTAAGAAAATATCGAAATTTCTTATTGGATTACATTTGTTTGACAGCTTTAGTTTCACACTGTTCTTCTCACTGTGAAAACTTTGTCTCTATTCATTTTTTTAGATAAATTGCAAGGCTAAATGTTTCTTCTCTTGGATTCACTGGAAAATGCATTGCGACAAAGTCGAAACTGGGCTTGTTTTATGAGTTCATGAAGAGTTGAGTTTTTAATCCCAAACAGCCACCGGCGACCAAAAGCATCTACTGATCTAAGATGTTTAATAACTGTTGATCCACGAATCCTATCAATATATGTAAATAATTGGTTTAAAATACAGTTTGTCATCTTTTCATGGTCATCAGATATGACCCATTTGGACGTTGAAAGGCTCCACAATTACCGTGGAAACACCGTCATCTTCTACAACACTGATTCACCAATAAAACCCATGCAGTTAGACAAATGACAGTAGATGGAGATGCTTGTTTTTACATTCAGTTATTGATATTTTTGCTAAAAAAGTCACTTTTTTCTTGTTTCTTCCATTTCTGATATAATAACCGTTAACTTTAATCAGAGTTTTAATTAACATCTACATATTCAGTAAATTAAATATAGGAAAAAAACCTGATATACGTAAATGCAAAATAGGAAGGTTAAATAGAGAAAAAAAATCAATTTGGAAACTGCTACAAAAGTTGCACTGTGTGTTTATGGGTTTAAAAAACAGAAGCATGTTCCATATACATCAGATAAAATTATTTTTGATGTGATCAGTCAATGTCGTGCCTACATTCATTCCCTCTTTAGAAGTCAGAAACAGCCCCATCTCCTCTGCGGGTCTCCCTATGTCAGCTACAGTCAGATCCCCAGTGAGTGGCAGTGCACGAGGTACAGTAGGAAGTCCTCGGCAGCCAAACAGGCCATGTGTGTCTGCTGTCTGACAGTAGGGCTGATCCGGCCCCTATGAGTGAGATTGATAGGGTCTGTGATCAGGGACGCCGTGCTCCCTCCATCGCCGGTGAGATGGATCACATCACACTGCCGTCTCCTCCGCTTCCAGGATAAATGAACTGAGGGGGAATCTATCACTCCCTGAGAAGGAGAGAGAGAGAGAGAGAGAGGGGAGAAAGTGAGAGACAGAGGGAGGGACAGAATACCTCACAGAGATACTGACGAGGCACAGGAAAGGTAGGAAACAAGAAAGGTACGCTGAAAGGAAGACAGTAGGGGGTGAAGTGACAAAGAAGGTGGAGCAATGGAGACAGCTGGGGTGGGTGGGGGGGTGGGGGGGGGGCAGGGTAGGGGGTATGCAGCTGGGTCAGCCCCCCCTCCCTTGGCCCCGGTCCCCCTCACAGGTTAGGTGTTAGGGTGTGGGCTTTTTTGTGTTTGTCTGTCAGTGAGCTATTTGTCACAGTGAGCAATCTGATGCTTCGCTGAATCAGTCACACAGAAGTGCTGTTTTGTGTGAACTGTATACATGTGTTTGTGTGTGTCTGAACATGACACTGAGTTTGGGCCAGTAAACACATGCATATATATGTGCAGGAAAGTGGAAGCAAAGTGTAACTGTACTTTTAAGGAAGGAGGCAAGTGTCCAAACTAAGCCAATTTCCTTTATTCCTTTCTTTTCTTTTTCTTTTTTTTTTTTTTTTTTTTTTTACAATGGACATGATCATTACTTGTCCCCTAGATTCTTTCTCCACTTGCTCATTTGGCCTGGCATAAATTAGACTTTGTCATGGCTGATTGGGAATAGGCACCTTATTGCATTAGGCCATGGCTTATTAAGCAAATGCTCTTAAGCCAAGCCTTGCTTAACTGGGTGACAGCATCTCAATTAGGTCGTCTGTGAAATATGCTCCAGCTAATTGCCCCCAAACATGAGCTTAAGAATTGGATTAGAACTTCTTCCGTTTGACTTGTACGGACATGTTTTGGTCGGAGCTGACAGGTGTCATGGAGCTCAAAGCGACTGTGTATGTATGCGCACGACTATCATTATTTAGACCCTTTGATTCGTGTAAGTGTTTTCATAAAGCGGATGCGTGCATGCGTACCTGACATGTTCCTCACAAGCCAGATATAGCGCTCTTGAGATCCTCTTCTCATCTCTTTCAGGAATGACAGCCTCAAAAACCTTTCGCCAATGATTATAATTGACTGATTGGTGAGCCCTTAACTTCCTCTGCCTCCTTCAATAATCCCAACATGGCTTTCAAGTGGCTCTAGGCTGGCTTTATGAGTGCCTGCTTGCGTACTTTATGATTGCCTGATGTGAAAATGGCAATAGTGGTACGAGGGGGTAATTTGTCGGAACCCAACAAAGAAATGTTGTAACAATTAATCACGGGGTGAACGCCGACGAACGTGGTAATTATGTTCATTAAGTGGCGAGCATGAGAGCAATTATCTGGCATCAGCCTGGGTTGTCACAGGCACGTCAGGCCAAGATTTTGTAATAACACACCATTTTCACAGGGTTATCCCCTTCTCATCAAACATAGCTTCACGGACAAGGTGTGTGTACTGTATGTAGCGGTACGCCAACTATAGGGTCACATTGTTTGAAGTGCTGCCTGTGTCCTTGAGTTTGTACACAAATCATCAAGTCAGCTTATCAATATGCTCCGAATATGCAAATGTATTTAATTTTCTTTTTTCTACATATCAAGGTAAGCCCGGACATATTATTTCCAAGGTAACCTGGTCATAACTTTCAGTATTATGTTTCAGTAATCCTTTAAGTGTTATGCATTGTTGGGCTGTTTATGATGATTTACTGGATGCTTTTACTGCATCTGAAGCTCATTTTACTGAATATCTGCATATATATATATATATATATATA
Organism: Sphaeramia orbicularis; assembly: GCF_902148855.1. Classification (NCBI taxonomy): domain Eukaryota; kingdom Metazoa; phylum Chordata; class Actinopteri; order Kurtiformes; family Apogonidae; genus Sphaeramia; species Sphaeramia orbicularis. The sequence continues at coordinate 42,013,930 of NC_043972.1, read as the reverse complement.
TATATATATATATATATATATATATATACACAGGGTGGGGAAGCAAAATTTACAATACACATTTAGTTGTTTTTTTCTCAGCAGGCACTACGTCAATTGTTTTGAAACCAAACATATATTGATGTCATAATCATACCTAACACTATTATCCATACCTTTTCAGAAACTTTTGCCCATATGAGTAATCAGGAAAGCAAACGTCGAAGAGTGTGTGATTTGGTGAATGCACTCGTCACACCAAAGGAGATTTCAAAAATAGTTGGAGTGTCCATAAAGACTGTTTATAATGTAAAGAAGAGAATGACTATGAGCAAAACTATTAGGAGAAAGTCTGGAAGATACTATTAAAGAAGAATGGGAGAAGTTGTCACCCGAATATTTGAGGAACACTTGCGCAAGTTTCAGGAAGCGTGTGAAGGCAGTTATTTAGAAAGAAGGAGGACACATACAATAAAAACATTTTCTATTATGTAAATTTTCTTGTGGCAAATAAATTCTCATGACTTTCAATAAACTAATTGATCATACACTGTCTTTCAATCCCTGCCTCAAAATATTGTAAATTTTGCTTCCCCACCCTGTATATACTTAACCAGGTTAAAAAAAAGCCTCATTGAGATTACAGATCTCTTTTTCAAGAGTGACCTGGCCAAGAAAAGCAGCATAACACACAGTTTCTGTCAAGACAAGACATAATCAACACATAATAAAAAACTTACAATCGATAGTGACAAAACAATCATTTGTCCAAGTTTAAAAACAGTTACATTGACCAAGCTCATTGATTTCACGCTCCTTTAAAATAGCTTTAAATTCACCTACAGTAACAAGCTCAGATAGATTTAGGCTAATAGACATTAGAGAAAAAAAAGTCCAAATGGGAAAGTCTTTTTTAACTTTGTGTTTTAAAACAGGCGTAGTTCATTTAAACAAACTAGTTCATATAGGCTACACTATGTGGACAAAAGTATTGGGACACATTGAATTCAGGTGTTTTTCTAACAGGGGTCTGGGATACAAAACAATAATGACACATATCACAATATAGTTTTATATTGTAATAAATATTGCATTGGTTAGTTTTCTTCAACCCATAAAGACGCAAACATCCACCATCAACCAAAAGCATCTATTGTTGTTGGTATGTGCTTGTTGTTGTTCACCATGTTGGTATGTGTCACTTCCATTACCATTGTTGGTATGTCAATATTGTTAAAATATATTGAATTATAAGTTATGCAGACTATCATTTAGATAGTTATTAAGTGTAATATACTAAAGTTTTTCTTATCTGTTTACTATCTGTTATTTACATTATAAGGACTTTAAACAGATGTAATTATATCATAAAGGAAGCCAAAGTAATGTGTTATGTTGTATAAATGTGAGATGGGGGTGGGATTTAATACATTTTCTTCTTCCCACTCCTTTTTGAGCAGTGCATATTGAATTTATTTTGTTATTACTAGTGTACATGGCAATTGCTATTTTGTCTTGTTCACCTTTATTTATTAATGTACATTTTTGCTTGAATATTAGTTCCTTGTACACACAAAAAAAGTAAAAAAATTTTCAGCTCAAAACAAAGAAATGAATGAAAGAAATAAAAAAAAAATGAATGAATGATCTAAACTGTTCAGTACCTGTTGATCCACTAATCCTATCAATACATGTAAATAACTGGTGTAAAATACAGTTTGTCAACTTTTCATGGTCCTCAGATATGACCCATTTGGACGTTCAGAGGCTCCATAGTGAACGTGGAAACACCATCATCTTCTACAACATTGACTCACCAGTAAAACCCATGAAGTTGGATCAATGACAGTAGATGGAGACACTTAGTTTATGTTCAGTTATTTGTATCTTTGCTGAAAAACTCAGCTTTTCTTCAGTTTTCTCTGTTTCTGATATAATAACCACTGAATGTACTCTGAGCTTTTTTGGAACATCTACATGATCAGTAAATGAAATATAGGAAAATATATGATTTTCACTGAAAAAACACAAAACACAGAGGAAAACATTATAATAAATGGTGATAAATCACTTAAGAAAGGTTAAATATACAGGAAAAATTCACTTGGGAACTGCCACAAAAGTCACACTGGGTCTTTATGGATTAAATTGTTATATTTGCTTCCAAAATGCCTCAGAGATGGTTTTGGCTTAATTTCTCTCAACATTTATTTATTTATTTTTATCCATGACTGATTCTAAATGTTAAAATTATTATTTACAGTCAGAGCATGAAAATATTTTTGAAATTTAGAGGTAGAACATTTAAAATCATACAATGAAAATAAGTAAAAACCAACTCCGAGGCTGTTTGGAAGCAAAGGTAACAATTTAAACCAAAATAACCAATGCAATACAATGATATTTATCACAATATAAAACTATACTATATTTGTCTTAAAACCCCTTCTAGAAAAGAAACACCTGAATTCAATGTGTCCCGATACTTTTGTCCATATAGTGTATGTTTACAGTGTACTGTGTGGTGTGAACACAAACATGCTTTTAATGACTCAGGCTTTGAAGTTTATGGATGTAGTCGAATGTAAGACAGCGCTAATAAGGTGTAAAGCGAGAAACAGTTTACTTCATGGCAACATAAAGAAAGAGAGGGAGAGAAAGAGAGTTTCCAGCCCGAGAGGGGAGGTAACTAAAGAAAGAAAGAAAAAAAAAAGAAGAATATTTAATAAGAAAAAATAGTGTGTTTTGAACCACTCTGGTTTGTAGGATGAATTTGTGGTATTAAATGTTGAACTTGGTATGTTTAGGGATGAATAAAAGGGTTTTTTACTAAAGACTGTGATTCCTTTTTTTTATTAGTGATATTATAGACACCTGCACAATAAAAGGGTTAGAAATTCAGGTAATCATTTTGGTGTGTTTATGATTATGGGAAAAGAATCGGATCGTACAACTGCATGCTTCTTCTTGCTCCGTTTTGAACACAGATCTCTTTTGAGAAATTGCTTCATATCTTTACCTTGAATTTTCTGGTCATGCATGACTCAGCTGGTGGAGCGGGTCATCCAGTGTCTGAAAGGTTGGCGGTTTGAATCCTGGCTCCGACTGTGCACATGTTGTGTCCTTGGGCAAGACACTGAACCCTAAATTGCACCCAGTAGGGCCTGGCAGTGCCTTGCATGGCAGCAACCACCCACTGTTGAATGAATGGGTGAATGTGAGGCTTTGTAAAGAGCTTTGGGCACCATGAAAGTGTAAAAAATATGCTAATCTAAGTGCAGTCCTTTTACCATGTGTGTCATTATCTGTTTACTGAAGGAGAGTTCTTTAGTATTGTCTGTATTTGAGGGTTTTCATTGAATTGTACACAATTATGAGTGTCATAAAAGTACAAATACTAAGAGGGAAGAAGAGCAACTGGACAGTCAGTTCCAAGACATAACAGCTTTGTGAGTAACTTACAAATAAATATCAAAACATGTAAAAGATTTCAAAAGTTGGAACAGTTTGAGGATTGTTTTTAGCTTATTAGCTTACCGGCTGACAGGCTGTAAGTTATTGTCGTCATGCAGCGTCTGTCATCATCTGTCGTCCGTTACAAAAATTTCAATCGTCTTCTTCTGCGAAACTACAATTCCGATTGACTTCAAACTTGGTATACAGCTTCTTTATGGTGCTGTCAAAAAAAGTTATGAAATTATTTGGATCCGGATCTGATTCTGGATTTGGTGCGACTTTGAAAAATTTCCCCATTATAAGAGATAGGAAGTGGATTGATCCAATAAATCAGTAAATATCAATGATAACAAGTTGGAATTTGAATTTTGACAGATCTGATTGGAATGTGACCAAAACATGGGCTATTTCTGTAATATAATAAATGCACATAACTGGGTGATAATAAATGGCATCTGGATACATTTCCCAAAGCTTTTAATTTGACCGCTACAGAGCCATTGGTCCTATTTTTAGTATTTTCTGATGATCTAACTCTGGTAAAGAAACTTCCATCCTTGTACTGAACAAGTGAAGTTTGGCAGAGTTTTCTTGTAGACAGAGAATCCATTTTTTTCCCCCTCTTTCGAACATGGAAAAATATAAGTTGCCACAATACCTAGACTGGAAAAAACACCTGTCTGCACCTGTATGAAACTCCTACCACTTCTCCTACCACTTGTCTGATGCATATCTATTTTTTGTTGTACTTACAGTAAAAAAGTCTTGCAAGCTGCAGCGAATCCTTAAACAAAAGGCTGAAACTTAAATCCTTACTCACAAATCCCAGTCTTGTAGATACAAAATCTGGAAATACCATTGGGCTAATTAAACTGATTGGCTCTGTCTGTCCTGAAAGAAGGCCGGCCTGCCAATCAAAAGCGGATGTTTCAGCTGTAACAAACTCTGGCAACGGCTTTTCTCTCCCTCTCGAAGCCGGGGGAAGAATCAACCTGACAGTGGAGCGTGTGATTGGACAGAACTGTGCAGCTCGTACTTGTCAGTCAATCACTGAAGAATTGAGTATTTCTGACCCTTTTCCACAATATACCTCACACCTCTAAAGCTGCCAGGCGTGAAAATAATAGATACTTAGGATAAAGACTCCCGGTATAATTATACAAACCCGGTGAAGACACCCGATCCTCCACTTTGTGAACACAGAGAGCGCTCAGTTTTCTCCTGACATACTCTTTTCCCTCTATCTCTGGTTGAAAAAACATCTCCAGGTATCTATGCTCTCGAGGAGGGCAAGGCAAGAGAAAGACAAATAGCGTGGGCTTTTTATCACCAAAGCCCTCCTGGAAACAGACAATAGCCACACAGGTCTTATTTTAGTCACTGCCTTTTGTGGCTGCCAGCCTTCTCAAGCTCCCTCTCTCCCTTTTCCCTTTTATTTTCTTGTGTTTTTCCTTGGGCACAGTTCTCTCACCCTCTCCCTCTCTTTCTTCCCTTCTCTCTCAATTGCAAGCCTATTTGGAGCATGTTTGTTTTCACGCTTTCTCCTCTCGTTCTCAATCTCTCCCTCCCTCTCATTCTCTCTCTCTTTCGCCTTCCCCTCCTCCCTCCTTCCCTCCCTCCCTCCCTTTCTCCCTCTTTCTGTATATATGTGTGCGTGTGTGTATATGCGTTTTACATCCATCGATGGATGCGAGGCGTGTATAACCTCAGGTAAGCTCAATGAAGCAGCCTGACTAGCCAGTGTGTCTGTGGGAGGCTCTGGCTCATCTCTGCCTGCATCCCTGTAGCCTTAATCTGTGACAGACCATTTCATAATCACAGCCAAGGGGGCTTCTCTCTCTGTGTGTCTCTCTTGCTCCTCCTCCACCTCCTCTTCTCCTTCTTCCTTTTACTCCTCATCTTCTCTCTCTCTCGCTCTCTCTTTCTTGTCTTCTTTTTTCTTCCCAAAGTGCAATAATTCACAGGCATGCACCCTCCCACAGGCGGATTAGCAGGCGGCGTGCTCGTCCTACATAATCGCAACACAATGGAGCCCATACGTGCTGCCGCCACAGCCACGCCATAGGGCACAATGCATCTGCACCGTCCCCCCCCCCCCCAACCCCCTTACTCCCCAATACCAAATGACAAAATGGACCTCATCAAACACCCACCACCTGCAGTACAGGCAGGCCAGCAGAGGGTCTAGTCTTTCTTAGTGGCCTACTGTAGACGGAACAGGAATTGGAGGCATTAATGATGAAGAAAAAACAAACTGAAACTTCTGTTTTCCAAGTGGGACAGCAGTCCTTGTGTTTGTTTTGGAGCGATCTGTTATTAGACTGTATGAGCCAGCCAAAAAAAGTCTTGTTGTAGTTTGTGTCTTTTGCCTATAATACACTGAAAGTTAATTTTTGATGGAAATCTGGAAAGACAAATAAAGTCTGTGTACGTGTGTCACAATAACAAAGATTAACTTCCTCGCATCTCTTCCCAAAACAGCTGACTGCTTGATTTTGTCACATCCTCAACTACTATCAACATATTCACCTGCTTCTGAGTCTTTACACTTGATTTTAGATTTCAATAAGCAACACTGCAAAAAAAAACAAAAAACACCTATTGTAAAACACGGAACAAGCATTTTATGATTCATTTTCATTGTCAGAATAATAGCTGAGCCGATTAACAGCATTGTTGCTACCGGAGAGGCAAAACATCATTACGCACCTCAATCTGTTTGAGTAATTAAATCATTTGGGGGAATCGTCTTGTGTGTTTGCTGATTCAGACAGAAAAAAATGGCTGTTGAGCGCTGTAGCTATATGTAATGTTACATTTATGTATTAGCTTTAAAGGGCTTAAGTGTGAAGCTGTGCACAACTGCTCTGGTAACGGAATGTCAAATAGGATCCATCGCTCCATTCCAATGCATTTCATATAATACTATAATGAAACGCGAGGATTTATACCGCATTAGTATCAAGCTCCATCAGATTTAAAGCCATAAATCCATTCTGTATCCTCCAAGTTTTCCTCTACCATTTTCTGGGCGCTTAATTTAATTTTCTCTCAAAGTGCCAGGCGACCGCTGTTCTTTGGTGTCAGGTGAATGAAATAATTTGCACATACTTTGTGCCTAAACTGTGGAAATCCAGGAGGCAATTGCATGCTTTGCTATATAACACAAACACACCAAATCTCCTTTTCCCTGTTGCTCTGTATTTGAAAACCCTCTATTAGGTTCGCTTTCAAAGCAGTCGGAATACTTGGGACCATCCTGTTTGATTTATCCAGCTTTACCTCAACCAGATCTACCATGTTACTTCAATAAAACCATTCCATGTTTCTATTCACTCCTTTCTTATACCCTCTAATAGCAATAGATGACATATATTAATATCTCCGTCAGCACGATCCTATCACACTACTACAAGTTTCCTGAAGGCCTGGCCTGTATGTAAAACACAGACACATTCAGAGTGGTATAGCTTCCTCTTCTGCTTTTATCCCTTTCTATTTTGCTACCTCAGCACAAGCCCATACTGCAGTAATCCCTCACAAGTCAGGACAAAATGAGTGACACAGGGGTGGGTCGCAGCTGGAACATGCACGCCTGTGCATAAGATATCTCCCAGATTCTGCCCCTACCTGGGCTTACAGACAACTCCAGAATGTATTAGTACTTCAGTGAGCCTTATGGCCTGGTATGCTTGAGCCTTACGCGGCGTGGATCCTTTCACACATGCAGCTTTAAACACATAGGACTTCATTAAAAGCATCACTGCAAGATGATGCTCACTACATGTAATCCACATGCATGTCCACCCCCTTCTGCTTTGCAACTCCAAAGGTGCTTGTTAATCCTCATGCTTGTACTGCAGCGGAAAGTCAACCAGATGAGCGGAGTAGTGGATGCACACAAACTAACGTAGTTACTTAGTGTCATGCAAATTTACGCACAGGCATTCACATTTCATGGCACATGCATTATTTAGGTTTTTGTGTTTAATGAATTGTAAGGTGCATCTGATCCTGTGATTTAAAGTTATCATACATTACATTCTTGCATTGAAATGTCTAAAAACTAACCAGACCTGTGTTGCACATGTTGCATTGAACACTTAAATAATGTCAAATTGTTCCAACAGTCTTCAGACTCCTCCTCCTCCTTTTTGAGCAGAACATGTTGAATTTGTTTTGTTGTTGCTGGTGTACATGGCAGTTGCTGTTTTGTCTTGATCACCTTTATTTTTTGGTGTGTTTGCTCTGCTATTAGTTCCTTATACACAGGAATGTTTTTTTTTTTTTTTATTCTGCTCAAAACAAATGAATGCATGCATGAAAAACTCAATGTTACAGCCGGTTTCATTCACTTTTATTAGCATATGATGCTAACTGTAGTTATTGCAGTAGGATGAAATGATGTAATGTGAATATACATAACTACAGTAATGTATGTAAACATAATTTCTACTAAGATCCCATGCTAGTTCACCTACTGCTTCATCTTTTATTACTGTTTTCATTGAGGTGGGTTCATGTATTCTTATATGCATTCCCTCTGTTGTACTTCTCCCTTGTGTACAGTATATTCCCCCTGAACTTTATATGAATGTGTGAGTAAATTAAAGGGTAGTGGTCAACGTAGCCACATGACTGTAGGGTTACACCAGCATTGTGACCTTACAGGAGAGAAAAAGATCAAACTGACCATGTTCACTGCACCCACGAAAGAAAGATAATGTTCAGATCGCAGAAAGAGTTAATCCTGTAGGTTGGTGGGACTAAACCTCGGTTTAATGTTATGCTGTTGTTGTCTCACTTTTGGTTTTGCTCTCTCTACCTCCTTTCCTCTCTCTTCCTCTGACTCTCTCTCCTCCCTCCCTCTCTCCATGTCAGTCCGCTGATTTATGGCTCTGTTTAAGCGAAGGCCACACGTCTCTCCCGACGCTGCTATTTGTTTCAACCCCGCTTCATTTTTCCACTTTACCCCCTCTGAAGGCAACCAGGAACCAACAAAAATTAACCCTTGACTCTTATGCACACAGCAAAGTGTGTTTTGTTCCTCTTCCCAGGTTGTACCTGCTTTGAGGAAGTTGACAGGCTGTATGGTGACTCCACTGTTGTTCTGACAAAGTGCCTAGCAGGCCCAGCCCTCTGCTGTTGTTGTTAGGAGCGCGTTGGAGATGTAGAAAAATGACATGCCACATGGATGCCATTAATAATGCTCACAGGCAAGGTTTTCTTGACATGGGGAAAAATGGCCGACGTCACAAGGCCCTTTTATCAGCCTAATTTCATAAGAGGATTTCATGTCTGAGCAGGGAAAAGTGGCTATTTTTCCTCTTCTTTTATCTTGTAAACAGCCATTACTTGGAGAGGTATACAGGCCTGCTCTTGGCAGTAAGTGGATATGAATTTCAAGACCAAACCATCCTTTTATATCAGCCCCTCTCACAAACCCTTAGACATAATCGTGACATCAGACAGGCTTACTTTTTTCACTATACTTGGGTCTCAACTGCACCATAATTCATTGCATTGCCTTGATGAGATTTTTTCTTCCTATTGGTGATACTGAAAATTAGTTCTTATAGATTTTTCCCACAAACTAAAGCAATTGTTTGACTAAATCAAAGAGGCAGTTGCAGTCAAAATGACATATTGTGAGTGTGATTGTGTTGCCATTGATTCTAAAAGGGATATGTCAGACTTGGATTTGTTCATTGTGGCTGTATTTTCTTTTATGGTGCAGTATTGTACTATGTATATTTGCTCTTCTTTCCTTTTCTCTGTCTGTGCTTTTGTGGCATGCTGGCATGGAGGAGGCTCTTGTTTACCCTGGTAAGCTGCCCATTGTCTCTGGTGGGAATTCCCTTTGGGATAGAGCACCACGGGGATGAGGCTCGGCACAGTACGTAGAATGTAACCGCAGAGCTGCAAGTGCAGCATTGGCAAAGCTACTGCACATCCACTGGGATCTGGTGCCAGGGGTAACGTGGTCATCCCCTGGGACCGCAGGAGATGGTGAGATAGAGATAACAAAAGGGACAAAGGGAAAGACATGCAACAGAAAGGGAAAAAGGGGAAAGACAATGGATAAAAGGAGAAGGAAAACACAAGAATGAGAAATTAAAACTTGAAAAATCTGTCAGAAGTCATACTAGTAATCTAAACAAAATCTGAAAAAAACCCCAAAGTATTATATCTGAACTGGATTAGGAAAATAAATGGAAGTACACACTGTTTGATGGTTACTTTGTACATGTATTAAGCTGCATATAACTAACTGCCCTGCTAAAAAGTAATAACTGAAGTCACTGTTAATTACTTCATCAAAGTAATATTTGTAGTTACTTTCTGATTACAATTCATTCAAATGTTCAAACATGTACAATAATTTAAATATTGTAGAATTTCCAGCATTAAGAAGAAAGTCTACTTAGTTTATTCAGAAGAATACATTCAGATACATGCACCAAAATTTCATAGGCAACTGTAGTTTAATTACAATGACTCAGTTTCATAGAGGCAGCTGGAGAAGTGTGTAACATAATACATTTTCATTTCATTTTCATTTTTATTTTACCATGTTGTAATGAACAACCTGAGCACAAAATGGAACAAATTGACCTGCATTATCACATATTATCATGATTATCCCCAGTACTTCTAAAGCTCAACTGGCTGCACTTTAATTAAATCAAATTGTTTTGTGGTCTTTTGGAGGAGATCTGCCAAATGACCTTTGCACTAATCAGCCCACTACATAAAAATGAATGAGCTTCCCACTATATGTTATATATATGTATAAATGAGGGAAATTTATTACATGTGTTTTTTTTTTTTTAGTTTAATTTATTTCCGACACAAACATAATACAAAACATAGGAGAAAAAAAAGAATAATAGAAAATAATAGAAAAAGGAACAACTGTTGTGCCTGGAAGTTGAAGTATACAGTACCTGAATGTTCAAGATGCATGTTACAAAATGCAGTTTTTATTACATAATGTAGTGACGATTAGTTCCAGTTTGTTGAATTATTACATCATACAGTGTTTTCACATAATGTATTATTTCAAGGTGAATCAGTGTCAGAATGGCAATACGGCACATTATTACCCAGCATGTTTAACATAGCAGCATGTACTATAGAAAACCATTTTAAAGAGTAAGAGACACATACTGTACAACCTCCTAGAGCACACAACCCGTTGTCCTAAATATTCCCGTCTACGTGCCGAATGCTTCACCGGTAAAAACCAAGCGTCCTGTAGTTCTGACCTAACGGCCTGCGCCTCCGTTCAACAGTCAGTGCTGATGTTAGGTGCGGCTACGCTCGGGGCTGCAGTTCAAGGTGTGCCCTCGCTCAGGTGTGTTGGTAGTGGACGTAGGGCACTGACAGTGTGGGTTAGTCTCCTGCTGAGATGCGACCTGACAGAAACGAGGCTTCCAGGGCCCAGTAGGCAGATTGTGAGTTAAGGGCCTTGTAGTCAACCTAAAGCACACAGGACTCAAAGGGAAAAAAGCCCACAGAACGGCACTGAGTCACATCTCAAGTCGAACAGAATGAACTGTTGGTCAATCAGCGTCACTACCTATTCCTCTGCTGTGGAATCATGACATAAAAAGACAGGTGAGTGGACTGTGTAGTAAGATCTCATTACAACTGTTCCCTCCTTCGTGTTCTCATCATAATGTTTTGAAGTGCAACTTGCTACATGTTATGTAGAATTTCAGGCGTAAAGACGTAAACGGACAGTCATATGGACAACTTAACAATCGTGACTTTTCAATTTCAGTGCAGTTAAATGAGAATCACTCCTTGTTTTTGAAGATGCAGACTTAATGGCTTCGTGTCGTTCGGGAGCATTCCTCTACTTTGCAAAAAGGCCCGAAATGCCATTGGTTAAGATAATGGAAGAGAGGGATGTAAAGTTCAGTGGAAGAGAGCCTAATGCCTTCTTAAGGTGAGCCATTTCAGCACGCAACCGCATTTGTATACGTCTGCGTATTTACCCGCAAAGGGAGGGAGGTGACCTTTCCATGTGGAGATGGTGTCTGCATGGAAACGCTACTTGCTGCATCCTAATGGCCACCCAGGGCCACCTCGCCTCTGCGGCCATCCTGATATTTGCCTAAACGCGTGGGTGAAAGTGTTTTTTTTTTTTTTTTGGTACCCTTCCTAGAAATATTTACTGAGAATTTGTGGTCAGCAGAAATGAGGTGCGAAATAGCAAAAAGGTTGAAGTTGTGGTCAGAATATATGCGGTACTAGATGATGGTCAAGGTTAGATTAGTGGATATTTAACTATTTTAAAGCAAATTTTAATTGATGTTAAAAAAAAGTAGGAAAAGAAAGCTGGAACTGAACTGCTTCTGTGGCTTAATGCTTTAATGCTCTGAAGTTTTAGCTTGTGCTTTACGTTTGTGAACGGACACTCACATTAAACAAAGTGAGACTGACACAGTATCATTAGCAATGCTGCTCTGAGTGAGGGTTAAGGCAGAGGTCTACCAGTCAACACAGCTTCTTGCTTCCTGCTGCTCTGCGCATCATTAGGAAAATGAACGATTGGAGGGTTGTGTGTGTGTGTGTGTGTGAGTGTGTGTGTGTGTGTGAGATTTCCGTGCCACTGGGCTGTGGGCAGCCTGATTACTCTGCTCCGTCTCCTCCTTACCTGCCGGCCCACCGACTTACCTTCAGCATACTAACTCCCTCATGCTCCGAGTTCCTTCCTCACAGACACACACAGACATTAACACACACATATAGGAAGGAATTACAAATGCATCAATTTTTCTAGATTAATCTCTGAAAAACTTCTGAATGTATCAAATCTTGACAGGTGATTCTAGACCAGTAAATCTAATCCTCGGGGAATCCGTGTACCTTTGCAAAGTATCCCTTTAGCCTGTAAAACCCTTCACTAGGAGCTGTTTTTCCTGCTCTGTCTTGCCATGTCATGCGTGTGTATACCTGATCGCATACTCAGAGGCGAATGGCACAAATGCATTTTAAAACTGCATCGAGTGGGGTAAAAATTATAGGATTAATGACTGATGTCAGGAAAACAAATCTGAGAAAGGCTCCGCAGATTTTTCACTTCTGTAAGGGTGTTTTTGTGAGCTGTCCCCATTAACAAGCAGAGGAGGTAATGCTGGTGGGTGGACACAGTGTGTGTGCTGTGCGTCTTGCTAAGCGTACGTCATATTACACGTGCTGCGCCTGACTAAAGGGATGGAGGTAATGTTAAAAACTGAGCTGCCTCACTGTTTTCTTTATTTTGCTTTTTCCTGCTGTAAACAAATATATTATATTGACTCAGAGGCATTGTAATCATGTCTCAGTTACTAGAAACTGGAAAAGGAGTGAAACTTTGAAACAGTTTGGATATCCAACACAAGCAATACCAAAATATCCGCAGATTTAAACTGTTACATAAGCATATGATCTAGTCACAGTATAAAGACAGAGGGTCTTAATACTGATGTTAAATCAATATTCTGTTTTACATTGTTAATGTGTGCTTGTTTTTCCTCATCTAGTTGGTATGTGTTGTCCATTACCTTCTGTTATTGTTCTTATCATTGTTGGTATGTGCTGTTCTTTACCATTTGTGGTATTGTAGTTTTATTCTTACCATTGTTGGTATGTAATTATTATAATGTAAGTTGATGGTTAATTGTTACCCGTGATAACACCACCAGGAATGTACTTTGTTTCTATTTTTCACACACATTTTGGTTATATAATGTAAATACTGTCGAATGAGTTCATTCTAATTTGGTATAGGCCTATTTTGTTCATTGTTCGGGCTTGAAGTCTAAGGACAAGAGTGAGTGACATTATTATGTTAAATTATTTGATGATGAGAATGTGGGTGGGATAAAATAAGTTTTTCTTCTTCCCACTCCTTGAATGATTTTTGTATTTTTGAAGTTGTATGTATTCTGTAAATGCACGAAATAAACAAAGAAACAAAGAAATTAATTAATAAATAAACCTATAAGTAGTGACTTTTTAGAGACACCTGAGCAGCTGTGGAGTTTAGTGGATATTTTGATAGAAATTTTTGCAACTTTTCTTATGAAAGGAGGGGATAAAAAGCACATACGATTCTCAAATGGACCTCATCAACATAAAATATCATTGCATCATCGTATGAAATTTCCTTTATAAGAGTTATATTAGCCCCAAAATGTGTTTTGTGAAGTTACAGTGACAAAATCCTTAGACCTTTGACCGCCATCATCTAAGTGACTGGTCCTGAGATACTTGCATTGGCAGAAGTATTCAGCAGATGTGTGAATGCATCTAAAAAAACATACATAATTTTGATTATTAAAGATAAGATAACCGGATTAAAAAAAAACAATAGTTTGATTTAAATTAATCGTCACAAGTATGATTCATTATTGATTAAAAAAGTTCCAACATTGAGTCTGTGGAAAAAAAAAACAAATGAAAGTATATACTGGAGGTGAAGGTGGAGGAGACTGAATCAAAGTGTATCAGAAATAGCACTGAACTGGATTGAATACCTACACCTAAATGATATACACAGTTCTGTATGCATCTTAATAATTTATTTTAATACATTTGGAGGATATATACTAGGATGGGAATTAACGGAAAAAATGACAGCCACCAACCAGAAGAAAAGGCAGATTTGCAAATCAGTTAAATTACAGAAATATATAACAATATTAATAACAACAATAATGAGAATGATAATTAAAATATACATATATATTTATAGAGTGTTTTCCAGGGTATGTGAAGACACTTTACACATAATTAAAATGAATATTAAAAATGTAACTAAAAATAATAGAGTAAATCTCACAACATTTGTACCACCTATATCTAATTCCAGACAATAAATTATAAATCCATCTACTCCTCTATTTCTGATTAGCCTAATGTTCCTCTAAAGAGTACAAAGGATTGGAGTTGTCTTCTTTTTATAAATTCCTACCATTCTTTATTTTGCAACACAAACAAATTCACACTTTGCTGTTCACACATTAATTATGCAGTTAGAGAAAAAGCTGCAATGGTGGAAAGGAAGGAAGGTGAAAATGAGGAATTCAGTTTTCTTGTGCTCCCTTGTTGAATATTCATATAAGATCAATTTTTGATGCTTTCGGGCGTTGTGTGTTCCAGTGCGGTGCAATCACTTCCTATTTGTGAAGCTGTTAGGTACCAGGAAATGGGTGAATCCGTTTTGGTGGGAGGAAAGGTGTCTGTGCTCCAAGGTAAGACATATGTGAGGTGTCTGTGGCAGGAAAGAAGAAGTGCGTCTTGATCTCCAGCCCCATTCTTACCCCAAATGCACCCAAATTTCATTTGATAAAATTTGTTTAATATGTCATTCTCTGCAAGCGAATTCGGCAAAGTTGATTTGCTCTGACAGTCACTGCAGTGCATGTCTGACGACCACTTTTATAGGTCTTTCTAGTTACCTGTCATAATTTTACTTGCAGCTCTGCACAGTTTGTTTAACCTCTTCAAGATGTTTGAGAGCACTTAAAGATAATTATTGCAAAATGATGCTCTAATGAGGGGAACGACTGTCTTTAAGTCTTTGCGTGAAAGCGGGGACTGCTAGGTGTGACGCTACTTTTTAGGCTCTGTTCTGTTTGCCCATTTGACAGTGTCAGACTTTCTATAGATGTTGCTTCAATTTGACGCATGCCATAATAATTGGCTGAGCGCAGGAGATGCAAATTGCAGAGGATTTATTAAAATGCACCTTAAAGGGGTTAGAAATGTCTGTTCGAAAGTCAAATTACCATTTCGCCTCCCTTTGAGTCTTTCTTTTTTTTTTGTCAACCTCTCTTAAACTTCCTGCGCTCTTGGAAGAGGTCAGATGCAGCCCTTCATTTGTGGAGGAGGATTTTCGTCTCCTGTGGAAAATTGCAAGGCATTTAGAGCTATCGGAGAGGGTCAGGGACCTTTCCTTTAATTTCCCTTTATCTTCTCTACCAAGCTGCACGACCCCAAGCACATCACAGTGCTGATGTCTGGCCTGTCTCTATGCATGCTGTTTTTTGTGTACCTGTTTTCCCTCTCAATCAAATGGGATAGAATTTTCTTGGGATAACTTGGCATCCGCCTTCAAGATATTTGGATCATCCTTCGTGACTCTCGAAGCTGTGTGAGAGTTTTGTCAGATTTTTAAATCACGGTTCTTGATTATTAATTTGAGCTGCCTCGAAGGAATGTTGATGTATTTGCTGGAAGAGTCTGAACCTTTCTAAGAAAACCAATGGCTTTGTTTGATTGTTTCCATTCATTCATCCCTGTGTATCTCCATGGTGTTTTGAAAAGCTGGGGTTGCTACAGGAACACACATTGTGTCAGAAACAACCGCTAGTGAGTGACGTACAGCAACGGCACAATGATGAACAGAGGAGGAAGAGAATGCTCTGAGATAATCTTTGTGAAGACGATAGCACAAACGTTTCCCCAGTAATCCGTAACAGAGACTCGCAAGCAGAGGACTGGAACTAATGAAGACAACTATTCAATTACGAGCTCAATTAATGCAAGTGCCTGGAAGCATGGATCACAGATGAGCCAAGCAGCTAGCCATAGATGTTTTGGACCACAACTGGAGGCAAATAACACACTTTGACATTGAATTTCTCCTGCAATCCCTTGGCTTAGCAGTCATGGCTGTCTCCACTTTAAAAAGGGCTTTAAGGACTCATGAGAGGGACCTCAGAGTGTGCCACAAATCTACACTTTCGTCCACTGTGTAGGGTCATAAGGACCTGAATTGACTTTGGTGAGATATGGCCCCTCAGTCTCTTCTCAGGCATTACTGTTTTATTTCAATTCTCTCTTGAGGTTCATCTGTAGCTGCACAAAATTTGACCAAGCACAACAGAAAGTCCAATTTAGCCTGATTTCCCTTATTCCTGCTTTGATTCTTGCTTTGGCTCATATTGATTTCACACAACTTGTTATATTCTGTTTCTTGTCTTTCTTGTTTTTGGATAAATCCATGTTGTTTACAGTGTGCGATGACCCGCGGGGCGTCAAGATTATTCTTAACCCTCTTCTTTGCTGTGGTTTTGTGCTGTATCGATAGGTAGCCATGTTTACTTATAATTAAGTCCCTACCACACCACAGATGGGAATGCACTTCAGACCTTTTGGTCCAATTAAAACAAGCCTTCCTACTTTCAGGTACCTGTTTTGTTGCAAATATAAATGCATTCATTTGATAAAGAGGGTTACAGCAATAAAATAAAGCATTTGCGCTGGTTGATATATGATGTGAAGCCCCATGATGCAAAGGAATACTGAATTACCACAGAATATTACATCTTAACATAAAGCACCTTGTTGCCCAAAGGGAGATGTTCCACACTGATTAAAGATTAAAGATGGAAAAACACAGCTTTGCAAAAAAAGAAAAAAAAAAAGTCCTCTAATTATTTCCCTAGAAATAAAATAAAATGATAAAGGCCACTGGGGAGTTGGGTCTAATTATTTCATTTATCTGTAAAAGGCCTCGTGAGGATGTTCCTTTATTCTCTTTTTTCATACACCTTTAGCAGTCGTCTCCTTATTGCATTATATTACATTTCTTTCCCTAGTTCATCTTCACAGTAGATATTGAACACAATAATTGCATGCATTCAGCGGATTACCAGACATTGATGGTAATTAGTAAAGGTGACTGTGAGTAATTCCTACTAGTCTACAGTCCTCTGTGGCTCATTAGTCCAAGCTATGCTCTGTAGACCTTTGCTAAAGCCAATGGCTAGAAAAAAGGACCAGTCACCTTCTTAATCACACATTTAAAATGGTAATTTGATGTAGGTCTTTATTAAACCATCCCATGTCTTTTTGATCTATAAATTAGTACCACTAGTCGCTTTTCCATTGACCCCCAAATTGCGCGAATATAACTTTACCTAATGGAAAAACGACAATTTCACCCAAAGTCTTGTTTTTCGATTAAAGGTTTTTGCGCTGGCAAGAGGTGATTTTCAGGGCATAGCAAAACTGCAATGGAAAGACCTTTTTCCACAACTAGAGTCGTGTAAATTTAAAAAAATGGATGTTGACGGATGTTACAATAAGCGAAGAAGAGGAATTTTGCAAGAAACATGGCGCAGTATGTGTGGACACACCAGGAAACCAAATAATTTTTAAACTTAGTACGGGACAGAGGGGTAATATATAATAACTAAAAAAACCGGTTGGAGAGCGCAGACCTACGCCAAGGCAGGTCAGTCCACCGTCCAACCCCCCCTCCCCCCCATCACCACCAAAATGTAATCATTTGTGCCTTGTGCCAGTATCAACATTTCCTGAAAATTTCATCAAAATCCTTCAATAACTTTTTGAGTTGTCTTGCTAACAGACAAACAAACAGACAAACCCCAATAAAAACATAACCTCCTTGGCGGAGATAATATAGAATATATCTGTAAATCAAAACGATATTTACATTCATTGCCATGTTTATGGAATGACTTCTCGTGTCATCTTGCAATAATAAATAAACAAATCATCGCATTTGTGATTTAATGGAAAAACCAACATTATGCACTTTTGGTTTTTCTTGACATTTAGTAGGAAAATCAGTAAAGTTTTGCTCAGATGTCCAATGGAAAATCCACTACTGGTAGTATCATACACTGTAAAAAAATCCTGTTGTTTTTATGTGAAAAAACTGGCAGCTGTGGTTTCCAGAACAAGACTGTAAAAAACGCATCCAACTGTAAACATATTTATGGAGTATCATGTACATTTAACATTTTAAATATGTAGATTTAACTGGTAAATGGACTGCACTTATGTAGCACATTTTATACACCCACATGGGGTCCAAAGCACTTTCCAAAGCCAGCAGGTCCAACTGGGAACAATTTAAGGTTCAGTGTCTTCCATGGACACTTTGACACATGAACAGGATTCGAACCACCAACCCTTTGGTTATTGGACAAGCCGCTCTGCCAACTCTACCAACCCATTAATTTACAAATTTAAAATGTTACATTGTTAAATGTTTACTTTTTATAACTTTATATATATATATATATAAGCAAATATGCTGTTATTTCAACATTATGGTATTGCAATTTAAACGGCACCACATTGTATTTCAATTTACAGTTTTATTTTCTAAAAACAATAGAAATACATCATTTCTACATAAAAATCTGGTTTTGTTCACATACTCTTCCTGTAAAAACTACAACTATATTTGATTTAATCATTAACACAAAAATCTTTTCAAATAAACAACTTTGCATTGTATTGTCACTTACAGTTTTTTTATGTTGCAATTTTACAATTTTTTGGTGTTAACTCAACAGTCATTTTTTACAGTGTACCTCTTTAGTTTGATATAACAAGATGCAGGAGTCAAAAGATTGATTGACTCCTGTTTCTTCATTGATCCCAACAATGTTTGATTCTCCAGCTGAGTTTTATTCTTGGCCTTTGCTGCTTACAAAACCTAACAATTACTCCCATACATCATGTTTCAACAAAGCACTTTATTAAGTCTAATTCCATCTCATAAACACTCACATTACACTCTCAGCTGAGTGGTGTTTAATGTGTTTTTTTTTTCTTCTAGTGGGATAAAGTATCTTCCCTGGTATAATATCTCTCCATGCTGTAGTTGACACAGTGATGGCAGGCAGCTGCTGTGGTTCCTGCCTCTCATTACAATCTAATTGTATGGATGACATTTTATTACAGCTAAAGTGTTGTATTTTAACATTTTCATCCATATTGAAACTCTGTAAAAACAAATATTTAGAGTCAACAAGAAATAGTTTGCGGTGTTCCACAATTATGACAACTTTTAATGAAGCTCAGTCTCCTTTGACTCGGGGGTATAATCTTCTCTTCCACGATCTTGTTCACTTTTTTTCTTTTTTTTTTTTTTTTTTTTTTAGGATTCACAATTGAAACTTGTGTTTTTTTTATCATATTTGTTCAGCCTCCAGGTGCTCTAACACACATACCTTTATGAGATTGGATTCTGTCAGATCAGTTAGTGCATTAATCTGAGTTTAAATTACACACAATATTAAGTTAAATTTTAATATAATGCATGATGTTTTCTAAACTATTGTTTGTCTACAAATATAGGATTTTTTTCTGTGCACCTCTGTGCTGCTCTATTCATTTTATACTGCCATTTGTCTGCTCATATCATTGTTTATTAAGTCTGTGTGTGTTTTCCTGCTCCTCAGTGTTGATTGGCTGAAATATCTGGGACAGAGTGACATGACGACTTTCCACCTGTAGTGTCCTCGGTGTTCGTTTTCTGTAGCTTCCTGTTTTTTTGGTTTTATTTTGGTTACCTTATATGATTGTTTTTAAATTTAATTAGAAAGTGATGGTTGGTTTGCCAAATTCTCCATCCTTTTTTTACCATTTCCCTCATTGTCTGTATTTTCTGAGTAATGTTGCTTAACATTAAATCTTGTTTTCTGCACTGCAATTTGTGGTGACATTTCATATGTTATGGCATGTTGGAGCCAGGTTTAGTTTTTAGGTCGTAACGTTAAGTGGTGGTAATAGGTGTCCTGGCTTACTTTTTAAAATATAGGGTTGCAAGATATGGCAAAAATATCATAATATTCTTCCATGTATGTCAGTCTTTATACTCAACACAATATGTAATCTGACAATCCGAACTGAAAGTGTGTCTTTGTAACACCTGAATCCTAAAGAAAGCTGCTTTATTTGCTAAATGATAGAATGTTACCATGGGCTTCTTTCTCATCCTCAGGGTAAAAGAAAGATTTAACAAAAGAGAGCATGACATTTGCACATAGACACAGACAGATGCAGCATATCTGTTAATGAAACCAAAAAATGTGATATTTTCAGCAGAGTTTTTTAATGCTACATGACTACTTATGTACAAACATTTACCCTGTAAGTCTACTGGACTCGCTAAATGGAAAATCTACCTGCAGGTGGTGGTTTGCAGGTGTTGGATTTATTTCATCTGTGTAATAGGCTGTTAGATCTATCATATCTGGTAAAAACATCCATAGTTTATCATTGTTATCGACATAGTTTTTCTTGTGATCCTGATTTGAGATCGTTTTATCACCTAGCCCTACATTCAACTCTAACCGATTCTTTTTTTTTGTTTTTTTTTTTGTATAGAACTGATACAAAAGCAGTGTACAGGAGCTATGGTGCACAGCTTGGGGCATATGTGTCTCTACAAGGAGCACCCAAAACAAGGCTTCCCTGGTGAGGTGACAGAGGCAGCTAAGCCAGTAAACAACGATGACAGTAATCATATGTGTTTGTGGTGTTATGCTTCATCACCTGTCCAGTACCAAGGCTTGTTAAAGGACAAATGACTCTTAATAAAGCATATTCTTTCACCTCATCTCTCTCTCTCTCTCCTCTCTGCCCCTCCTGTCAGTGCTCCTCTGCTCCCCACAGCCCTGCCCCCCACCAGAGGAGGCCAGGTTGCCAGGCCGTGGGGCGGTGGGATTGGCCGGTTCCACACTGAGATTGATTACCCCTCTAATCTTAGGACTGCCAGTGTGTCTCCAGGGCGAAAACTCCGGCATGAATCCCCCCCACCCCCACCCCCACTCCCTCCTGCCCCTACTCCCACCCTTTCTCTGTCTCTACACCTCCTCTCTCCCTCTTCCTCCATCCCCTTCATCCCTCTGTCCCTGTGCTGCCAGAGGCACTGAGGGACGACACTAAGTCACAGCTCCAGACAGGGCCACTCGCTCGCACTGCCTGCCTTGTTCCCCATATGTCATGGCAAATGGGACTCCCGTGGACTCTGCCATGGACTCGCAGGAAAAAAATGACAAGGAGATGTGGATTGGGGATGAGGGTTGGAGCTGGGATGCAAGAGTCTAGGCAATAGAGTAGAGCAGGAAAAAAAAGGAGCTCAGCTTAGGTTTAAAGATCTTTTAAAATGATATCCTGGGAGTTGTTCACATGTGAGAAAAACTAAAAAAACATCTATGCGAAAGGACACTCATTGCTTTCGCTTGCTCTTTGGTGTTGATTTGCTCTGTCTCTTGGCTCTATTCACACGTGATTTGTTGAGAGGTGCAGGTGATGACACGACACCCTTCCAGTGTGCTTCATCAAGGCATCAAGGACACAAGATGCATGACAACTTGTAAAGGTGACAATTGTGCTCAGTGATGGTTCGACCTGTCATCCAGATGCTGGTGAAATGAGCTCTCTCTTGGTGACACACCAGCTCTCACTAGATTCAGACAGACTGGGTGGTGACATTAGCTTTCAGAATGTCACTTTGGTGTTCGGCTTCTCTCGTAAAGCCTGATTTATTTAGGATGAAAGTGGGGGCAGAATTGAAACTGACTGACAGAACAATTAACACTGTTGAGAATCTCCACTTAGTAGTAGCAGTAAAAAGAGATATGATCACCAGAAACTATCAGAATCTGCAACTAAATATGTTATTTTAACAGTGACAAGACGTCAAGATCAAACACTGGGTACTGTCACATCTGATACCATAAATTTAATGGGTCAGGGACAGTTTGATAATTCACATCTGGCCTCCTTTTTGAGCTGTGGGATAGAAATGCATACATCGTATATAGTATGTTCTCTGTGCGGTCCATTTGTAAATGCAGACCCACATACTAAAACAGTGTCAGTGTTATTTTTACTTGGGTTGTTTTTTACGTAATCCCCTGATTCCTAAACCCACTCCTACAACATACACATGTCATGGACTGATGGTTCTTGTTGTGACCTCTGCAGTTGGATGCAGGTTGGCAGCTAAAATTGCTATAAGGTTGAGTGCTTGATGTTATTTTCACAGTTGCTGCTATCATACTTAACAGTCATCACTTACCAGTTTGATGCGATCAAAAGTTCAAGTGCACACTCTTAGTGCGCTTGCAAAATTATATGTGGAACAACAGCATCACATTTACACCGTGTAACAGAAAATTGAGTCCTGTTTTGGGCATTGGTTAAAACTTTCAGGCGTAGAAAGGCTCTAAGTTTACAGTTTGAGATTTTAATTCACATATTATTGGATTATTGCATTAGTTAACACCTGTTACTTTCCCCAGTGATTTTTATTTTTTAAGTAAACAAACACACTTTTGAGCTGGAACTTTCTGTTTACTAATCCACTTGCAACAAACCTATAGTCTTAACAGACAGAATGAGTAATGCTTAAAAGCTCGCTTCATTTCATACATATGAGTGCATCCCCAAAAGCACATGGAACGGTCCAGACAAGTCTGAAGGCTCTTTGAAGTGCTCGAACAGACCGCCATGGATTGCCCACACACACATACTCACAAAAACACACTTGAGAAAGTCTTTGAGGGCACTGTTTTCTAATTCACCTCTGCACCTGTTTATACCTTCTCCCCATTCTTCCTTTTTTCCATGTCTGAGTGAGTCCGAGTCATAGGAAAAAAAAAAAAAAAGGAAAGAAAAACAGCGTGGGTGAATCTGAGCAGAGAAACATCCTCTGGGTCTTTTTCCTTTTTTAAAAGAACTCCTCCAGATCTCATGTTTAATTTATGAAGGAGGGCTCAGGCGTGATACATCCTGGCATGACAGGCAGAGTCCATCTTTGTCTGCGAAATGTGGATCGGACCGGACCAGGGGTGATATGCCAGTCCCCATCAGGGCCTCGGGGAGCCACAGACTGGTCAACAGCTGGGGGCAAAACTAACCCTTTCATTGGAACCACAGCGTGGTTAATTAAACAAGTTCCCCTCGGTCAGAAAGCAGCTGGAGTCGGTTTACTCCATGTGCCAGTCAGTGCCAGGCTGGCTGGAAGGCACACTCCACCACACAAAGGAAGAGGAGATGCGACAGTGTTCCTCAATGACGGAATGTAGGGAACACAGGAAACACATGAAGGGATGTTTGGGACTATTCAGAGATTTAAAGATTCTCAGTTTAAGGAGAGGAGTGGGATGTGCTTGCTTTGGCTCACCCACATCCTACTGTAAGTATCAAATCACAACCCACACCCTTAAACCCAACGCCACAGCTTTATGTGCAAGCACATGATGAACAAATTCAATTTGTTTTATGCTCTGCACATCTGCATACTTACAGTGCAGGCAAACATAGCTGCACACACACAAACAAACTCAAACAAGTGAAATCTTGTCAAGCTGAGCACCGAGTAAAGATTAGGCATCCTTGTCCGCCTTCAGAGCCTAAGACGTCGTGGTCAAACCTGGGGCGATTTCACAGCGAAAGAGTGGCACTCGATAGTTAACGGAGAGAGCATGAGAAAAACAAGACATATCTGGAGTGCTAAATCTGTACTGGGGTTGCAGATTGGGGGAGACGCAAGATGGAGAGCAAGAGGGGAAGGGGGGAAGCTGGGTACAAAATAGCCAATTTCATAGTACATATGTGGATTAAGTTCCCTCCTTTGAAAACGCTCTGGAATGCCCATGTACCAATTACGCCCCTGTGGTACAGGCGGGAGCTGTGGGGCCATGTTTTTGGATGTTCTTGCGCCTGTCTGTGTTCAGGCTTGCCAGATTGTCTGCGGGCAGCGTTTGTGCCTGCTTTGATTTTGTGCCAGTGAGGCCTCGCAGGCTGTTGGCACCCTGACACCTCCCCATCAATAGGCTGGCACTGTGTGGTAGGGGGTATCAAAAATGACCCAATTAGAGGATGGCAATGTGTTCTGACAGCCACTACCTGCTCGGGTGTGTTTAAAACTGCCATCCTTCTTTTTTCATTCTTTTTGGTGTGCACTCTCTACCTCTTTTCTCTCTTACTGTGTCTTTGCCTGCGTTTTCTACTCTCTACTGTGTGCTACTCGCAGCGGGTGACAATGGTAGAGATACGCCTGCCTTGACACCCTCTCTTTGTAGGATTCTTTCAGCTGTTTGCTATAAACATCCCGGCACTTTGCGAGTGTACAGATACGAGGGGATTGGTTTTGACTAAGAACACTATGATTAGAGTGCTCAGTGACAGAAACATTATCCACAGAGTTAGCTTGTCAGAGTTCATCTCCATGACTGACAAGTCTCTGGATCTCCCATTCTCTTTTTCTATGTCTCTGTTTTTCTCTGCCGTTCTCCACCCCCCCTCAGTATTCTTGATCTGTCTATCTTTTCCATGTGTAGCTGGAGTTCAGTTGGAATCTCTGCCAGCGTGTGTCAGTGTGAGTCTGTCTGTGTGTGTGCAGGATGTCTGCAGGTCCTTAACATGTCGAAAGATTTAGTTCAACATCAAAAGCCATTAAATGTTTCTTACATTAGAACTAGTGATTTGTGTTTTATCTTCTCCATCTTGAACTTTCTGCTCCATTTTGAAAAGATCATTGTGACCAGAAATGTTGCAACTCTACCGTCTTTAATTCAAGACAAGTCATTTACTCCATCTTGACATTTTGTCACACCGTAAGCAGAAGTCTGTGATTTAGAAGGTGCATGAGCTTTTGTCAAGGATTTCTAAAACCTCCAAAAATAAGATTAAAAGAATAAGGTTGAATATGGAGGAAAAAAATTTTACACTCCAGTTAAATGCACAGCATGTCATTTATTTTTTCATATGAACAACATAATGATGGTCATGAAGTAATATGGAATCATGGGAGTTGTTGTTCTAATCACAGTTGCCAATGAAAATTTATCGTAACATGATAATGTATTAAAGTTTCATTAACATTACACTACGTAACATTTGACATTAAACATTAATGCTAATGAAGGGAATATTGCGCCGTTGAATTAAAGTTCACCAGTAAACAAAATATAGAACATAAGTGTGATAGTTGTTAGATATTTCAATGCATAATTTTAGATGCTACGGTTAAAAAAAATGTTCTCTATTATTTGTGTTCATATCTTGAATTACTTTTACTTCCCTCTCATTAGATTTAATGCCTCAGTTGCTCCATCTGAGAGCCGACTGTGAAGGTTTGGCATCTGATACCCTCTGGCATTATACTGGTCGTGAGCTGAGCCCTCACAGGTCTCGACTGGCATGTTAGAGCAAGCTGCCAGGATAGATGGGCAGTTGGCGCCAGGTCCACTACCAGCTGGTGAGGTTCTGTGCCATCAGGCTCATCTGTCAAAAGTGCCACAACTTCTCCTCCTCCTATGGGTGTTTAATGAAAGTGTCACTCTACTGCTTTGACTAAGCTTAAATCAACCATAGAAACCTTGATTAAAATCCAGTTGGAGGAGAAACTGACCTAGAAACTAAAACAATAGCTGCAGTGAAAAACGTCTTTTTAACGGAAGCATTCTTTAAAGCAGGTGTTATTTACCGTGGGTGGCCCTGCTTGTGTTGCAAACCCACATATAGACGTCTGTTTACAATACAATAACATATAACTTTACTAGAGTAGTAAGCAAGTGCATATAACAGTATGTAGGGCCTTCATCACTACATGAAACCACGCTATAAATCTACTATACATCTTCCTCACTTATTACCTGACCTTCCATAGTTTCTTTCTTGAGCTATTAACCTTTTCTGTATTACATATTATCGTGTTCTCTGTAGCCTGTGTGTATGTGTGTGTGTGCGCACATGTGTGTATGTGTGCCGGTACGTCTGCTTTCCTCTGCTGATTGATTGGATGTGCAGGTTAAGTGATCAAAAAAGCTTTTACGATTATAGGACAAGTCCTTCTCTTCAGGCACCTGTTAAATTGTTTGTTGCCAGGAGAAACACACACTTTATCATGCTACCGTAAATGATTTCTCTGCTCCCTCACCCCGAGCTCCCTTCTTTCATTTTATAGAGGGAATATTTTTGCAGCAGACCTCGCATTTTTAGTGGAAAAAAAGCAGGGAATGCTAAAAGGGATGTAGTGCTGTTTCAGGACAATAGCTTATCTACGAGTAAGGGGGTCTCGGCTAATTTGTACGACTTGCCACATCCTGCTGCGGCGCAACAGCTGAGTGCTTTCAGAGAAAGAGTGATTTGACTTTGGCCATTATCTTTTGATAGATAAGGGGTCTGTAGGTGCTTTTCCCATCCCTCAGGGTGTGGTTTTGAAGATGGAGGACATGTTTTTACCCACTGACATTGATGCAATACAACCCAGAAGCAAGGGTACTAATGTTTGCGTGGAGTCCACTCAATCCTGTTGCCAAGTGTCCTTTCCTTGCCCCGGCCACAGCCCGCGGAGCCCTATAACCAAAGAGTGTGCCCAGCAACCATGAGTCATTAAGGCCTGTGTTTAGACAGGGCTAGGGGTCATTGTAGTGGAAGGTAATGTATGGTCTCAGAGTGGACTCACAAATCAGAGCAGTCCACTCAGAAGACCCCTTTTTTTCTACAAAGAATAGACAGAAAAGAGAACAGAAAAACTGTTGCAAAAGTCTAAGTAAGTGAGTTTGGGTATGTTGCAGTGCTCATTTAACTAGAAATTATGTATTGATTATTCAAAAAATCTATTTAAACACAGGCAAAATGTTTTGGCAAAATTATCATATTACTCTGATTGCAAGCAAAAAAGACTAAAACATGTATTTATCTTGCATAAGCAGAGCAATTTTTCTAGGTATGGTTTGAGTGGCAAGAGTTCACGGCTATTGGAAAAAAAAAAAAAAACTCACACTTTGCAATTAATTAGCGTAAATCCTTTCAGTGTAGTTTTTACCACATTTAAAAGCCTGAAACTTGACCATTAACCTCCAAATGGATGTGAAACACCACTAGTGTTCCCCTTCCCCTCTCTAAACAATGTGCCACAAAAAGGACTGTAAAATGAAATGATGAGTTTTAAATGTCTTTTTTCAGGCAAACTCAATTAGCAACATGTTTTTTCTCCCCTTTTGCAAAGAGCCCTACATTAGCACCAAGGCTAGTTATTATTTCCACCGCGGACATCTTTACAAATCATTTCTCTTTGCCTTTTCCACTGCCGTCTCCCATGTGCCACGATGTTCCAAAGTGGGCTCCAATTAGGAAAGCATTAAAATGTTGGTGAAGGATTTAGGTACATTACACCACTCAATGACATTCTACTCACCATTATGTTATTAGCGGAGTGCTATGCGTAAAAAGGGCCTTTAATTGAGAAAGTGTTGTAGAAAATACATTTAAAACAGCCGCTGTTAACCTCCCTCCCAGCCCTATGCATTGGCAGCTGTGCTCAATGTGAAAAGCTTCTCATCTCGGCTGATTTGGCTAAAATCCCTCACTCTTGACAGGTTTTTATAGGATGGGACCTACAAAAAATACAAGTCTGTGCACACATACACCCTCAGATACACATGCCCACACATATATTCTTTTGTCTGCTCTCGATCTCTTCAGTCACTTTTTTTAACAAGCCGATAGCGTATCAAGAGAGCGCGTGCACCTCTTTTGTAGTGTAACTCAAGAAAAACACCTTTGTCGTCAGACTTACAACCTTGCAATGAAGGTGTTCTTTGTAAGATTTTTTAGTAAAGTAAAGTTTTTCTGTTCAAAGAGGCCACGGTCTTCAATGATTACATGCTCTTCAATGACAATGAATCTGTTACAGAGTTACAACTTTAACCTCTAGTCATTGGACAGGATATAACTGAAAAAAAAAAAAAAGTTCTGTATGTAACACCAGAGAATTAAGCATTGCAAAAAAAAAAAAACCAAAAAAAAAAAAAACCTCTGTCTTCCTCTAATATGGCAGAGTAACAGATGGAGTTTGGGTTCTGTCCTGTGCTGCATCCAGACACCCTATGTGTCATCTGTCATTACATTCAGGTCATTGTTGGAGCTCTGTTGCAGCGTGACTGAGTTAGCCATGGCTTGACAACTGTCTCTATTTTATAGGGAGAATATGCAGAAACCCTCAGCGCTCACAGGGCAGAGCCGCAGTGCCGTTGTTTGCCCTAGTTAAATTTTACAAATTCAGATTCAAGACTTTATCTGTTAATGTTGTGTATAATGGATCACAGTAGCCTTTTCGCTGCGGATGTTTCATATCAATGCAAATCTAGTACGGATACCATTATATTGTGAAGAATTTGTCCGTCACTGTCATGTATGATATCTGTAGTGTTTCCAGCTAGGGTATCGAAACGACTGGAGTATCAATAAGCTCAGACATTATTTGTTTTCCTGATGGCACTAGAGAATAAAAAATGCAAAATTAGGTTTCATTTGTATTACAGCAACATAAAATTTCTCTTGCACTTTGTTTATAAGAGAAATATTTGTAGATGATACTTTTTTGTGATATTCAATCCAGGGGAGAGGCAGGTCAGCTCTGTGTTATCCACTGCAGCTTTAACACACAGATGTCCTAGAGACAGCGGCCGGTGTTCGACAGAGAACTACATGGGAAAGTGGACACTTTACTCATGGACACGGAGAAGAATTCTCTGCATATTCGGCCAGAAACAAGTGCGATCTGTCCCAAAACCTAGTGAAAGTCTGTCAGTTTGTCTTTCTTTTCTGTGTATGTTATGTACTGCCATGTTAGAAGCCTGGAACCCAAATAAGAACACAAGTTAAGCATTAAAAGTGACCGGTAGCTCAGATTGTTCCACTGTGGGTTCATTCATAAATTTATTTGGAGAAAAGAGCTGGAGGATTTAAAGAGATGGAGGTAGTGCATTCAGTTTTATACTTAAAAATAAGTGAATTAATGACTTCTCTTATAGTAAAATTATTATTTTGTTTTTTTGTTTCACACTATCACAACGAAACCAAAGCCTATGACAGTGATTAGTTCAAAAAAAGTTGCGCTTTCCTTCTAAAGAATATTAATTACATAGGTCTCCAATATAAATGTAAAAAACCGTAACAACAAAAAAAAAAAAAAAACATAAGAATACTGCTAAACTACTGGATTGATAAGCAGTAGAGATAAGATAGTAATGATAAAAACATAATTATACCCATTCCAGTTTACAATCATACAAACAGAATTGTCATTAGGACAGCAGATAGTGTTGTGTTTAGGGATGTAACGATATGAAAATTTTATATCATGGTTATTGTGACCAAAATTATCACGGTTATCAATATTATCGCGGTATTGTTGAAATTGTGCTCAAAATGTTCAAAAAGGACTTATACACATATTGAAATAATTTAACCAAGTTGTATTTTGGAAAAAAAAACAACAAAATAATTGGCACAATGTACCCTCTGTTGCAGAAACATTCAAATATTAACCCTTAGTGGTCTGAGCCTATTTTGGCCGTTTTTCAGTACTTTTGATTTTGCCTTTATATACTATATAAACAAATGTTCACTATACCCATGTTTGGGATCTTTTTTTCAGCACAACTTCCTCTATTTCATCTGCCTATTATTTTTTTCACTTTAACTACTATAAAAACATAAAAGGACAGAAAACACAAAAAAATAATATAAAATCTGATTTGGAAAAATGTGTAGAATTTTTTGCATAAAGAACACAAAGATGCTTAACAAACCTTTTCAAAGACTTTAAAAGTGAATATTGGTTCCAAATATTAGGTATATAAAATTAAAATTGTAATAAATTAAAACTATACTCAAATATTTGACATAAAAGCGTATCTTTACATAGGCGTTTTCTCTGGAAAAGTGTGGTAATCAAACACGGTTATCATGATGGTATTACTAACCGTCGGCAGTTTTACCGCGCTTTATCGTTATTCCGGTAATCGTTACATCCCTAGTTTTGTTTTTGTGTTTTATATTTTAAACCAATTGCATTGTCTATTCTTGTGAAGTATTTGCCTTTTCCACCACATAAAACCACTGTAAATGGCACATTGAAAACAGAATAAAAAATGAAAGCGTGTTTTAGTGCACATCTTCAACGTAAATAAATAATAGCAAAGCATATTTAGCAGAAAACAACACAAGTCTTGTTTGGTACGGTTACAATTCAGTACCAAACTCTCCACACCTATTACCTACAAAACATGTGAAGCACTTTTTTTTTTTTCACGATTTTTGCTCAAAGCTCTTTGACTTGCACAAATATTTCCACAGACAAACTCTTTTGACGTACTGTATTTACAGAAAAACACATCAGCAATGGAAAGCAGACAAATAGAACAAGCTGCATGGACAGACAGTAGGGGTCTACCATGCAGGAAATATTCCCAGTATAATTTTTTTTACCCCCTA
This sequence comes from Sphaeramia orbicularis, assembly GCF_902148855.1. Lineage (NCBI taxonomy): Eukaryota > Metazoa > Chordata > Actinopteri > Kurtiformes > Apogonidae > Sphaeramia > Sphaeramia orbicularis. The sequence continues at coordinate 41,983,435 of NC_043972.1, read as the reverse complement.
TGTTAGAGCAACATGTAGGAAATATACAGTACCATACATGTCACCACAGCAAAGCTCCATTTGAGGAGATTGCTGGAATAAAGCCGACTGTTTGTGATAAGCACACACTGAAAACTCCTGGGCAATGGCGGTGACACACACTGCACTGGAGGACTATAGATAGGGATCGGACGACTGTGTTGACTGAACAGGACAGAAAGAGCAGAGCCCTGCACAGTGTTCTGACAAAAGCCAATGCTATCATCTGCACTCAGAGAGGAAAACTCAGGTGAACGGAGTAGCTTCAGCGCTGCCCTTTGAAAGATGACGGCCAACTTAACCCTTTATAGGGCACTTATAGAAATACTCTGAAATTCAAAATTTCAACCTTAACCGGGGTACACACATAAGGATTTTCTAAATCTGAGGAGATTTTTTATCTGTCACAGACCCCACACATGAAGATAAACAATCAGGCATTGAACAGTTTTGATCGTACTGTGTGTGGTGTGCTCCGATAATCTCAACACAGCATACACATAATGATTCTGTCCCACCACCGATCTAGAATCTAGTCCTCCAAGCCAGAAATGTTGCATGATCAAACATGATCTAAAAAAACAAAGAAGAAACATAGCAACAACCGGAAAACACAACACGTAACATGTGGTTTTCGGTTGTGGTATGACTTGGCAGAGACGTTGAATAGACATTCTCAGGCTTCCCACAGCTCCACAAGCTGGTCCTCCTTTTCTGAGGTCCTCCAAACTTTATGTTTGAGGTCGGCCATGCTTGTTTTTATTTATGTCTGCTTCCTTGTTCCTCAGGCAGCTTGTTTCTTGATTGGCTACATTCCATGGCATGTCACAATTCACAGAGTCATGACTTGGAAGTCGTCGGCTTTCCCAACACACGTGAATATTTTTGGTCAACCTATTTTGGAGCTGATTATCCGGACAAATTCACTCTTAACACACCTCAGACCCCAGGATAATCTTATAGAAATCTTATAAGACATAAAATAATCTGGTGTTTACCATCCTTGGTTGGGAAGGGGGAAAATTGGGACAAAAATAGCCCGATTATCTTTGTGTGTACCCCACTTTAGTGTGTTATTGGAGGACATAACAAGACTTTATTATTTTTGTCAAATTTTTCAAAAACGTTTTATTGTTATGTAGAAAATCAAGTTTAATGAAGTTACCATATTTGGTTCCTTACCCATGAGAATATATACAAATACAATAAAACACATGCAATGTGAAAGGAACATGTATTTTAGGACATTAGAACATCACTTTTAGAACATTAGTCCAACATAAGTGCTGATCCAGGCCCCTGTCCACATCCACATTCTCCCTTTGAACATCATTCCTTACATTGGTACCATTACTTCATGGTACCTAACAAAGCAGGTCCACTCACTGTTCATGCAGAGGTGGACCTTACAGACCCTGTAGACCACATTGGACCTGAGATTGTTGACTCACTGTCCTCACTGGAACTGTTACTGTCAGTGTCTTATAATGCATGCAGAAATTACCATAAATAGTCACTTGCCCGATAAAGGGTTTTAAGGATGAGAGTATAGAGTTCCTGTGTTTCCAGTATCCAGGGCAGTTTTGTTATGGAAGCTAAATGTATTTGTCATCCACTAAGAGAGATGAAAACATATATGGTCTGCAAAATGTATAATCCAGACCATAGTTCATAGTTTTGTTTGATTGTTTTATGTGTCTTATGTCATGTGAATGCTGTTGTATTGATTGGAGGTCTTGTAGAATGTTGTTTTAAAGAGGTCATATTTTGCTAAACCCACTTTTATTAGTCTTTGGTTCATTTATTTGTGTATTTGGACCCTAATAGTTCATAAAGTTTGAATTTGAACCCTCCAGGTGCTGCAAAGCTATCTTGCTAATCTTGCTATCTAGCTAAAATGGAGTGGATTTCTATAACCCGTTTCAGTTCCTTTTTTATTTGTTTTGTTTTATAACTAGTTACATCACTACATTTGCACATATAAGGTCAAGACTTCTGACGAACATTTCTCTGAGTACGACATAATTGTTTGTCAGCAGCAGCGGTTGTAGTCCATACTGAAAATATGTCCAAACTTTGAGACGATTATCTAAAATGTTCAGTTGATGGTTAGACAGAGCAGCACAGCCAACAACCTGGAGGGGGTGGGACGTGAAGTGGCTCATTTGCATTTAAAGGGCCGGCCCTCAAAACGACCTTTCTGGTGTCATTACTCAGAAATAGGATTGGAGATGGACCTGTGGAGTTGAATTAATGAAGAATTCAGACCCAAGCATAGCATTTACAGTTTATGTAGACCACAGGGAAATGTTTTAAAATGCTTCATTCCATTTAAAAAAGCAAAATACAACTCTTTTTATTTGGAAATAAAAAAAAATCTGTCATGTCTCTATAGTAGCTCAGAGGGAACTTTTTGCCTTTTTATGTTTTTTGGCATCCAGTGTTCAGATTCATTACTCTCACTTAATATATTTGAGCATGGATCACAGTGGTCCCTTTAGCTAAAAAGCCCAAAATGGACAGAACCCTGGCAGTAATGAAGCGCTCCCATGTCTTTTGTGACCACTGTAAATGAGGTGGGGGTATATTCAGTTGGATGCACTCAGCAGCATTGACACTTGATCCCACTAAATATCACAAGCTTCACTTATAATGTAATCTGTAACAGCAGAAAATGTAGCTAGTTTACCACCTCAATGGATAATTTTTGTAGTTTTTATACATTTAAATAATGAATAGTTATCACATCAACAGATCGCCTCTCTCTACCTTCATCCATCCATCTGTCCATCCTGTTCTTTGGTTTCCTGCGCTCTTGCAATGGCTGATGGGACAGGTCGTTATTGATGTAGTTTAGACTTTTCAAATCCATTTCTTTGGCCTTGGCCCAGACCTGCAGGGTCAGGGCTACCATATAAGCTGCTGATTATATATATATGTTTATGCATAAATCTAACTATAAGCTGGCCTGAAGGTGTGTACAGTTGTTCGTACATGATCTCGATGCAGTTTACATGTGACAGACCTGTATACTTGCATGACGTTGGATAGCCTGACAGATGATCACAGCGTTAATGATAACATGTCTTGCCTGCACTTCTAACATGCAGATGAATAATGTGATTTCTTTAAAATCCACACATTTCTAAGGATATTGACCTGCAGTATTGACTGGAAGTCAGTGGCCTCCATCCAATGAAATCTGTTCAGCTTATGGCTACAAGGAAGTATGAAAAATTATGTAAATGGATGCTTTATTTCCTGTGTGAGGTAGACTGCAGTTGGAACACAACAAAGATAGCACAAATCAGGGTAAAGACGCAACTTGTGTAACTCTTTGCAGATGCCTTCTTTAAAAAAAAAAAAAAAAAAAATTATCATTATTACAATTATTTTGATGCTTTCTACCTGCAGCCAGCTATAATTATGACAAAACTGACTCTCATAATACTTCACACCTTCCCACGCTGATAGTTCCACCAGTGGCTATAACCATTTTTTCCCTTTGTGTGTATTTGTGTGCATGTGTGTGCAGCTCTGCCTTTCACTTCTGGTTAGGGGGCTAACACCTCTTTCAGGTTAAATCTTTTTTTTCCACCTCAAAAAAGCAGCATTTTGTGTTCACCCCTACCTCCCTCCTTTCCTTGCCTTTCCCCACTCATCTGTCAATGAAAGACACAGTTTTGCCACAAGGCATTGTGTGTTTAGCGGTGGTGCCAGCAACTGCCATTTGGGTGCAGAGAGGCAAGGGGATCCACCCCCTTTGAACTGCTGCCAAGCCAGCCAGCTTGCACCTTCTTTAATAACTTCCCCCGAAGGCACTTCCTTCTTTTTCTCTTCGTCTCCCTCCTCTCTCTGTTCTCTTTTCCCCTTTCTCTCATTCACTCCCACCCTCCTGCTACTTCTTCTTCTTCTTCTTTTTTTTTTTAAATGACTTCAGTTTTCACGGCTAAAGCTGTGATGCTGATAAGAAAGGTAAGACTGCTTTTAACTGACAGCCCGATGTCAAATCTCAGGGGAAAACACACACCCATCCACACATGCACAAATCGGAAGAGGGTTAAGAGCATAGTGTGGACTATTTAAAAATCTACTTAACATGTCAATTTCTTCTTTTGTTAATGGTTTAAAATGGTCAATACTTTTTTTTTTTTTTTTTTTTATCAAGTCTTAAAAGTCTTGGCTAATATGACGTGCCTTATCCTGAAAGCATTTACATCACTCTTGTTGTTATTCAGGGTCGTATGAGTGGTTCCATCTAATATCTGTCCAGTCTGTCCACAAGTCATTGACTTCAAAGGGTAACTTTTAACCTTCACGGGCAAATGTACATATTTAATTCCTGTTTCATTTCTAATGTCTGCAGCAGAACGTAGTGTGCCTTAAAAGTGAGCATGTTCTCTGACTTTTTTGATGACTTATCGCTGTCACTTTGATTTTTCCTTGAAAGTCCTCATGCTCTCTTCCAGTTTTTCAGTGGAATCATACCTTATTTACTAACCTTAACATTTAACATTACTCACAGCTCTTACATGGAAATTAAATGACCTTACAAGTATAAAAATACATTAGTCTGTAAAAAATTATTTCTACATTGGTTTTCATCAGCAATTGTGGTGAAAACAACAGCTCCCATGATCCATCGCTACTTCACAATGTCATGCACATTTACATCTGTTATTGTTTTTGATTATGAGACTCCTAGCGGCAGAAAATACATGCTGTACATTAAACATTTGTGAACTTGTATTGAAGCTCGCACTATGTCACCTTGTGTTTATAAAAAGGCCTTTAGATGGAGGCATGCTTATGCCCTTGAGTGCTAAAGAGTCCTGATTTTACACATCAGTACTACTATCACATATGCAAAACTAGCTAGAAAAAAAAAAAAAAACAACTCGAAAATGGCATCTTGATTTCTGCCCTGCCTTCCTGTTGTTCTTTGTGTTTCGTGGCCAGTCTCTCAGGACAGGACAGGGTTAACTCACATGATAAAGGCACTGTGTGAACTCCTAATCTGTCAGTTCCACTGTACAACACCATGGCTCCGGGACAGACAAGCTAGAATGGAGAGGTAAAGAGAAAAAAGGCAGAGAAACCTGGCTAAAAGCTCAGTGGGCAATAGGTGTCATATTAAGGGTGTGTAATACACTATGTCACCTCAATGGCGTATGGCCCATTAAGGCTATAACCTCGTACACCGTGGCGTTTATTTTGTCACTAGGGATTATTTGGAACAAACGGGCTGGCTGGAGAATGTGTTGTTTGCGTATAATGTTTGTGAGCGCTGAAAAATTTATTATTTGTGTACAGTGTGTGTGCTCTGATTTATATTATCTTTCCCTCTTTAAATCCACGGCCACCTTGTGCATATGGTGCACACTTTGCACGGCGTGTCAGTGGTGGTGTATTAAAGGGGTGAAAATGAGAATGTAAATACAAGCATGAGATCACCCCCCCTCCATCACACCACCACCACAATCACCTTTTTCTTCATAGTCGTTCTCCTCCTTCTCTGTGAGGGCGAGCCAGCTAGGGGGTGACCTTGCCCAGTGTAATTAAAGTGAAACACCTTGACTTGTCACCATTGCCTGAGACAGCTTAAATCTCCCTAATGTAAATGGAGGCTGCCGCTGACGTGCAGCTAGGCATGGCCGCGGAGAAGATACAAGCACTGGTGATCCATCTCTGTACCAGTGCACACGTGCACGTACATACACACTCTATATATTCCCTCTTTTCCCCACTCTCGCTCTCTCTCTCTCTCTCTCTCTCTCTCTCTCCACACACACAAATGTACACAATCTTTCTCTCCTTCTCTCTGTCTTTCATGAACACACTCATTCCTCTCTCCTTAGCACCCATCCGCACCATACTGCCACCCCCCCACCTCCTCTTGCTGTCCCCCACCTTTATTTATTTTACACCCAAGACAGCACAGTGCTTACAGCCACATCAGCTGCAGCAGTGCCTCATGGGTAGCTCAGGTGTAGAGACAAAAGAAGGTAAAAAAAAGAAAAAATGCAGTAACTGGTTAAATAATCAAATTATTAATGGAATCATTAGCTTCATTAGGGTATGAATATATTGTAAAATCACATGCTATTGATACTGCGGCACCATATATTGATATTTTTATTAAAAAAGTGCAGCATTCATGGACGGGTTGAAGCATAAGTTTAAGTTAGAGTGTGTGTGTCTGTGTGTGTTGAGCAGCACTAAGTTTATCAGATTCTGTCAAACTAACAATGCATTGAGTAAATAAATACACAATGCCTTCTTTTTGCCTTTAAAAGTTTTTTTTTTTGCTTGTTCAGTGACACAGGTATCATTGTATAATTGCTGTGTTGTGATATCACAGTATTGTGGGCAACATATGAAAACAATTCTGAACCATGAGTTCTCAGCAGTAAAACACATTATGTAATAGGTATTTCTGATATTTGTCTGTATCATAAATATTTTAGCCAAATTTACTGTGTAAATTATCAATATTGAGAATTCCTGGCTGCTCCCCAGCTTGTATGTATTGTATTTGTATCTAGGGCATCAGATCAGATTGATCGATCCTGTTTTCTGGCTGAGGGCACACATAGCTCATATCTCCTGCAGTACTCCTCAGGAGTAAAGGGCTCGTAGGGGTACAAAGGGAGCAATTAGCAGTGAAATTCTGTTGACTTTGCCCTTCAGTTAAAGCTCTGTAATACAAACGTCTTGTTGACCCTTCTGTGCTGGCCTTCATTACAAGTCATGGCAACACATTGCTGAAAGACAGCCTACTAAATTCCAGGCTCATTTGCAGTTTGGGGAACCGGGGACTGGCTGAAATGACAACAGAAGCAGGACCAGGGGTTCCTGCCAAAAAATCACCCAGTCTGAATGCCACAATGGCATGTGAAAGAATGCTATATGCCCCCTGTGCCAACTTTACCAGTTGCCGGTGCCCTGTGCCAGCACCCCCCCCAATCCTCCTCCTGTGCCCTGCCGGGGCAGTGGGCACTGTGACAGGAGCCAGACGCCCATCATGTGTCTGCACCAGGCAGTCTGCCCTCTTGCCCTGATCCCTGGGGCAGCATGGGTACTGTCCTGTACTCTTCCCAGGAAGATGCCAAGGATTGTGGGTCCTGCCAGGCAGCACACACCATCGTACACACATTGACACACACACATACTCTGATGGGCTTTCAGAAGGCCCTGTGGTTGTGCAACAGTGCCAACAGAGCAGGGAATTATCCTGGCGTGCACTACTGTTTCTCTGTTTTCTCGCCTGGTAGTAACACCTCTGATGTGGGCGCTCGCTCTCCGATTGAGTCTTTATCAGACGGCCTTATCATTGTATTTTCACATCATACAAAACTGTAAAATTACACGTTTAAATATCAACCATGAGATCAATGCAGGTGCAGCAGATAGATTGGACAATAGTAGTTCATTCACAAAACCAAACCTGTGTTTTTCTCCTCACACTTGATAACAGACGAAGACCATTTACCCATCTGTGTATTGCAGCATCATAGATGAGTACAGGTTTAGACAGCAAGGTAACTGAGAGAGACAACAAACAAGCATACAGCTATTGTGATGGACAGCTTCCACTGTGAGGTTCAGTATGTCAATGTGTTCAGCGTGTGATGTAGCAACTGCTCCAGCCGTGGGGGTCTGCAGGAAAAAAAAAAAGAGAGCAAGTCACGGAGAACGCATGGGAGAGGGAACAAGAGAAAGAGAGAATGAGCAATGAGCTCAGGTGGGTCCGACATCTGCATTCACTTCCTGTCTTTTTCTGAAGAGAGGAAGGAGGAGGGAGAGGAGGAAAAGGAGGGGTAAAGAGGGGGACGCGTAGAAAACAAGTGTGAGATGAAGGCCTTTCTGGAGGCTACAAAGGAGCTGTACACTGGAAAAGGGCTGGGGAGTCCTCAATGGGACTGAAGAACACACAGACAAAACTTGGGAAGGAAGAAGGCATGCCTTACAATGGCACCGGGCCCCATGCTTAGTTCAAAGAGCCAGTCAGAAATACAGAAAGAGGAATAGAATGAAAGATAGAATGGAAATGATGGACCTGCTGGGAAGTATAGTAGTCGCACCAATAGGGGGGAGACTGGTATATGTGCTGGGCAAAAGGCCACCAAGTTTTCTCAGCTATTCATTTGAAAACAAACTGCAGTGCAGGCAGATGCAGTCAAACGGCATCTGGGTGTGGAGTGGATTTTGTCTTAGTCCTCCAAAAGAAAGGAAAAAAATGGTGGCGCTCCTTTGCTCCATGTGTGGCCCAATGCTAAAAGTCAGGCTGAAGAGGTGGAGGGGAAAGGGAAAGAAAAGGAAAAGGGGCAAACACACACATAAAAAAATGAGGTTGAGTATTGATGCTGTTGTTGCATAGTATTTGTAACGATGCACTTCATATATATATATATATATATATATATATATATATATATATATATATATATATTCATCTTGTCATTTTTACAAAAAAACCCAACATAAACATAAAACAGCCCCACCCCCCTCCTGCACATCAACAAATTTACAGCAACACAGTCCTGACAACAGTAAATTAATATGCTACAAATTAGTAATCATTTATCAAATAAAAGAAAGAAAAGGTGATCCTGCCAGTAGCATAGCTTGTCTCAAAGGTTAAGCCATGCAAGTCTTAGTTATTCAACTGTTGTTAACAATTATTCTACACGATATTCAAGCAAATTTTATCTTCTGTACTGCCGAACTTCTGTCAATCAGTATTGTCTAAAATATCGTGGACCACATCTTTGGAATAATCTATGACCTGAACTTCAACATCTTCTTTATCATTATTTAAAAAGCCTCTGAAAAGGACTCTGATTCATGAAAAAATGTAAGGCTGCATATCATTTGATTTGTATTTGATGATTTGTAATTTGATTTGTATTTTTATTTTTACTTTAGTTTATTATTTCAGTTATATCAAATTTTAATTTTTTTTTTTTTTCTTTTTTTTCCCCCCTGTGTATTGTTTATTTCCGGGGAGGTATTCACATAAGCCTTTTTTGGCTTCCATCCTCTCCTGTGCAATGATGTTACTTGTTTAAATGTTGTTGTTTTTTTTTTCTCTTGCTGTTTTATGATGTGCAAATAAATAAATATTAAAATATTAAAAAGTGTTTGTAATGCAGAAAACAGTAAGGTCTATCATTCACATCAGTCACCTCTTTGAAGAAATTTTAACACAGGGTCCCAAACACTTTGCCTCTGTCATCATTATAATACCTTAGTCTTTCCAGATGTAACGTGTTTGCCACTTCCCTCATCCAAAGGTCAAACGTGGGCACTGAGTCCTTCTTCCACACTCTCAGGATCAACTTTTTAGCAATCAGCATACCAAACAAAACAGCAACTTTCTCATATTTATTGGCTGATGGTAAAGTTCTGGGAGTCCCAATGATGGCAATGACAGTGCACTTTTTCCGCAGCTAAATTTTCGCTGAAAGTGTTTTTATTTTATTTAAGTTTAGTATTTGATTGTAATATAAATGTATTTATTGACACTTTTCACAGGTGAAAGTCACAAACTGCTTAACAAGATCAAGTGTACAGCCTAAGAAGCGAAATTAAAAAGCAGTATTAAATAAAAAAAAATGCTCATTAGACAAAGGTGGAATTAAACCTACACAACTAGAAAAGCACTCGGAGGGCGCAGACCTCTGCCAAGGCAGATCAGTGCCCCCCCCCCCCCCCCCCCCGATGTCTGTCTCTCTGTCTGTCTGTCTGTTAGCAAGATAACTCAAAAAGTTGTGGACGGATTCGGATAAAAATTTCAGGAAATGTTGATACTGGCACAAGGGACAAATGATTAAATATTGCTGGTGATCGGCGGTGGGGGGGCCATGGGGGCCCACTGATCTGCCTTGGTGGAGGTCTGCACTCTCTTTTCTAGAAAAGCACTCGGAGGCCACCCACCCGCACCCCCGATCACCACCAATATATAACAATTTGTTCCTTGTGCCAGTATCAACATTTCCTGAAATTTTCATCCGAATCCGTCCATAACTTTTTGAGTTATCTTGTACACAGATAGACAAACAGACAAACCAACGCCGGCAAAAACATAACCTCCTCGGCGGAGGTAGAAATTAATGCATGAACGGCACATACATAAAGTGATAAAGTGAAGGGAACATCAGGAAACAGATGGAAAAGCATTTTTTAAAATGGCCTTTTCTGTGATTTTAGACAGTAATTGGGGGGGTTGGTCTGAGGTCAGAGTAGATAATTACGGTGGGAAAAACTCATCAAAAGCCAATAGAATCACATCCACTATCCAAAAATACTCAGCGCAAAAAGTACAACAGTGTTGCACAAGTAACATTCATCCATATGCATCGCATCCACGGCTGTCAGCATGTCAGTGGAACAATGCCAGCATCACATTTACTGTAGGAAGTGAATAAACCTTTCACAAAGCCTGTCTTGGTGGGAGATATTTTTCAGTGAAATTTTAACAAAAAGTGATGGGGCCGAATTGGTCGTTTTGGGGACATATCTGTAGCATCCCTAGTGTTGGTGATACCTGCATCTAATTGACCTCCTGTCCCATTCGTGATGTAATTACATTAAAGTTCAGATTCGGAAAAAAAAAAAATACTGAACACTGTACTGTAGAGCATTTAACATTTAGGCATGTATTGTGGACACAGTACACAAAGGGAGAAAGCGAGTGACAGTGAGCTGTTTGTATGTCCTTGGGATGCCAGTGTCATTGTCAAGGCTTATCAGAATCTAGGAGCAAGAATGAGCACCGCGAGGGAGAAAAAAAAAAGGGGGAGAAAATGGGGGACCACAAAAAAATGCACAAGGCTTTAATAAAACTTTATCTGGAGTTACCTCAGTCCTGTCTCTTTCCTCCAACCCCACCCTTTTCCTCTGCAACCCTGTGACACCCGCGCTCTAATATTTAAAGAGCTCTGTGTGCACGGCTGCGGGAATCACGTTTAACTTCACCAATTTCTTATTGCCTGTCAGTCTCTCTAATTTGATCCGGCGTTGGACAGTTACCGTTTTGGACAGCAGAGTCACGGCACATATTGCTAGGAAGACTGGCAGCTAATAAAAGTCAGCTTGGTATTTACTCCCCTTTTCCTTTTATTTATAATATATCTCAATATTGTTATTATGAATATATATGCATTTAAGCCTCACCTATCTCTCTGGGTGGCCTCTCGGTTAATAATATGTTATTGATTTCCATACCGGACTGGTTATATATCTGTTTTAATTTCAAGGCCTTATCGCTCCCTCAGCAATTCATGTGAACCCTTTCTTTATTTCTTTTTCTTTTTTTTCCTACAGGCATTATTATTAGGTCTGTGTAGGAGTGCAGGTAACATATTTTTTTAGTCTGACTTCTTACCTTATATGAGACGGGGACAGTCATTACACACCCCATGTTCTTCAAATCTTTCATCTCTTCTGTGATACATTTGATCAGGGAAGATAGGGTCAGGTAGTGTTCTTAAATTTATAGGGTCACATGCGTTACACATATGGCCCCCAGGCCAAAACCAGCCCGCCAAAGGGTGTATTAAGGCCCATGAGATGAATTAGTGAAATGTGAAAAAAAAGGAGTGATGTTTTGCTTTTTTAAATGGAATTATGCATTTTCAAACATTTCCCTGTGGTCTACGTAAACTGTAAATGCTATGCTTGGGTCTAAATTCTTCATTAATTCAACTCCACAGGTCCATCTTCAACACTATTTCTGAATAATGACACCAGAAAGGTTGTTTTGAGTGCTGGCCCTTTAAATGCACAGGACCCCACCCCCTCCAGGTTGTTGACCGTGCTTTGTGTCCCATTGAGCCACTTGTGTTCGTTAATACAACCAACAACAGAACATTTAAGGTAATCAGCTCAAAGTTTGGACATATTCTCAGTATGGACTACAACCGCTGCTGCTGACAAACAGTTATGTCGTACTCGGAGAAATGTTCGTTAGAAGTCTTGATGTTATATGTGAAAATGTCGTGACACAGCTAGTTATAAAATGTAACAAATTAAGCAGACATTAAAACAGGTTGTAGAAATCCACTCGATTTTTACCAAGATGAATGTAAAGATAGCTTTGCAGCACCTTTGAGGGTTCAAATTCAAACTATTTGGGTCCAAATACACAAATAAATGAACCAAAGACTAACAAAAGTGTGTTTATCAAAAATATGACACCTTTAAGACATTAACAATCATTGTAGTTCAGGAACCAAAGTCAGCCCAATTCAATCTCAAATGGGTCAGATCAGTAAAATACTATCATAATAACTTATAAATAATGACAACTCCAAATTTGTCTCTTTGTTTTAGCATAAAAAAGTACATGAAAATGTTTACATTTACAAATTATCCTTTCACAAAAAATGTGAATAACCTGAACAAATAAGAACAACATGAAATGCCTTCACAAAAAAGGGTAATTTTACCAATATTCTGCCTGTTACTAAATGTTTTGTGTATTTGTATTTGATCTGCTGTGATCTGTAAGTTGTAATGTACATGTGTAAATGATAAACTGAGGCAGAATATTGTTAAAATTGCATTTCTTTTTCTTAATAAATTTTAGTTTGTTCATGTTATTCACATTTTTTTTAAGGACTGATCACAGATATGAACATTTTCTTGATGTAATTTGACTTTTTTCACTCTAAAACAATAAAAAGTTTGGAGTTGACATTTTTTAATATATATTATTATGTTATTATTTTACTTCAGATCATATTGTGCTAAATGTGGCCCCTGATCTAAAATCACTTTGACACCCCCGAGTTAGAGCAGACTCAAATAAGATCCCGACTTTGGTGTAAATTGTCCAAGTCATTAATAGTTCATCCAGATTCCAGTCTTGATTCCTTGGCTCATTCATGTATACAGAAGACATCAGGGACACATGGTTTCGTATAACGCTGAAAGATTTGGCCGACTCTATTGGACAGTCAGACCTCTGAGGGCACCGCCTTGCCCTCCATCCCCTTGGCCCATCTCCTACCAGCAGAATGATAAAGGGATGGAGATGAAGGAGCAGGAGGAGGAAGACGAGGAGGGTTTGGCTAGAAGAAGGAATAAGCAGTGCATGTATATATGCGAAATATATGCACCATCAGCAGAAAAGGGCCTGAGTCAGCCGTTTGCCAGGCCTTGCCGCATGCTAAAACACATAGAGGCAAAGCCCATTAAAAATGAATGCCATGCGATAATCACATTCGCACTTAAAATTTAATGTTAGTACGTGGCGGCTGACAAAGAGAAGGCTGCATAGGGCGCCGCGATTATGACCATGTCTCCTGTACTTCCTGCTTCGAGGTGATGCCTTCACACGGCTTCAGGAAGTGTTGTCTGATTCTTTGGGATGGCCGTGTCTGATTGTGACAATTAGCTTAACGGACTACATGAACCAACTGACAACTGAGTCTGTCAAAAGCAGTATTTTTCAGATATGTAGGGGATATTAAACCCATATCCTCCTCATCTTCAAACTTTTTTGTGAAGTATAACTGATTTTCAGAGCTCATATGAATGTTACACATATCTATTTAAACTTACCAGTATAATGTTAAAGAGTTTACTCCAGTGTTGTGATTACCTCTAGTTAAGGATGCTTGACTAGTTTGGAAAAGCTGCATTGTGATTAATCCATAAAGACCCAAACTTCCACTTCAAAAGCATCTACTGACCTAAAATGTTTAATACCTGTTGATCCATTAATCCTATCAATACATGTAAGTAACTGAAGTAAAATGCAGTTTGTCATCTTTCCATGGTCATCAGATATGACCCATTTGGACGTTCAGAGGCTCTGTAGTGAACGTGAAAACACCGTCATCTTCTACAACATTGATTCACCAGTAAAACCCATGGAGTTGGATCAATGACAGAAGATGGAGACACTTGGTATATGTTCAGTTAATGATATATTTGCTGTAGAAGTCACTTTTTCTTCCATTTAATCTGTTTTGATGTAAAATATTTAAATTAACCCTGAATTTTCATGAACATCTAAATTAAATAAAGGAAAATACATGACTTACAGTGAAAAATGCAAAATACAGAGGATAATATTATAATAAATGGTGATAAATCACTTAAAGGGGTCATATTTTGCTAAGCCCACTTTTATTAGTCTTTGGTACATTTATTTGTGTATTTGGACCCTAATAGTTCAAATGCGGCATAAGACTCTGCTCTCCATATTCTTGGCTCTCTTTAAGGCTAGGTAGAATGACAGTCCATTTTTCCATGTGATGGAAAAATAACCCTTATTTTTCCATAGTACATCAGCGAGCCAGACCATATTATGTGTATTTTATTCAGTTCAAACATATACATTTAAACAAGTATAAAAAATATAAATACATAGAGTGTTTGATGTATTTACCCAGTGTACTTCTTGGCTCAGTCTAGCTGAATCCAAAATGTAACCATAAATATCACCATGGACAAACAGTCTTTTGTGAATATGTAATTGACAAGGCCGTCAATGCAACTGAGAATGTGATTCAATAACTGTGCAGCTTTACTAGTTGGTCTTCTACGTCACTGCTATAAAGGAGCAGAAAAGAGGCCTGAGTCTTCATAGAAATGAGTCAACAAGTAGTGATGTGTGGATCAATACTAAAGTATTGATATCTCCGATACCAGATCGTTACACTGTAGAATCGATTCACAAATCAAAATATGGTTACTTTTGATACTTCGGTCATTTGAGGGAATGTATATCAGTAACACAGTGGAAAGTAGTTAAACTATTGGGATCTGGTTCAAATGATACATGATTGGTGGGAACTACTTCTTCTTCCGCCTGGCTAAATGTGTACTGCGTCACGCTTCTCAGTCAGTCACCTCTGACTCACTCAAAAAACAGAACAGACTAAAGGGGAAAACAGTAAATATGCTATAGTTCCTTAACAAAAACTTGTGAATGAGGGAAAGTGTCAATGTTGGATGCTTTTGTTGAAGTGATACATGTCTAGAATTTTCATGTTTCATGTTAAGACGTTCATGTAATGTGAATTAATAAGCAAGTTTTCATTTTTTATAATAGTTCTTAATAATTAAACAATACATACTGTCATGTTTTGTATTCTTTATAAAGTTATGATTTGAAATACACTTTTTTTTTAGATTTTCATTAAGTCATGCAGTTAATCATGCAGTTCCATACCCTAGTTCAAATATCTCAAGTATTATCATGACTTGTGCAATAATCAGTGCCATTATACTGTTAAAGATGCTGTTTACACCTACGTTTGTATACAATTTGAAGAAAATATAGTCATGCAGTAAAAAAATATTAAAAATAGAACCAGTTCAATCCCAAAGCTAAAATTGTGTGCACAACATCTTGAAACATATATGAAGACATGGTAAAAATTTCAAAATTTTCATTAACTGGCCACATGGTCAAATAAAGAGTATTTTTGTGAAAAACTGAAATCGACCCATTTTATTCATTGCATCACAGCAACACTTTTCATTGAAATGTAGTCTTTTGGCAGTATGTTGTTGCATCTTGACCATAAGAATCCATGCAAAAAAATGAGGTCTCTACATTCATCCGTTATGGCACAGTGCAAGCCTGAAGAGAGAGGACATTTTGAAGAATTCGCCTTTTCGCCTGATTTCAAGACCTCATGGACCAAACATGAAGGCGCCTACAATTATTTTGATGCAACATATGGTCTTTTCAGGGGGATTTCACCCCAGACAGTAAGTTTCAGCAGTGGCTTGAATACCTAAAGGCGGCCTTACACTGTGCGAGTTTAGAGATGATTTCTCACTCGTGTGACTATTTCTGGGATCGGGCCCGATGTGCCTCTGATCGTGTGTCGTGCTTCGTGCAGTGTACATGGGGTAAAGAGAAGCGACTAGCACCTCACGACCACCTCACGACCAGCAATCGTGTGTTCGCAAGGAAAACAGAGCTGTTTGAAATCCTGTTCGCTCCTCGTGAGTGTATCGTACTGTCAAAGCAGTGCCACAAACCGATGTGCCTCAAATTCTCACACTGTGCATGTGCAAATACAATAATATCCAGCTACTGTAAGCTAATTCTAAGCTTACAGTAGCTGGCTATTGGCCTAGTGCAATTTAGCTTTTGCAGCTTACCTCTAGTTCCCTTTGCTGTAGGATTGACAGCCCATACTGTCCATGTCTGGCAAACCAGTTCCTGCACCGAACACGTCATCGTCTTTTCTTCTTTTTTGATTCCCCGCAGATAATGGCACATATTGCCAAAATAGCTCGTTGTTTTTTGTTTAGCACTACCATTTCGTGACTCACGCCAATGCACAACCATCTGTGCACTTTCGGATTCCTTGGTATTTTAACGTTGTATTTCCGGATACAACACTCGAACGTGTCGTGCGTCCTCTGATGTATGGTCCTACAGTGTGAGCAGTCAGGTCGCATACGAGCATCGGTCCGTACAGTGTGAGAACATGAATCGTGAGTCTGACCTTACGAATGATTCGCACAGTATGAGATGAAGCTGCGTGCAACGATCGAAATAATCGCACAGTGTATGGCCGCCTTAAGGAGATATAGCTCCTCGAAGTT
Source organism: Sphaeramia orbicularis (assembly GCF_902148855.1). Lineage (NCBI taxonomy): Eukaryota > Metazoa > Chordata > Actinopteri > Kurtiformes > Apogonidae > Sphaeramia > Sphaeramia orbicularis. Next base: position 41,966,836 of record NC_043972.1, on the reverse strand, counting down.
GGCCAAAAAGCAAATTTGCAAAATTAAAAAAACAAAAAACAAAAAAACATTAATTTTCAAAGACCTGTATCTCCTAAACTATTACAGATATGACATTACATTTTTGGATGTGTTCGTTTATCTGGTAGGTGAACAAGTGTGAATTTTTAAGAATTTTCTGAGAGGGTCATGTGGGGACCATTGATTGAATTGCCATGGAATGACCCGAAATGTTACTCATTTTTAGCTTACCAGCTGACAGGCCGTAAGCTATTGTCGTCATGCGGCGTCTGTCGGCATCTGTCGTCTGTCGTCGTTTGTCGTCCGTTACAAAAATTTCAATCATCTTCTTCTCCGAAACTACAATTCCGATTGACTTCAAACTTGGTATGCAGCTTCTTTATGATGATGTCAACTAAAGTTAGTGAAATTATTTGGATCTGGATCTGATTCTGGATTTGGTGCGACTTTGAAAAATTTCCCCATTATAAGAGATAGGAAGTGGATCGATGCAATAACTCAGTAAATATAAATGATATCAAGTGTAAATTTCTACAGTCCAGCCCTGATGGGGAGATGACCAAAACATAATGTCCACATGCTGATCAGGATCTTCTTCTGGATCTGGAACTGACGGAAAATTTAGCATGGGCTCTTATGGGGAAAACATTTCAATCGTCTTTTTCTCCCAAACTCCAGTTCTGATTGACTTCCAACTTGGTATACAGCTTCTTTATGATGATGTCAGCACAAGGTATTGAAATTATTTCGATCCAGATCTGATTCTGGATTTGGTGCGACTTTGAAAAATTTTCCCATTATAAGAGATAGGAAGTGGATTGATCCAATAAATCAGTAAGTATCAATGATATCAAGTTGGAATTTGAATTTTTTACTGATCTGATCGGAAAATGACCAAAACATGGGCTATTTCTGTAATATAATAAATACACATAACTAGGTGATAATAAATGGCATCTGGATACATTTCCCAAAGCTTTTAATTTGGCCGGTAAGCTACAGGGCCATTGGTCCTATTTTTTATCATATGTTCATGTTTTGGAATTAAAAAGCAATAATATAATTTCTTATTTGTAATATATTGTACTTAAAAAAATTGAACTGATACTTTTTAATGTGATTTCACTGGAAACAGTCAGATATTTGTCCCTTTCTGTATTGCCTGAAGGCAGAACAGTGAACAAAGGGCAATCGCTCTCTGAGAGCACATTTAGAGCTCGGCTTAAAATATCAGACAGGATTCATTTTTTTTTCCTTCATGTGATCTTCTCACTGTTTCTGACAATGCATTGAATGTGTATTTATATTCACCTTGAGAGTACCAGACCAGGAGACAGAGAAAGACAACACTGACTCACTGTAGGTTTTGTAGAATTGTGTATGTTACAGTACATGCTGTGCACCTTTCACTGTGCTTTTCTGCTCCAGTGACAAGCTTAAACTGTCGTCAGCCTTCTTCCATCCAGAGCGGTGAAAAATTTCCACCTGTGAAAACAAAATAGAGTACAGTAGGAAATGGGACAACTACACAGCGACATTACCCACTCGCCAACCAAAAAGCTTGCCTGTGTTGACCCCCCCAGTGAGAGTACACAGGGCTTTAGGGCACTCATTTGGGGAGGCAGGAGAGAGACAATGAGTGGGTGGGTGGTGGTGGGACAGATTGAGTGGAGGGGGAACTCCACTCTAATTCTTCCTCAAGTGGGCTGAAGATGGCTGAGAAGTGCTCTTCCCTTCAAAGGAGGCAAATTAATGTTCTTCTTGCCCAAACATAATATTGTCAGAGGTGCACAATAGGAACCTCTCACCAGTGTTGTCTTGTGCTTCTGAGTGAGTTTATGTGGGTTACAGTATGTGTAGGTGTGTGAATGTGTGACCATGAAGGCCCCACTTAACCTACCATCCCTGGTCCATAAGAGAATACGAACCTCTTCTCAGTCCTTCTTCAAGGTCAGGCTGGAGTTTCTGAAAGACATGCTCCCAGTCAATTTTCACTCCTTATTCAACCAAAGGATATCTCTTTTAACCTTTTCGCCTGCCTCTCCATCCGCCCTTCAATTACAAAAACGTTGGGCATCTTCTTTTTGACAATAACAGAGGTCCCTGGAACAAGAGGAAAAGATGTAGAGAGAAAAAAAAATCTTGGCAACACACTTTTATATAAATGAAAGGAGACAACAATATAGTCTAGGTTAGCCAAAGGTTGACTAGTAGAGCGCTAGTGCTATTCATCTCCCCAAAATGCAGAATACTTTTTGCCTCTGCTCATATAAAAATGTAAACTTCCGACACTTAAAGCGCAGCACCTAGAAAATAAAAAAGTGAAATACTTTAATATTTTATTTATTTTCATTTAATTTCATACCGGATCATTTTTCTAATACAAATTTATTGAAATCATATATATGTAAAGGTGAAAATTATGCAAAAATCTTCTATTTTAAGACAACTAGACCAATAAAATAAATAGACAAGTGTCAAACATAGACGAAGGCAGCGCTACCTATAAGAGTGAAGTTTTTTTTCTTTATCTAGGTCACAATATGTGGAGCAATTTCAACAGATGGGCTGTAGAGTACTCCCCAGGCGAACAGAAGTTAGTTTTCTTTCTTTTTTCTTTCTCTTACTGTTGTCCCTGTACCTCTCATCTGCTGTAAAGGATTCCATCATGAGCAGTTTATCACATTGTGTATATTATGCACATGTACATGCATGAACACACACTGTATGTACCGCAAAAGTATGACCACATTGGTCAGTAATAATTACTTAATTATTGAAGTATTAAATCGACAACAGTAAGAGTACATTTGTTCTGTTTACATGAATGCTGTTAGAATATAACGAATTAATTTAACCCATAAAGACCCAGTGCTACTTTTGTGGCAGGTCCATGTTTTTTTCTCTATATTTAACCTTTCTTAAGTGATCTATTACCATTTATTATGATATTATCCACTGTATTTGTGTTTTTTCAGTGAAAATCAGGTATTTTCTTATATTTAATTCACTGATCATGTGGATGTTCATAAAATCTCAGATTAAAGTTGATGGTTATATTAAAAACAGAGAAAACAGAAAAAAAAGTTGACTTTTTCAATAAAATATATCATTAACTGAACAAACTCCATGGGTTTTACTGCTGAATCAATGTTGCAGAAGATGACAGTGTTTCCACGGTAACTACAGAGCCCCTGAACGTCCACATGGGTCATATCTGATGACCGTGAAAAGATGACAAACTGCATTTTACATCAATTATTTACATATATTGATAGGATTATTGGATTAACAGGTATTAAACATTTTAGATCAGTAGATGCTTTTGGTCGTCATGGCTGTTTGGGTCTTTATGGGTTAAAAAAGGAAATAAGAAGAGATTTATTAAAACACACAATGTAACTGAAATCATTATTATCCCTGTCATGGAGGTCATCTGTCACTCCCATCCATCAGTCTGTCAGCAGGATGAAACCTGGTGGAAGTGTAGGACATGGGCCAAAAGGAAATGGATCAAATCCACTAAAACAGATGCAGCCTGGACATCTGTTTTAACACATGAACACCCCAGGATAAAACTGAGAGACGTCTGATAATCCATGCTTTTTAACCATCATTATTTTCTGTTGGTTCTCTGCATTTATTTATTTCTTTTTTTGTAACTTAAATCTTTATTGAGTTTTATGTAGAATTGTAACAGTAACTAAAAAGAAAAAGACAAAATCAAACAAACGAGACCATAAAAAACAAAGGAAACAAACAAACAAAAAGAACAAACGAGAGCACAAATTTATTTATTTCAGTCTGAGGAACAAACACAATCCACACATCCATCCAGTCCATAGATCCTACAAATCACTCTATGAGAACGAAAATGTATAATACAAACTTCACTAATTAAATAATTAATTTATACAGTCAGACTTAAAAGGAGGAGGCTGAAGCTTTATGATTATTTACCCTTTTATACATTATTTTACAACACGTCTTCAACTTTAACATATTCACACACCAACATTGAAAACAATATACACTATCAGAATGCTAAAATAAATATTAAATGTTACATGCAAACTTAAGACTTAGAGTTTATATATCTATTAAGAGTCATATTTATACATGTTTTTTTAAGGTAAGAGAGAGTCTCATCTGTGTAGCTGTTCCTCAGATCTACTCCTCTGACAGAGACAGGATTTTATAATATTTGTTCTAAATGTTTTCTTTGTGAATATTTCAGTCCCTCTGAGATCATATTGACTGTCTCCAATTTTGAACATTTCCTGTATTGCTTTTGACAGGAGGTTATTTTTAATTTTGAACATTATTTTAAGAGTGTATAGGTCAACTAGATCATATAATTTTAGTGTTTGCAGGTTAATGAATTCATTTGACTTCCATTTTTATTTATCCCTGCTTTTGTGCCAGAGACACAAAAAGGGTCCGATCAAGCAAAAGTGAACATCAACATGAAAACGTAAATTTGCTCACATCATTTATCAAGTGGGGTTATTTTTTGAGCTAAAAACCTCTATTTTATGGAACTGTAATCCTTTTTAAAATACCACTTGCAGAATAAAGTTACACTCAATTTTATCGATTGTACTTTTTACACCATAGCCATAGCTCAAATTTGACGCTAAAAATTATTCCATCTGTTGATTATATATATGATTAAATTTCAAGTATGAGATTTTCATTATTTTGTGAATATTATTGATATTTATGAGTTTGAACATTTGTGAGTTGCTTAAAAGGCCCTGTCCACGTGTTACCACAAAAATACCAATTTTTAATTTTCAAGTTACTTATAATTCAGATATTTGAGTGAAACTTTCAGAAAGTAATGATTGTTTTGGTACATTTTGGGTGAGGCATACAGTGGTAAAGAGTCGTCCATGTGTTACTATGGCAACCCGTCCATGTGTTACCACATTCTCATGTCAATAAAACAGAGACTTTTCAATATTTTACTCCAAAATTTATTTCCAGCATAGTTGAACATAATATCTAAAAGGTTTTTTCCTACTTGATGTCAATTTCTGTTGAGAACCTTATGTTTTGAATGTTTGCGTAAAGCTTAAAAAATTGATGTCCGTTTCAACTCCATGTATTACCGAGTAGTAATTTGATATTTTTCACCTAAAATTTTATCTCCCCAAATTTAGTTATATATAATGTCAAAGTGCTTATAAATACCTACTCAAAAATGTATAATACATGCATATAAGTTACTCTGCTTACATGACAGTGTCCACGTGTTACTGCTTGATTGGACCCAAAAGTATATAAATAATTGTCCGGTCTTACTGTTTTGAGGTATTTCAGTCCCTCATCTTTAAATGCTTTAACACAAATTAAATCATACAGATTTTAAACCAACCCTATAGTTAATAGAACATAATAATATAATACACATTTGTGCATCTTGAACGCAAACTCATTTCACCCTTCTCCTTTTACAATCTAAGTTAATCGTCATCCTGAGTCTAATTCCAAGCACAATGCTGTAAAAAGGCTGAGACAGAGGTGATCAGTGTCTGAATGTCCAGGTATGGATGAGTGACAGGAATAGTTCAGGGACGTCTGTATGACATTGAATTATACTGCACTTATGTAGAAATATATGATCCTCTGAAAAGGCTTGTTTTAGTTTTTCTACTGGTTTTACCACCTAATAAACACAAACCTAAAAATAAATATCCATCTACATGTACACTGTTTAGAGGATTTTGTTGCTTTTTCCTCACCGTCATAATTTATTTCCATAGGTAACTGAAGCCCTGAAGTACTCTTAAACCCCAAAACCCTGAAAAAAGTATAATTGGGCATCCTGTAATATGCCACGGTGCTGTGTTAAAATGTTATATCAAGAAATTAACAGATTAGGGCAGTGTTTTTACAAGACAAATTTGCTCTGTTCATGTGAGTTTGGTGGGTCTCAACTGAGCAATAAAACAGCTTCAGTTTGACCCATCAGAAAATTAATGAGATGTGGCAGAAACTGAAGGACAGGTGGACTGATAGCAGTGGTAACATTTCTGTTTCTTTATAAATTTCATGACGTGGAGTTGTATTAAAACACTGAAGGTAAAATTCAACTTCAGCACGGAGGCGGTAAGGCGTAAAAAAAGGAAGAGAAAGAGATGAATTGAGCTTTTTTACCCATAGAATGCACATTTTTTGCGTAATTGTTGCATTTTTTAAAAATGTGCATTATCACCAGTACATCTAACTCATGGGATTTTGTTTACAGCTCATAAAACATGTTTTAGATTTTAGTACCACTTTAACCCTGTAAAACCTGAACCATTAAATCATTGATGGAAAATTCCAGTTCTTTGAAACTGGAGCCTTTATTGGTCCTTCTGAACAACCCCAATTTTTTTTCAAGTATCAATTTCCATGTATGAATTTCAATTTTGTATCATATTTGATACATCAGGTCTCAATGCTGAAAGATTATTATTTTTGGACAAACAAAAACATAATATAACACCACCATGTCTAAAAAATTGGTAATTCCTTTTCAAAATTGGCAAAGTTCTGCCTCCTGACAATCTTGTAGTGTCGCTGGAAAGGGCTCTGGTGAATGAATTCCTCCCCCCTGGTGGATTATCTGTGTATTGCATGTATCTAATTGTATACATCAGGTTTTTCAAGGATAAAAATATCACACTGATAATGTAGAGGGTGTCAAACCTCATGTATTATATATGATACGTTTGGCGTTGTAGGGTTAAGGACTTTCCAAATACAGGCTGCATCAGTGTGAACTGTCAGCCCACCCAAGATGTCCAATTCCCAGTAGAAGGGATTTTAGAAAGTAGCACAACGTTGTATGTTTTATCATTATTTATGGGCTGTAGCTCATAAATAAGGTCTAATGAAGAGCAGAGTTTCCATCAGCTGTTCTTCTACTGAATTACTGTCTTGATAGTTAATGTTTTCTCTGCTTATTAGAAGTGACACAACATCCGAAACCGTAGAGCTGCTCCTGGAATAAACAGTGGAAGTTCTTCAGAAATACTAGACATGTAGCTGCATTAAATAACTTACAATCCTCATTCACACTTGAAGACGATATATGTTAATTAAATCCAATTAGAAAAACCATGAAAAGCCAGCAGATGCATAAAGTCATCGCTGGCGAAATGACAGGTTTTTTTTTAACATTTCAGACTGATGTTTTCAACCTGTTTCTGTGATCGGAGCTTGTCCTTAGCATTTAAGAACCAACTAACCACCAAATGACAGATTACGCTAAAACATTAGTGACACCGATTTACAGAAAGGAGGAGAACATGGGTCAAAATGTATGATTCCGTACATCGTTGAACCGTGTGTGTGCGTATTAATAGTTTTTTCATTAACAAAAAAGCTGGGGTTTAAATTAAAAGCAGGAAAAGAAAGGTGGAGAACTGAGGTACTTTAATCAAGCTAAATAAGAATGGGAGCTATTAGGAAATGGCTGTGATATGGATACTGTTGACTTCAAACCCTGCTCATACATAAATACATGCATGTAAGCTATCTCTTACATGCACACAGGTACACTCGTACCCTGAATATGTCTCAAAAGTACTTGGGTGAAAGTAAAGAGCACCCTGGGGAGATTTGAGCTCCTATTTGTTGGCTTTGTGGTTCAACTGCACAACATAAAAAAAAGAAAAAGATACAAAAAAAAACTAGTGGTTAGGTGGTGGAATGTTTGTTTGTGTTTGACTGTGTGTATGTGCGTGAGAGACCACGAGACAGAAAGAGATAGGCGGAGGTGGAGCGCGTGAGTGTAGAGGGGGGTCCCATATAATGGAGAGGCTCCACCTGTTTACACTTCTTTGCCCCTAGCATTCTTGAGCGGGCCCCTTTTAGAGGGCCCTCATCCCCGACAGCCAGCTAACTGCTCTTGGGGAGCCCTCCGCAGGGACCACAAAAACAGCTGAAGCCTCGAAGGGCTTCCTGAAAGGGAGAGGGGAGCTGTGTGTGTGTGTGTGTGTGTGTGTGTGTGTGTGTGTGTGTGTGTGTGTGTGGAAAGAGAGAGAGAGAGCGAGGGCATGACGAATAGGCAAGATAGAGCAAGAATAATAGCAATAAAACTAAATAGAGAAAGCAAGCAAACAGACAGAGACAACTTAAAAGAGTGTATCACTAGTGAACCACTTCCAAACAAGCCTTTCTAATGAGGTCTGCCATTAATACAGAAAAAAAGGACGGGGAGAAAAGCAGAGAGCAAGGGCAATGAATTGGGGGGAATGTGTGCGAATACTGTGTGTGTGTGTTCTGAATCACTTTATCTTTCTTTTTAGGCGACTGTACAATGACCTCTGTTTGGGATGAAGACGGTAGCGAGGCCGAGGATGGGGATGAAGAGAAGGAGGAGGGGGCGGCGGCGGCGGAAGGGGGTGTTTGGGCAGTGGGAGGCTAACAGGCTAGACACCAGGCCTTTGTGTGCAAATTTCCCAGCAGCGCCTTACCAGTTAATTAAGGAGGTCAGTGAAAGAGTGGAGAGAGGGAGAGAGAGAGAGGCAGAGATGGAGAGAGAGAGAGAGCTGGAGGTGGGGGTCGGCCCTAACGAGCTGTCCGCAGCACATGAATGAGGGGTTTGTCCTAAACTAAGCAGCAAGAGGCCAAACAATGTCAGCAGCAATTAGCAATCAGTGGTGGGCAGCCAAGGGCCTGTTGACTGAGCAAGCAAAAGATGTGAGAGGTAAAAAAAAAACAAAAAAACACAGACACACGTACAGTTACAAACATCCAACAGTAAATAGGTAGTTGGTAGGTAGGAAGCAGGCGGCAGTGGAAAGCAGTACAATACGGAGAGGCGGGTCAGGTTGCCTTCACCTCTGCACATAGCGAGGCCTTGACCCCGCTGGCTCCAAGTGCTTTGAATCCACAATACTGGTAGAAGGGTAACAAAGGCCATAGGTGTAGCAGTGTGATCTGTATGCTCAAGTTACAATCTGATACGGAAGATAGAAGCTCTGAGGATACACAGAAGCTGAAGCAAAAACACAAAAAGAGCACTTTTATTCTCGTCTCGTGCAAGATTTGGCGAAAACCGAATTACGGCTGTTATAATTGGCTTATTAAAAAGTGTGTTGAAATCTCTCTTTCCGGACAAGTCACTCCAGTCAGCTCTCAAACGAGTCCTGTTTTTGGCTCCTACCATTCTCTCCTCTCTTCATTTGTTACCATTCTTGGCACAATAATGGAGACTCCTAGTCTTTGTTTCATTCTAATCTTAGGAGGTGAAGTGGCCCTCTTGTACCTCAGGCTCTAATCGCTGGCAGAGACAGTGTTCTCTAGTGGTGCTGGACTGCGATGAAAACCCGACATTCACACAAAGAGAAAGAAAACTGCTGCGTTCAGGGCTTTGTGTGCAAATATAAAAGCGCACAAAAGCGGGAGCCTGAGATAGTGTCAGAGTTAGAATGTTTTCACTCTCCAGTTCTAGATATGGATTATATTTTTTAATATGGCCGTTATTTGTTGGCCACTTGTTGGGATGGGAGGCTGTGAGAAAGTGGAGCCTGGTATCTGTTGGATATCAAGGAGGAGGTTGGGGTGGTGTGAAAAGGCGACAGAGTTCACTGGCTGGTGGAGGAGTTGGTCACAAAAGGGCATGAGAAATGTGTCAGTTTCACTTAATTGCTTATTTTCCTTCGTGAAATTGCCAAACAGGGTTCTCCAGGTGCTCTCAGTCTTTCAACAGTACATGTAGATTTTTGTTCCAGGTATTGAAAAACTACAGTAAGTGTATTATTGTCTTCATTAAGAGTATTCTGTTCACAAATTTGCAATGCAGGCACCAATACTTTCAACTACATTTTTTTTTCTAATACTAATTCAATCCAATAAAAAAAGCAAACAAACAAAACAAAACAAAACAAAAAAAACCACTATGTACTCAGCTCTGCATGTTTTTATATTAAAAATGCTGTCCATTATGATTTCATCTAAATTGTCTGTTTCAAATCTTCATTGTTTTAGCTGCAGTTTCACTCATAAACAATTTTACAAAATAAGGAATAAACTTTTTCACCACACATGATATCAACAAATAAAAATAGAGAGATGGACTAAATGGTATCATCCATTAATCAGTAATAATACAATATTTATATGTAAATGATCAGTATTGGCAGAAGTCAGGTGATAGTAGTCGCTTTTCCATTGACCCTCAAATTGCGCAAATGTAACTTGCGCATAAAAATTTACCTAATGGAAAAACGACAATTTCGCAAAAAGTCAGTTTTTGCTCTGGCAAGGGGTGGTTTTTCAGGCGTAGCACAAATGGTATACACAAAACTGCAATGGAAAGACCTTCTTTCGCAACTAGAGTCAGGTGAAGTAAAAAAAAACGATGTTGACATATGTTACAACAAGCGAAGAAGAAGAAGAAACATGTTGCGATATGTGTGGACACACCAGGAAACCCAATCATTTTTTAAATTTAGTACGAGATAGAGGAGTAATACATAATAATAATGAATAAATCTGTAAATCAACACCATATTTATGTTCCATGTTTATGGAATGACTTGTCGTGTCATCTCACGATAAAACGTAACAAATCATCGCATTTGTGATTTAATGGAAAAAACGACGTTACGCACTTCTGTTTTTTCGACATTTAGCAAATATCGGTAAAATTTTGTGCAGATGTCCAATGGAAAAGCGAAAAGTATACAATGGCAAACATTAGTCATCTCCTCTGGAATCACTATGAGGAAGAAGGTTTGTTGAAAAATAAAAATTGCTCCCGCCTAGATGCTTCATAGTTTGTTTGATGTTCAGCTCCAGATTTATCGATTAATCACCTCCACTCTGATGTTTAGTGTAACAGTTATCCAGTTTCTGACATATTAGCTGATTTATCTATTGACTCTTGCGCCTCCAAACTAGTGTTATTATATCAGCCTTCACAAATCTAATTTAATATAAAAGCTGTGGATATACTGTATGTGTGCATCGACTGTAGCTCCATTGCTTCACACAGTTTATAGTGATTCTTTAAAACATTCTTAAAAGTAATTAGTCAAATTTAACCTGTAGGAGATTGTATAACATGTTTTTTCATGATGACTGTAGGTAATCCTTATGTGACACTGATTTACTTGCGGAACGACACAGCAAAATATAACAATAGTGATCTTTTATGTAGTTATAAGACAGTGGTGAGACAAATTAGACTAGTAGGTATTTTGGAAATCGGAAATAAAGTATTTATGTTCTGTTATATAAGACAACCAAATGATCACTAGCATTGTGGGGTATTGGTGCAAGCATGTTTAACCCATAAACACCCAAATATTCACCAGCGACCAAAAGCATCTACTGATCTAAACTGTTTAATACCTCTTCATCCACTAATCTTGTCAATTCATGTAAATAATTGGTGTAAAGTACAGTTTGTCAACTTTTCACAGTCATCAAAAATGAGCCATTTGGACGTTCAGAGGCTCTGTAGTGAACGTGGAAACATCGTCATCTTCTACACCACTGATTCACCAGTAAAACCCATGGAGTTTAATAAATAACAGTGGTTGTTTTATGTTCAGTTAATGATAGATTTTACTGAAAAAATCACTTTTTCTTCAGTTTTCTCTGTTTTCTGGTATAATAACCCTCAACTTTAATCTGAGCTTTTATGAACATCTATATGATGAGTCCACTGAATATTGGGAAATACCTGATTTTCACTGGAAAACGCAAAATGCAGAGGATTATTATTTTTTATGTATTTATTTATATTTGCACACAACAGCAAATCAAACATTAAGACTAGCAAAGAAACAAATTGTGCAGGTGGGATCAGAAAACTCTGTGGGGCTTATAGAATTGATCTCACCTCATTACAGCATTAGCATAAAGAAAGACAATAGAAATAAAACAATAATATACAAAATAAAACAAAAATATAAACAAAGAATAAAAGATTTCATAATAAATGTTGACACATCACTTAAAACGTGTTAAATATGAAGAAAAAAATAATTTGGGAACTCCTAGAAAAGTAGCACTGGGTCTTTATAGGTTAATGCTTGTTGACCAAGGTTATAATAGTTTTGGATTTTTCATTATAGTTTAGTTTTATTTAGTCTTGCCTTTTTTTTCTCTAATTTAGTTAGTTTTAATTAGTTTTTAGAGCAGGTTTGTTAATTTTTATTAGTTTTCATTATTTTCTAAATGTTTAGTTTTAGTTTCTTTATAGCTTTTATCTTCTTCACCGTCAAATTCAAATAAATCCCAGACAGGACTCTGCTGCTTTCTCTCAACTTTAGTCTCAATGTTTCCAGGTAGAGTGGGGACCAGAAGATGACTGTAAACCAGAAGTAGCAAGAAGTGACAGACCGTTAAATATCATATGGTGCCAGCAGTTAAAATTGTTTGAGGGAAATAAATTGATTTTATATCAATCCGACATTGATGAAGACGAAAACAAAGGGAATTTTATCCAGAATTTTTATATGTTTGTTAGTTTTGTAAACACACAATACAGTTTCAGTTAGTTATTGTTTTCTTCTTTTAATTGTAGTTTTTATTCATTTCAGTTAACGAAAATGTTTTTTCAATTCTAGTTTTCGTCATTTCGTTAGTTTTCGTTAACGATAATAACCTTGTTGTTGACTCATTGATAGGATTTACTATTTAGGATCCAAAGACATTTTTTGATACTTAATACTATTTGAGTCATTGCATAACAGTATCAAAGTTTGATATCCAGCCCTAATCTACATGCATTTACACTCCTCATTTGCACTAATTGTCCAACTCTTTCTAAATCATCTATGTATGCTGATAGATATTGCTCAAAATGAGCAGATAAAACAATCGCCAATCCATTCAATCAACTCACAAATAAATCCATTCATATTCTCGCTTCAGTCCAGTCTCCTGCACTCGCTCGAAGGGGAGAGAGATTCATTGAGATAAGTCCCTCCTGTCCTTCAGAGCAATCCATAATGCTGCTCAACCAGTAATCAGGGTATATAGGGGCTGGGTGATCAGTGACAAAAGCTAGGCAGAGAGACATCAAACTGGTGGAGGATCGTTCAGGAGAGGGAGGGGGGGGCTGGCAGGGAGAGCGTGGTGGCGGTGGTGGTGCAGGAGGAGTAATCACAATCCCATCCAGCCCTAGTCTCCAGAAATTGCCATGCAGATTTAAAGCCTATAAAGAAGGATCCTTGGACTGTTTCTTCTCCCCACTGCCGCTCCACACGACACCTTGCTGCCTCTCTCACTGCCTCTCTCCACGGTGCTAATTGGAGGCAGGTAGCCCCCAGATGCGGGGCCCAGGTTACTGTAACCTTGGTGGTGAGATCGGCTGCTCGCCTTCATGCGGCTGGCTATTCATCAAAATGGAGGTGAGGGGGGTGCTGGCGTGGGTGTTGGTGGTAGAGGGGCAGAATATGCAGCAGGGGGAAATGAGCGTCCAAGACAGCTTCCCAAAAGGGTAACAAATCACCCTCCCTGCCCTAATCCGCCAAGGGGGAACTTGATGGACCAGTGGTCACAATATGGGGCTGCAGAGGTACATGGGTATGACAAATCAAATATGTGGGCTCATCTGGGATTTTAAAATTAGCTGATAATACACTCTCAGAATATATTATGTAGCACCATGATGTGCAGTGGACTCTATCAGTCCCCAATCTTTGTTTTTGCTGTATTAATTTGGCTCAGACTGTACATAAATATTACAAGATAAACCTGCTGCGGTAAATGCAAATTGTCATGCAAGGCTGCACGGCGGAGTCTTATCAGCAATATCCCACTGATCGATCAGCGCGGTTGCATTATCAATCATCCATCATTGCATTGATATCTCTACAATACCTATAATCTCACCTGATCAGAATCATTGATCAATACTGTAGTAGGATTGATCTTCTTCGCCAGTCAGATTGGCAGACAGTGACACAAGAATGTTTCAGAGATGTAAAACATTTGCAAATGAGCAGCAGCATAGCCCATAACATCTCTCATACTAAAAATACCAGAAGCATTTAAATACATGCTGCAAAAATAGAAGCCGAGCTGCATGTGTGGAATATATCTTTTCTAAATTTGAAGCAAAGGGAATCCCATTTCTGCTACAAGGAAATATTTCAAGTGGTATATTACAACGTAATTACCCCTGATCTTGCATTTGTGATGACGGGCTTCCTCCCCGTTGGAGAATTCTGAGCTAGTGGCTTGTATTCAGCAGGGAAAACAGGCAGCCAAGGCACAGTACCACTCAGAATCTGCTCTGTATAGGACCTTAATCATCCTGGCTCAGTGTGCATGTGCATATAGGGAGATTTGTGTGTGAGCAGGGTTAGCGTGCTCCTGCATGCATGTCTTTGCAGTGGGGTGTTTTCCAATAAGTGTGTATATTTTTGTGCCTCTGTGTAAGTGTGTTTTCACCACTGTGTGCGTATATGTGTATGACACAGTGAGAGAAAGAGAGAGAGAGATTGAGAGAGAAAGCTCGTCCCTCCAATTCCCCGGTGAAGCCCTCTACACCAATTTCCAGCCATGGGCAATCACTCACTCAGCATACACATCTACATAGAGGCTGATGAGATCCTCCGTGGGCTTTACCATGTGACTGGAGCTCGTCATCTACTGTATGTGCCTCCCCTTTGCGCTCCTATTCCAATACTACAGTCACTGGAGGAGGAAGAAGAAGAAGGGGCGGGAGGGGGGGGCAGGTACGGATGATCTACATACACTTATGATACATAGGTAATCTCCGAGGGGCAAATCAGAGATATTCCTTGCTGTGTTTCCCTTTGAATTCGAGAAGAATCCGTCATTTTTGCATGCCCATTATTGGTAGAGGTGATATGTCTTCCAGTTTTAGATGTCCTTGCACCTGGATCGGGTTACTTAAGTGTATCACGCTAAGCACTGACTGATATGGATGGATGTGGGTTGTACACCCGGGTAGATAGATTAGAACTTAAAAGAATGTCCACCCTCAAGCTGTGATGTTAACATGGGGCAGTGTATGCTGAGAGTTCATTAGTGTAATTGCCAGAATATTACCCATTGGCATGGTCATAATATATAGAATATTAATACTATAAATCTCCATTCATCTCGCATTCAGCAGGGCAACAGTATGACCAACATCATTGCATATTAATGTATAAAATGAACTTTTTCAGGGAAGGCAATAAAACTGTTGTCTCTTCCATCACCCATCGAATCCTTTTCTTCACTGACAGACGTTTAGAACCACATCTGTTTTACCGTGTATTGTACTGTGCTCGAGCTGCTTTTGTCTCCAGGGAAAAACAGTGTTTTGACGGACCAAGAGAGGGAATTTCCTCAAGAGTTGCACAACAGGGCACCCCACCTCCCCTCTCTAACAAACCAGCCCTCTCCCTCACTCGCTGATGTCAGCACATAGCCCACCATGGTTCTGGGACCACAAATGCTATTCAATGAGTATGTGTGGGTGAAGGGTCAATATAGACTTGTGAAATTATTCCATTAGATTTTTAGAATAAACAATCAAGTACTTTGTCCTGTTTTCCTGTTTGTTGTTGCA
Organism: Sphaeramia orbicularis; assembly: GCF_902148855.1. Taxonomy (NCBI): domain Eukaryota; kingdom Metazoa; phylum Chordata; class Actinopteri; order Kurtiformes; family Apogonidae; genus Sphaeramia; species Sphaeramia orbicularis. The sequence goes on along the minus strand of NC_043972.1, from coordinate 41,951,295 downwards.
GTGACAATGGACAATAGTCATATTTAACAGTTGGCATCACTCAATAACTAGCCTATGTCATCACCAGCCATTTAAATGAATTCTATGTAACTTTTAGCCCCAGGCTGAGACAGTTAATCTAAATATTACTGAAATCACAATATAGTGAAGTGTTATGTCTAAATTGCAGGAGATATAAATATTCAATACAGGTAAAATGTGTCACAACATACCATTATAAATGAAGCGCTGTGGTGTTTAACAGGCATAAAATTCCTTACATGCTTGCTGAAATGAAATGTAAAAATGATCATTTATGTGAATACGTATATGTGATCACAATGTCTGTCAAAATAATTGCAATATCATGGTTTTGCATACTGTTCAGCCCTAATTTTTGCACTTAGCATTTAACTTAACAATATTATTCTATTCTAATTATTCTATCCTGTCTTATATGTTTTTATTGACATGTACTGAAATTATATCATATTTTGAACAATGTTAAATTTTATTCAGTGCAACATCACATTGGATCTGGTCAGCACTGAAATAACATTATGTGAATATACTGTATGTTATATATGAGATTAAACTCTGTCCAGTCTGATGGAGGTGAATACAACTCCTGTCCTATCCTGCTCTACTTCACAGTATCGTCACACTACTTACTTTGTTTTCATTTTGACTGAGAAACCTCTAGTGACACACTGTACATTTATATACTTAAATGATACATGTGGGAAACGAAGTAGCACTCTCTGCTCAGCCTCAATTTTCTATGCTCGTACTCGTATAAGACTCAACATGACCCACGGTCTAGCTTTAATATCTTTATTTTATTGATATTTGAACTTCTAGGGAAAGTTCAAAAATCTATACATTTAGACATAAGTAGTCCCTAGAAGAAGATGTATATTTATGGTGGGTTAAAGTGTAAGAGCATATACTACCTGCATTTAGTTAAAGGGCAAAGCACAAGTTGAAGGGACACACAGTTCTCAAGGCATTTATGGTGTTGCTTTAACATTTAAGCAGGCATTAGAAAGGGGAGGCTGCAAAAGCATATTCTGTAAGCACCCATTTTTTTCATTTATTGATCTGACCTTCTGCTGCCCAGCCACTGAAAGTACCTTTGCATTTTCTTTCCCCGACTCCTGCTTTAGTTTCTTATTGTGTATATGGATCCAATCACATGCATTATTTGAAGCCTTTCAAAGTAAGAAGAGGAAATTGTGCAGAGATTTAAAGATCTCAATCCTATTGTTGAAATATGCTTCAGTCTATTATCTATTTTGCATAATAAATATTTAACATATGTCAGCATAGTTGTACTTTCGTCAAAGCTATAGTTATGTCAGTGTGTTGAGCAAATGTTGGTCAGTGAATGACAATGTTTGAGGCCGCTGGGCTTCTGTTTCTAACCTGAGTGGCCCCTCACTGGCTGTTAATCAATGCTGAGAAGCAGGTAGACCATAATAGAGGATTTATCTCAGTTCTTCACACCACTTAGTGCACAATGGACACCTTCATACCACCTCCTTCTCCCCTTACCTTCTTACATTTTCCCCTTTCCGCCCCTCACTTCCCCCCCTTCTGTCCCCTCGGCCCCTCGCTTATACTGAAGGCCGAGATGGAAACACAGCTCCTGAGAGAGTTGTGGAGGCTGAGGGGGGAATGGGTTGGAGCGAGGGACAAAATAGGTTGAGAGGGTCGTTAGATGGTGAGCAAGGGAAAGGGGTCAGAACAATGTTGCTGACATGGTCAGATCTGTTAACACACATGAGAGGTAATTTTAGAGAGTGTGTCTGACCTATAGTGATTTTCAGTAGGGTCTTTGAAATTGAATAAGTTGACATTCACGTAAAAAACATATTGCCCTTATTTATATTTCATAAAACATCAGTTGGCCCAGGTTCGATGCCAGAGTCTCACTATACAATTCATAGGCCGACTTGCTTTAGGATAACCATTAACCATGATAAATTACTGGCTTAATAGTCCATAAGGGTTATTATAGGTCAGTGAAGTCCTGGTCTCTGTAATACGTTGGAAAAAAAGGCTTGAGAAATTCAGAGGTGCTTGTATTTACATGTTTGGCTGCATCCTCAAAAGGATAGATGGTCATTTAGCAGTTGCAGAGCTCTGTGTGAGATATTTGAGAGAGGAGCAAGCCGGATCATTAGCAGAGAAGATTTCCTTCTTAGTTTGTGTGTTTTGTTTACATCCTTACCTTAGCGCTTGTCCAGTTCACACTTCTCATGTACGGGGCATGCTGTTGCTTGTATACATCCCTTGACTTTTCATGCAAATTTATGTTTAAGCATACTTGTTTGTGTGTATGATGGAGAACACAAACACATACACACACACACACAGGGGTGGAGGGAGACCTAGAAGTGTGTGTGTGTGTGGGGTGTGTGTGTGTGTGTGTATATGTGTGTGTGTGTGTTGGGGGGGTATTGGTGGTAGTGGTGGTGGTGGTGCAAGGCGGTGACAGAAATTGAGGGGGACGGGGTGGCAGCTGCAGGCTGCTCGGTGCACTGTCAGAGCGGAATGATTAATGAATGGCGGCCCCAGCTGAGCCTAACCTTTGGAGAACCGCACAGGACATCTGCAGAACTGTCAGCGCTCTGACAAGGACAGAGCTGAACAACCAATTATTTCGCCATCACTAAGGTGGGCTGTCAGCTTAATCCTAGCCATTCACTTAGGCAAGGACAGGCAAATTTCTCCTTTACATACACACACACATACACACACATACACAAAGCAGACCACAGTCCTGTGTGGACACACACACAAGTGAACAAACAGGCATGCATGGACAGAAACACATGCCCATGTGGACATGTACATAAAGCACACACAAATGTATACACACACTCACATATTCACACACAGGCACGAGGTCCTGGACAAAATAGAGTTAACCCCTCCACTGCTGGCACTGGCAACCCCGTGTAGATGACATATATTAAGGAAAGCAGGGCAAGCAGGGGAGGTTTAATGATGACAAAACAGAGCTGGTGGATGCTGGCTGGGACTGTGAGCTGGACATGGGTGGGGCTGCATAGTGGGGAAGACACTGTGTCTGGTACATGTCGAGAGGGAGGCAGGGAGGGGTGAAAGGCGTGTGGGAAGGTGGGAGTTACAGAGGGAGGGGTGGATGCTCTTATGTGTGCAGGATGTATTTATGTAGGATTCTGTTAAAAAGATGTCAAATTTACAGAATATTGTCTTCACTGCATGCCGTACAGATTACCTGGAAGGAGATTATAAGTAAAAGTTAAAATCCCTGAATTGTAACAAATCAATTTTTAATCAGGAATTTACATGTGGTAAGAGGACGTGTAAGATGAAGTGCATGTCGAGGTGGTCTGGTGTAAGTGTGATTTCATATGCTATACAACATTCAGCAGTCTACACATTCTTGAGCGTGTACATTTTTTCACACTCTAGAGTGGAAATAAAGTATTGATTGACCTTATGAATAATACAAAGTAGATCCTGTTGAATTGACGGAGATTAAAAAAAGAGGATTTGAATTAAACATGATAAAGATGATGGTGGTGATGATACCTAATCATGTCAAGAAAAAGTTGATTTTGCCCTTAGTATTCATGTTCAGGGGAAACCAGTGCACTTTAATAAATGCATTTTCTGTGGTTTTGATTTTACACTTAAACATTTGATATTAACATGAAGTTGTTAAGATATGTTAAGATAGAAGATTGATTTTAATTAAGATTTTATTTATAGGTGATTTAGGTCCTGGTGATACTCTGTCAGAAGTAATCCTTTTACTATAATTAGAACTAATGAACATATGATCATCACATCGACTGATCAAACAGATCAATAAATGTGATGACATCAGTAATAACAAAGGTGTATCTGAGTGGAAATGAGTTTGCATTTATCATCTGTATCTGAGCGCTGAGATTTGGATAGTGATGGGTGATATGAGTGACTGATTGCAGTTTGATTGAGGCATTTGTGTGGCGATAAGGGATTGAGCGTAGCTAGGAAGCCTATTGACAGACTGCTGATGAAGCCAGAGAGAGACAGAGAATGAAAGAGAGGGAAGAAGCAAGAGAGAGATAGAATAGGAATGAAGGCGAGGGAGGAAGTGAGAGAGCAAGAAAGCTGAGGAAATGGATAAGGGTACAAAAATCAATTATCTTAAAAGTTGTCCCTCATCAGTGGCTAACCACACATGGACACGCTCATTTTCCGTCATACATCTGTGTCAGCGTTATCAAGCATTCACCTAGAGTAGCTGAACATATCTAAGCTGCAGTATTTTGGGAGGAGTGGACTCTGATTATAGACAATTAAACATAAAATGCCATGTTGAGTCACTTGAATCCTAAATGCTCCTTGGCTGGTGTTTATTCATGGAGTGAATCACCTACTACTCCCTCTGAATGTGAGGACTTCAAACAGCTTAATTCATTTGACAAGGGCAGTCCTAATAGTGCCTAAGGAGTTGCAATTCTAACAATTATGTTCCTATAATCTACAGCCGAGTAGCTCCTGTGAATGCAAACTCCTCTTTACTTTGTTGTCTTCGGAGAACAGTCACTACACCTGAACTTAAAATGAAACATCAATTGTTTTTTTTGTCTTAAATGTCTTAACCCATAAAGGCCCAAACATCCACTGTCGATCAGGATAACTTCTGAACAACTAATCCTATCAAAACACGCAAATAATTGGTTTGTGATCTTTTCATGGTCATCAGATATGACCCATTTGGACATTCAGAGGCTCATGAGCTAGTGAACGTGGAAACATCCTCTACAACACTGACTCAACAGTAAAGATTTATTTTGCTGGAAAAGTCACGTTTTCTCCAGTTTTCTCTGTTTCTGATATAATAACCCTTAACTTTAATCTGAGCTGTAATGAACATCTACGTGATCAGTGAATTAGATATTGAAAAATACTTAATTTCCACTGAAAAATGCAAAATAAAGACGATAATATTTCAATAACTGGTGATAAATCACTTAAGAAAGGTTAAAAGTAGAGAAAAAATAATTTGGGCGGGGCCACAAAAGTAGTGCTGAGTCTTTATAGGTTAAAATTGATTTTAAAAACATATATTAAACCGTTGTGCATTTAAATTCGTGTTAATAATTGCCCGCTTTGGCCATTGTGTCATTGCTGGTATAAGTTCCATTCTTCTCGACTTGGTTTGGCTGCTGGTGCATTGCATTTTCACTGCAGGCATTGTTGTCCCTCATCATGAGTGATTGTCATTCAGTTTATCAACGTAGAACATATTTGAATATTGATGTTGTCTGAGGTTTCCTGCATTGCATTGCATTGTCATGGTCTATACATACCTTTATACTTTTCTTTTTTTCTTTTGTTCAGACAAGGTATAGTTTTTTTTAGATGTTATCGGCTCGACGGGCTCTGATTGGTCCGTCAAGCTGACCAGCTGATAAATGACACGTCAGCAGCATGTCGGATGATGCTTCTGAGGAAAACTAGAGTCACAGTCGAAACTGTCAAGCGGGTAACATCTAAAAAAGTACAGGGTGGGGAAGCTAAATTTACAATGAACATTTAGTTGTTTTTTCTCAGCAGGCACTACGTCAATTGTTTTGAAACCAAACATATATTGATGTCATAATCATACCTAACACTATTATCCATACCTTTTCAGAAACTTTTGCCCATATGAGTAATCAGGAAAGCAAACATCAAAGAGTGTGTGATTTGCTGAATGCACTCGTCACACCAAAGGAGATTTCAAAAATAGTCGGAGTGTCCATAAAGACTGTTTATAATGGAAAGAAGAGAATGACTATGAGCAAAACTATTAGGAGAAAGTCTGGAAGATACTATTAAAGAAGAATGGGAGAAGTTGTCACCCGAATATTTGAGGAACACTTGCGCAAGTTTCAGGAAGCGTGTGAAGGCAGTTATTGAGAAAGAAGGACACATAGAGTAAAAACATTTTCTATTATGTAAATTTTCTTGTGGCAAATAAATTCTCATGACTTTCAATAAACTAATTGGTCATACACTGTCTTTCAATCCCTGCCTCAAAATATTGTAAATTTTGCTTCCCCACCCTGTATACCTTGTCTGAAAAAAAGAAAAGTATAATTACATAAACAGAAGACAAAATGAACGTCATTAGCTGTACATACCTGCTAATACGATGACAAATCTGGACTGACCAATCTGCGATTTGCATGATTTTACATTGTACTTTTTATTGCTTGGTCTTGCTAGTTACTTTGTTGAAGGTGGTATTATAAATAGCATCTGTTAGTTTAGGGTGGTCCTTCCTTTCAAAGTTGTACCTGGTTGAGGCAAGTGACAAACAGTCAGCAGCCACACTGGTCACTGATGCCATTATAATCTACCTGCAGAGCACCTTTCCTTTTTCCTACTAAACCTGCTAAACCGCTTCACAATAGCACATGTAAATTCATGTGCAGAGCCAAACCTTTCATCTGTCCATGAGCTGGTGCTGTGTGTTAGCTTGTCATGAACCCATCTGATTATATTGTTTGACAAAAGTCTGCTTGCCACTGACACTGCTTTCAGTATTTAGTGTAATGGCCATATAAGTTACATTGTCAAATACAGTGGCAGAAAAAATTATTAGACCATCAAAAGTCATCAAAAACATTGGTTATGCAATCGAGTACTAACTCCTGTGTGTATCATGTGACTAAAACAGACAGAAAAGAAAACATGGAATGCCTAAAAGCACTGTTTTTGTCAGTACAATGCCATAGCTATTGATGTAAGAACTGAAGTGATTTTGGTTATTATCAAAAAAAAACCATGGAAAATGACTAAATATCAGCTCTTAAATTAAGCCCTTAAGTACTATTTTTGTTGTTATCATTGTATTTGTCCAAACAAATGTTAGTAGTACAAGAAATTGAAGAAAACAAGGGTGGTCTAATCATTTTTTCCACAATTGTACATGAATTTGAGGGTTTCATGTACTTCTATCTTTCTTAGTGATCTTTTTTTGTTGTATTTTAAATGATATTACAACTATTACCATCAACATGTAAATAATTCTTTTGTCTACACTTGTACATATGAAACATTTTTATCACTACAGTGCAAAAGCTTGAAAATGATTGAGAGGTGGCTGATGGTTAACATTAATAATTATAGAATTATTATTATTAAAAAAAAAATTCTGTCAGATTAAAACACTATTAATTTTCATTATGCTTATTACTGTTTATTAAGTAGTCATTAATTTAGTCATCATTCTTTCATCAATCTAGGTGGACAATCTAGGTGGAAGTTTAAAAAAAAAATTTCTGCATGAGGAGGAAATAAATCCTACATTAATCCCTGGTTTAAATCTGTATGGAAGTGAAAATGTGTACTGTACAGTATAACCGGGCCGGTTGTGTTTACAGACAAGTGTGTGAGATAAGCTCTCAATTTCTGAGTAGTTTTAGGAGTTTACACTGGTGCACACTCATAAATGCACATACACACAAGAACTGTCATGGTGTATTCATTAGGAGGCTAGTCCTACTAACAGGCCTGTCTACTGTCCCAGACAAACTGCAGGAGGAGGTGTCTGGCTGCTTGATTTTAAACTGGGTTAGTGGACCAGAGAGAGAGAGAAAGAATAAGAGAGATATCCAGAGAGAGCATGTGTGTGTGTGTGTGTGAGAATATGAAGTCTAAAACTGGGACGGGGTACATGAGAAAAATTTTCTTCATCAATCTCAGTGGTGCTCCCTACTGTGTATCCTTCTATGACACATGTAGTAGTATGAGTGTGAGCGTTTTTATGAATGTACTTTTCTTGTGGGTAGATACCATAACACCACATAAAATGCCCTTTTTTAAAAAATTATTTTAAAAAAAAAATGTCATTTTAGAATTTTTTTCATGCAATCCTTCCACGGGCTTCCTATAATGAACTGGATATTTGTATTATGCTGCACTCACTTCAGTCTGCTGCCCTCAGTTGATTTAGCAACCAAATGGCAGCCCATTAACATGTGAGAATGATTGTGCAGCCTTGGGGTTGTAGTGTGGCAACCCACGGAGAATTTTTTTTTTTGCTGCACATCTCTATGATTCTCATTCTTTGCACTGTCGACGAGAGTTAAGCATCAAAGGCAAGAACTAACTATCCTCACCCTCAATCGCTCCCTGTGTCTCTTTTTGGCCTCTGGGTTCACACTGTAATTTGCTCTATCTCTCTCTCTCTTCCTCCTCCTCTCTCTTTGTCTCGTCTCTCCCTCCATCTCTCCGAGGGCTTGTGAATGAGCAGAGGGATGTGATGAGGTCAGAGTGAATCTTCTCCTCGCTGAAGATGATTATGTCTTAACCTGCCGTTATTCAACGGAGCAGGCCCTGTAGCCATGAGCTGGCCTGCCAGCCACGTGTCAGCAATGAGGGGGCAGCACCTCGGCTACCGCCACAGAGCGAGGGTGGGGTGGGGGGGCTGTACAGTCAGATGGACTCCTGAGGTCAAATGTACAATGCCTCGCAAAGTGCTTCATGTGACTCACAATCCATGGATCTGGTCGGTTGACTGATGCTTGTCACTTTTCTAATGGCCAAGGTGTCCAGTCTTATGGCCCCAAATTATCTTTTATAGCTGCTGACAAGTGGATGTAGTCACGGTCACAGGCTAGTTTTAGACTGCTGTTTTGAAGCCTTGAGTTTGCATTTTGGTCATTGTCATCCAGAAATGACAAGAAGGTGAAAGTATTTGGGTGAGGGGTGAAGCAATACTAATTTAAAGGGTACCTGTAGAGAATTTTTGTTGCTAGCTAACTTAAAAGATCATGTATCATGCTAGCTGTTCCATCCGGTAACTTATTTCCACTGGGTTTCCAATTGTTTCCATTGCGTGGTATCGGCTTGACTCGACTCGGCCTTTTTGCATTTCCATTACGAAAAGGACCTGGAATCTGGTACCCGGTCCTACTTTTTTGGTATCACCTCCGCCGAGGTTCCAGGACTGGGGACCAGATACTAAAACGTGACATGTAAACACTGCAGACCACTGATTGGTCAGAGAGTTGTCTCTGTGACCCGCTGTTTTACAAAAAACAGATGCGGAAGTTGACAGTAAATATAGCGGTACATTAATTCACATGATAACAGCCCAAAACTACACCATGGTCAGTCAAGGAGATTCAGTCTTTGGTGGCCGACGTAAAAATTCAGACGAGACAACACGCTTTCATCTCAATTTCTTTTTTTCTTTTTTCAAATTTGTAAAACCTGAGTGTTAGCCTAATTATCACGAATCCATTAGTTTTTCCATGCTTACACATCTGAATCACTTCCCTGACGGTGAACAACTTTGAAGATGACTCCATCATAAACACAGTCCACTTGTTTACATAACAAACCGAGACATCACTCAGGCCTTTTTGGAAATTTTGTCACGAAGTGCATTGTGGGAATGGCGACCAAGTGAAATCGTTTTCTTACAGATTCAGCAAAAAAACGACCCAGATCGCTACATCGTAAAATGTGACAGTCCACCAGGGTTGTTTTAAAGAATGAGTATAGTCGGTGGATGAAGGTAAAGGTGACATTTGGGTTCAGCACTCATGAAGAGACAGTGAAATTGCTGTAGCATGGAATTCCCATTCCCACAATGTACTTTGCAACAAAATTTCTGAAAAATATTAGATTACTGATAATTAGGCTAACACTCGGATTTTACAAATCTGAAAAAAACATTGTGATGACAGTCATACACTGCTTTATGGCTGCATAACCAACAAGCACAAACATGTGCTTTCCACTCAGTCTCACTCACTGACTGCTGCTTGTTTACTCCTACTCATCACTGGAGTCAGTGCAGGTTGGCCGACAGTGGCTGCTCCCCATAGGTTCTACCCACACATGTAATTCATGTAATAAAAAGGTCCAGTGTGGTGCATTTTAAGGTGATTTTTTTTTTTACTGAATTTGCACCTTCCTTGCTTTTATGTGATGCACAAAGCACAATTAATGCTGCAAGTATGACCAGTACAGGTCCACTTTAATGACATTATAAAATGATGAAACATTTGCATAACAGAATTCTTTCACTTCATTTACAAAAGATAAGAATTATGACAATGCTTTGATGGCATTGCTAGTGTAACTTAACTGTAGATACATTAGATCTGCCCATCAGGGGAAAACGTAATGTTCAATAAACAGAAGATCTCAAAGTCCTGACCTTTAGAGAACTGGGTAGATCAAAACCTTCTCCCTTCAGTGTTCATGAAGGTTGAGTAAGATTGTAAGAGTGTGATAGTGTGATTGTAAGAGTGTAAGATTTGTATGTTTGTGTTGAGGTCTGTTTTGTGCTAGGAGCTGGTTATTTGTTGACATTAGTCCATTTATAAGCTAACAGCTGTGTCAGCTATCTATGTCCATGATTCCAGTACTCTTGCTTTTATGTAATAGACACAGGTTACTTTTTCTGAAAAAATCCTGATGTTCTGATCCTTCTCTTCTGTAATAGTACAAACACTAGATCGTCACTTTAGAAATGGAGTTAGGTAAAATCGGAATGCAACAGAGACCCTAAAACAAACTTAATTTAAGGACACAATTATGCACAAAACATACATTAACCATTAAAACTACCCTGAAACTCTGGCATGATTTGACACTGAGCCTACATAATGGTATCCATAACATCAACTGGAAAGAGCATGTGCATCGGCTCAGTTTGCATGTAAAATAACACTCAAAATGTGGAACAGGGCTGAAAAACAACAGTATAAACACTGGGCAGAATTAACATCTGCATTATTTTTAGTAAATTTAAAAAGTCTAAGGAAATGCGAGACTGATTCTGTCAAAACAGGGCTTAGTTTGTCGGTTGTAGGATACTTTAATGTTGACTTCACTGCAGCACTGTTTTCCCTTTGATGATAAAAAAAAAAAAAAAAAAGAGGTTGATATACAGTAAGCAAGAGTCCTATGCTCCCAAGATGATCTGGTGTTTCTAGGAAAGTGGTGATGCCACTGGTAATGCCTGGGGTGTTAATTAAATTTGAGCTAATTAGCAGCTGCCGTTGGTTAATTGGTCAGTCTCGGTTAGTTGGAGTAATAGATAACAACACCTCGATTGTGCTGGGTCTTGATGAGGAAGGCTCAAGGCCCCTCAGAGTGAAAAGTGTTGAGTCTTCCACCTTTATCTTTGTCCCTCCTGACTTTTCTTTAAGCCTCAGACTTCGTATTCAGCAACCGCAGGCTTCAGCTATCGGTCTCCCCTATTTTCAATTAAGTCTTTTAGAGGTAAACTTTAATACACTCTTTTAAATCACTTGCACACGTCCTACAGCTGCACTAACGCACACACACATGAACACACATATGCTCGGGAAACATGTTTTATGGGTCCATTCACACACATTATGGCGTTTAGCGTGGGTAACTAGAAAGTCAATGAGCCCTTTTCGAAATCCACTAGCAACACTAACAAGCCAGTGTGAGGTGTGAGCACAGCTGTTGAGTCACAACAAATCTAATACACATTTCATCACTTCTTAAACAAGCCATCAGCAAGTCTAATGCTCCGGTATGGCGAGTGACGCTCTATGATACATGTGCCTTCAAAGTATTTTCTTAAACATCAGCACTTAGCACATCCTCCCCACACCTCGGCATCATGCATCTACCGTAAGCGGTGCTGCTGATAAGTCAAATTTATCATTTTTGCTATTCAGATTCATAAAACCAACAATGCCCTAATTGATAACACGAACAGCTGGTATGTTTCTGTGGCTGGCACCGGATCTGCGTGAAAAATTATGTCTTAATCAGCGATTATCAAGTGGCATGTGCCAGAATTGTGATTGCAGCTTCATTTTTCTTTATTTCTTTTTTTTTTTTTAGGAACGGGAAAACACTCCAGAGAGCCGTCAGTGTCACTCACAATTGAACCAAGCGAGCCAGAGGGATTCACCCTGCGTGTCTGTCTCGGGGCTTAAGAGTTACTCTCTCATGACGCCTTACCATTTTAAACCTTATTTGGTTTGCAAAAGTGAAACTAAGCTCTTTCTGTGCCACTCTTTTTTTTTTTTACAAGTTCAATTTTTGGATTGCATAGCTTGAGACAAAGATAAGGAGGAATATGGGGCTGGCTTTTTGGGGACAGTGGACAGCGGATTTAAAGAGGGGGTCACCAGGGGAAAAGGGGGGGAAAGAACAGAGCGCTTGGAAGGATGGAGGTGTGGAGCCTGGAATGGGTGGGGGGGGGGGGGGAAGGCATGGGGTGGGGTTTGAGGTTGGGGCAAATGAAACACTCCAGAGAGTTGATGGAGCTTCAAAGGGAAGTTTTCTGCTTTGACTGACAGGCCCCTAGAGTGAAGAGGACCTGGTGGCAGGCAGCGTGCCCTGATCCCTGGATGCCCGGCGGTCTCCATGGTGCTCACACTTCAACCAACCATATTCATTACAAAGTGGGCTAAAAATGATGGGGGGTCAAGATCATTGGTAGATCATTGGTAGGCTTAGTTTTTGCCCTTGGACTGATGTGAAGGACACTATAACTTTGACTCAGAAATGAAAGACAAAGAGCGGAGTTCCAAGTATATCTGCAAATTCAGACCAAATATTATTTTCTTTTGTTAGCATGAGTACGACCAATACATTTTGGTAGCACTTTTTTAAACAATTATTTTATTTCTCCAGTGCTGTAACTAGGGATGGGAATCAATAAGAATTTAACAATTCCAATTCCATTATCGATTCTCTTATCGATTCTCATTGGGTGAAGGAATAAAAGAGTACAAACAGGTGTGTTTCCATTAAGTGTCTTTTATATTTTCATGTCTGCACAGAAAATCTAGCATATACAACTTGTACAAATAATAATAATAAATTATGTTGGGCCCAGTTTGAGGGGGGGTGGTGGTGCATGTACAGTGAAAGTGAAACTAAAGACATTTTACTAATTCCTCTATTGCCGCATTTCCACTATGTGGAACCGGTTCGACTCTGCCCATCTCCCGTTGTTGTGCACCTCATTTCCTTTCCCCTACCTTCGGAAACTTGTATTTGAGGCGTATGACGTTTGTTGCCTGCACCGGAACTGGGCCCGGATGACGGCCTGGTGTTCACTCTGCCGCTAGATTCACAAGCGCTGCTAAGTAGTGTATCAAATGAATCACATGCTGTGGACAAATGTCCGAGCTTACTGGAGGGATTTCACCCTTTTGAAGAAATGGAAGCTTTGACAGTGTTCCAGTGGACCTGGTGTCGTCTTTTTAGACCGTTTCTGCCTCAATGCCATGTTGGCTATGTTCTCACCAAAACAATGCAGCGTATGTGTGACGCCATTGCGCATACACAACGAAGGCGTAATCGATAAGCAGAATTGTTAAGCAGGCAGGCAAATGATTCCAAGGAATCAAGCTACTCAAAAGGAACCGGTTCTTGATTCCCATCCCTAGCTGTAACAGAACTTTTCTAAAACGCAGCTAAGTTTCTAATTCAGATGTTCTGAACTTATTCTACTTTCCAATATTAAATTCTGTCACTGGCCAGACATTACCGACACTAATGCAAATTTTAGTTCAGGGACCACATTCAACCCACGCTGATCTCAAGTGGGTCGGACCAGCAAAATATTAACATAGTAACCTATAAATAATGTCAACTCCAAATTTTTCCTCTTTGTTTTAGTGCAAAACAGCAAGATTAAATTATAACAACTTTTACATCTATAAAGTATCCCTTAAAAAATGTGAATAACACGAACAACCTGAATGGTTTTGGGAAAAATATGTGCAATTTGAACAATATTTTATCTCAGTTCATCAGTTACACATGTGCATTACAACGTACAGATTGCACTGGATCTACAAATACACAAAACATTTAGTAACAGGCAGAATATTGTTAAAATGTTTGAGTTTGGAACTAAAATGAGCTTGACGCCCTTGACCCTTAATATCGTCAGTGTAATTTTTGCACTTGGCAAATTCATCCTACGGGCCATAGTGGACCCTTTGGAGGGCTGGTTTTGGCCCTTGGGCCACATGTTTGACACTTCTGTTGTAATGCAACTTTCTATCAGACTTCTGTGTTGTATGGGCAAATTAGTTTTCATTCATTTCTGCCCTAACAAATTGTGTAAGACAGAGCTTTTCATACTCTCAGAAAAAAGTTGATGTGTGTGTGTTAAACATGTTATAGCTCCATGAATGATTTATATGAAACAACAAACAGTGTGATTTCAGTTCAGTGTGATAAATAAATAAACTAGAGCTTCATCTCGTCATAAACTTGCTCTGTTTCCAGCAGCGTGTCTGTAACACGCCTCAGACTCTGGAGCAGAAAGTTTTGTTTACACTCGCATGAGACTTGGCAAGACTTGACTTTTCCACTGAGAGTGGAGATGAGAGATGCTCTCAGTTTAGAGAGGAGGAATCAGTGTATTGGTATATTAATTTTTATTCTCAAATTGTGACATTTCTATTTAACTAAGGAACAGGATGTCTGCTATTAGTTTTTTTTTTTTTTTATCTAATCTCTTACATTTTGAATCTTCATCCATCTGAGTGAATATTTGTCACTATACCTTATACTGCACTTAGACACAGCATGGTAAAATTAACCAAAAATTATCTCCACGTGAGAAAAGATTCATTGATTTCTTGGGAGGAAAAATTGACTTATTTTAAACTTAACACCACTTAAACGTCATTTACAGTTAGATGGGAGGCCTTTAAGGCCTTCATACAAGAATAAATTGGAAAAGCACTCGGAGAGCACAGACTTCCGCCAAGGCAGATCAGCTCCCCATCACCCCCCAAATTTTATCATTTGTTCCTTGTGCCAGTATCAACATTTCCTGAAAATTTCATCCAAATCCGTCTATAACTTTTTGAGTTCTCTTGCTAACAGACAGACAGACAAACAAACAAACAAACAAATCCCAATGAAAACATAACCTCCTCGGCGGGGATAATTACAAGCAATACAAGCAAGAAAGCAAAAGAAACACAGGAAAAATGTAAAATCTGGAGGAAAAAAAATCAGTGTACTTTGTAAGTAGGCCAAAATATTACTCAAATCTTTAAAGAATCACTAATACTTAGAGCTCAGTACAATGAGAGAACATGTGAAAAAGCTGCAGTCAATCTACTGAAGCTAAAACAACCATATTACGATCAAAGGGAAAAGCCGAGCAGATGCCTCACTTATTAAACAACAGGAGTCAGAAAGAGAAAATATTAATATCGAGGATACTAATGGAAACATTACAGTGGACCCGATGAAAATTAATAAAGCATTAAAAATTTTATAGGAAAAATGATGTCCACAAAGATGCACTTCAATCTAGGAATGTAGTTACGATGCTTCTATTGTTGCTGTATTTTCAAGGGGGCATCATAACCGCTGCTCAGTAAGTCTCAGTTTCTGGGGTAAGATAAATGACACTGCCGCTGCCCCTCCTGTACCTGCACTGATAGATGAGAGCAGGAGAGCTGTGTTTAAATGTGTCTCAGTCAACACTGTTAGGCCTGTGTAAACAGCAGTACATTGATCAGCCTGTATTCATGATCAGCACGTCTCTGCCTGCACTGGATTAGTCAACATACCGACCCATCTGTTTGCTCCACTGTAAACTGAAGCCAAAGTCAATGCCAAAGCCTAATTGGAATACTACACACTGTTTCAGTAAGGGCATGGAAACACATGGGCATATATATAATTCTAATTTTATTGGACTAAAAAGTCTTTCCAAATGAATATTGTTGTACTGGGTTTCAGTAGTTTTACAGACAGTTATCAAGAATTAATTGGATTCTTTTTAGAGCTACACAACAGATCATTTGAGCATTGACATTGCGATGTACGTGTGCGCAATAGTCACATCACAGGTCCTGCAATGTAAGAGGCAAACGAACTCAACGTGTTCTCATTTAATTTCAGCCTGGGTACCTGATACACATTGCACGCAGCGATCCACCAATCACAATCATTCTTAATTCGTTTGGAGTTGCTGGTAACAACATTGAAAAATGAGCAACAATAAAGAGAAAAATAAATGAAGACTTGGTGCCAAAAAGAAAAGCAACGTCAGTTATCTGGAATTATTTTGGCCACAAGAAGGATAATACTGAAACATGTTCTGTGTCGACAGTGCCTTGCACCTGTTGCCACAACGAGAGGAAACAACAAATTTGTTTGACCATTTACGTCAGCACCACACAGCGGATAAATCCTCCAGAGTATTTTTTCATATCGCAACATATATCGCAGGGTTAAAAAAAAATCACAATGTCAGTTTTTTCCAATATTGTGCAGCCCTAATTCTTTTCCTTGATTTTACATGAATTTGGCTTAAGACTCACCCTCAATAAGGTGTACCCAAGCCATTTCATACATCATAAGTACCACCAAGTCTGGCCGTAGCATAAGGCAGTGATTTTCAACCTTGGGGTTGGGACCCCACGTGGGGTCTCCTGCAATTCAAATGGGGTCGCCTGAAATTTGTAGTCATTCATAAATATATGGTGCGTTGAGAGAGACAATCCTAATATATGAAAGACATGACAAACTGAAGCTGAAACTGAAACTGAAGCACTGTGGTACTGTTTATGTTTTAAATGTTCATTGTGGTCAGTTTAAGATGCTGCAGCTCTTTCATAATTCATAGTTTGAGTTATTGTTTTTTTTAGTATTAATTATCAGCCTTGCAAATCCAAGCTGGACTGACTGTACATATCCTGACCAAGAAAAATAACATTCTCACTTTGTGCAGTAATCTACACCTGGCTTTTCTGCCTCCGTCCATAATAATATACATTATATAGACTAAATGTCGTCTAAAATTAACACTTATTTGCAACATAGTATAGCAAACTACTGCGTGATCAAAAACAAATTAATTTTAGCAAAAAAAAAAAAAAAAGTCTCTGTTTTGAATGTCTGGGGTTGCCAGAAATTTGTGATGTTAGAGTGTGGTCACAAGCTAAAAAAGGTTGGGAACCACTGGCATGAGGAGTTATGAAACAGGTTGCAAATTGGTGTTAACAGTCTATAATTTAACTTTAAACCTGCAGAAATCTTATTTTAATATTCCACAAAGTGAGAAAGATAGAGCATGCAAAACGAACATCAGAATCATTTTTATTGCCATGTAAGTAAACAGGGTTCACATTACTAGGAATTTGCTTCAGTGGTTTGGTGCATACATAGAACATGGAGTAGGGAACAAGCACGCAGTAAAAAATAAAATAAAGTAAGATAAAGTTTCAAACTATACAATATACAGTGTGGACAAAACCAATGGGTTTGAGTGAGACTATAACGGTACCGGTTAGGGGTCTGTGCAAATAATTAACAGTAGTTGTTTTTCCATTGGACATCTGCGCAAAACTTTACTGATATTTACTAAATGTTGGAAAAACAGAAGTGCGTAATGTCGGTTTTTCCATTAAATCACAAATGCGATTTGTTTATTTATTATTGCGAAATGAGACGAGAAGTCATTCCATAAACATGGTGGCGAACATAAATATTGTGTTGATTTACAGATATATTCATTATTATTATATATTACCCCTCTATCTTGTTCTAAATTAAAAATGATTCAGTTTCCGGGTGTGTCCACACATACCGCACTATGTTTCTTTTAAAAGTCTTCTTCTTTGCTTGTTCTGTCAACATCCGTTTGTTTTGTTTTTTTCTTAAATTCATGTGACTCTAGTTACGGAAAAAGGTCTTTCCATTGCAGTTTTGCCTGGTATACCAATTGCGCTACGCCTGAAAAACCACCTCTTGCCAACACAAAAACTTTCAATCAAAAAACAAGGGTTTGAGCGAAATTATTGTTTTTCCATTTGGTACATTTTTATGCACAAGTTATATTTGCACAATTTGAGGGTCAATGGAAAAGCGACTAGTGTAATCTTAATCAGCAGATGGATACAATGACAGTGCAGTGTATTTGGTGTTGGTGTTATTAAGAGTTCAACATAAAGCCTACGTTGCTGTAAATCCAATATCACTATTCTTACAACTCATCCAAATCAATAAATCTAAAAAAAAGAAAACGAAAAATTAAAAAGTTTGAAGCGTTGTTCAGCAGTGTACTCACACAATAACAAGTGCGAAGCTGCCAGGTGAAACCCCTTGTCAGTGAATATTAGGCTGATGCCACTGACAGCCTCTCATCTCTCTGAGCACCACAGAGGTATGGACGACGCCGGTTGGCAAGGCAGCGGCCACTGTGTGGAGCAGAGAAAAGAGAGAGAGAGAGTGACAGAAACGGAGAAAAAGAAGGAGCGGTAGAGAGAGGCATCGAAGCGTGGAGGGCAGCTGCATTGTATCACCCCATTTTAGCCCATTACACTATGTATGGGGGCCTTTTTCCCCCTCTTTTGCATGGTAATTATTTTCCAGCCCAAAGGTAGCTGCAGGCAACGTCAGCCACTGCGTCAGGGCCCACTGCATTAGCCGGCCATTGCATTATTTATTTGTGCGCGGGCAGCCGGATGGATACCCCAAATCCGCAGAGACTCGGGGGGCCTCTCAATGTCACCTCGTGCATTGTGGGAGGCAGTTGTGGCCGCTTGGACTTGCACTAAGAAAAGCTTAGGCTGAGAGTGGCTCAAGGGCAAAATGCTATCTTGGCGTTGGGGGACACGTGAGTGGGAGTAGTAGTTAGGTGTGTAATGTATTCAGAAGCGGGTCAGAGGTTTAGTAACTGCCCTCGCTTATGCAAGAGTCAACTGTGTAGGGTTTATTGTGACCATGGATGACCATCTAAGGGGTCCTGTAGGACATCGGTGAGTACCAGTGTAGTAAAAAGTATTAATAGAGGGTCATAGTTCATACCGCCTAAAGGCTTTCTGTGTAGCTATACTGTCGATGCTCTAATGCAGTTCTTTGCCCCTGGGTATCATAGGTAAATAGATCTGATTTCAGTGCAGGGGCTGCTTTTACATTATACCAGTCTCCCTTGTGTATCAATAAAGGGTTATTACACCCAGGTACCAGTGGGCTGGGTAAGGTCACAACATGTCAGACTTAGGCGGCGAGATAGAGCGACACAGCTGAATGATCATGACGTTTGGGAGGTAATACCCCGGTGTCCCTTTCTGTACTACAACACACACACTGACACACACAGTGAAGCGCCCACACACACCGCTCTGTCGGACATGAACCCCCCTGACCTGTCAGCCCCGGCCAATCGCATCGTAGCGCCCCGGAATGACAGCTGAACCACTGTCCCTGTCATGGCTCCTCAGTGTAGGAACACACACATACACACAAACAAACAACACACACATGCCAGTACATATCCCCTACAACAGCGGTCTAACATCAACATCAACTCCCACCGGCCCCCCTCGGATCTATCTCTCCCTCCCCGCTCTCCAGTCGGCTCGACCTCACGAGATGCTCAGACAGTCTCGTGACATGACAGTGACAACATACTGATGCTCCGGAGAGCATGCACAATGCTGTCCACTTCACCCTGCACTGCACAACCCTGTCTCCTGTCTTCGCCGCTGACCCTTTGAGGGAGAAGATCCGTGTTTCCTTGCCTCGAACTTTTTTTTTTTCACCAAGGCAAGAGAGAAACAAACACGGATGCACAACAAATTTCCAAGGTTAATATTTTATAAGTTTTCAGTTGTTTGGAGTTTGGAAGATTCAAGATTGGATAGTTTTCCCTCTCATATAACTTATTGACTCTCAGGTCAACCTGTTTGCCAGAATAAATGTTGCAGGAGAGCTATGCTACGTCTGTGAGAGTTACATTATATTTCTATAGCAACATACAGTATATGTATAAGGTCAGATTTTGGAAACAAAAAAATCACCCCGTGTCAACATTTCTAGACAGGTGTTGTTCAGCAGCTTTGTAGAAGAGCAGCTTTTCATCTATAGTCGCTTTTCCATTGGACATCTGCGCAAAACTTTACCGATATTTACTAAATGTCAAAAAAGCAGAAGTGCATAATGTCGGGTTTTCCATTAAATCACAAATGCGATGATTTGTTCATTTATTATTGAGAGATGACACGAGAAATCATTCCATAAACATATTGACAAACGTAAATATGGTGTTGATGTACAGATACATTCATTATTATATATTACCCCTCTATCTCGTACTGAATTAAAAAACGATTGGGTGTCCTGGTGTATCCACACATACTGCGACATGTTTCTTCTTCTTTGCTTGTTGTAACGTACTGTATGTCAACATCCGTTTTTTTAATTCACCTGACTCTAGTTGCAAAAAAAGGTCTTTCCATTGCAGTTTTGCGTGACATACCATTTGCACTACACCCGAAAAACCACCTCTTGCCAGCGCAACAACTATTAATCGAAAAATGAGACTTTTGGCGAAATTGTCGTTTTTCCATTGGGTAAATTTTTATGCGCAAGTTATATTTGTGCAATTTGCGGGTCAATGGAAAAGCGACTTATGTCTCAGGACTCATGTTCATATGATATTAGAAGATCTGGTTAACCTCAACACTCTACAAGGCACACAACAACCTACTTCCACCCTGCATACAGGAGCTGTGCTCAATCAGAGTCCAAGTCCAACCTTAGGGGGACCAGTATGTTCAAGAAATCAAAGGCAAGGACCAACACAGAAGGCAAATGCATATCTGTAACTGGAATAAAATTATGAAACAACCTTGTTAAACAATTAAAAACATGCACATCAGTCACCACCTGTAAAAGGATGTTTAAAACTAAGATATTCAGTACATATAAAATATTAGGATAAAATAAGACAATTATCAGTAAAAATGTAAGATTTTGCTTAGATTACATTATTTATTTTATTTGTATTATTATTTAAAACTGTACCATCTTATTATCTTGTTTTGTTTCTGCAACTTTCCTTCTTGTAAATAGGCATGAATAAGCTGTTGCTTCAGCCTACGCCATTTCGCCCATGTTTAATATAGAAATCCAAACTGTACGTATGTATATATCATGTTTTGTTAAATGGACGAATAAATTACAACTACTACTACTGTGTATTTATACTGTACCTTCATTATTATTATATTTGGTCTTTGAGAACAGCTTGTTAAGAGTTATAGTAGGATACCAAATCTTAGTTTAATACAGAATAAATGACAAGTTTGAACAATAATCATTTACATTCTGCAGCACTTGTGTGCATAGTGAAATGAAATAAATAAATAAATACTTTGAAACATCTAAAAAAAAAAAAAAACATTCAAAGTTATGATCCATCCAGCACCAATTGCTAGATACATACATTCTGAACTAAAGTTATATTAGAATTACAGTGTTTAACCTACTATGTTTATATGCAAAATTTAAGGATTTTTATGCTTATGTTTCGACGCTGAGTTCAATTTAGTCACAATAAAAATTACTCCCAATGTATTTAAAGCAAATATTAATCTTTTTCTTACATAAACCAAAGTGTTCTTATGATACAAACCTGTAATCCTACAGGAGTCTGGATGCAAACTTCCTAGATTTTGTACACCATCATCAACTCCAGCAAGTTCCCACCTATTGAGTGAACACACACACAAAAAAAAGTAGTGAATCCCTCAGTGACAAATTACATTAAGATTATATGTGTGTGTGGTTTGTAGAAATGTATAATGACATCAATTTATTCTGGTGACTGGGTTGCTCAGATATGTATTAGATGAAGTATTAACAGTTATTTATAGATAGATGGATAGATACATAGATAATGACAGAAATGAGAAGGGAAGACAGTGAAAAAGTCAGTGATAGAGATAGTTAGACTTTACCCCGGCGCCCGGCATTCTCCATAATGGGAGCTGACACTGCTGAAGCGACCCGGATGGACGGAGGGGAGGACCAGAGTATTGCAGGCGGCAGACCTCCCAATTATTTTTCTGGCTGATAAGTGCTGCTGCTTGTTTAAGGCTGCAGAATGGATGGACAGATGAGATGGAGAGAAAGAGAGAGAGAGAGAGAGAGAGAGAGGGGCTGAAGGATGGAGGAGGAGGAACAGAGGGGATGGAGCTGGGGTTGGGCTGTATGGCTGACAGGTCTTGATCTGGCAGGATGGCTGGCTGTCACACACAACTTAAGACAGTGTTTTTCCCCAGGGCTTGTACATACACACTCATACACACACACACACACATATGAACATAGTTACACATGTAGCAAAACACATTTGCAAACACGTCATAGCACACGCTGTTTACATACCCAATACTGTATGTATAATAATGATCCAATGACTGCACTGGAACATGTAATTGTTGCCGTTAATCTTGTCAAATGTCTTTTACAAATACTGCAGAACCTGTCTCATCCAAACTGTCCAAGAAACACCAAGTAAGACAGAAAATCGGTTTGGACAGATTTTCTGTTGGTTTCTATTTAAAAGGCCTTTCGTTGCTGCAGTTAAATTCCTGATGCAAATGAAAAAAATCAAGCTTTTTTGTTCATTACACCAGTTTTGCTGTTCTAAACTTCAGATTTGTGTTGTAAACCATAAGAAGCACAGGTTATATAAATATTAGGGCTGTCAAAATGAACGCATTAACGCAGATTAATCCATCAGCATGATTAATCTGATTAAAAATTTTAATGCAGTTAACCCAAGTGCAGTGCAGAATGACTCTGAACGTCTGTGTCAACGCATATGGGATAGTTTGTCCAAGTAGAGTTAGCATCGCACATGAACAAATGGGCAGTTGATCTGGTAGTGACAGGCAGCAGAACCAACCAATAAAGATGAAAGACGCTTAACAGCACATTGGTCCTCTGGATGGAAATATGAGGACAAAAAAACAAGATGGAACAGTTGTTTCAAGTTGTTTTGTTAAATCTGTTGAAGGTGTTTAATAAACATTTAAAGTGCATATATATTCCTTTCTTTCTTGAGTCTGTTTGCTCATGCAAAATGAAACGTGATTAATATAGATTAAAAATACATTATATTTAATTGTGATTAATCAAAATGAATCCACAGCAACCCTGTGATTAATCTGATTAAAAATTTTAATCATATGACAGCGCTAATAAATATACATGAAACTGCAGTAAAAGTTACACTTGTTATATCTTCTGAACCTATGTAAGTACAAGTAAAGCTGTCTACATTAGAGGTATAAGAAAATGTTGGTACACTTGCTATATTTTCTGACACTGTATTGATTCCCAAAAACAGATCATGCAAAGAACAACAACTCATCCACTATTTCACAGGTGCCAAACATGCGGCCCGGGGGCCAAATCTGGCCCGTCAAAGGTTCCATTCTGGCCCGCGGGATGAAAGTGCAAAAATAAACCTGAACAGTCCAGGTTGTCAAAATCATTTTGGTTCAGGTTCCACATACAGACCAATGTGATCTACAGTAAAAAAAAAACAACACAATAAACCCATAAATAATAACTACGAACTTTCTTTGTGAAAAATTATGTGGAAAAAATTTAAGTGAAAAAAATAACGTGAAAATATTTACATTTACAAAACTATTCTTTCACAGTTAAATGCAAATAAATACATAAATAAAAACTAAGATGAACAACCCAAAATGTGCAATTTTAACAATATTCTGCCTGTTACTAAATGTTTTGTGCATTTATGGATCCACTGTCATCTGTAGTTGTGTTAATAATAAGAGATGTAATATTGTAGAAATTGTTCAAATTTTAGTTCCAAACTCCCAAATTTTAACAATATTCTGCCTGTTACCAAATGTTTAATTAACACTGTGTGTAATGTACATGTATAAATAATAAGTCGAGGCATAATAGTGTTAAAATTGCACTAATTTTTCAAATGAAATTTCAGTTTTTTCAGATTATTCACATCTTTTTTGTAAAATGTAAATATTTTCAGAATTTAATTGGGTTTTTTTTGTACTAAAACAAAAATAAAAACTTGGATTTGTCATTATTTATAGGTTATTAAGTCATTATTTTACTGGTCTGGCCCGCTTCAGATCAAATTGGGTTAAATATGGCCCCTAAACCTAAATGAGTTTGACACCCCTGCACTATTTCATCCATATTATTTTCACACTCTGGTTACCAAAATACAGTTAGAAAATGGTAAACAAAAGAACTTGAGGTGATTATAGTATTTTTTAAAAAAAATACGAAAATCACCTTTTTAATATCCCATATTTGTACTGAAATAATCCTATTCATATTTGTCATAATCAACTTCAGTTCTGAGTGTTCAGCATGTGATTTGTTCTGGATTTAAGATTCTAGTGTCCAGGATTAGCTGAAGGCTCAGATGCTTTACAGGACAAGGGAGGAGGCTTTGCCAGACGACAGAGTGCCAAACAAATAATCTATGTGTCTGCGCATATGTGTGTAGGAACAGCCGAGCGCAGCTGCATATGCTTGAAGGGCTCCATCCCGCCCCTTTTCACCAGCGTTTTTGAACAGGAACAGAGCTGTAACAAGCACAAAATGAAGACTAAGAGCACTGAGCCGTTAGAAAAGGAAGACACTCTCATTTGTTCCAGGATGCTGTGTGTTCGCACTCATGGAGGCTTGTGTGTGTGTGTGTGTGTGTGTGTGTGTGTGTGTGTGTGTTTGTAATCCATCAGAGAGCAAAGTTATATTCACAATTATGAATTCTGGGGGAAAAAAATAATGAAGTTTGAAGACAATTCATTCAAAAATAATGCCTTTTAGAAATAATTATGCATTTATGAGATAATTACATCCTTCCGATCAGTGATATTTCACATTAGAGAAATTGTTGCATCAATCATATCAGGCCAAATCACTCAACAGCCATTCTTTAGTGTCAGCTCCTGTCTAAACAGCCCTGGTATCTGTGTCCTGACAGCCTATAATTTGCCTCATGTTAGCTCAAATGAACACCATAATAAGGGTTATCCAATTCACGCTAAGTGTCATAATCTGGGGCTGAGTGGCTGTAATACAGTGGTGTCATGGCTGTGCTGTTAATGCCTCAGTGATCACCTCAGCTCCTAACATGGCCCACAGCCAGGAAAAAAGTGACTAGTGTCATACGTGCCACACCGGCCTGTTTAATATATGTCATATCAGACACTAAAACCTATGGCGGTTTCTCACTAGACATAAATCTTGGTCTTCTAGTAAATTTATAGGTATCATTTATCGTAAAAGTATTTTTTTCAAGTAAAACAGAAAACAATATATATGTCATACTCTTTTAACACATACACAGTAGTGGCTTTTCCACTGGACATCTGCGCAAAACTTTACCGATATTTACTAAATGTCGAAAAAACAGAAGTGCGTAATGTTGGTTTTTCCATTAAATCATAAATGTGATGATTTATTATCGCGAGATGATACAAGAAGTCATTCCATACACATGGCGACGAATGTAAATATGGTGTTGATTTGCAGATACATTCATTATTGTTATATATTACCCCTCTATCTCGCACCAAGGTTGTAATAGTTTTGGATTTTTCATTATAGTTTACTTTTATTTAGTTTTGACTTTTTTTTTTCCTCTAATTCAGTTAGTTTAATTAGTTTTTAGAGCAGTTTTTTTTTTAGTTTTTATTAGTTTTTGTTATTTTCTAAATGCATAGTTTTAGTTTAGTTTTATTTTTTTATATATCTTTTCTCTTCTTCTCCGTCATATTCAAATAAATCCCATACAGGATTCTGCTGCTTTCTCCCAACTTTAGTCTCCATGTTTTCAGGTAGAGTGGGGATGAAAAGACAACTCTAAACGACAAGTGACGAGAAGTGACGGACCCTTAAATATCACATGGTGCTGCTAGCTAAAATTGCTTGAGGGAAATAAATCAATTTCGTATCAATCTGACATTGACAAAGACGAAAACGAAGGGAATTTTATCCATAATTTTTATACATTTTAGTTTTCGTCATTTCGTTAGTTTTCGTTAACGATATTAGCCTTGTCTCGTACTAAATTAAAAAATGATTTGGTTTCTTGGTGTGTTCACACATACGGCGACATGTTTCTTCTTCTTCTTCGCTTGTTATAACGCACATCAACATCCGTTTTTCAAATTCACTTGACTCTAGTTGCGACTAAAGGTCTTTCCATTGCAGTTTTGCGTGATATACCATTTGCGCTACACCCGAAAAACCACCTCTTGCCAATGCAAAAACTTTTAATCATTGTCATTGTCAATTGTCATTTGTAAATAAGAATCTGTTCTTTACTGCTTGTTTGGGTAAATGAAGGTTAAATAAATAAATAATCGAAAAATGAGACTTTTGGCAAAATTGTCGTTTTTCCAAAAACTTGTAATCAAAAAACGAGGGTAAATTTAAGGTAAATTTTTATGCGCAAGTTGTATTTGCGTAATTTGAGGTTCAATGGAAAAGCGACTACCGAGAACTTTTCTCCAACATTTTCATTTTCTCACCTCCTTTCTCAGCAGTAAAGAAAAAGAAAGTGCAAGCAAGAAACCCTGAGTTTTTAGTCTTCTTTACAAATCACACTGTGTATTCTTCGCAGCTCCTTTCATTAACATTTTTGATATTCTTTATTCAATGCCCAAAAGGAATTTTTCTTTTGCCTGGTTGGGGTGCAGCTTCAGCAAGTTTTTAGTGCTCCCGGAGTGGATAAGGGTTAAGAAACTATCATACAGGCATGTTTCAACATGTGGTGTATTGAGGATCAAAACTGAATCCCCCCTGGGTGAAAGAATGTTGCGGTTACCTACCAACTTCACCTATTGTATATATAGACCCTTTCTTTCTATGTACAAAAGCCACTGTGGGATACTGGGCTGTGCAGTTGCGAGGTCCCCCTAGTGAGGAAACCTTTATGTGTGCCTTCTCTCAAGCAAGAGTGGCTCATTTTGCTTTAATTACAGTAAGTACAGCAGACCCCCCAGGCTTGTTTAAACAGATCAACCAGCAGAAGAAAGAAGAAAATGCTAATTAGTCCCATAATGTTGCTGACCACGCAGGTTCCTTAGCACTGCTGAGTTTTATTGACATAAGAAGGACAATAGGAATCTGTATTCAAATGACTCGCTTCACCCTGTGTTTGTAGTCTTGGTCTTACAGTTAGACCTTTTTTTTCCCCGTTTTAAAACTAGGTTTGTTACACAGTGCAGTTGTGATATTTTGTAGAGAGTTGTGTCTGCTTCTGCCTGTTTGGTTTCAGGGGTGTCAAAGCTTGCGGGACTTGTTTTACACGTGTGAATATTGAAAAAGATGTAGGTCCGTTTTCAGGTCTACGTGTTTGTGTTCATGCAACTCCTCGTCCACAACTTTAGTGCAATGCAGAAAGCGTCTAATGCATTCCATGTTTCTGAGCCAAGCCGCTGTATGTGTATGTGTTTGGAAAAAGAGAGGGGGGGGGAGTCAGAATCAGGATCAATACTATTGACCTGTTTACCTTGGTGCCGAGCATACGGGCCAGCTCTCTGGTTTAGCACTTGAAACATTAAAACCAGACTATTAGTAATACTTTGGTCCTTCTCTTTACTGATTGGAAGACCTGCACTGGGGCAGTCCTACTAACAGACATGAGGAGAGGGGAGCGAGGATGGGGCTGGGTTGGTGTTGGGGAGGGGGGGTTGAGACGTGGAGGGAAAAAGTGGGGGTTAAAGAAAGAGGGAGAGAGACCCTGAATCTAATCCTCTTGACTTAAAGCCATCGGGTTTTGCCGATGTCTCGCCGCTCGCCTCAAGACCTGATGTGGTCACTCAACCCTATCGAGCTGCAGGGCATTGTGGTCCGTCCGTCTCTGCCATACTCACCCCCCCCCCCCCAACCCCCGCCCTCCCACCCTCAGGCGCTTTTGTGCTCTCCGCTTCCCACCTCCACCCCCCCTCCTCTTTTTCTCTCTCTCTCTCTTTTCTCATCCTCCTCTGCTCCACCATAACAGAATTTCTTTAAATGCTTAATTTTTCCCCCCTTTGGCTTCCTTTTTGCAAGCGCCCTCTCACTTGTTTGTCCATCGATTTTTCATCCCTCTTCAGCCACTGCCCCCCTCCGCCTCCTTCCTGTCCTCCTCCTCCTCCTCCCTCACTTCGCCCCCCTCCACCCCCCAGCTCTTCGTCTGACTCTCCCCAGTCTCTCCCTGCTCTCCACTGTTGATGCAAACTGATTTATTTATTTATTTTAAGCTTGTTGCCCAGGTAATTTGTGGCAGGTAATGACTTTCAGTGAATCTACTTTGCGCTCTTTGAATTCTTTTTCCGACCTTTGCATCATCCAGTCCTATCTCCCTGCACATCCCCTTTGTCCCATTTGCTCTCGTACTTTTTTCCCCCCCCTATTTTCCTCATTCACCATCTCTCTGTCTCTCATCCTCTCTCTCTCCTTTCTGCTCTCTGCCAGTGTATTTTTAATTCCCCCAGATATTGGAGGTGTGCAGCGCAAGCGTACGTATGTGTGTGTGGCTTTGTGTATATGTGTGGGTTAGCCGAGCAGAATGTCTCTGAAGCCCACCTGAGGCGGTGATTGACACCTGGCCCTCTACTGTGGAGGCCTCTCACTCCTGTTCTACTCATTTCCCACCAACTCCCCTCTGTTCTTCCCCTCCTGCAGCCATCCTTCTTGTGTCCATCAGGGTATTGGAAGAACACCTGAACTCTCTGGGAGTTTGGGGGAGGGAAGGAAAAGTACATGAGGTATGAGGGAGCAGAGGCTAAAAGATTTGCCTAAAATAATTTGGTGGTCCTTTGCTCCTTTTCCTGGCTGTTCTCGGAACAATGATATCAAATGAGCATTTGGATTCAGGAGGCAAAGCTAAAGCAGTTCTTTTTTTCTCCCACGAAAGGATCCTTGCATCTCGTTAGCTGCAAAGGTAGGGCAAAGAGGGTGATTTGGGGTGCTGCGTGTTTGTGTCTACGAGTGTGTAGCTGGGTGAAATCTCAAGAGGGGTTCCTCTCCTGCCACATTTCCACCTCCACTCCTCTATCTCTTTCTCTCTCTTTCTGTCCCTCTTTCTATCTTTTCCCTCTGTCTCCTTCCTCCTTTCTCCTTCTCCTCCACTGCGGCCCCAGTAGCATTGCTCTATTAGTATTCATAGGGGGGGTAAAAAGGCTTCTGGCTGCTCCCCTAGCCAGCTGGCATACTGGTGCAGGCTTTAGAGCTGAACTGGACACTTCCAGAAACAAGCAGCAGGTACTGGGAAGGAAACAAGGGTCGGATTTACAGTAAAATTGCAGAATATTAAGCTTTAACTGTAAAAACCTTGATTTGCTGTATCTTACAACATACATTACTGCTTCTACTATATATATATACATATATATATTACTTTATTCAAAGGGAGGCACTGTCACCCGCTCTTGATTGCACACAAACTTATTCAATAAACAAATGCTTTCAGCAAAAATCTGCAGTATGGTACTCACATTTTATTATTTGAAGGACAATAAAGCAAGAGGATTAAATTGCACACTGTGAACAAACATACATCTCACTTTTGTTTCATAATCAAAAAACAATAAAAGTTTAGCACACCGTGTTTTCTTGCCACTTCGTATTAATGCAAAAATAAACTATGATTTCTCACAGTGATGCTTCTTCCACTGAGACCTTTGAGCAAAATTAGAAATGTATTTTAATACAGACGAGGCATTAAAGAAAGAGCCGCATTAAATGTCTTCAACTTAAAGGAAGAGCGGGGGTTGTAAGAACTGATGGTGTGTGATGGGCAGGTGTCAGTGTGTGGAAACCAGCTGCCAGGTCCCTCCAGGAGGGGACAGTAGAGAGCAGGGAGACTGTATCCACCTCCTGTTTGACCACAAGGAGGAGGGAGAGGAGTAACAGGAACATCTCACAGTATCCACCAAGAATCACATAGTTAGAGCAGAGATGTGGGAACCAGAGATAAATATTTTAAATGAGCATATAAAAATGCCTAATGAAATAAATTGTAAAAGGATATCTGGTAAGTTTTAAATAAAAAATTAAAATGGATAAAAGGCACTTGTGGTCACACATACTCACACATACTCCGGTGCTTGCTTCTGGCATAATCCAGAGGTCAGGGCAAAATTCATCTCCCTTAATCATGCAGATGAACATGACCTTGGCCGGCCTTGGCACCCGGTCACATCAGCACCCTTATCCAGCCTTGCTTTGCATCTCTGATTGTGTTAAATCATGTTTCCCTATCATCAGCAGACACCGGATGGACAGCATCCCTCTCTAAGCACATCCAGAAAGGGATAATTGCCAAGACCTTTAAAAGCCTTTCAGAAGGAAACAGGAAAATCAACATAATTCAGATGAAGGGGAATATTGGAGACGTAAAGTAAAGTACGCTGGGCAATATTGGGCGCAGAAAAAAAAAAAAAAAGCGATGCAAGAGTTTAAAAACGGTGGGTCCTTGGCATTATTATGATGATGCGTTTAGCCATGCAGAGTGGGCCAGCCCACTGGAGGGCCCCTAAATGAAGAGGCTGACCTTCAACAAGCCCTCTCTCTGTTCATTAGCCACGTGGTGCTTATCTACAATAACACTGCTGAAGTGAATATGAGGCCAGCGGGCCCGGCCAAAGTCAATGATGCACTACAGGTGGAAAGATGAGTGTCTGAATTTAGCTTAGGGTGCTGAACTCTTGGCCTGTTACCCCGGTAGACCCCAACCTCCACAAAGCCCTGTTCCAAAAAACAAAAAAAGACAACAACAAATAGAATATCAGTTCAATTTTAGAGTTGTTTACTAGTAAAACTGGAGTGATCGTATAGCCACAGTATTTGTAGAAACCTCACATTTCTCCCTTTATTTTCACCTTTAATATATAAACACAGCCTTAAGAACTTCAGAGAACATGATTAACCCTTGTATGGTGTTTGGGTCTGTGGGATTTCTGAGAAATTTTTCAGAATTCAGAATAATAATAAAAAAAATATATATTCG
Organism: Sphaeramia orbicularis; assembly: GCF_902148855.1. Classification (NCBI taxonomy): domain Eukaryota; kingdom Metazoa; phylum Chordata; class Actinopteri; order Kurtiformes; family Apogonidae; genus Sphaeramia; species Sphaeramia orbicularis. Next base: position 41,920,493 of record NC_043972.1, on the reverse strand, counting down.
ACCTTAATTTTTAATATTTTTTTTCCCAGTGGCCCTAATCCGCTTTCATACATAACTTGTTTATATTATACAGTATTAAAAAAATTTAAAAAAATTTAAAAAATAAAAACAAGTAACACTTTAATTTATAAAAGTGATCTAGCAAAGGCAAAAGGTAAATATTAAACATATACGCTTTTTATGTTGATTGTAATTGGGATGAAGTAAACATCTGTTGAGTATTTTAACATAAAATTGTTTGATTATGCTGAATTAAAAACCCACAAATGCAGCGGGACCACCCCACCCATGAACACGGGCTGAATAACAAAAATCTGAACACCACACAAGGGTTAAAACAGTGCACACAACCAGGCACATAGGTAAAAAAAAACACAAACAAACCATAGTTTCAGAAGATTTAAAAATGACAAAAGAGGAAACAGTGAAATCTGAACGACACCTTAAGCGTTCTGTAGTTGAGCTATGCCATTAAAATTTCTGACCACCAGTTTGAGCAGCTCACTTTCCCACTCTGATGTCTCAACTGGGGTCTGCACATAACTGACCATTTACTACCAAAGGACTGTGACAATGAGACACCAGGCTGCTGGAACTCAGTCATATCCAAATGAAATGAAAATGAAAAATTCCTCCTCTACTTCTTGCTTATTTTAAGAAAAGGAGATGCCTGCCTCATAAATTGCCCTCTAAATCCGATGTGTAGTATCTGTACATAGTGATTTGGAGCCAGAATAAAAAGAAAATATGTGCATACAATTTACAAGTAAGTGTCTCTGTAGCGGTATAGGCTGTAAACTACAAAATATAAAAAAAAAATAAGTAAAGACAACAAATTAAATGAAATGTAAAACATGTCTTTAGTTCATGCCATTGCCTGAAAGTGATGATCAACACACAACAAAGTCAGATTATTGTCTGTTTCTTGTTTTCAAATGCAGCTCACATTCATACTTCAGTGTTTGCAGATTGTTATGATCCCTGACCGTGCACCCCAAAAGGACCAAAGAGGTGAGTCACATCTTAAAGAATAGTTTTCCTCTTCTATTTTTTGCTTATTTTCGACAGGAAAAAGTAAAAATCTGCCTGATAAATTGGCCACAAAAATACTGTACGTAGCAATTTGGAGTTGGGGTAAAAAGAAACTACGTGGATAAAATTCCTAAGTGCCAATACACTCAGCAGCAGTGCAGACTACAGGCCGAAAGCTAGCCCTTATAAGGGGGTTGGAAGGGGGGTAAATAGATGAATAAAGAACAGAGAGGGGGAGAGTAGACACAGAGCGTGGTCGATATTGTCAAAAGCGGATGACAGATCTAAAAGAATGAATATTGATCTTTAGGGGGCCTTTACTCAGGCGACCTGTGGGAGGTCAGCCTGTGTAATTAGACCGGAGGAGGTCTACTGCTGGACTGGGGATGAGTCTGGTGTGGAGCTAAGACAGGTGTTGGAGACAGGGTTGTACTTGGACCTTAGAAGTGGACAGTCTGTATGGAAACACAATGATTAAGATTACTAAAGTGAAACTGTGCTTTATCATTGACAAAAACATAGACTTATGAAAAAATAATTTAATTTACTGAAATAAAAATTAAATACCAAAACCAATTAGCTGGCTTGTCTTATGTCTGTTTTGTCCTGTCCTGTCCCTGTACTCTTTCGTCTATATCAGGGGTGTCCAACCCTGGTCCTCGAGATCTACTATCCTGCATGTTTTAGATGTTTCCCTCTTCCAGCACACCTGACGGTCATTATCAGGCTTCTGCAGAGCTTGATGGTAGGCTTATCATTTGAATCAGGTGTGTTGGAAGAGGGATACATCAAAAACATGCAGGATAGTAGCTCTCGAGGACCAGGGTTGGACACTCCTGGTCTATATCCTCCTGAGACCCAGTAAGTAAACATTTTTGCCATTTTACGTTAAATAATTGCCGTAATTGGAAACAGCATGATGCAACAGTTCTGTCAGATACATTTTTAATTTTTTAAATATAATGTCCTTTTCGGTGGACTTTTTTTTTTCTTTTTTTTTTAATTAAAGCTGTGAAACTCATGTCCACTATAAAGGATGAAAATGCATTTCTCAGGAGGGTCTCAGGAGCATATGAGCCCTCCCTCTATGTATATTTATACAAACAAGGAATGGAAGAACATGTGAATATAAAGTTTGAGATTGTTACTTAGACACAAGCTGTAATTTAAAATAAAGAAGGGGTTGGTGGTGGGTTGAAAAAAAAAAAAAAAAATCAAATATCAGTTTTTAGAAACAGCTTAAACAAAAGACCTGATTTCAGACTAAAGTCTCTATTATTACTGAGCTTTTGGTACTGAGCTCTGCTGTGGATTGAGGAATACAGTTCATGATGTGCTAGAATAAAATGCCTTAGTATAATACGGGTTCTTAATAAACAATAACTTGTGTTGTTTGTTGTGCAGTGGTTGCGTTCATCACTAAATTCATTATATATCTAGTATACCTGAAAATCTAAATCTAAAAATAAATAAAAACTAAGCTTTCTCAGAAGAAAAATTATTTTAAAATTACGAGCACTCATAAATCTCACTTAAACTTGATTAAAAGACCAAAAAAAACCAAAAACTAATGGCCATTCAAATCTATAATAAAGGGTACATATAATGACTTGTTTAAACGTTTGTTTTCAGACTACCTCTGCAGTTTTTGTCTGACGCTGATGCTGTATTTTGTCTTTTTTTGGATGAAAAAATTACTGCTGTGCCAGTAGGTTTATGCGGTGGGAACTGAAGTGGCAAATGTGGGCTCAGTACGACATGGATAAGGTGCTGTTTATTGGAGCGGGCTGGCGATGGATTAAAGTCCATACAACCTCAGGCTACAGACGCTGCTCAAACAAGATCCTGCTTCATGATGGCTCTAAACATCTGTTTTCCTGTCTGTCTATCTGTCTTGTGCTCAGTTTGTTTAAATACACACTTGACTCCTTAGTAAGTGCGTGGTATGTAATCATGCACCCTAAAACACATGAATGCACACAACTAGAGAGGCAATCTCACAGCAAGTACACTGATTTTTTTATATATATATACATACATATAGAGATATATATAGATATATATACTCATACACACTTAGATACCTACAAGCAAAGGCCCGTACGCAGTCTAACCCATACACCGCACACACACTCGTGCACACGTTGTCTCTTTATCTGTCTAGCTCTGGATAAATGCGGGCAGCAGAGACTGAGTGTGGCTGTAATCCGTGTATCATTGGCTTTATCCACTGCAGTAGCACTGCTGATTTAGTGCTCCACAGCCTTAGTAATGGGCCCCTAACACACACACACACGCAGACATACAGAGCACACACAGTACACCATGTAGTGCATCCACCCAACATGTTATGTCCCCTCTCAGATGTTACTGCTCACTAGTTGACCCTCAGTTCATACACACATATGCACAGCCTCCCATGTGTACATGTTTATGTAAAAATAAAGAAACACACAAAGCGCGGGAAGCCCTGACGAAACACGCACACACATATCAGCGGTACGGTTGTCACCACCCGGGGACGTCTCATGGTAAGGTGAACTCAGAGTGAACCTGCTCCAAACATAAATAACATCTCTCTCTCATCTCGCCATAGCCCCCCTCAGCCTTTCTTCCTTACCCTCACTCTCCCTCTCTTTCTTTTCTTTCTCTTCAGTCTCTCCCTGCTCCTTCCTTCCACTTTCCCTCACTCTTTCATGTGCGCGACGATACACAAAGTGCGGGCATTAACACAAAGGGATGTTAACGCATTCTGCCGCTCACACATAAACAGAGTTTCAGAAACACCTGAGGTCATGCCTTGATGTACCCTCGCTCGCACACGGCAACTGGATGCCAACATTGGTACAGTCACATCAAAGTGACTTTCAAAAGACTTCAGATCATATTTTATGAGATGATCTTTTCTTGGCCAAAATGCATTTTTATTTTTCATACAGTTTTTTCTAACATGGAACAGCCAAATGAACGTGGACATTGTTTTCACCTGTGTCCATTTGTCTGTCCATGTGCTGTTTATGAAAGTTGGTACATATATTGGCTGAGCATATTGAAAACTCTTGATTTTGATGGACCTAGCTTCTGTCTTAACAACACAGTGAACAAAAAAATCCCCCCTTCCTGTCAAAACTTCACCCTGTTTAAGTCTGATACAAGCTTTGTGAAATTAAGAGCCAACGTTTTTACTGTACAACATACTGCAAGAGCATTCATTCATTCATTCATTCATTCATTTTCTGAACCCCTTTATCCTCACCAGGGTCACAGGGGTTGCTGGCGCCTATCCCAGCTACTGATGGGCAAAGGCGGGGTACACCCTGGACATGTCACCAGTTCATCACAGGGCTGAACATATAGAGACAAAAAAACAATCACGCTCACATTCACAGCTATGGGTAATTTTAGATTAACCAATTAACCTATCAGTGCATGTGTTTGGATGGTGGGAGGAAGCCGGAGTACCCAGAGAGAACCCACGCAGACACGGGGAGAACATGCAAACTCCACACAGAAAGGTCCCACCTCCATCGAGTAGTGTTGGAATCGAACCCAGGACCTTCTTGCTGTGAGGACTACAAGAACATGTTGCAGAAAACTCAATGACTTGCAATATTCCCATATGGTATTCTGTGAATGTTGCACCGCTAACATATAGTAGGGGCAGCCAAAACCTATGATGATATATCTAAGTTATATCGATGTGTTCTAGATCCTCTGATCCAGTTCATTCCTTTACTTTCTTTCCTTTCTTAGTAAATTCCACTGGCATTTCAGTTGAATAACCTCTCAGCTGGCATGCCCATTTTTGCTTATGAAATTTGCACCATGGCAATGTGGCCCTATTGTTTTTCTGTTGCTAGGTAACCCACTTCAATTCCATGATTCTATGATTCTAGGCATAGCAATGTGATTGGCCATTGTGAGGCCATTGTATTCCAAAATTACTAATATCTCCCAAAATATTGGTCCAATCAACATGCCGTTTTCGCTAGTCTTTTCCTTGACCGAAAATACATAAGTATGCCAAACTGCAGCAGTCAGCTCTTTCTGGATTTTGTGTGATGCCCGAGACACACAGAGAGAGTCTACTTCTTTTTTATGATATAGAATGCAGTAATTCACAAAATAGTTATATCATGTGTCATCTAATTTGACTACTTTAAATTACTTTATCTCTGGAAATTCCACACAAATTCAGACTAACATGAAGTTCTGTCACATTTTACATTGATAGATTTGCACATTTCTCTTTTTTTTTTTTTTTTTTTTTAATCAAGGTCTTTTTATTTTTAACTTTCAAATGCAAAACAAGAAACATACAACTTGGAGATGAAACAATTGTATCCAGTTCCTATCCACCTGCCCTCCCACCCATCCCACCCAAGTACTGGACTTTTGTTAAATGTATATACAGCCAGACATAATATACTTGCTTTCAAAAATATATAAATCCCCTTCAAACAAAGTGAACATATATACACACATATATATGTACACATATATACACACACTCGGATATCTCTCTTTTTTTTTTTTAAATCCTACTTTTATATTTCACATTCTTACCTTGTCATACTGTATATCTCTAATTTGCACACATCTCTATTGTATATTGTATATCTGTTGTATTTCTCTTTTCTTCTTTTAATATATGTCTGTGTTTTATTGTGTTTTATATAGTTGCATAGTGCACTGTTGCTGGCAGAGACCACCTGTAACTTTGTTGCACAATCTGTGTATTGACAACAAAGTCTATTCTATTCTATTCTATTCTATTCTATTCTACATTCACTACCTTCAATATATGTTTTATTCATGGAGTTTATGAAAAAATGCAAACTCTCTTTATCCTGCGATAAAGAGTGCAATTTACAACACACTAATGTGCCTGTGGCATCACATGATATACAGAATATCATCACATGGCACTGCCTTAACACACCTGAAATCAGACACTTTAGTCCGTATTCCACAGCAGTGAAGTGTTGCAAATAGCAGGTGCACAGGGTTCGCATCCGCTTGTTTCTGTAACGTCCTACCTCTAAATAAAACACCCAGGAACACAATCAGTGCACACAACGGAACATCTATCACTAATAACCTACCAACCTTCCCATGTTTATTGCTATTTATATCAGAGAATTCTCCCCTTCCCCCTCTTTACTGCTGTTGGTCTCTCTCTTCTGTCCCCCTGCTAGCACTTCCTGTTAACACACGAAGCGTTTATTGATAGGCCATTCCCATTAGTGCTGTTTACCTGTCAGGGCTCACTGCACTAATGAGAGAGCTTTGGGGAGGAAAAATGAGTAGGGATGGTTAACCGCTAATGGATGTTTACAGCCTCCCTGGATACTACCGTGTTTGCCGCCACCTCTGCTGGTACCACTATCACTAGCCCCAGACCCATTCTGCGGCTAATTGGTACTGCGCTGAAGAGCCAGTCTGGGCCTATTTGATTATCCTGGGATTAGGATGGGTGGAGAGAGCATGGTAAAGGAAAGAGCCAGATAAGTAGGGGGAGGATTGGTGTTGGAGAGTGGGGGTAGCGGTTGGGATTGTGGGCCTAATCGATATTTAGAGAGCTGGGTCTTCGGAGGGACTGAGTGCAGACATTATAGTGGGAGCTAGATGGGGGTTTAAAGGGGTACGTGCGAGGGTCATAACATCGGCCCTACGTCAAAAGGTTCTCTTAGAGCCCTATTAGTGCTGGTGGTGAAGGGTAATTGGGCCATTAGAGCTGTAAGTGATACTAAATGGTACAGGTATGGTAAAGGAACTACTGCGTATAGAGAGTTGGCAAGTGAACCCATGTAAATCGGACTTCTTAATAGCTGATACACCCTTGAGAAAAGCAACCATCATTGTTTCAGTATGACAGATGAGCTTAAAATATTTTTGTCTGACAAAGCCAACTTGGCTGAGTCATTGGATTTAGTTTCACAAGCAGAAAAATGTCATTCATTTTATTTGATGTGTTGCCTTCTCATGCATAAAAGGAGCTTTTTACTTGAAACAATGCTAAGCCTTGGAGGCCAGTTTATTAAAGACATCTTAAAGGAGTGATATTTTGCTTTTTTTTTTAAATGGAATTATGCATTTTCAAACATTTCTCTGTGGTCTACATAAACTGTAAATGCTATGCTTGGGTCTGAATTCTTCATTAATTCAACTCCACAAGTCCATCTTCAACAATATTTCTGAGTAATGACACCAGAAAGGTCGTTTTGAGCGCTGGCCCTTTAAATGCACTTCACGCTCCACCCCATCCAGGTTGTTGACCGTGCTTTCTGTCCCGTTCAGCCACTTGTGTTTGTTAATACAACCAACAATTGAATATTTTAGTTAATCGACTCAAGTTTTGGACATATTTTCAGCATGGACCGGTGCTGATGATGAACAATTATGTCATACTCAGAGAAATGTTCGTCGGAAGTCTTGACCTTACATGTGCGAATGTCGTGATGTAACTAGTTATAAAACGTAACAAATTAAGCAGGAATTAAAACGGGTTGTAGAAATCCACTCGATTTTTGCTGGAATAAATAGAAAGATAGCTTTGCAGCACCTGGAGGGTTCAAATTCAAACTTCATGAACTATTATGGTCCAAATACACAAATAAATGAACTAAAAACTAATGAAAGTGGGTTCAGCAAAATATGATCCCTTTAAGCACATACAGAGGACTCTAGCTTGGTTGAGGCACTTTATGTAGATGCGTTACATACATCTGTAGGAGTGTCCCAGGAGAGGGATGAATAGTGTTTTTAGTAGTATTAGACTTTTTATTAGATTATTATAGTTTTTGAACTAAAACCTTTGTCTCAATATGATTCTTCTTTCCTATCTCAGTGTCAAGGGATGGGAGATATGAACCAACAGTCATATCTCTGTATTTTTATTCAAGACTCAAGATTCTTTTTTGTCATTCAACATGTAACAATTTTAGTCTTATGACTGAAGCCTGTCTTGTTAATTTCTACAAAATGTACTAAATTTTCAGTGTTTGGTCAGGATAGGCATCCTAATCTGGCATATAATCTGCCTTTTAGAGGAATCATACAGATCATTAAATAAATAACAGTGTTCTCCAAACTTGACCACCCAATAAATATTAATTTTAAGGTACCAGTGTTTATAGAAAAACTTTTTAAAATGATCTGTATTTTTTTAGCATTCACTTTGCTTGGCAAACAAATGTTTTTCCAGTTTGTTCATAGTCACTCTTTCGATTCTTTTAACCTGTATTAATCTGCTTGTTTTTTTTTCTGCCACTGAGAAAATAGGATGCTAAAAGAGTTAAGATGGCCTCGCAACAGTAACTAAGCTGCTGTGGCTTACAAAGTACACTAACCCTGGTTTGTAGACAGATGGTTTGTCAAAGCAACAGTATTAAACACTGCACAGATCTTTAATGGTATCATGAGAAGGGTGAAAATATTTTAGATTCTGTATGAAACTGGAGATGAGACAACACTTTATAGAAGAAATGGGCTTTGCAGTACACCATCAAACTATCAGATATTGGTATTGGTATCAGATATTAGTCACAGACTCGTATTAATAAGACTACTATAGAATAAGTGAGGGATCTACCTCTTTTATGTGATTCAGAACAGGTTGCCAGGTACTGAAAAACTTATTCTTTATTTATTTATTATTATTACTGTTAATTATCATCTTTTTTATGGTGCAACAGGGTGGGAATGTTCATGGGTTTGGGTTCAAAAAACAAAGATGACTGTATTGTGCTTTTCTGGATGACTCAATGTGTGATAAAAACACTTTGAACAAAAAAAAAAAAAAAACTATATTGGTATAAACTGTATAAAGAATTCCCTAAAAATCCATCCCTTTTCTGTACCTCAGACCAGACATGTCATTAAACCGTTCTTTAGCTGTCAAATCTAAATGACAGCAGACAACTGGATATTACTTCTGTTCATGTTGACTCACTGACATGATCCTCTGCATTAACTTGTTACCCACATTTTCCACTGAACACCTGAATATACCTATCAACTGTAAATGAAAGGGTCAAACAGACACTCAACAGAGCAAAGACCCTAACCCTGGTTTTCTAATTTGCTTGCTCGTTTCCTTTTTCTCAATTGCTTATCAGCTCTGTTTCTTCACTAATTAAAACCTCATGTGAAACAAGGGGATTGGCGATAGACACACACATATGAACACACACGCACGCACGCATGCAGAAAGAGAGCGCGAGATAGAGATAGTTGGAGCTACAATTACCAGGCAGGCCTCTAGTGTCTCATTGGGTGTCTATTAAGAGGGGGGCCTGGCTCATTGTAATGATGGCAGAGTTTAATTACTTCCACACGGCGCCTGTTGTAAAACATGCTGATAAATGAGCCAACAGGACGGCACATCATTATTTTTCTATAGTGCCAGACTGCTTGTACATGATTATGAGAGTGGGAGGGAGGTTCCCATACCTGCATGAGCCTGAGAGCTTACTCAAGACACGGGGAAAGCGGAAAGTAAAGGATGTGGCATTCTGTGTGTGTGTGTGTGTGTGTGTGTGTGTGTATGTGTGTGTCTTTCTGTCAGTGTGTAAGGGCAAAGGGAGGTGAGATATTTGATGGACCTGTAGACGCTGAATCAAAACACAGCAATAAGCAGCTCAACCAACCCATGCAATGAGAACTGGCCACCCATGAAATTGATATATATTCATAGCGCACTACGTACAGTCGTATTCACAGAACACAAGCTAACTACTGAGCACTGTATTCACTAATGCATCTCACAAACAAATATACATATTCATAGTCATTAATTTTACACATTTTTGTAGAAGGGGGGCATGTGTGGACCCCCTCTGATTAATTGTGTTCCTCCTCCTCCATTATTAAATCGCTGAGGCAAATATCCCCCATACAATAAATCCCTCTCGGCCCATGATTAATCAAAAGGCACACAAACCTAAGACTCATGGCGTGCAGGTAGAGTTACAGTGCTAAATCATCTTTATTGCACGACGAGCAGGTTTGTGCATGTACTCACGCTCAGGGTCCAGTGCCATGGCAATGTGGAGTGTATGCTTTGCTCGTGGTCATCCACCTCAGGGTCAAACACACTCACTTTCTGACCCTCGTGTCATTGATTTGCCAAGTTAGTCAGGCTGTTAAGGTGGATAAGACGGTGGCAAAGAAGGCTCCACAGAGCTCAAGTAATTAATGAACTTTCTCGTCCAATTGATAACTTGTTAGTAACTACTTCATTAGATTATCATTATATGTCAATTCAGGATTGTGCGGCTCAAAATCATTGTGGTGAATGGTGATGGAAGAAGATTTAAGGTAAAGTAGGAAAAACGCTAAGAAATCTTGACATTCTAGTAAATTTATAGATATTCTTTATCGTAAAAGTATTTCTTTCTGGTAAAACAGAAAACAATATGTATGTAGTGAACTTTTAACACGTACACACAAGTGGCTTTTCCATTGGACATCTGTGCAAAACTTTACCGATATTTATGAAATGTTGAAAAAGCAGAAGTGCGTAATGGCGGTTTTTCCATGAAATCACAATTGCAAGGATTTGTTTATTTATTGTTGTGAGATGACAGGAGAAGTCATTCCATAAACATGGCGACGAACATAAATATCACATTGATTTATAGATATATTCATTATTATTATTATAGATTACGTCTTTATCCCGTATTAAATTAAAAAATGATTTGTTTTCCTGGTGTGTCCACACATACCATGTTTCTTTTAAAACTCATCTTCTTCACTTGTTGTAACATCCGTCAACATCTGGGTTTTTTTATTCATGCGACTCTAGTTGTGGAAAAAGGACTTTCCATTACAGTTTTGCGTGATATACCAATTTTGCTACACCCAAAACACCACCTCTTGCCAGCGCATAAAAACGTTCATCGCAAAACAATAATTTTGGTGAAATTCTTGTTTTTCCATCAGCCAAATTTTTATGTGCAAATTATATTTGCGCAATTTGAGGGTCAATGGAAAAGCGACTACTGTGAGCCTCACCTTCTACCTTCAGTCAATTGTGTAATAAGAATTCAAATCCACTAAAAACATCAGTGCTGATACACTGCCTGTTACACTAGTATAAATAGTAGACAAACTCAGGCAAAAAAGATTTATTCAAAACCATACCTATGTGAAAGTATGTATCATTAGACAAACCTACTAATTAAAAGCAATGTGTAGTAAAGTTCAGCTTATTGGAACTACTTTATATGGTTTTGGCTACTTAAATCTAAAGCATCATATTCTGTAAGAAAATCATATGTTCCTATCGTTGCCCTCCTGTTAGATGCACTTATTTCTATGAAAAAAAAAAAAAAAGGTTTTCATGAGGTCAGATCAGAAAAGCAGGCCTGTTATATCTTTGTCAGAATGCATTTTGCAGCTAAAGAATGATTATATTCTGTGATCATAAAGGAACAGTTAATCACATTCGAAATCAACAGCTTTGGACATACTGTGTACAGTGTTTTCACTGGATAGGAAAAGAATACAGAATTGTAAACTGAAAACTAACCAAAGCTGTCAAACCAGTGTTGTAGAGTAAAAAGTGCTGTAATTGTACAAGAAATGGAAGTAAAGTTGAATGAAACTGAAATAAAAAGTATAATCACCTCAAATGTGTATTTAAGTCCAATACTTGAGTAAAAGTCAGTCACTTTCCACCATTGGTTTTACCTTTTCCCCCCCAGCTTGTAGCGTCAGTTGGCATCTCCTCTACTTAGAGGTAGGTCACACTGTGATAATAGCCGGTTACATAATTAGAGAGATGCCTCCCTCTCACTACTGGCCCATGGAGTCTTTGTGGGGGAGCAGTTACACGAAGCAGAGATGGAGAGACCCGGCTTTCTGGAAACCTCAATTAACCTAAATGATTAGCTGTAGCCATGTAACGCACCTCACTAGCTTGACATTTCTCAACCAAGCTAATATTAGCATAGTGACTTCATTCTGTTCTGTTGTACTTCATCACTGTCCTTTTACTGGGAGGTCTTTCTTGTCTTATTGACCGAAAATGACAATGTTTGTAGTATCAGAGCCTCGTTATTTCCATTTAGCACAAAAGTGCTGATGCTAATTTGGTGGTTGCATAATGAGTTTTACATGTATTTGATTAATAGAGAGCAGGGTGGCAGCACAGCAACAAAGGCTACTGCGGGATGTGGTTTAACTTCACCTTATGTTAAATACTAATTGATTCCAATGCATTTTTAATTCCTTACTAATTGCCTATTACACTTTTAAAACATGCCCTGTTGCTGCTCTGGCAGAATCGCAGGGTTGTTGAGTGTGAAGATGGAGTTTAAAGGGCATAGTCTTCCTAGCATCAACAACTAAATGTCACAGTTGTCTGTTAATGTGTCAACCAAATCAAACATGCACAGTGGTCGAGGGGTGCTAAGTGACAGGTGACCTTGGTGGCGTGATGGAAGACTGGGCTGGTATTTGAGCCCTCTGATCTTCGAGTGGGAAACCCTGTCTGGTCCTGTCTAGAGATGTATACCCAACCAATTAGACATGAAATGGCAGTGACACTCAGACCCCCACTTATCAAAACAGTCTTCAAGTGTGTTCATGAATTCAAATGAAATATGCTTCTTTGCTTCAAACGCACAGACAGCGACACGTGAAATACAGTCTGTATTATTTGTATCTGGGTCAACATGTAGAATGATTGTTGCAGAGGTCAAAAAAGCTGCTTTTTCAAATAGCACCCTTTTATAGACATATGACCTTACATGAAAAATTCTACCTTAGCTTACTTTCCTCTCGCCTTGTCAGGTTTGCATAGTTTCCAGGAAAAAAAAAAACTCTGATAGTCATTTATTATTGAATATTTTCTACTCTCCTTTTACCCCTAGTTACCCGGCTTGGTCAAACTCTCCCATTGGATGACTCAAGGATGGTCCAGACACCTGGTTGGGTCGTCTGTGCAGCATCTGACCTCCAATACACACATCTGCCCCCCTCTTACATCTATTACTGGGCCCCACAGTGTTCCATAATGTTCTGAGTAGTCAAGCATATAAATAAAGGTGAAGCAAAATGACTGCCTCTGTCTTGACAGAAGTGCTGAACCACAAAGAACACCTTGAAGGGCATGTTAACTGTCAATAGAGTTCTGTGTAGGCCCCTTCAATTAACATAAAACTAAACAGCTCCCCAGTTAGCCACTATATAACCCTGGCGCTGTCTCCCCTCACCCATTCGCTATTTTGCCCCCCCACCACCACCATACCCCCCTACCTTCCCCTCCTGGTGTTGGCTGCCGTCATGCAGTCTAGCCGCCGAAGAGGCAGTAAACAACATCTCACCATGTACTTGCACAGAGGCGGTTACAAACACGCATAATGATATTCTGCACACAAACATTGAGTCCCACATTCACACACCAGAAATTCAAACACACACTCACACAGCTCCTGCACCGTCCTTGCAAATTAGAAACCCAAAGAGGGCCGTGCACACACACACATTCATGCACGCACACGAAAACACACGCACTCACAAATTTGAAAAATCCCATTTACTGTGATGCTACGTGACTGAACATCGCTAGCGTGGCGTAGCTTACCCCTCTCTCCCAGGCCCATGGTAATGCTGCATGAGATTTGTGATGCAGTGGGGAGATGCATATGGAAGGCCTGTGCTCAGATCTCTCGGTCATGCACCCCATTAGGTCCTGCTGTTGATGCTGTTGCTATCAAAGCTGAAGTAAACTGCTCAGCAGTCGGCTGTATGCCTAAGCACAGAAAAGGAGACAGGCTAGCGATCACACTATACAGCTCGGATAGGCCTATCTATCTTGTAATTAGGATGTGTGAGTAGGCTATAGGGAGGTAAGTTCAGGCTCACAAACAACAAAGAAGTGGTCTGGTTTAAGACTAGTCCTATTTGGGTTTGCGATTTGTACTTTAACCATGCACATATCAGAGTGAGCAAGACAGGGGGATTTTACACTAATGGTTCATTCTTTATAGGATTTCAACTATAGTGAAGTATTTCATCATGCAGATTCTCACGCTATGTAGAATCAACACCAATCTGAAGAGGATAATTTACCCTAAAGACAAACAGAATGATGAAAACGCCCAGAATGAATGGGCTGAAAGATTCAACCCTCTATGTGTTGAATAGCCCCTAATGTGTTTGGGTTTTGAGATAACGTGCAGTAAATACGGGTATTCTTCTCCTCATCACAAAAAATCCAATGGCAGCTTTCATATTTGCTTCCCATCACCGGAGATTCCTGGGGAGGCGTTATTTGTGTGGCACACAACAGTGTTGCTCTGCAGTAATTGTCTAGGCTTTGCAAAGGGCCACTCGTCTTTCATTACCCTGCCAAGATGCATGTATATTTGTGGAGGTGAAACTAACATGCTTAGTTGTTGTTTTGCTGCTTTACCATTCTTCGGGGAGTCTTAGTTCTGGTGTAGATTTGCTCCCTTTGCAGAAATGTGCCTGTGTCTCACAGAGAGGGATGGCATCAGCTGGCATCAGATGGCAGCAATTCAAATCATCGTTCTTTTTCTGTGGGAGCTCCTCTTCAGCAAAGTACGGTATATTGCTGGAGGAGGTTACTATCTACCTTGCTTCCTTTATTTATTTTGTCCCTTTATGATTTTCCTCAGTTCTATTCTTTACCCCAGCCTGTATCTGTGTCTCATCCTTACACAAACATCATTCCGCAAGGGATGGCCGATGAAGATGGTTTCTCTTCAGCAAACTAGGCTGCCTGCCTTAGAGGAAGAGCAAGGGATAAAGAGGAGTGACGCTGGCTAAAAAAAAATGAGACGGAAACCACACAAGTCTGAATGAAACAACAACAAAACATCAGATTGAGCTGTGATCAAAGCCTAGGAAAGAAAGGGAGATGTCCAAGAGGATAGCAAAGGAAGACACCATTGTCAGAAGAGACCGAGAGGTTTCTGTCAGTGACAAAAAGGTTGCTCATCCCATTGCCACCCTGGCCTTATCCTTTTAGTGTAGAGCACTGGTTTTAGGTTTGCGGAAAGACTCCAGCGTGAAATTCTGCTAAGCATGGTTGGGAGCTGCGGAACATGGAACACGGATGAGCCGGGATTAGGGAGGCCCAAAGCCCTCCCTTCATCTTTGCCTTGTAGGGCGTCTGTGATCTGGATGGTGCTCAGTGGGCGACACATGCCTGTCAATGTCCACAGGCTGCACACACAACGACTCGAGGTCTTGCACATGGTGACGTGGCCACACGCCACCTCCACAAATCCTTTGCTTTCCTGCAGAGCTGCTCATCTATACACCTCTGTCTGCCACGCTCCCCCCTCCTCACCCTTTATTTCCAATCCGTGTCTTTATCTCCCCTCCTGTTCCCTCTCCACATGACTGTCTTCTTTCTGTGATCTCATCACGTCCTATACCTTCGCCATATGTATGTCCTACTGGATGTGTTTACATGGGTTTGGATATTTGCCTGCATGTCCGTGTCTGGATAGGCCTTTCACAAAGTAATGCATAAGTGCACGATGCATGGGTGTGAATATATTGTCTGAGAGCAGTCATTGTGAGTCCATCTGTGTACACTGATGACTGTGCATGTCAAGGACCCATATGCTGTCCTCTTTGAGTTCTTGTCCTCGTCTCCTTTTTGTCCCGTCCTTAGGTCTTCCACACTTACGCACACTTTTCATCTCCAGTCAATACCTATTGAGCTGTTCATGAAATGGAAATGACAGCTAGTTCATAACTTCCAAAGCTGATCAATAAGTACCTGCTCTTTCTCAGTTCATTCCTGAATCACCTAACTGTCCAAGAACTCATCCAGAACCATCTTTTTACACACGGCATACCTGATTGAAAAGAGAGAGAGAGAACAGAAATAGACACACGAGGAGCTGTGACATGTTTGGATAATGAGTGATACATTAACTGCTTGAATACAACAAACTTACATACACTTGTTATAGCTGTTAATAGCTGTTGGTAGAATATCTGAAAGTACTTAAGACTCTTAATTGGATTAAATGTTGGATTTCTGCATTAATCCGACTTGTGTTACAGATTATGGTTGTGTTTGTTTACGCATGGATTTTAAGGTGATGCAGGCCACATTCATAAATATGCATGTTTGTGTTTCACGGATGTATACTTCTTTGGCTCGAGTGTTTTAGAAATGAGGAGCAACTCCACTTTAGATGGCGCTGACTTATCAGGTGAACTCGACGAAAGTCTTTGAGCCTGTAAATCCATGTTGAGTCATGAAGGGAGGATGTAGATGAAAGGGGAGGCAGGCGAAAGGGGTATTTTTGTATTGAGTCAGTAGTATTCTGAGATTATGGATTTTGGATTCATTTCTGTACATGTAGACATTGTTTTTGTCCCCAGTTAGAGATACATTTCTAGGCTCTGTATGTAGTACCAGGGCTTAAGTTAATGTATTTAGCTTTTCTTTGTGCACACATTTATTCTATTTTTCCACATGTGCTGGTGTGCATCTCAGTATTTCTGTCATGCATTGTATGTGGCCATTAACGGTTAGCATCTCAGAGGTGCGGTGCAGTCTCATCAAAGCCTGCAGCCCTCAGAAAAATACTCCCTCATCCCCTGAGTCCAGGGATGCCGACCCAGAAGACAGAGCAGTCTTTGAGGGCCAAACTAAGAAAGCTCAGGGCCACAAGCTAAAGAGCAGAGAAATTAAGGTGTGTGTTGGAGCGGGCTGGGAGGGTTAAGGTGGAGAGGGGATTGAATGATAAATATCTTTGCTTACTTTTTCAAACATGAGACAAAAAGGCCTCCCTTGCGGAGCTTGAAATGCCGAACTTTGTCTAGGTCCAGTCGCGACCAGCCAGCAGGCAGCTGTGGTTCCAACACTTCACTCTGTATCTCTGTCTCTCTCTCTCCCTTTCTGATGCTTTCTCCCTCGACCTCCCGTTCAAAGCAAAGTTGGCTCCTTATTTATGTGCAAATTTGCTCTTAGGCCCTACGAGGGTGGCGCGCATGCTGAATCTCTCCTTTCTGGGCTTTAGCAGATTATCCCGCTGCTCCCTTTGGTCCCCGTCGCCCTAAGCCCAGCTGCCCCGACCTTTTGTCATTGAGACTTTCTCTTCTCGCCTTGGTGTCTTTCTTTACCTCACTCCCTCCCTCTCCAACCCCCCACCCGCCTCCACCCCATCCCTCGTTACACTTCCCCCCATGCCGCTAGGCCTGAACTCCCCTATCCCGCTGTAGACACCACAGCCATCACTCCCTCCTCCTCCTCATCTTTCTCCTCCTCCCCCCCCTCCTCCATCTTGTCCCTCGCCTTTCTCCTCCTCCGTCTCCTGCCTCCCTCCTTCACTCCCTCTCAAAGGGCCATTATATCGCTCTCTTCATGGACAAAGGACCCTGGAGAGACAGAGGGAGAGGGAGGGAGAGAGACAGAGGGAGGGAGCATGGCTGGTGCTTTGCTGCTCTCTCCTTCCTAATCGATGAAAGTGGCCCACGTGGAGCTCTGAAGGCTAATCGATAGTCTTTTTTTCTTTTTTTTTTCTCCTCCCTATCTTTTTTCTTGACCGTCCGTTTTGTTGCTGACTCTGACAAAACAGAATGGCAGAGCAGAATAAGCAAGGTGGGGGTGGGAGGGTATTGGGGGTATTTTGAGGGGACACCCCCACTCACTTCTCTCTGGGGGTTCCAGAGAAATGGTACACATATATATATATGTGTGTCTTTCTTTAGATGTGTGTGAAAATGTGTGGAAGTTGTCTGGGGTGAAAGTTACAACGTTGGGTGCTTAAAAAAAGCAAAGCACATGAACAAAACAAAGACTAAAATCAACGCTGTGACCTGTGTCGACCCCATCTGTATCACTACTCCAGTCTCCTGTCCCGTCCTCCCCACCCGACACATTTGCCCCTTTTCTCTCGCTGTTGCCTCCCCGCTGTGTTAGGTTGCTGAGCAAACAGAAGGCTAAGAGTTGACTCTTTCTCTGCCTCAGCTCGCCGTATGGGCGCATGGAAGGATTTGGGAAGCCTCAGCCTGATAAGCCACTTCATTGTATTCTTCTCCATCCTTCTTTTCTCACCTCTCCCCTCTCGCTGTCTTTTGCTGTTCTCACACTGTCTAGGTCTCAGCTCTGTCTAGTCCACATCAATATAAAAGCCATGTCATCATAGAAGAAGGCTACATGTCTGCTTAACATTTAAAAAGTTGATTTTACATAATTTTACTACGCATCAGCAGACAGGTGAAAATAGGCAAATGTGCTTAACTGTCTGACCTACTGAAGGCTATATAGAGCCGTATATGATACCAGTATTAATTATGTAAGACAATGAGCCTCATGCATAACATTCACTTAAATTTCTGTTAAGAGATCAAATGCAGCTTGGAGAGATGGTCAAAAATTGTATCTCTTTATTTTTCTCCATGTTATAGAAGATTTCTGATTTTAAGTGATGGTTTTCAGGCTATATTTACCAAAGACAAAACATGTTTCAGCTGTAACTATATCAGAACTACACGTCATATACGACTGGAGAAAGACAGTAAATATTGTATTGGAAAAAAAGAATCAAAACAAGATCTCGGAAAGAATGATCTTGATTTCGTTATTTTTTTTCCCCACAGTTTTCAGAAAGCCAAATTTTGATTAATCCAATTAATTCAATATATTTCTAAATCTGTGTCTAGTGCATCAGTTTTTGAAACTCCCAGATGCATGCAAGTTCATTCAGGGTTCTCAACTGGGATCAGTGGGCGAAATGTGTTTTTTTACCTGATTAATTTAATAATCCAATCATTGCACTTTATTTTAAAACATGTAGTAATTAAAATGTCACTGTTTTTAAAATTGTACTCAAATATCAGACTTACCTTTTCTTTGTGGACTGTAGGAACAAGTCACAACCTCACGTTTGTTTTTTAATCTCTTCTCTTATAACATTTCTTTTTGCATAAGTGCAGAGTGACATTAACAAAATATTGGTGACTTGAATAAAAATTTCTCAAAATGCTTCCCGCACAAGGTTCCCTGTGCAGTAGAGTTTCATTAACCTGTGATGTTTTTCTGTCTCTTTTCTCTCCGAGCCTAAGAAGTAAAGCCTCAGTTTCCCAGACACAGATTAACCTTCCTCTTGTGTTAGCTTTCTGCTACCATCTCTTATGTTAACAGGTCAGTTCGGACCCATGTCTTAAATCAGCTGTAAAATACACTAAAAACAATTATCTACCATCCAATTTGTTTCTCATGTCTTGCTTATCTCATTAGGCTTCCTTATCCATGAAAATATTGGTTTTAATATTTTTGGTGTGGGCCTCCTGGCCTTTTTTTTTTTTTTTGTCAGTATACCCCTTGATGTGCGCTCTGTAAGTCACCACCTCCGTACTGAATTGACTTCACAAGTGTGGACATGCCCGTCTTTGCTTGTTTTGTTTTTGTGCAGGTAAACTGGATAACAAGGCAAAATGAGAATCCCCAAAAGCTCACATGATTGTTAGAGGAGCTGGCTGTCAGTGTGTTGGCTGACAGTGCACTTAGGATTTCAGTTTGGGCTGTAATTATTGCTTTATAATCTTATTTTTATAACTGGGTTGAAACTGACCCTAATAAGACAAAGGTCATAATTTCAACCACAGCATTTCATAATTTCATGAAAAATTATATATATATATTGTTGAAATAGAGGTTCCTGACAAAGTCAAAAAGCCTTGATGCAATAAACAAATTTTATGTGGTTCATTTATGCATTTAAAATGTAAAATGGGTCTGTGCTGACCCTAACACAAGAGGAAGGTTAAGCCTAGTCCAAGACCTTTTTTCAGTGGAGATGTTCAATGAATTTTTCCTTTAGTCTTAGAGTAAGGTTAATCCACATCAGGGAAACTGGTTGTGAGAGCTGTTATAAGATGATGCATAATAACCTCTATCTATTAAAGTTCAGTTATTCGTACTATCAAACAGGAAAAACAAACAAACAAAAAAAAACTCCTGTTACAGCTACTTTGTTTGTTCCACTTTTGTCATTTCGTTATGACTTGTATAATATTATTAAGATGGTGGAAACATATTCTCCCGAGCCTCTCTCTCATTCATTCAGTACACATCACATAACAGCGCACTTTAAAGACCTTGTGTGTCTGTCCTTATTTCCTCATACACCTGTCTAACGGGATGTTTAAGAGCATTTCCCTTCCCTATAACCTTCCCAACAGCAGCACAGAGAAACAATTATGCTCAACTCTGCCGCTGAAATGACAATGCGACATCCTCTTCACTTTACACCACGCTAGTGTTAATCGTACGTGGTAATTACCTTTCTGCAGCATCTTCACAGTCACTTTATTAGTCTCCTAACAAGGGTTTTTCAAAAATAAATAGCAGCCAATGAAATGGCAATTAACCTTGCAAATAGGTATAAATGACTGTCCGACCGACAAGAGTATTGACGGGCTCTGTCGGAGTGAGGGAGCGAGAGAGACAGGAAGCAGGGAAGAAGGAGATGTGGCGATAAAGAGGATGGAAAAGCATGGAGAGAAACCTACATGGAATGGAGAGAGATGATTCAGCCCATTGGCAAACTGCTCCCACGGGCCATTGTTTGTTGTGTCTGCACCGTACCATTGTTTCGGTCCCTATTAACCTCTTGGCCCTCTGTGCGAGAGCGGGAAAGGATGGGTGGATTCAAAATGACAGACATGGCCTAGTGACATGGGAGGTGAGCAGTGGTCTTAACATGGGCTTAGGGCCAGTGGGGAGACCCTGGCTGTCTGGCTAAATAAAGAAGAGGGGACATGTGTGCACGTGAGAGAGAGAGATTGTGCGTTTGGATGGGAGGGGGTAAGTCTGGCTGACCAGAAGGGGGGGGAGTTGGCCAGCCCGAGCTGCCCCATGTTAGCTCTACTGTCATTCTCAGAGTTAATGCTTCTACACCGACAGACCCTGGTCTCGAAGTTGTATGTAGTTCAGATTTACTTCATGTGAACTGTAGCGTCTTATATTTAATTCACTATTTTTATTTATTTATTTTAATTTAGTTTATTTGGAATATGCAACAAAACAAAGTCATCTTATTTAGTCCTTAGAAATAAAACAGATAGTAAAAAAAATCATGGAGAAAATAAAATTATACATATACATGAAAACAAAGTATGACTTCCTCTGCACATTCAAACTGTAGGTTCTTATATTTAATTAGCTTTTTTTCATATAGTTTAGTTTATTTGGAATATGCAACAAAACAAAGTAATCTTACTTGGTCCTTAGAAATAAAAGAGATAGTAAAAAATCCTGGGAAAAAAAATACATATACATGAAAACGAAGTATGACTTCATTTGCACATTCATACTGTAGGTTCTTATATTCAATTAACTATTTTTTTTTTTAGTTTAGTTTATTTGGAATATGCAACAAAACAAAATTAATCTTACTTAGTCCTGAGAAATAAAACATAGTAAAAAATCATGGGAAAAAAAATACATATATATGAAAACAAAGTATGACTTCATTTGCACATTCAATCTGTAGGTTCTTATATTTAATTAACATTTTTTTTTTTTTTTTTTTTTTTTAGTTTAGTTTATTTGGAATATGCAACAAAACAAACTAATCTTAGTTAGTCCTTAGAAATAAAACAGACAGTAAAAAATCATGGAAAAAAAATTATACATATGCATGAAAACAAAATATGACTTTATTTGCACATTCATACTGTAGGTTCTTCAATTTAATTCACTATTTTTATTCATTTTTTTTAGTTTACGTTATTTGGAATATGCAGCAAAACAAAGTAATCTTAGTCCTTAGAAATAAAACAGATAGTAAAAAATCATAGAAAAAAAATTATACATATACATGAAAACAAAGTATGACTTCATTTGCACAGTCAAACTGTAGGGACTTATATTTAATTAACTGTTTTTATTTTTTTTTGTTTAATTTATTTGGAATATTCAACAAAACAAAGTAATCTTACTTAGTCCTTAGAAATAAAACAGTAAGAAATCCTGAAAAAAAAAAAAAATTATACATATACATGAAAACAAAGTCTGACTTCATCTGCACATTCGAACTATAGGTTCTTATATTTAATTAGCTTTCTTTTTTATATAGTTTAGTTGATTTGGAATATGCAACAAAACAAAGTAATCTTACTTGGTCCTTAGAAATAAAACAGATAGTAAAAAATCATGGAAAAAATATACATATACATGAAAACAAAGTAAGACTTCATTTGCACAGTCAAACTGTAGGTTCTTATATTTAATTAACTTTTTTTTTTTTTTTTAGTTTAGTTTAGTTTATTTGGAATATTCAACAAAACAAAGTAATCTTAGTTAGTCCTTAGAAATAAAACAGATAGTAAAAAATCATTGAAAAAAATATACATATACATGAAAACAAAGTATGACTTCATTTGTACATTCATACTGTAGGTTCTTACATTTAATTTTCTATTTTTATTTTTTTTAGTTTAGTTTATTTCAAATATGCAACCAAACAAAGTAATCTTACTTAGTCTTTAGAAATAAAACAGATAGTAAGAAATCATGGAGGAAAAAAATGCTTATACATATACATGAAAACAAAGTATGACTTCATTTGCACATTCAAAAAAGGAGTGGGAGGAAGTATAACTTATTTAATCCCACCCCTTCTCCACACAAAAGTCAATCCTGTAGCTTCCTATCAGCAGAATATATGAAAAATCAAGTCCCTTAGATCTCTTATGAGTAATTAACCTCACTTATCATCCTCACATACACATACATATTGACATACCAGAAAAATTAATACATAAATAAGTACATACATACACACATACATACATACATACATACATACACACATACATACATAAATACATACATACATACATACATACATACATACACACATACATACATAAATCCTTGAAGGCAACACAAATGAATGCACAGTAAAGTAAACAATAAGACAAAGTAGACAACAACAATCAAAGCATAATAATCAACAAACACACCAAAAACAAGGAACAAACGAAATAAGACAAGACAGAATATGAATGTAACATAAGTATTAGGACCCTCTATCTACCTCTACTTGTATAAATACAATGTACAGTGTGCAAGATGGTCACAGCTGTAACAAACAAACAAACCTAGACATTATTGCAACATAAAATAAATCAATTATCTCTTTAGTAAACAATGAGTATTGCTGATATTTGTCAAAAAGTATGTGTTCATTTTGAGCATTTTTCTAAATACAGTTATCATAGTAATGGTCCATTATAAAGGGATAAGTATAGAATTTAACAGTTTAATAAGACATTTATAGATAGTTTAACACTAATACTTAACGAGACTTTATATTGTTTTTAATAGCTTTACTGGGTGTTATACCAGTGTTATACTTTTATTTAACTGTTGCTTCATTGTGAATTTACAAAAGTTAAATCTGACCTTAATTTTTTCACAGTTAAAGCAAGAATTAGACCTTACTTTTAACCCATAAAGACCACTAGTGACCAAAACCAACTACTGATGTAAACTGTTTAATACCTGTTTATTCGCTAATATTATCAACACATGTAAATAATTGTTGTAAAATACAGTTTGTCATCTTTTCATGGTCATCAGATTTGACCCACTTGGAGGTGAACATGGAAACACCGTCATCTTCTACAACACTGATTCACCAGTAAAACCCACAGAGTTGGATCAATGACAGTGGATGGAGACACTTGGTTTATATTCAGTTAATGATAGATTTTACGGAAAAAGTCCCGATTTCTTCATTTTTTTCCTGTTTTGATATCCTCCTGAGACACAGGAGAGTACAAGTTTTGGCTTTTATTTTTTGTACATTAAATAATTACCTTTTTTTGAAACAGCACAATGCAACAGTTTTTTCAGATGCATTTTAAAAAAAATTTTATGGACTGTCCTTTGCAATGGACAGTGTTTTTTTTCTGTCAATAAAGCTGTGAAATTCTTGTCCTCTACAGAGGACAAAAATGCATTGCTGGGTGTCAGGAGGATATGATAACCCTTGAATTTACTCTGAGCTTTAATAAACATCTGCATCAGGGGTGTCAAACTCATTTAGGTTCAGGGGCCATATTTAGCCCAGTTTGATCTCAAGCGGGCCAGACCAGTAAAATAATGACTTAATAACCTATAAATAAGGACAAATCCAAGTTTTTCCTTTTTGTTTTAGTACAAACCCCCCTAATAACATTATGAAAATATTTACATTTTACAAAAAAGATGTGAATAACCTGAAAAAACAGAAATTTCATTTGAAAAAATTAGTGCAATTTTAACAATATTATGCCTCAACTTATTATTTATACATGTACATTACACACAATGTTACATAAACATTTGGTAACAAGCAGAATATTGTTAAAATTTTGGAGTTTGGAACTAAAATTTGAACAATTTCTACAATATTACATCTCTTATTATTAACACAACTACAGATCATTCCGGGTTGTTCGTCTTTGTTTTTATTTATGTATTTATTTGCATTTTATTGTAAAAGAATAGTTTTGTAAATGTAAATATTTTCAGTGTAATGTTATTTTTTTCACTTAAACTTTTTCTACATAATTTTTTACAAAGAAAATTTGTAGTTGTCATTATTTATGGGTTATTGTGTTGTTATTTTTACTGGAGATCACATTGGTCTGTATGTGGAACCTGAACCAAAATGATTTTGATAACCTGGACTGTTCAGGTTAATTTTTGCACTTTCATCCAGTGGGCCGGAATACAACCTTTGGTGGGCCAGATTTGGCCCCCGGGCCGCATGTTTGACACCTGTGAGCTACATGGTCAGATAATTAAATATAGGAAAATACCTGGTTTACACTGAAAAAAACTCAAACTAAAGAGGATAATATTACAACAAATGGTGATAAATCACTTAAATACAGAGACAAATTAAGTTGGGAACTGCCACCAAAGTAGCACTGGGTCTTCATGGGACCATAATATACAAATTCACCTTTAATTCTCCGGTAACACTTTATAAAAAGTACACACTATGAAGCATTAGTTAAGCATTAACAAATACTGAATTCATTATTTATAAAGCACATTTCTGACATGAATAGTCATTAGTATATGGTCCATAAGCACAGTTATAAATGTTTTACTCATCATTCATAATCATAATCATTCATCATTCAGTCATGCAGTTTGTTTGATAATCCCATGTGCTGTGTCTTTCCTTTGTTAGAATAACTCAGACTTTTGTGAGTCTTTAGGCATTACCAACCTTTAAATCTCATTTATAAATGCTTTAAATGTCATAGATAGTCCACACTTTAGATGAGCTCACACCATAGACTTAATTAATGAGTAGTAAGTGCTTTATAACTACCTGAAAGAATGAATTCTTGTATTAATAACTGTTTCTAGGACATCTACTGGAAAATAAATGTGTGAGTTAGTATAAAATACCTACTAACATATTCACTAACCATTAGTACATGTCTGAATACTGTATGTGCGAGCATAAATGTGTGGCATAACTGGTTTGTAAGTGATGCAATACAAAAATTTTAAATGTTGAATCCATGATTTACAAAGAATGAAAATACAGTCATTAAGCACATTGTAGATGAGCTTATTAATGATGAGTAAAACATTTATAACTGTGCTTATAAACCATATACTAATGTGTATTCATGTCAGAAATATGCTTTATAAATGATAAATTCAATATTTATTCATGCTTAAGTAATGCTTCATAGTGTGTACACTGTAACAAATTACTGTAAAAAAAACAGTAAATTTTGTACAGTACCATGCTGTTATTTGTAAATACAGTATAATGCTGTAAATAATGAGGTCTTTAAGGTGGAAATTTAAAACAGTAAGCTACTGCAAAATTTGACAGTATTCTACAGTATTTTCTTCAGTTCCTCCACTGCTGTCCGCCCAGAACTGATCTGAACAAAATCATCTGGCATCAAATCCCACCAGCTCATTTAGAAAAGATTCAATCCAACGAATGTTAACTATAGACTTGCTGCATCAAAGGTAAGTGGTTCTTTTTTGAAGCAGACGGATAAAATAAAAAGAGAAAATAACTGAGGATGGCTATTTTCACCTGGACTTAACCCCGTACAGCACTGGAACGGAGGTCACCTGATGCTTCTACCAACACTGCCATAACTCCATCCTGCTCCAGTTGTTCATTTATCAGGTAATTGTGATTTTATCAACGTAACTGTGGCATTTTGGGTTCATTAAACATTAAATTGCCTCCATAAACTGCGTTCACACCGGACGCAACTCGCATAATGTAACACGCGTGATAATACGGCTTCATATTTCGGGGTGCTAACCATATGTAGCAAACATGCAGCTAATTTAAGTTGAACCATACTTGCTAGCTGCGAAGTGGACACCGTTAAACTAAACAGCGTGTCAATTTACATGGTTATATATAATAATGTCATCTCTTGTTTGAGCTTTTTCTGGCAATGGTCATTATTTTGTATTTTAAAATGTAACTTGAAATGTTAAAATCCTTGCTTTTCGCTGTGTTATACCGTAAATATTACATTAAATATGGTTTACAGTAGGGCTGCTCGATTATAGAAAAAAAAAAAAATCACGATTATTTTAGCAATAATTGAAATCACGATTATTAAAAACGATTATTTGTTAACCTTAAAGTTGTTTATTTTTTTCTTGCAAAACAATGTAAAATATACTCTTTAAACATAAATAAAGCTTTTAAACACTAAAACAAAGTATGTTCACTTTTGTACGAAACAAAAAAATCTTTGAATGCAAATAAGTGTACTGTAAATTCAAGTCTGTTTCCTTTTGTAAATAAATAGTGCACTGTAATTAAACTGCTATAGACTTGCCATAGAACTGTAGCAATAATAATAATAAAAAAAAAAAAAACCTCACGTAAAGTGCAAATTATAAATTTAAGTATGTTCAGTGTAGTATGAAACAGTAAATTCAGTGGCGTGCCGTGAGGTTTCAGTTCAGGCCTTCTGTATACATCAGCCATCTAGAATACGTACGTTAGGGTTATACAGGTTAGGGTTAGGTTAATACGGGAGATGCAGCGTAAAGAGATTCGGAGACCGAAGATTGCATTGCGGACGAAGTCGTAGACGGAGTTTTTTTTTTATGTGTTTTAGTTTTTCATAAGATTATGATAAAGGTGGCGGTGGTTAAACTTTAGATGGTTACAAAGGTTTGTTGTGTTACCGGTCGGTGCGGACACAACTACGAAACACTTTTTGCACGTGATGTGGTTTTGCTCTTCTTCATCAAACCCAAAGTGATTCCATACAATTGAATTGGACTTGCCTTTTTTGTTTACCAAGCACTTCTGCTGTGATTCTTCTGCCGTTTTTCCAGACTGCTAGGTACAACTTTCCTCTTGGGGTGGACCTGCCGGCTAGCTGGCAGCAGTAGCTTAGAGGGGGGCGGGGCCCAGCAGCTCATGGTAGCTTGCGTGCACGTGAATTAAAACGACTCAAAATTAATAATCGTTTTTTCTCAATTACATAATTTTTGTAATCGTTGCGTGTAATAATCGAAATCGTAATTGAATTTCGATTAATTGCACAGCCCTAGTTTACAGTAATATGTTGTTTCTTGGAATACGGTAGTTACTGTAAAATGCAGCAACTGTGGCTAACAGTATTTCACTGTAAAAGGAACATTATGTACAGGCCAGTACTGTAATACTTTTTACAGTAAGAAACTGTAGTTGTAGATTACAGCAGAGATACTGTAGAATAACAGTAGCATGCTGGCAACTCTAGCTGCCAATATTTTACTGTTATTTAATGGTAAAATTTGTTACAGTGTACTTATTATAAAGTGTTACCAATTCTCTTACTACTTTCGCAGTTTTCTTCTCGTACACTTACTACTACACAGTACAGATGGGTTTTTTTTGTTTTTTTTGTCCCTTAAAAAACACAGTCCCTTCATGAATAGACGTGGCGCTGCGCGAGTCAGTGTGACACAACAAGACCTTCCGAGAAAAATCCTGTGCCGCTTTACATGGGGACACACCATTTCCTGCATATGAAGGATGCAATTTCTGCCTCCTCTCGTGTGTCCAAGTATTACAGGATTCTGCGAACAGGCGAGCTAACCCCTCAGAGTCTTACCTGTGCTCTAGTCAAGAGTGAAACAACAACTCTTGCCACACATTGAGAGCCAGTGGGAAGAGAAGGATGGAGGAAGGTAGCCCTAAGAGGATGAACTGTGGGATTTGGAGTCCTGTGGGTAAAGCAGAATGCCAGACATACTTGCTGAAAGTTCTGTGGATCAGATGAAGCTGTCAAGCAGGGCAATGAGATGAGAGAGCCATGGGGAGAGGGAGCTTGGAGATGGAAGCCAGGCAGGGAAGCTCAGTGGATAGCAGAGACAGAGAGCTTAGACTGAGGATCAGGGTTGTTTTACAGGAAACTGTCAAAGGTAGGAAGAGAAAAGGAGCTGAGATAGTGTGACTGGAGAATCAATGAGGTGAAGAAATGGAAGGTTTAACACAAAATAATTCCCACAAAGATTAGATTAAGAAACTAGGTTAAACTCAATTTTGGCTCAATTTATTTTCTGAGTGGAGCAAGTGTGGGGAAATTGGTGTGTGTTCACGTTTCGGCCAGACATACAGGGTCGGGCAGTGAAAATCTCAGAGTAGACTCGACAAGACATATGAGCAGTGTTTAACGTGTCGTTGTGTGTCTGGGCTTCACTCGTCCGGGGAGCCTGGGAAACTAGTGTTAAATTACGCAGAAAGAGGGAGCGGGACCCTGTCAGGACGTGGTGTGGCATTGTGGAGAGTGCAGCGGATGGACGTGGCACTGGTTTGTGCCCCCCGGAGTGCCGTGTCAGACCTTATGACCACATTGTTCAACCATGCACAGATGCTCAAACATACACATTACAGGAGAGAAAGGCAGAGATTAAAGGCCAAGCAAGGGAAAGAGAACCACAGGCGCTCATCTCTGCTGTTTTTCATGTTACCTCTGCAGAGTTGTGCAGGTCAGACTCCATTTGTTCACTTTTCTTGAAGTTTGAAAAAGTATTAAAGTATGTGATAGCCTGCAGTGACTGTGAGTCTGTGAATGAAGCACAGATGGAACTTATTTGAATGTTTTATCTTTTATAGTGACAGTGTTTTATTATCGGACCGTTGTGCCTTCATGCAGACGGAAACACTGAACAAATGTGTTGTAGGCAAAACACATTTGATCAGCTCTGATTCGATTGCTGCTATGGATGAAACGCTGAGATGTTTCTGATTAAATTGGTTTGGTTGAGATGAAGTTTTCTTGCAATACTCAACTAACAGGATGTTCATTATACTAGTGAGTAATCTGGTTTGGTTTTAACTAGGGCTGTCATAATGTACACATTAACGCAGATTAACCCATTATCATAACTAATCTGATTAAAAATTTTAACGCAATTAACCCAACTGCAGAGCAGAATGACTCTGAACGTCTCTGGCAATGCATTTGGGGTAGTTTGTCCAAGAAGAGTTAGCGTTGCGCATGAACAAATGGTCAGTTGATCTGGTAGTGACAGGCAGCAGAACCAACGCATAAAGATGGAAGATGCTAAACAGCACGTTGGTCCTCTGGATGGAAATATGAGGACAAAAAAACCCAGGATGGACAGTTGACCGACATAAAGTATTATACACACTCTGCAGGAAGGACTTTTCGTTTCACCAAAGCACTTCCAGCTTAAAATATACATTAACACAAAGCATACATTCGTCCAGGATTCTGCTAGCACTTCGGCTAACTTGCTAGCTTGTGACAAACACCTTAAGTGCATATATATTCCCTTCTTTCTTAAGTCTGTTTGCTCATGCGAAATGAAACGCGATTGATATAGATTAAAAATGAATGATATTTAATCATGATTAATTGAAATGAATCCACAGCAACCCTGTAATTAATCAGATTTGAAATTTGAATCGTTTGACAGCGCTAGTTTTAACCCATAAAGACCCAAATATCCACCGGTGACCAAAACCATCTACTGATCTAAGTCGTTTAATAGCTTTAGAACCACTAATCCTATTAATATGTTAAAATATTTAAGGTAAAATGTAGTTTGCCATCGTTTCATGGTCATCATTTAGACCTTCAGAGGCTCCGTAGTGGAAGTGAAAACACAGTCATCTTCTACAACTTTGATTCACCAGCAAAACCTCTGGAATTTGACAAATGACAGTGGTTGGGGACGCTTGTTTTTACATTCAGTTAATGATGAAAAAGTCACTTTTTCTGTGTTTTTGATAAAATAACCCTCAAATGTAATCTCACCATGATGATTAACGTAGATGATCAGTTAATTAAATACAGGAAAATACCTGATTTTCCCTGAAAAAAACACAAAATACAGAGGATAATATTATGATGAATGGTTATAAATCACTTAAAAAAAGTTAAATAGAGAGAAAGACTAATTTAGGAACTACCACAAAAGTGCCACTGGGTCTTTATGGGTTAAAGTAACTTGCAGGCAGCTCTATATAGAATACTGACAGTAGTTGTAGAGTTCATGTCCATCTACGAGGACATTTTAGTACAGATGAGTCCTGTGTCTTGAACTGAGTAAACTATAGTGTGCTCTTAAAACCTGCTTTTACCTCTGTTTTTTGTTTATTTATACCAGCTCCTACGAGTAAGTAATGCATTGCCGGCCACGTCAGAAGGAGAACAAGCTAGAGGGAGAACATGTTATCACAGGAACTGGTAGAATGTTTGGGTTTAGACGATACTGTAAAAACAGGAAAAACATAAAAAAAAAAAAAAAAGTCCACTACACCTGACTTAACTCTTTCAAAAATCATAAAAATTCAGTCTTTGTGTACTGTATGTGTTTTTTTTTTTTAAGCAGTGGAGACTACAGACTTCATATTTCTCAATACTTTATGTTCATTGTTTGTTTTCAAGACTTAAAATAGCAAAAATAGTGTTTGTGAAGCTGCCAGACATCTTGTCTGAATTCCCTCTGAGCCTGTCAGACAGAGAGTGTTATCAGTTTGGTAAACAATAGGCCAGAGGAGAGCATATCCGATCACCTCTATCTGCTGGATTTTAAGGCACAGACAGGCGATACATGAAAGGAAAAACCTGATGGGATGGATCTCTACCATGAATGACAATGCTCCCACCTACAGCATATGAAGTATCACTGTATATATGTAATGGTTTAATGCACAGGTGTCAAACATGCAGCCCGTGGGCCAAAACCGGCCCACCAAAGGCGCCAATCCAGCAAAGTGCAAAAATTACACTGAAGATATTAACAGTCACAGGTGTTGAACTCGTTTTAATTCAGGTTCCACATACAGACCAATTGTGATCTCAAATAAAATAATAGCATAATAACCTATAAATAATGACTCCATTTTTCTTTTAGTTTAATGTAAAAAAAAAAAAAAAAAAAGATTACATTATGCTCATAAATAATGACAACTCTGAGTTTTTCTCAGTTTTCATGCAAAAAAAACATTAAAGTATGAAAATATATAATAAAATGTGAATAACTGAACAAATATGAACAACTTGAAACGTCTAAAGAAAATGAAGTGCAATTTTAACTTTTTAAACAATTCTTAATTTTAATATTCCACCTGTTACTAAATGTTTTGTGTCTTTGTAGATCCAATCCATTAATATACATGTATAAATGATAATTTGAGGCATAATATTGTTAAAACTATACTAATTTTCCTTTAAAAAATTCCATTTTTTTCAGGTTGTCATTATTTTTCTGGTCTGGCCCATTTGAGATAATATCGGGTTGAATGTGGCCCCTGAACTAAAATCAGTTTGACACACCTGGTTTAATGAGAATGAAAATGATATGAATCATATGTTAAGGCCTTTGCATTTGTCAGATTGGACAAATCGGAAACCTTTGGGAGATTTTGGACCAAACCGTTGGATGACAGACTTCTCTAATATCAAAACACCACATGATGGAGTATCTGTAAATGTTCACTCTGTCAGGGACTAGAGTTCACTTGTAGAATCAACACTGCACTGCAATAGTTAGGGTTTGGTTTTCCTTTATTTTATCACTTATCTGTAGTTTTTGCTTTCCCTTTTAAGGCTCAATTTAGGTAGAGGGGATGTTGTTCACCGTCATCATATATAATATAGAATATTTACACGTGCTTTTTCCTTTTCAGTCATTTTTCATCTCTGTCTATCCTGCTCTCTTTTCTTTTTTTTTTTCCAAAAAGTAGAGCGAAAACCTTGAGTTGGTGTGTATTTGACATGGTCTGACCTTTGTTGGTCTTCTACATCTGGTTGTTGTTTGTCTTGAAATGTTTAAAAAAATATATATATATCAGTGCATGCTTGGAACATTTCTTTAATAGTTTTATGATGAAGAGATGAATGCATTTTGGCATTCAGCATATTTTGTGACACTTCACGGGTTACAAATCGGATTAATAAACGCTTAATTACTTTAAAAGGAAATTTCTCTGACTTTAATTGCTTATTAATCACTGCATATCGTTGTCTTTTAGTCACACTTAATTACCATGCTTTTCCGCCTTGTGCCTTCTTTTCTTGTTTGCTGGGTCTGCAGGGGGGTAAAACAGTTAGTGTTTTCCACATGGTTGAGTCACAGCCTTTATTTCTAATGCACTTGATCGTCTTTTGTATGAATTTATTTATTACTCTAACAGTCCCTGTTTCATGCTGAATTGACAATGCACTTCTTTAATGCGTGTTTCATACTATACTATGAGCATTAAAGCATTCTTAAACCAATAAAGAACATTAAAATACTGTTAGATTCTGCAGATGATGGAAAACAATAGATGAAATATTGCTTGTATAAAAGTAAATAAATGCACAAATTCCTTAATGCACATGATTTGTTGGGTAAACTTCAACATCTTTATGTCTCGTATCCACATGTATTTGTACAGTAAACTTCTCACCCATGCGTTACCTGTGGATATTCAAAGAGATGGACATTTCTGCCCATCCTATGTGGAAGTTGAGGCATTTGTCTCCAGGGCACTGACTGACCACACAAACGAACCTTCGCTGTGTCCAACCCGAATATCCCCTGACATGTCGCTCTAGCGCCCAGAGAGTATAATTCAACATGATTGGCTAACTCTGCTGGAAGGCATGATTTTGGCCTGTCCACTACCGTACATTGCCGTGGCCCAGGGGCATTGTGGGAAAGGGGGGAGGAGAGTGTTATCCTGGTCCAGTTAACACTAGTGATATAGATTTTCTAAAAAGCTGATTGATGTGAAAAAATATCAGTATTCTTTGAGTGTAAATCTCTGCATTCCAACATCTGTAAAGCAGCTTTTCTTTAACATTTTTGTCACTTTCTCCTGTTTTACACCCTCACCAGTTTCCTTCTTAGCCTTTTGCATGTCTACATTCATATATGTGCTAACAGTGTGCACTCTAGCATGTGCTACTCTTTTGTTTCTTGACTGTGACACAAAGTGCTATGGGCCAAACTGGGGAGCGTAAGAGATGCTTAGTCCGATTCTGTCTCTCTCAATGCTCCGAGATTCCCTGCAGGCTAAAGAAAAATGGCCTTGGAGACTTTGCCATATGACCTGTTTTCGTCATACATGACCAATAGGCTCCAGTAGCACTGTGAAAGCATGCTGCTCCTGCTGTCTGGCAAAGTAAAATGCATTAATTAAAGGTCTATGCAACACTAAAATATCTAAAAATAACTGTTATATACTTTGTTGACTTATTTACTTTGGGCAATGTGAGCCTGATGAGCTAGTTAGCTAACATTACTTGTGGCTATTTGATGAGAATGAAATAACTTAACCCATAAAGACCTAAACCTCCACTGGCAACCGGAATTGGCATCTACTGACATAAACTGTTTAATACCTGTCCTTCCACTAATCCTGTCAATACGTGTAAATAATTGGTGTAAAATACAGTTTGTCATCTTTTCACGGTCATCAGATATGACCCATTTGGATGTGAACATGGAAACACCGTCATCTTCTACAACATTGATTCACCAGTAAAACCCATGGAATTTAATAAATGACAGTGGATGGAGACACTTGGTTTATGCTCAATTAATGATACCTTTGCTAAAAATATAACTTTTTCCTCAATTTTCTCTGTTTTGATATGATAACCTTTGAATTAACTCTGAATTTTCATGAACATCTAAATTAAAAATGGAAAATACATTATTTACAGTAAAAAAAAAATACAGAGGATAATATTATAATAAATGGTGATAAATCACTTGAGAAAGATTAAATAGTGAGGAAGTTTCAGTTGGGAACTACTACAAAAGTAACACTGGGTCTTTATGGGCTAAAGCACAGGTGTCAAACATGCGGCCCGGGGGCCAAATCTGGCCCGCTAAAGGATCCAATCTGGCCCATAGGATGGATTTGTGAAATACAAAAATTATACTAAAAATATTAACTATCGAGGATGTCGAAATCATTTTAATTCAGATTCCACATACAGACCAATTAGAATATCAAGTGGGTCAAACCAGTAAAATACTATCATATTAAACCTATAAATAATGAAAACAGCAAATTTTCTTTTTGTTTTAGTGTAAAAAAGTAAAATTACATGAAAATGTTTATATTAAAAAACTATTATTTTTCAAAAAAATGTAAAACCTGAAATGTCTTAAGATAAGTAAATGCAATTTTACCAATATTCTGCCTGTTATTAAATGTTTTGTGTATTTGTAATTGTAATGTAAGTTGCAATGCACATGTGTAAATGATAAACTAATAATCTGAGGCATATTATTGTTAAAATTGGACTTGTTTTTCTTAAGATGTTTCCAGTTGTTCATGTTATTTAGATTTTTGTAGATGTAAACATTATCATAATTTAATTTGACTTTTTTCACTGGTATTATTTTCCTGGTCCGGCCCATTTGAGATCAAATTGGGCTGAATGTGGCCCCACAACTAAAATGAGTTTGACACCTCTGGGTTAAAGTGAATATATGACACAATTTACCTCAACTGAGGGAAGGCTTTCTGTCAGACTCAAATCAGAAATCTGCAATGATGATGAGAGCTCTCATGATCCAATGCTACTTCATGATCAAACTACATATTTCATTGTTTTGATCAGCAGGAATTACATACTGTATGTTAAGCTCTTTGTGTGCCTCTGTCATAATGTAACATCACCCATTCTCTAACTGTATACCAGTGGTGTACAAAGTACTGGAAAATCACACTTGAGTAAAAGTACAAGTACTCTACCAAAAAATTACTTTGGTAGAAATTCAAGTCACCAACTGAAATGTTGCTCAAGTTAAAGTCTTTAAGTATCTAGTATTTACTGTACTTAAGTAAATCAAGTAATCTACAATTAAATGCACTCAAGTAATGAATTCAAAAGTACAAGTAAATGTTAATAACAACCAAAGGCAGTTAGAATTTGGAATATTACGCTGCTGCTCACATCAACAGATCACCGACAGAGTGAGTGTGGACCGACATTTGCACTTGCACGTTACATGATTAGGTCGGAAAGACTGATTGATTGACCGACTAATTGATGTATTTATTTCGAATATGAATGTCAAACAGAAGAAAATAAATAAACAAAACACTTAAACATAAGACATATAATACATATTTGAAAAGAAGTGAGAAGAAGTACAACTCATAAACTCCCACCCCTTCTCCTTATATAACTAATAACAATAAAAACCTTCCTGGTCTAATCGTATCTATACTATATACCATAATATGACTGATACTATTAAATAATTTGGTTTTTGGCTTTATATTAGGAACAAATATATGATTTACATAAACACATAATACAATAACACATATATGTAAATACATATTCATACACCCACACATATACACCTACACATATATATATATACACACACACACACACACACACACACACACACACACACATACACACCTATACATACATATACACACACTTTCCACATACTTGTACGTCTTTATAACACCCAGTGATCCCCAACACCTCCCTCATCCCTATACCTCTGAAAAATTGTGTCTTTGTACCTCCTTTTAAATTCTTTCATGCTGACAAATCAGCATCCTGACTTTGTTGCAGTCACTAGTAATGTCAGCAGTGAAAACACCAAATTTCCTTTAATTTATGGTTTTGTAACAAGTAACAATACTGTGCATTATGTATCGGAGTAGAATTATGCAATTGAGTTAGGAAATGTGGTGAAGTAAAAGTAAACCGATTAAATAAGTGGTTCCAGGCACAACAAACCCCGCCTCTATAACGTATTTCAGATTTTACTTAAAAAATCATAAAAAATTTGAACTTAGACCTACCTTTCCCAAAATGTAATGACATCTATTCTGCTTCACTGCCAATCTATAAATCCAATTTGGTATGAATTGAACCAATAGTTTTGCTGCTACAGACATTTGAAATTTGGGCCATTATAAGTAAATGGGGGAAAAAAAGATTTTAGAAATTTAAAAAAATTGAACTTTAAAGTGTTAACAAACAAAAAAAAACAAATCTGAACCAAAATCAATACCCCTTGCCTCCCCCTAAAAATACTCAGTAACGTACAGATTCTCCCAAAACATACTTAAGTACAGTAGCATTAGTACTTTGTTACTGTACAACACTGCTGTATACAGTATATAGGTAATGTCATGTAACATCCACTTTCTCTGCAATTGGTCTTAAGTCAAGGACTGACAAAGAACACAGCAGGAGAATGATTAATGTTCTGCAGTTCTTATGCCACATCCTGATAATCTGCATCTTCTGGTAGGTATCGCCAGCTGGTTCTCCTTCCATCCTGCAGAGAGTAAGAGTACCGATCTCCACTGTAATAACAGCTGCAAATTACCAGGCCTACAAATGAACCATACCCCCCTTCTTCTCTTTACCATATCATCTTCAGGATGGGGGGAGAAAGTGCTGGTTATGGTGGTGAGCGGAGATGTAGAGTGCAGCCGATTATCCCCTAATTAACGCTGATTCCTCCCCCATGGACAATGTCCCATCTCATCAGTGGGCCGCCACGTCTTAATGTTAGGTGCTAACTGCCTCCCTCGCATATGTCAGTCCTCGTTAAGGGACTATGCCGTGCGGTAATGTCCTCCCGTTTAATGGCTTGTAAAAAGATGGTTAACACTCAGTATTTGGCTTCCCTTTTTTTTTTTTCTCCCCCTTTCGCTGCCACGGCAAGATGACAGATTCAGTATGATCGAGCGCTCTTTGGGGGAACTTAATTGCAGGAAGGGTGTACCTTGGTGTTGGAAGAGAGGTAGTTCAGAGACGTTAAGTGATTGGCCCCTTGGCTACACGGTACACTGTTAAACCAGTTGTAGCCGCAAATTGGTTCAGAGTGACTTGTTGTCTGACGAGGCCCGGTGTATATTAATATATACTGTTAGAAATGACGAGTTGTCCATTAAAAACCTACTCATCTGACCAGGCTAACTTGTTAATAAAATACAGCTATTCTTTAGTCATTACCAATGACCAGTGACACACCATTGCCTCCAGGCAGAATCTCATCAGCAACTTCCTATCTGACCAATTAAATGTTTAGCTTCTGAGCTACACTTCAACATTCATTAACCAATAACAATGTCTTCGAAATCTATTACGCAGCATAAGTTTACCCTGCCATTAGTCGGCAAGGCAGTAAAAGCAAATGAACTGTCACTTCCCTGTATGTGTGTGGCTGCCGAGCAAGACAACAGTTAGAATTCTTCTAATGTCAAGAGCTGTGTTTCTTTTTTCACTCTCCTTACTTACCCTCCCTCCGTCTCTCTCTCCATCTATGTGTTGTATTATGAAAAAAGCAAACACGATTATTTTTGATTTCCCGTTTGCCTGAGCACTACATTTGGCCCACCCCTCTCTCCCCCGACCCTCTTGATTGAGGGCTAATGAAAAAGCTGTCCTGAGCGTCGCTCCCTCCCTGTATCCATTAAGAATAATTAGACGGGAACAATTTTGATGCCTGTAACCTCGGCGAGTGTGGCTAATGGTGTTATAAATTGCTCCTTGTCCTGGGCCCTGCAAGCATTGGCGCGCGGTGGTGGGGGCGAGACGCTTAATTCAAAAGCACTCTGTCAACAGCACTGATTTGTGTGGTTAATGAGAGCGTTTAAAACAACAGGCGCAGCTCATGCATCCTAATGCCGATGGCAGGAGCAGGTTCGATAAAGAGGCTTGTCCACCATAATTAGCCACGACAAACGCCCGGGATTAAGAGACAGGGCCGAACATGGTGT
Source organism: Sphaeramia orbicularis (assembly GCF_902148855.1). Taxonomy (NCBI): domain Eukaryota; kingdom Metazoa; phylum Chordata; class Actinopteri; order Kurtiformes; family Apogonidae; genus Sphaeramia; species Sphaeramia orbicularis. The sequence goes on along the minus strand of NC_043972.1, from coordinate 41,882,217 downwards.
GCCCTCTTAAAACGGGTCCTGTTTGCTTTCACTTTGGTTTCCCATCTTTACATCCTGTCTTCAACATCAGACCAGCTGCATTTTGCTCTCATCTGTCTCTTTTTTTCTGACAAATTGACTCTTGATCTTCTCTTTTATAATTCACCGGAGCTCTACTATAGTCTTTTTCATTCTATATGTATAATATATAGGGAAAGATCTGAGTCAAAGACAGCTCTCTGGGGCAGTGACTGGTGGTAGATGGGAGTGTTCAATCCTACCAGCAGGGATTCATGTTCCTTTGCCCACTAAATCCAACAGTTTCACCCCCTGAGAAGTTAGCCTTGGTTTCTTTACTGATCCTCGCTACAATGTTTTCTTTTCCTTTCCTGTGAAATCCTCTGTCTGTGTCGCCCTCCACCTGTCCAGACTCTGTCTTTTTACCTTTCCTCCTGTAGAGGCCAATTTAAGTACAGTTTAGTTGTAATGTAGCTTGATTTGTAATTCTTCATAGTTTTAAATTATTATTTACAGTGTCAGTAGAAAATAATAAGAATGTGTTAAATCTTAAATCTTAAGTAATATCATAATGATTATGTTCTTTAATAAAGTTATATTAATATTTCATTCTTTCCATGCGGGTGTTTTATTATGTATAGGTGGAGCTGTTTTAGTTCTGTTGTTTATGCATTTCAGTTTGTTGGTTGCAGTTTGAGGTGGACTCTGTGAATGATGTGGTGACTGTGTGTGATCATTTATTTTATGTTACTTTATGAGGAACATTGCAGACAAAAGGTAAGTCTAAGCTACAAATCCACCCAATCTCAATAACTACAATATTGTTTCTATAGCATATAAGCTCCTCTGCTGTGCTCTTTGAGTCTATCTATCTATCTATCTATCTATCTATCTATCTATCTATCTATCTATCTATCTATCTATCTATCTATCTATCTATCTATCTATCTATCTATCGTATCATATATATTTGTAATGTATATATATAATGCATTTGACTTCCTCCTTTTAAAACAGAGGGTCAAAGTGAAAGGCCTCATGCTTAGGGGAAACAGTCATAAAACTTTGGAAATGCCTGGAAGCTGTTCCTTTGTGCTGAATTACAGAATAAAATGATCTCAGACAAAAATGTGAAGGAACTGCATGTGCTGCATGAAATTTAACAAGGCAGTAGCGATACACAGAGGACTGACACCTGAATCAAGGACTTTAATGGCTGAGGACTGGAAACAGTATACACGGTTAACATGAGGTTAACATTTATCCTTGACAGTGCTTTGTGTTGAAAAGTCCCCTAATATGTTTTAATCTGCAGTGGCCTGCAGAAGGTCTTCCAAAGGACTGTGTGTGTGAGTGTCTGTAATGGATGGAGAAGGAGAGAGTGACAAAGCCAGGCCCACTTTAAAAGGTGTTCAATTCCCCTGTAAATGCATGCTGACAAGATTAATTGAGCATTGCAGATTGTAAACTCTGAAACCCACACCTCAAACGCATATGGACACAGATACACACAGATTCAGGTGTTGACGCTCTGATGCACATGCCATACATTATATACAAACACACATAAATGTACACCAAACACTCAAATGCATGCATAAAATATATACATTTTGTGTTCATAAACTTTGCACATACAAGTATGCACTACTCTGTTTACTTACACACAAACACACATGCACGCACACCGCTGCTGGCCTCCCTCTGCCTACTTCCACGTGCCTTGCCCAACACAAATGACTTGATGGGCAGTTAAATGCAGGGGTCGGGGGTTAAATGAACACCGTTGTTTATGAGGATGCGGTGTGAATCCATTTGCATTCTAATATTCTCTCTATTCTGAAAGACACACGCACACACACACAGGGCCTGTTACGGGCAAAGGGAGGGAGAGGAAGAAGAAGAAGGAGGGTGTGAGAGGAGGGGAGATGACTGGTGGACGGCTTGTTTTAAAATCCCATTATCAAGTTATTTATGGAATTCATGGCCCGACAACCTCTGTGACCTTGTTTTGTTAAACATGAACCAGACACGATTCCAGCACGTGGTGCTGCCTATTAGCTTTTGTTTTCAATAGCCTTAAAATGTCAGCAACTTCAATCACCCCTTGGGCAGCTTTCCACTTGTGTGTTTTGGCCCTCATCAAATGGACACACGGTATATACACACATATGCACACACATACAGACAAAGTTTCACACATAGACATACAGTACAGCAGAGGTGTGAGGACATATGCATGTGTGCACATGCATTTACGTACACAGCGTTCATGGATGTGGATGTGCAAATATGCAAAGGCACACACACACACACACACGTACACACAGAGTATTCAAAGCACATACATAAACATGTATTCCCACTTTGTCTAACTGTCCCAAAAGCCGACATCATCCCATCCCAGACCAGACCAGACCCCATTACCTTCTGTCTGTATTTATGTTTGTTTGGATTTTAACCCAATCTCTATGGCTAGTCATGGCCTGACTGACACACAAGGGTGAAATCCATGCAAATCCTAACAACCTCTTTACCCTGATGCTCCTGTTTAAACATGGAAGCCCCATTTGTTTCCCTTAAGCTATCAGCATCGCACATCAGTTGATGAACACTCATTACAGGTAAACAAACTGAAGGATTATTCAAAGTCACTTATGCTCCTGTGGAATGTGAGTGTTACTGATGGGAGAGCTCTATATGTGTGTACCTAATAACTATGTCCTAAATATTCATCTACTTACAAAGGATACAAAACAGGAAAACGCACCATATAAAGAATGTGGAAAAGCATGCCATCAAAGACATATTTGTTTTGTACCTTTTTGTTGCAGCTTCTGTGTGTACACCTGGAACTTCAGAAGCCAATTCAGGTTTCACACATGATCCTTCCTCCGTCTAATTTGTGTGTGAGGAACCTCAGACCTCTGGTGTTTCACCTCAAAGCATGAGCAGCTTTGTTTCCACCCGTCTGTCTTCACTCACATTTTAAAGTATCTTGTACAATTGTAGAGGCTTATAGACATGACAAAAAAAAAAGTCGCAGAATTGTATTTAGGCTTGTTTGTGCTGCTTGTTGCCTCTTTCAAAAAAACTTAGGGCGTTTTCACACAGTGTACTTGAGTGCGTATCCGAGTACGCTGGACCCTGAAGTCCACTTAATTTTATCCATGTAACTGCAACCATTCGGTGCTCGAGTACTGTGCCTGAGCCCAGTTGAGAAGGTAGTCCTGGGTCTGGACTACCCGTACTCCAACACGGTACATTGCTGTGTGAATGCGATCCGTGCCTGAAACTGGAAGTGACCTAATCACCACTCCGACAACGGAGGTGGGTTAAGCACCATGAGACCATAGACGGTGCTCCTGTTGTCTCCTGAAAAAGCCTTGGATCCACGTGGCCTGGGCTCGCCTCACCAACTGAACCACTCTGTGATATATCAGGGACAACGAAGGTCGCTCTGGTTCTCTTTGCCTCAAACAGGCTAACAGATAGGTAAGGGTTTGGCTTCTTCTGACTTCCGTGTTTGTAGGATAGTGACAGAATTTCTTCCACACCACCACCTACTGTTTCGGCCCAGTAACACCTACTTGTACTCGAGCATGGGCCACAGTACACGCTTGTGAACGCAACATCTGCAGGAAAGGTGTGAACATATCCAAGTACGGTATGGACTCAAGTACGATGTGTGAAAGCACCATTAATGTCCTTTAAGGGAGATGGAAATACCTTTTCTGAATAAGTTCTGATGTTGAGAACTCATGAGTGCTTATCTAGTTCTGCTTCTAGATAAGAGGAACACTGGTAACAGGTATGAGTGTACTGAAAATTATACCACATGTTCCTGGATTCCATCCATGACAAAAACATAGTTGATGGTGAAGACCGGGGGATGCAAGAGAATATGAACACAGTGGTTCTACATTTGTGTGCAGAGCCAAATATTTGATGTTTCCGCTAAACTATAACAAAAACATTTTAAATTTCATGATCCTCAGGAGTCAAACCCATTTTCTGAATGTTAAACCCACATTCTAACCATTCAACTATAGATCAGCTGCTAGAAATGGGATCTACAGAATATCTGTACTTATAAAATACTTAGAAATGTTCTTCACTGCCTCAGAAATATGTTGAAAAAAAGTTGTAACTTCCAGAACCTTTGACTATTACTGTACATTACCATGAAACCAAAAGCTAAGTATCATTTGGACTTTTACTCCAATTAACAACAGCCCATATGTAAAAACAGAACCATAGAGGGAACTAAATGGATGTGCAACAGACAACCAGGACACTTTGTCACATTTTTAGCAAATTAATCAACTGCTTCATGGTCATTCGGCTACTGAATTTTTCTGTATCTTATTTGAGGCAACCCAGCAAAAATCATCCAATCACATTAAGACATGAAAACTAAAACAATGCTGAATGCTAAAAATTGCACCCAAAGGTGATTCCTTAGATGAGGGTACAACCTCAGGTCACCAGTTAAGCACAAAAAATAAACATTTATAAGCCACATATGATGCTCTGGTCGACAAATGAGTGTGTATGTCAGGAAATACCCAGAAAGAGAAGATATTCACAGAAAAATGAAGTAAACACAGTTAAATACATTATATATATATATATATATATATATATATATATATATATATATATATATATTATTTTATTTCTTTTTCACATGTTCATGAACATAAAATACAACGAACAGTACAGCAAGGCCAGTTGAGGGTTACAGTATTCAACAGAAGATATCCATAAATAATACAATAAAAGGAAAATAAGGGCATCACATTACCATTTCAGTGCCGATGTCTTAGTTTTTAAATCCAATCCATTTGTCCCATTTTCTGTCAGAATCATCTTTTCTTAATCTTAAGGTCTAAAAGTCATTTTTTCCATTACCCATAGTTCCTGTACTATATCTAACCATTGCTTGTATCTAGGTGGGTCCGTATCAAGGTTATAATAGTTTTGGATTTTTAATTATAGTTTAGTTTTAATTAGTTTTGACTTTTTTTTCTCTTATTCAGTTAGTTTTAATTAGTTTTTAGAGCAGGTTTGTTAGTTTTTATTAGTTATCGTTTTTTTCTGAATGCTTAGTTTTAGTTTAGTTTAGTTTAGTTTTAGTATTAGTTTTAGTTATTTCATATATTTTATCTTCCTCATCATCCTATTTAAAGAAATTAGTGAGGCGTGGATATGGGCTACCCTGGACACTTTATTTGGGGGTCGGGTTAGGGCGGCTCATGGACTGAGCAGAGACACAATGTACCATACAATGTATAAATTCCCTATAGCAGGTTGAGGTGGGGTGCAATCCATACACAACGTCACTTACGTGAAACAATGCGAAGATGTGCAAAGCATGACAGGAGATGCACAATGCAGCCAGCAGTTAAAGCAGATAGAAACATATATAAACCAGCTAACCAGCAGTTAAAGCAGATAGAAACATATATAAACCAGCTAACCAGCAGTTAAAGCAGATAGGAACATATTATAAACCAGCTAACCAGCAGTTAAAGCAGATAGAAACATATATAAACCAGCTAACCAGCAGTTAAAGCAGATAGGAACATATTATAAACCAGCTAACCAGCAGTTAAAGCAGATAGAAACATATATAAACCAGCTAACCAGCAGTTAAAGTAGATAGGAACATATTATAAACCAGCAGTTAAAGCAGATAGGAACCTATTATAAACCAGCTAACCAGCAGTTAAAGCAGACAGAAACATATACAAACCACTTATAAACATATATAACCCAGTTCCTCATCAGTAAACCACACCTTAGCAGATATCTCATCTCTTAATCATCTCCAGTTCCATTATTAGCCAACTTTGCTTCAGTTCAGTTCAGCTAGCTGTTGCTAGTAACATCAAACGTTTTTTAACATTCTAACAGGTTCCATACCTCTGTAATTGGATTAGTTTTGATCCTCCTCTTTTCTCCTCTTCTAAACTGTGCAGTTCAGGGCTTGGAAGGCCTTTTCATGGTGATAAACTCTCCAGTTTTAACCTGGATGCTAGTTCAACACTGACTGTCCTTTAGCTCAGCTCTGTCTGTCACTCACGCGCACACACACGGTACGCCAAAAAAAAAAAAAGAAAAAAAAACAAAAACCCGACCCATGTATCACTACAGTAAACCCCAGACAGGACTGTGCTGCTGTGTCCCAGCTTTAGTCTGTATGTTCCAGGTAGAGTGGGGACCAGAAGACGACTGGAAACCACCAGTGACCACACATGACAGACTGTGTAGTGTCGTATGGTGTCACCAGCTCAAACTGCTGAAGTGAAATAAATTAATTTCATATCAATCCGACATTGACAGAAACGAAAACGAAGGGAATTGTATCCATAATTTTTTATACGTTTTAGTTAGTTTTGTAAGCTCACAATACAGTTTCAGTTAGTTATCGTTTTTTTTCTTTTAATTAGAGTTTTTATTTATTTCAGTTAACGAAAATGTTTTTTCAATTTTAGTTTTCGTCATTTCGTTCGTTTTCGTTAACGATAATAACCTTGGTCCGTATACATTCCAATACATTATAATTTAACATATTTTTTTGTTACATCATTTTTGCTAAAACTGATGTTTGATGTTATGTTTAAACGACTCTTCCTTTATAATTGTAATGTCATTTTAAGCAACGTAATTACTTTGCATTTAATATGTTTATTGTATTGTATTTTATGATCGTTTAAGATCACTAGTTTCAGATCCCCTTTCTTTACATCTTAGATATGTTTAGTATTTAATGTGCAACGTGGTCGATAACACCACCCTCGATGACACAACACAGTCTTTTTCAATGAAAATATGCCTACTTTGCAATTTCTTTCTTTTTGTGCAACATTTCATATCAAATTTACTTGATAGTTACATGAAAATATGTAATAGTAGTAGTAGTAGTGACGGGAATATAGTCTTAATGATTTATAGAAATAGACTAATATATGTAGACACAATGAATTATGTCAGTTTATTCATATATGAGTGTCTGTTTCAGTACATCAAACACAAGATCTTACATTTCTACAATATTTCTTTGGTTCATAATCTATTTCTTGTTATTTTACAAAACTCTCAGCCATGCTTCTGGCAAAGTGAAAGTATTTGAAGAGGGCAAAAGTAAATCCAGCCACAGACTGCCCCTGTGTGTTTTACATTATTCAACGAGGCCCCAGCTGTGAGGCATGCAAGATTAAATCCCCCACATTCTAACATATGCCAACTAAAAGACTTTAACACTGGTGTGGGCCAGTGCCACCAGGCAAAAACTGTCGAAAACAACAACAGCTAAGCAGCCCTCATGTACTTCATGATACTTTCTAGCCCTTTGAGAAGATCAAGCCCAGCACCGATTACCATTAGTGATCAAATGTGGCAGCTATATGTTTGCCACAGGCCAAACTTGTCGACTCAATGTCAATCCATTTTATATTGGCTAAAATATAATTAATGGTGTTGAAATTGAATAAGTTATCCTTGGGTTTGTGTGTAGCCAGTAACCTTGGCAACTGAACCAGCGAATTAGCAACTGGTTATACGATGATCCTTGTTTTTTTTCACATTCTCACAAAGATTAAACCCTGCGATTCTGACTTTTAGATACAAATAACCAATGACTCCTCTCACACTCTGCAGTTAAACAGTGATGTTTTTGGAAAACAAACTCTTAATTAAGATCTATTTTAAAGTCACGCTACAGATACAGACTAATAAACTACTCTGATTATTAATGCCAAATGCTTATTTTAATAATTTACTTTGGAAAATATCACTAGAAAAGTAACTTTATGAGTGATTGTACTTTTATGGTGAAGCTACTATAATGCTGATTTGCTGAAGAAATGTAAAGTATGACAAATAAAATATAACTTACCAGTATTTTAGCATATCTCCCATAAGTATTAGTTGTATTGCCTGTCAGGTAAATTACAAATACAATGCTGATTAATTGCAGGGTCTGACTCCTCTCACAACCTACATTTAAACACTGATTTGTTTTGGAAAAAATATTCTTAATTAAGATCTATTTTTGAAGTCAAGTTACAGATGCAGACTAAGAAACTACTCAGATTATTAATGCCAAGTGTTCATTGTTATGATTTACTTAAAAAATATTACTGGGGAATAACTTTATTAGTGATTTTACTTTTATGGTGAAGCTACTCTTTTGCTGATTTGCTGAAGAAATGAAAAGTAAGACAAATAAAATACAAGTGGTGCCACGCAAAATAAACCCCGCCCCTTGCAAGTATTGTAGCTTATTTTTGCAAGGATCCAGATGATGTCATCATGTCAGTGCATATGGTGATGTCAGCATATCAGTTGTCTCTCTATATATGCCAAGTTTGAAGTGAATTGAAACAAAATTTATGTTTTTATAGACATTTGAAATTTCACCCATTATAAGTAAATGGGAGAAAAAGATTTTAAAAATTCCTAACAAATTGAAACTTTGACCTATTCTTCCCAAAATGTACAGACATCTATTCTGGGTTACTGGCAATCTATAAACCGAATTTGATATGAATTCAATCAATAGTTATGCTGCTACAGACATTTGAAATTTTGCCTATTATAAGTAAATGGGAAAAAAAAAAAAAAAAAGATTTTAAAAATCCATAAAAAATTTTAACTTTGACCTACTGTTCCCAAAATGTACAGACATATATTCTGGGTTACTGGAAATCTATAATCCCAATTTGGTATGAATTTAACCAATAATTTTGCTGCTACAGACATGTGAAATTTCCCCCATTGTAAGTAAATGGGAAAAAAAAAATATTTAAGAAATTCATAAAAAATTTAAACTTTGACCTACTGTTCCCAAAATGTAATGACATCTATTCTGGGTCACTGGCAATCTATAACCCTTATTTGGTTTGAATTCAACCAATAGTTTTGCTGCTACAGACATTTGAAATTCCACGCATTACAAGTAAATAGCAGAAAAAAAAAAAAAGATTTTAAAAAATTCATTAAAAAGTGGAACTTTGACCTACTGTTCGCAAAATGTAAAGACATCTATTCTGTGTCACTGCTAATCTATAAACCCAATTTGGTATGAATTTAGCCAATAGTTTTGCTGCTATAGACATTTGAAATTTCACTCATTTTAAGTAAATGGGAAAAAAAAAAAAAAACACTTAAAAAATTCTTTAAAAATTTGAACTCTGACCTACTGTTCCCAAAATGTAATCAGATCTATTGTGGTCACTGGCAGTATTTAAACCTAATTTGGTATGAACTGAAGCAATAGTTTTGCTGCTAGAGTGTTAACAAATAAAGAAATAAAGAAACCAAACCAAAAGCAATACCTTTGAAGGGCCGGGTAATAGCATACTAGTATTTTAACATATCTCCCATAAGTATTAGTTGTACTGCCTGCCAGCTAAATTACAAATGCAATGCTGATTTAATAACTTTCTGAGCTAAAGACAGTGAAATATTACTTAAAATAGTGTACCACTGACTGAATCCCACAAGTGAGAATCTCTCTACATGACCAGACATTTGTTGGATGAATTTGCCCCATGTTGATACTGCAAGCGACACAATCAGCAAATCACTAGAAGTCCATTAATTTCCTGCAGAGCTGAGTGACGGAGAAACTCACCTGATGGGAGGACAATCAACAAGCATGTAAACATGGCTTCAAGTATGGCAGTGTTCATCAGCTGTCAAGAACGTCTGCACTTCTGATACTGTTTTGGTTCATTAACAGTAATTAATCACAGAAAATCATCTACTATAAAAGTCAGTCTAGCTGTACTTTTCATCTGTCAGTTCATCCATCAGCTCACAGTGCTCATCTATGACTCCCTGCTTATCAGGACACAAGCAGCAGATAATGTAATAACACCCTCTCCTTTGATTTATATCTTCTAGATGAGAGATTCATTTTAAATAATTGTCTTAGTCATAGATGAAAATAGAACACAAATACAAAGGCACACATTGTGTTGCAGGTTGTTGACAGCGCCTCAGGAAAGCATCATTTGAGAATGCCAAAATAAGTCAGCCAAATCCAGCAACCGCTACTTTCCAGAGAAGTGGTGCAATAATTTATGTTGTGCCAGATTTGTCAAAACCAACAACCATATGAGTGTGATAATCCACTGACTTGTCTTTGAATTGGAGATGTTCTTGCAAAATTATGGAATAAGTTCTGCTACAGTATAGAAAAAAAAATGCAAAACTGTCATAATTGATCAGTTACTGGACTTGCACTTTACATGAGTATTTCCCTGTAACTACACCCTTTTGAGTGGTGTTAGACTCATTTTAGTTCAGGGGCCACATACAGCCTAGTATGATCTCAAGTGGGCTGGACCAGTAAAATAATATAGCATAAAGCATAATAACCTTTAAATAATATAAACTCCACACGTTTCTCTGTGTTTTAGGGTGAAAACAGTGAAATTACGTTATGAAAATGTATACTTCTACAAACTATCCTTTTAAAAAAAATGTGAATAAGATGAAAAACCTGAAATTTCTTGACAAAAACAAGAAATAAAAATAAAATAAGCCTCAGTTTATCATTTACATTACAACTCACAGTGGCTCTACAAATGCACAAAATATTTAGTAATTTTGTGAAATTTGAGAAACATGAACACAAATAACAGAGAAAAAATAACCCAAAAACAACAAATATGAACAAATAAAGAATAACAAGAACAAAACTTGTACAAAAACTAACAACATTTTGAGAAACATGAACAAAATGGACAGGAAGAAAATCTTTACTTCTACAAACTATCCTTTAAAACAATGCAAATAAGACAAAGAACCTGAAATTACTTGACAAAAATAAGTAATGAAAATTAAATAAGCCTCAGTTTGTCATTTACATTACAACTCACAGATCATAGTGGCTCCACAAATCCAAAAATATTTAGTAATTTTGAAAAATTTGAGACACATGAGCACAATTAAGAGAAAAAAATAACAACAAATGTGAACAAAATAAAGAATAACAAGAAGAAAACTTGCACAAAAATGAACAGAAATTTGAGAAATATGAACAAAATGGACAGAAATAAACAAAAAATAACAAAAAGCTGACAAATATGATCAAATGAACCAATAAATAGAACAAAACATGCACAAAAATGAACATGAGAAACATTAACAAAATGATGTTAAAAATGCACTTCTCTTAAAACATTTCAGGTTTTTCACATTTTTTGTGAAAGGATAGTTTATAACCGTTAAAAAAAAAAAAAAAAAAAAAAAAATATTTATAGGTTATTATGATAGTATTTTACTGATCTGATCCACTTGAAATAAAATGTGTTTGTATGTCCTAAACTAAAATGATTTAGAATTTTGCATTTCGCATATTTATCCCAAAGGCCAGATTCAACCCTTTGATGGGCTGGTTGTGGCCCACGGGTCATTTATTTAACACCCCTGTTCTGACCAAATTCTAAAAACCCTCTTAGATTTGTTGGAAAAAGGATTGTCACAAACCTGAAAAAAGTCCTGCTTTTCTGGGCTCACGAAAGTTGAGATTTTAGAGATCAATGATTCAGTGACACCACAGATGTATGAGGATCTAATAGAATATGGTGCATTGCATTAGATTAAAGTATCCAGTAGTAAGAAAAGTAGTTAAAGAGAGTGTAAACTTAAATGTCTATAATCATTAAAGTCAACATATAATAATAGCAGGGATCATTTTAGTACAAAATGACTGAGGTAATACTTTAAGTACATTTTGGTGATACTACTTTATAATTTTAATCATTTTTGAACCCAAAACCTTTACACTGGGCATTAGTGTATCAGACAGTGTAGTTGTACCTTTGCTTTAGTAAAGGATCTGAACCCCTTCCCCAGCACTGACTGAAGTTAAAACATAATAAAACCCTTCCTTCTACACAGTGTCAAATACTGAAGGATAGTTATTATCAGTTTACTTTAAGAGAAACATTTTCAATATTATGACAGAAAAGTTATCACCTAAAAACTGATCTTTCCATGATATTCAGTGTTTATGAATACACTTGTATACCCAAATTTCTTCAAGTGACTCTCTTTAACCCACACAGATCCAGCGCTGCTTTTGTAGCAGTTCTCAATTGATTTTTCCTCTATTTTTAACTTTTCTTAGAGGGTGGGGAAGCAAAATTTACAATATTTTGAAGCAGGGATTGAAAGACAGTGTATGACCAATTAGTTTATTGAAAGTCATGAGAATTTATTTGCCACAAGAAAATTGACATAATAGAAAATGTTTTTATTCTATGTGTCCTCCTTCTTTCTCAATAACTGCCTTCACACACTTCCTGAAACTTGCGCAAGTGTTCCTCAAATATTCGGGGGACAACTTCTCCCATTCTTCTTTAATAGTAACTTCCAGACTTTCTCGTAATAGTTTTGCTCATAGTCATTCTCTTCTTTACATTATAAACAGTCTTTATGGACACTCCAACTATATTTGAAATCTCCTTTGGTGTGACGAGTGCATTCAGCAAATCACACACTCTTTGATGTTTGCTTTCCTGATTACTCATATGGGCAAAAGTTTCTGAAAAGGTATGGATAATAGTGTTAGGTATGATTATGACATCAATATGTGTTTGGTTTCAAAACAATTGACGTAGTGCCTGCTGAGAAAAAACAACTAAATGTTCATTGTAAATTTTGCTTCCCCACCCTGTAAGTGATTTATCACCATTTATTATAATGTTATCCTCTGTATTTTTTACTGTAAATAGTGTATTTTCCTATATTTAATTTAGATGTTTATGAAAATTCAGAGTTAATTCAAAGGTTGCATTTTTAACCCATAAAGACCCAAACATCCACCAACGACCAAAATCATCTACTGCTCTAAAATGTTTAATACCTGTTGATCCACTAATCCTATCAATACATGTAAATAATTTGGGTAAAATGCAGTTTGTCATTTTTCATAGTCATCAGATATGACCCATTTGCACGTTCAGAGCCTCCGTAGTTACCATGGAAACACTGTCATCTTCTACAACTGATTCACCAGTAAAACCCATGGAGTTAAATGACAGTGGATGGAGACACTTGGTTTATGTTCAATTAATGACGCATTTTCTGAAAAAGTCACTTTTTTCTTCAGTTTTCTCTGTTTCTGATATAATAACCTTCAACTTTAGTCTGAGCTTTTATAAACATCTACATTATCAGTGAATTAAAGATACAATAATACCTGATTTATACTTAAAAATGCAAAGTACAGAGCATAATATTAGAATAAATGGTAAAAGATCAGTTAAGAAAGGTTAGAAATAGAGAAAAATTCATTTGGGAACTGGGACAAAAGTAACGCTGGGTCTTTATGGGTTAAGTGAAAATTTGGTATTTTCCTATATTTAATGTACAGATTATGTAGATGTTCATTAAAGATCAGATTAAAGTTGAGGGTTATTATATCAAAAACAGAGAAAAATTAAAAAGATATTTTTTTTCTGCAAAATAATAAGTGTTTCCATCCACTGTCAATGATCCAACTCCATGGGTTTTACTAGTGAATCAGTGTTGTATTTGTTGACAGTGTTTCCATGGTAACTACGGAGCTTCTGAACATCCAAATGGGTCATATCTGATGACCACGAAAAGATGACAAACTGTATTTTGTTTACATGTATTGATAGGACTAGTGGATCAACAGTTATTAAACATTTTATATCAGTGAATCGTTTTGGTCGCTGGTGGATGTTTGGGTCTTTCTGGGTTAAATGCAGTAATATAATTTGCCATAAGGTTCAGGACACTAAAACTGATTCCCCTCTTAATCTGTTATGGGACTCCTTCATCCGGAGGTGATCCACAGAGCCTCATGGGCAGAAATCCAGCTCCTTTCCTTCCACCCTTTACATTAGATCCATCTCCTGGGAATGAGTGTGTGTGTCTGTGTGTGAGTGCTCGGGGTGGCGGTGCTCCCTAGTGTAGTGTTGGCCCCAGGCAGCACAAGGTAACATCAAACGATTCTTCTCTTTATGACTTATTTATTTATTATCCTGACTCACTGTAAGTGCAGGAAAGAGAGAGTGTGAGTTCATACTTCAACAAGCTGCTGTGCATTTGTCATCTGTGCCGGTTTGTTTTCATTCTGTCTTCAGACGCTGCCACCGGTTGAGCGTCCTCCCTGGTGGCGAGCAAAGGAGTCGAGGGAGAGTGGGGGGTCCCTGTAACTCCAACTCTGGGACCCCCGCTAGTCTGTTTGCTCCATCCTCTGCTGTGCTCAAAGAATATGGGAACCTCCCTCATCTCTCTTAACTAGTGTCCCAGAGCAGGTACATACACAAGAACACATAAAACTGAGCAGAAGAAATGTTTATTGGCACTGTCACCTTGGATGAGTGTGATTTCCAAGACTGGCGTCATGCCACGCACCCTGAGAGTGCTTCACATATGAAACACCCACTGGTGGATTTAAACATACAAAAGTCACTAAAGAAAAGCAAATGCAATTTGGGAAATCCTCCCAAGGATTTCAGTCATGGCAGAAACATCCAAAGGAAACATTAATGAATTGCATTTTATTCTGTTGTCCTTGTGATTTTGCAGTTACTATATTTAATGCACGGTATGATCGACTTATATTAACAAGCAAGAACAAAAATTGTCAGAGCACACAGAGTGGGTAGCACTTACATGTGCTACCCACTTTGCTCTGACAGTTTTTTGCTCTGACTTACTACATTACAGCTCAGTAATAACATAATAAATCTATAATTATTATAATGATAATTACATGATGCAGCAATTTGGTGAAAATAAATTATTGTGATGAGAATTATTACGATTTACCTAATTATTAAGAATTATTATAATAGCCTTTAATACTTTGAAAACATCCTCCTGTGGTACGTCATTGTTATCAGGTCATTATCTCATTTATGTCACTACTTCAAATTTTGTAATCCAAATGTTGTACTGGTATAACCATTTTATTCTCAGCAGGTTATCGTATACCTACTGAAATATGACAAAATAGTTTTACCTCAATGAGATTAAGGTTCAGAGATGAAATGGAAATTATAATCATCAATAAACAATTTGATGTCATGATAATTAACATTATCGTAACACAGAATGCATTGTATTTACTTTGTCACTTGAAGCAGTTACAACATATTAAAATGTTATGTTGCTTGATTTAATTTTACTCATTTTACAAATTCTGATCTTGAACATTTTATCATTTTAACAGTTTGGAATTTTTTTGTTTTTTTTACCTCTAGAGTAAATGCTTCATTGTTCTGTAAATGTTTGTCATGATCCAACCGTAATACACATAAAAATCAGCCGAAATATGAATGAAATAATGATTTCACAATTATCATAGTTAACATTCTATCATATTAATGTTTTTGACCACATCACCCAGATCTAAGTGTTGTCTTCAAATGTGTTTCCCTTTGGTGTCACCCCTTACTCATGTTGTCTTTTTATTATTATAACCCTGTTACATGACTCTCATTTTAATATTATCTATATGCACCCTTTATTAACACCAAGCTTTTATCAGGTTATTACTTTAATAATGTCAAGAATTTCTTTTCTCTTTCTTCTTTTGTTTTGTTTTGTTCCGTTTTCTTTTCTGTTGCATGTATCTCGTTTTAATATTATCTGTCCATACCCTTTACTATTACCAAGCTATTATCAGGTTATTACTTTAATGACATGAATTTCGTTTCTTTTCTCTTTTTTCTTTGGTTTTGTTTTGTTATGTTTTCTTTTCTTTTCTTTTCTTTTCTTTTCTTAGTCTTTTCTGTTACATGTATCTCATTTTAATATTATTTGTCTGTACCCTTTACTATTACCAAGCTATTATGAGGTTATTACTTTAATAATGACATGAATTTCTGAATTTCTTTTCTTTTCTTTTCTTTCTTTTCTTTTCTTTTCTTTTCTTTTCTTTTCTTTTCTTTTCTTTTCTTTTCTTTTCTTTTCTTTTCTTTTCAAGTATTCACTGAGCAAGGGTAAAACAAAAATTATCTCTTAAAGTAATATAATACATTTATAGATCAGTAAAATACTGTGTGTACTCCATGTGTCAAACTTGAGTATCTTGCTCAGTTTATCAGACTGTGCAGCAGACGTGCATTTGCAAATCTCTGATTCGTCATCCACCTGGTCCTCCACTTTCATTGTTTAAAGGCCCTGCTCCACCAGCTCAGAAAGTCTTGAGACAATCAGGGCTCCTACCTACTTTACCTGTGATGAATCGCATTACCACTGGCCCAAGTGCCGGCCGAGCCCCTGGCTGAAAAATCGGCCAGCTAAAACGGGCGGACGGGAAGCCGTATGGCAGAGCACTTTGTCCCGACACCTCCCCCCCCTCCCTCCCCTCCCTCCAAATGAATATCCAACCTCGTCCTCCATAAAGTGCATTAGGCACGAAGAGTCATTAGTACAAATGGGCTCAAGGTACTTCTGCAAGGAGACTGCCTGTGTGTGAGTGGGTGTGTAATAGGACGGGGTAGGAGGGGAGGGGGACCGGGCTGGAGGATGCGTGTCTCTGCTGCCTGTTGTTTGGTGTGCCCACCTAATCCTATCTCTACACACACACACACACACACACACACACACACACACACACACACACACACACACACACACACACACCTAGTCTGTGAATCTGCACCTATCTCTTGCCCACTCCCCCCCTCAGCCCACTCCCTCTCTTCGGCACCCCCACCATTCCTGTGGAGAAGACAGGGTGCCCCCCTGCCCCTTGTTCTCTCCTGCTGCGATGGGGAAGTGCATCCTCATTTAATAATGTATCAGAAAGAAGACAGCGAGAGAGAGAGAGCTCTGACCCAAACGAATGCAGCCTCTCCATTATTTAACATTTACAGACACCTTCCAGCTCATTTCTGACTCAATATTTAATATAGCAGTAGGAGAGGGAGGGCATTCTCTAATACTCACACCCACTTGATTTTTCACTGTTAGTTTGTGTCTTTTTGCCTAATGAAAAAATAAGCTGCACGGACATATTTGTAGATTGAAGAGCCTAAGCGAAGGTAAAAAAAAAAAAACATGGCTACGTGAACGTATGTATGTGTAAGTGGGTTTTAGGTCAGCTGTAGGGGGGGTTTATGGTGATGAACACATGCAAAAAGGAAGTGAAGTAGCTCACAAATAAGCGTGTTGTCTCTTTTGTTCCATTGGATTGTGTGTGGACAAACAGATGAATGAGATGTTCGTGTGACTGCGTCGGGGGTAGGAGGTTGTGTACATGGGGAGGAGCCAGCTGTGGATGATGTTCACCTCAGTAGGGGGTCCGTGGCATGGATGGACACAGGCTTGAAAAGCATAGGTTGTGATTTGTCAACATGGCCTGCCAGAGCCAATGGCCTAGCACCCCATCAGCCTTTAATATCTGTACATCACCTTGGGGTCAGAGGTCAACCCTAGCCACACAAACAAAGAGAGAGCAATTGTAGGCTTATGTAAGAGTCTTGAAACCTCGCTGCTCTGTACAAATACTGAATGTTGTATGTTTCTACTATGGTACAGTTATTTGCCTCAGGATATGGTTGTTGGAAACACAAGGATGTTGTCTTACTCGGGGTGTTTTAAAGACACATCAAATAATATTCTAGGATGTGGTAGGAACTAAGGCTATGACAATGAGTGTGATGATAAAGAAACATCTGTCATACAATATTAAAATCTATTGCATGTTTTATCATGACATGAGTCACACAATTAAATACTTTTTTGTCATTCTGTCATTTCTGCTCATTTGATCAATGTGGAAAAATATGTATTTCTTTGGTTGGTGTTTCCTACTTTTCTTCATAGTTTTCACATGAAAACATTAGGTATTTCATATTATGTTTTATAGTGTTTCTAGGCTTGTATTCACTTTTTGCAGCTACAGTTCAAGCAGTTCTATTGCATGAGAGTATTATGGGTTGATTTTCATATTTTGTTTTTATCGTATTCATATTTTAGGCTGATATTTATTTTGTTTATATTTTATAGATGAACTTTTTTGGATTATGTAACAAACTTTAACAGAACATTTCCATTAAGGTTCTGCATAGAAAGAAAAACAAAACAAAAAGCAAATATGAATTGCTACTTTTTATTTGCTATATAAATAATTCACAATTTGATAAGAAAGCAGCCTTTGCATGTGGCCACAAACTGTCTATTTTGTATGTACAGAAACATTTACTCATGTTATGCACACATTGAGTGCATATATATTCCATTCTTTTTTGAGACTGTTTGCTCATGCAAAATGAAACGTGATTAGTATAGATTAAAAATGAATGATATTTTATTGTGATTAATTGAAATTAATCCACAGCAACCCTGTGATTAATCTGACTAAAAATTTTAATCGTTTGACAACACAAATATATATATATAT
The DNA here is from genome assembly GCF_902148855.1 of Sphaeramia orbicularis. NCBI lineage: Eukaryota > Metazoa > Chordata > Actinopteri > Kurtiformes > Apogonidae > Sphaeramia > Sphaeramia orbicularis. Next base: position 41,863,811 of record NC_043972.1, on the reverse strand, counting down.
GTGTATATATTCTGTATACAGCTTTATGTATACATTGTTATGTGCATATAAAATGACTCGTATCAGGATATGAGTTTTCAGTCATATGGTACAACCTGACCCAGATTTACCTTAACTCACCCACATCACCTCATTTGTTTATCCAACATCCATTATGCTGTTATTGATGATATTGTTTAAGCAGCAAAAAATCATGCCGGTGTTTATTCCTCACTGACAGTAGGTTACTAATATATTCATTTGTGAGCAAACTGAGACACAACACAAACAAATCAATGGAAGGTGTGTGTGTGAGGTTTGAGAATGCTGCAACATGGTTAACAGGTTGGTTCGACAACATCACCTATGCCAGCAAATATAAAGCGGAGGAACTTTGCACCTTTTTGGGAGTGTGTTTAACAGTGGGCCTAATTCACAACAAATATTTATCACACTTTCAAGTGACTTTTCAGTGGAATCCTTAATTATGTGCCAAATAAAGTGTTTTTTCCACCCGGCTGTTTTTCTACCTGTCCACACGTTCATGAAGCTAGTACAAGTAATGTACAGTATGCCCATATACCTGCATATTTATGAGTGTGCGTGTTTAAGTGGATGCTCACATGCACATACAGTATATCTGTGCTTTAATCACAGCCTAGTGTGACACACTGGGCAGCAGTTGGCTCAAGACCAGTGGCTTTTAACCTGGCAGATATGTCACGCTTGTGTATCATTAGTTGCAAGCGAAAGAAGGGAAGGACATGTAGAAAGAACGCAGGCTCTTTATATGCAAATACCTGGCCCTGGCTTGTCAGGACTCACCTCTGTACCTGTGACATCAGTAGGAGAAAGGAAACAGAGTGATACAAAGGAGATGTGGAGAAAAGGGAGAAAAGGAAGTGTGCTTGCCAGTGGTCTCCTGTGGGAACCCACTGGCTAATCAGGCATCATCTATAAGAACACTAGATGTAAATAATGCTGTTTTTCACTGCGAACCCAGCTGGGTTTTTTTGCTCATTCACTTGATCTTAACCTGTCTGTAGCTGTGTTTCCAAGTGAATTTAAAATTCTGAGATGTCATAAAATAACAAACAAGAAAATTTACAGAAGGAAACGAATTAGGCGCATTTCCATCAAATGGCTTGGAGTGAGAAAAAAAAAAAACAGGCTGCGTAGAATCATCACAAGAAGGAGGCTCTATGGAATACACAGAGGAGAGGAAGTAGAGCCTGCAAACTAGGAATAAAACCAGTTTGTGAGACCACCAAGGAATAATTTGATCGCCTCACCAGTTCAGATCTACCAGCCATTTCTGGTGCTGGAAACAGCTGCTGCGTCTTTTTTTTTTTTTTTTTTTTTTTTTTTAGAAACAGAAACAGTTGAACATCACATACAAGTTAAATCAACAGCATGTGATTTCTGCTTCTACACTTCTCTCAATCCAAACAGTGACAATGCCAGCTGCAGTGTATTAGAGAGACACTTTTACTGCCATGTTATCCCAATAAAACCGTTTAACATTTTCACTTCATATTACATTTAGCGATGTATATTCACATTCTAATTAAATAGCCACAACTTAACAATTTAACAAATTAATTAATACAGACTGTAACTGAAATTGATAGCGTGAAAAAAATCAAGTGAATATAAAACATGAGTCTAGTCATTTTTTGGTATTTTATGCCAAAATGCATTTTTGGACAGTTTTTCTTCCATCTTGGCGCTTCTATGAAACTGGGTTAATTTTGGTACCTGGTACTTTTCCAGCTTTTTAGATCCAATTATAAAAGAGAAATTTAGACATATTTCCCCCCAGGATGTACCTAATGATGACCTCAGATAATGCCAAAAGAAAATTATACTCTTGCTCTGAGCCATCCCAAAATCACTGAATTTTTTATAAAATATTGGGGGCAAAAGTAGAACCAAAATTGGGACATGAAAACCTACCTAGGTGTCAGTGCATTTTATTTTGAAAACATGGCAGTAAATGGTCTTATATACTGCTATAAATAAAGACGTTAAATTTGACAATCCTAGTGTTTTTTCTAATCCAGACATATGGGTTTTTCATGAATGTCAGTCTCATTCCAGGTTTTGTATGTAATCCACCGTGTCCACCAGTGTTACATGCGGAACCTGCCCATGTAAATGCACATAAATCACAAATGATTTTGCAACAGCTGTCATTTTTGTGAAACACTCTGCCTTGCATAATTAGTTAAATTCCCAAAATGTACTGTACCTGTGAGAGAATAAAGAGATATCAACAAAATAGTAGTGCATAATTTTTTTGTGTCCTTTTGACCATGTTACATACAGATTTTTGTATCAAATATAAAATAAAATAATATAAAAATGTGTTTTATCTGAAAAATAGTTTCTCTTCTAGCTCAGTAAGTATTTATTTTTAAAACAGGCCCAAAGTGCTTCCAAACTTGCTTCATAACATTAGTCTACATCTGGTTTGAATTTTTTAGTCCCCATATCCTGCTTTTAGGGACCAGTTTCATAGAAGCACCCATCTCCTGTTTGCTCTTTTTTTTTTTTTTTTTTTAAGCCAGAAAAGGCTAGTCTAAAAATTGCTTGCAAATCTCTTTACATTCTACTATTTCCACCAGCCTTTTCTAACATGATGCTTAAGGCTGATTCATAAGCTGATCAGCCTTCTATTCACCTATTCGTCTACTTCTCGTCTCTCACACTGGTCATTTGAGATTTTTACTCTCGTATTTCCTTTCCACCGCAGTTTTACTCCCTGTCTGGTTTTGTCTGTCTTTTTAACTCCTTGTATTATTGCACTTCCCTTTGTATCTGTGTGAGGGAATAATGGCAAAATACAGCTTATACATTATAGAGTTATTTCACATACTGACAAAGCTCCCCAGGCAGTGTCATTTTTCAGGTTGTGTAAAAATCACTTTGTCAGGAGTGATATAAATTACCTGACCAACTCTCCTCTTACAGCTCCCTGGATTCCCTATTTCTAGACGGGGATATAATATGGCTTCATGGCACAGTTTCCTTTCAACTTGGTTATGTGTGTGAATTTTCTCTCTCTCTGTCAAAAGAATTCCCCGCAGTGCAGGAAATACTACTGCCTCATAAATTGACAACGCTGATGGCTGTCAATGCAGATGGCAGACATAAACAATAAAGGAGAAGGAGGAAAAAAAAAAAACTACATTAAAAAATTAAGCCAGCCTATTGCATGGCCTTTGTGTGTTTGTATGTGTGTTTGTGTTTGGTGAGAATTTACAGCCTTGTTGTGTCAGTGCTTGGCTTTTCCATTGCTCCCAACAACACTGTCGCTGCCGGAGTCAAAGCTGTTAGTGTGGACCCACTAATTATTTAATGCACTGCCACATTTGTTGTTTACATTGTTCCCATGTAGAACCAGTGCAAGCTCTATAGTCGACCTACCCCACAGTGGAGTGTTCGTACCCACTCATACTTCCTCTTATGAGCTTTGTTTTTCTTTACACAGCAGTTAAAACCAGTGTCATATTGCTGTACAATGCAAATCAAAGAAAATTTAATGAGGTAAATCTCAGTAAATGTAACTAGTGTATACTGTATATTTTTTATATATCTGATTTTATTTAAACTTTTTCAGTTCACAAAACCAAGACATATACTCTTACTGAGTACAAACAAAGCAAAACAACAATCACAAAATCAACTTGAGACAAACAAACAAACAAACAAAAAACAGCAAAACAAATACCAAAAAACAAATAAATATATATGTATATCCACAATAACAACACAAATTAACTCCCACCCACAAACTCAGCCTCAACATCCTTGTACCTGGACTTTTTTTTTCCTTTTACATTATCAATTTTTCAGACACTTTTCCCCATCTAATTTCAAATTGAGTTAATTTGTTCTTTTCTGTGGCTATTGACTTTTCTATGTTCAAATAATAACTCGACTTTCATTTCCAGTGTGCCAGTGAAGGAGCGTAGGTGGATTTATACTCTAGATGTGTACTGTATTTTAATCCCATGACGATTTGACTATAATTTTACTCTACATAACTCATGGGTATTGTAATAAAATGATAAAATGAGATTATAAAAAATGTATATCTCAAAAATACACTTGAAATTATTGAAACTCATGGCCATGACAGAAATCTGCTATCCCTGTCCTCTGAGTCTGTGTTAAGTAACAGTGGATTTGTCAGCTTGAATTAAAAATGCAGACAAAAAACAAAAACACAACCATCTTCCATCTCCTCAATTGTTTGGTTAACTTTCATTCTGACTTAACTAGTACTACTTGCAGATGACCCCAGTGAAATTAACTTATATTCTGACATTTAAGAGAACAGTTAAGGGTTTCTTTACCTCCACAACATTTAGCCTTTAGATGGTTTTAATATTTAAATAAAGATGTAGGTCATGACAGAACACTTTACTCATTCCTCATCCGTACAAATGTACATATCTTGCAAAACAGATTTTTTTTTTTTCTACATTTGGGCTTTCCGTTTACACATGAATAACATTTTAGGTAGCAAAAATGTAGATTTTTAGAAATGCTTCCCAAAATGAAGATTTTTATAAACTTGTGTGCATCAATGTGGACAGAAAATAAAAAAAAAAAAAAAAAGATTACAAAATTAAACCATCACATCACAGTTCATGTCTATTGTTAATATAAACCTCAAACATCAAACATATTTAGGAGACAAACTGTATCATATCAGTGTTGTGGTGAAGCCTTCATATATAAAAAATACACTTCAACAACCTGAACCGACACTTAAAACAATCTGAGTTTGTAACTTAACTTCTTGTTGTTCCTCAGCTTCATGTCAGATGAGACCCTCTGCATTTGCTTCATCCAGTATTATCCACAGTGGCTGCAGTTTTAAGTCCCTCAGAAGCAATAGTATGATACAAGGTACAATGATATTTTGTAAAATGAGTAGTATTGTAGGAAAACTACCTGTATTTGGGTGGACAGGGCATCAGTCTCTTCAAATTCTGTATTCATTTTGATTTTCCAGCACATGTGCAGTTGTCGCCCTTATAGGCAGGTACAGCTCCGGTCCATTTGGTCACAAAAATTAGAACGTAAACAGACATTAACACAGGGACTCAGATGATATCTAAATTAGCCCTTGTGTACTCATGTATGCATTACAACACCAGCATTAGTGGGTTATTCAGATGCATTTGAACTTAGGTTGGAATGAGAGAAGAGCTTTAGTCCTTCATTTATGTCATTTATTCAATGTCCAATATGTTCAGTATATCAATCTATATATAAATTCACTTTTAAAAAGCAACTGAAGACCTTCTTGTTTAGACAAGCTTTTAGTTAGGGGTGGGTTTTATGACCATTTGCTTTTATGTTGTTATGCCTGTGTATATACCTGTGTTTTTTTTGTTTTGTTTTGTTTTTTTGCCCATGTATTATGCTTCTGATTTTATTGTAAAGCACTTTGTGAATTCTTTCTGTGATATGTGCTATATAAATAAGCTTTATTATTATTATTATTATTATTATTATTATTATTATTCACTGTCCTTCCAATCACAGGTCTGTTTGACCAAACTTCTTTGCCCGTCTCTATGTTTTCCCATCATTTTCTAGTTCTGTTTACACAATCTGTGCCACATTCACACTGTCCTTACATTTGTCTTTAAAGAAGAAGAAAAAAAACCAACAAACAAATCCATCTAAACAATGAAAATGACACGGCTGCTGACAGAATTGAGAATGTGACAGACAAAATAAGAATGTGCAGCACCAGCTACCCCTTTACCTCCCGTGTTCTTTTTCCTCTCCTCTGTCAGTGCCCACCACCTCCACCATTTCTCTTTTTCCCATGGAATCCATTTCACATAATTAAAGACACTCAAATGAAATGGACCCTTAGGAATAGTGGCTTTCAGCAAGGAGGAGGTTGTGGAGGAGGCGGATGAGGAGGCGAGCTGGAAGCGGGGTATTGGTTCTTCAAGGATCACCCCTCCTCATTACTTCCCTCCCTCCGCCTCCTCGATGGAGGCCCACCCTGAAAGGGAGGTAGAGTGGCTCTGGCCCCACAGCAGATCAATATCATCTCCGTTATTAATATCAAAAGCACATTACTTTGTTTTGCGTCTGGCAGCGGGCCAAGGCATCGTGAGGGCCTGTGTCCCGACCGACGGCCGTTTCCTTCCTTCCTTTCCACCCCAACCCTCGCCGGCCATTTACCGGGACCATAATTTACTTTGGTGAGTTTTTAGGGTATTGTTTTGTCAGGGCCAATCAGGGCTGAGTAACAAATGATCCCGATGGAGTGGCGGTGGCCTGGCCCCAGCCGCCCCTCCTTCCCGCTCTGTAAGTGACACACGTGGCCAAATTCATTTTTGAAAGTTTCACATCAATTGGCTTCGTCCTTGACTCCGGGAAGAACGGAGAAAGAAGGAGGGGTGAAGAAGAAATAAGGAGCAGAGGGGTGCACTTGTGTGTGTGTGTGTGTGTGTGTGTGTCTGGAGGTAGGGGGGTTAGTGGGTGGCAGGGTTAAACTGGACTGAGTGTGCCATTCACTCCCTCACCCTGCCCCTCCCTGCGCTCTCATCAGGGATGAGGTAACAACAAAAACAAGCATCCCTGCAGCCAGAATTAGACATGACGGTATCTCTAATTGGCCCATTGAATTAAAGGGGCCACGGTGGAGCTCGCAGCTAGAAACAAAAAATATTGACCACTTAAAGGAAGAGAGGGGAATTGATTTTCAAGACAACAGCAAACCTTTACCTCATACTGCTGCGCTCAGTCAGTCTGGAGAGGAAAGGCTGAACACCGTTAGCTCAGCCACCGATAAGGGAAGCTCTGTTTGTTTTAGGATGGATTTCAGTTTATATATAGCATAGCTGCAGCATCTGAGATATAACAGAAAAAACAGAGGAGGTCAAATAATTCTCTGTCAGTTGTTGTTGCATCTTGACCCTGCTCTCTTTTATATGATCAGTACCTTTTTTTTTTTTTTTTTTAATTTGTGTATGTCAAGTAATTTTTAAATACAATGTGTATCTACAATGTAGGCTTCTCTAATAGAATTGATTTGATATTGATTCATAACACATCTTTCTGAAGTGATAATAGAAATATAAAAAACTGGCTCTTCTTCTCCTCTTATTTCTTTGTCACTAAACACACATAATAAAATGCAATCCTGAGTTTTAATTATCTTTTAAAATTCATGTAAGGGCCCAGCTAGTAGGGAACATTCCCACAACTTTGGCTAACATTCCCTATAACTTCTGATAATAGTTTAAAGAAAATGTACGAATGTAATGTTGAAAGAACAATTTAAGAATGTTTGTAGAGAACGTTATCAGGATCGTTCTGGGAACTTAAAGAAAACCTCCCGCTCAGAACGTTTTTAAGAACATTAGGGCATACACTGCAAAAATCTAAATCTTACCAAGTGTATTTTTCTCATTTCTAGTTACCTAATCTTACCAAGATAATTTTCACTTGTTCCACTGGCAGATTTTTTGGCTTGAATTAAGCAAAAAAAAAAAATCTTGAATTTAGCAAAAAAAAAAAAAAAAAAATCTGCCAATGAAACAAGTGAAAATTATCTTGGTAGGATTTCTTGACATAAGATTTTCAAGATCTATTGTCTCAAAATAAGTTCTTATATCTCACTGAAAAGTTACTCTTTAGGTGATTAAGTCTTATTTTAAGTGTGATGAGATATTTAGACTAGAAATGAGAAAAATATACTTGGTAAGATTTCGATTTTTGCAGTGTAATGTTTTACCAATGTTGTCACCAACCATTTTTCTAATGTTTTGAGAGAAAGTTATCCTGGAACATTCTGGGAACTCAAAGAAAGCTTCCCTCTGAAAACATTACAGGAACATTCTTGGCCACATTATCAGCATATGTTTAGAACAAAAGATTGCTAGCTAGGGGTTCTTTTTCAGTTTATACAGATAAATAATTCCTATAATAAATTTGGATAATGCTGTTATGATGGTCAGACATCTTGCTAACACATCTAAAGTAGAGGAAAGTTTGACTAAAATAGAGTATGTGTCTCATAAATGTATATTATAGAGGCTTACTCCTCCTCCATCAGGATAATATACAAAATCAGCACTAATGAATGCTCTCCTTTGGTTGTCCGATGTCCAAATGCTCCCTCCACTTGTTTTGTTTACTCAGGCTCTATGTGATATCAAGGCCTAATATAAGACATAGTCTGGGTATAGTATACATAAAGTATGTCTTTCACTTACACTGAAACATTCATTACATCTGCAAAGCATGAATTTGTGAGTTTGTCGGTTTCCATCTCTCCACTTCCTAAAAATACTGTATCAATTTAGAAGGGTCAGACACGGGCCAAGGGCCAAGCCCTGAAATATGGAGCAGATCTGTTAAAGGATATTGGAGATTTTCTTTTCTTCTACTAAAATTGTAAGATAGGCCTTGGTGGAGGTACAGTACAGTACAGCTCATCCAAATTGGACATGTGTTTTGCCCAGATTTTTTCTATGATTAATATAAAGACTTCCTTTTCCTTTTTGTCAGATGTCAAGGTAAAAAATCAACTTTTTTCCATCTATCTGACAAAAAGAAAAGGAAATCTTGATAATTTCAGTAGACAGTATGAACCCAATGGGACTATGATTTATATATGTATAAATCATTAAACTAATGTAATGAACTATCCTTTGTGGGTCTTTACTTTTTCTAAAGAAAGAATGTGTCAAAACTGAGGAAACAATAGAGTCCAGACTAAATATGAATAGGTACAAACTCACTGTTGGCACCTTCACAGGAAGACTTTAGAGATATATGTAGTTATTTTGTATAAATGTGTCTATTCAGACTTACTTTTAATTGTGTTTGTATGTATTTTTTTCTTTCTTTTTTATTTGGATTTGTAGCTGGTGAAAAAGCAAATTGACTCTTACAAGTCTTGCAAGTCCAAAAAAAGTCCAAACCCACCAGCAACAAACCAGCATCAGGTTTGTTCTAGTTGTTCCACTGGCTACAAGCTAGTCACAGATGTGAGGTTTAAACAAGCTTAGCTGTCAATAACAATAGTTCTTTTTTTTCTTTTTTTCTGAGGAAAGAATGTGTCAAAGGTGAGGAAACAATAGAGTCCAGACTAAATATAAATAGGTACATATCGCTGGTGGCACCTTCACAGGAAGACTTCAGAGATATACTTAGTTATTGTGTATAAATGTGTCTACTCAGACTTACTTTTAATTGTGTTTGCATGTATATGTATATGTTTACATGTACTGCTGCATATTTCTGCCCATTTCTGGAAGTCTACTTCGGTAAATATGTGTTAGAGTTGGTGATGGTGGGCCATTGTCTAACATCTGCTGAATAGTGACATCTCCTCCCTACCATTTGGCCTCTGACAGTACGTGCTCACAGCTTGCTTCTCGCTCCATATTGATGTTGCGCACCAGGAGGTTGCTTCAGGGTGCCATTGTAGAGGGCGCTAATTTATGCCTCTTTCTGGGCACCCAACACCAGGCACTGCAAACATCGCAGCATGGGTAAACACTCAGATGCACTTCCTTTCTCTCCAACCAAAGTGCAAACGAGAATCAATGGAATTAAACAGACGTGAGCCCTGCTACAAAGAAAAACAAGCCACCTAGATTGGGGTGAGATAGCCAGAGGCTATCTAGCGTCACAGGATAGACAGTGAAGAGGGGTGAATGTTAGAGCTAACACAACAAAAAACACAGAGTAAGTAATTTTTCTCAGCTTCACCTCCAGCGAAACAGTGCTGTCTAGATGGGTCCACTGGGGATCCAGAAATACTTTGAAGCGATAAAGACGTTTGCTACAACTCAGATTCTGTGACAGATTGTTTGCTGTGAGACGTTCACAATCCCTGATTACGATGTGAACTGAAACTGAACAATTAAATTTGACAGTCATAAAAAAACATACAAATGTTATCGAGATACTGTATTTTTATTGCAGTTTATTTCTTGAAAGCCAGCATGCATTAATTTTTTTTAGGAGTCGGGTAGAGGTGAGGCAGGTGGAGCTGACAGCAGGTGGTTGCTGCCACGCCATGTTCTACTGGTTGACATGAGAGTAACGTGTCAATCAATGGCTTCCTCCCTACTTCTCCTATGGGGGCTTGTGTTATTGATTTCAGAGTGTGTTAGAGTGCCAGGGGGTCTTTACAGTACACAGAAGACTCACACCACTGACAAAGATCTTTGAAAAGTGTTATACACAAGAAGCTCTTCACCACCAAAGTGAAAAAGGAAGACAATTATAAACATAGTAGACAGATTAAGACCATGATGTCCCAGAATGCAACTATATGAAGAAAGGCCCTGTTTACAGTTGTTAAAATGGATCTTGAGCCATTCAAACATGTGCCTATCTGGTCACTTTTGTTCACATTTCTTTACTCCCTTCAGAAGAAGCTCAAAGTAGTGATGTTCAATACCACAGATTTCCTTTCTGATCCAATACTGAGTAAAACTCGGGCTGGTATCGGTGATACCAATACTTTGTACAAATACACTTCATGTTTGGAAAAACTAAAAACACATTGTGTATTTAAAATCACAACTTCATAAAGAATAGAAGACAGGAGAGTAATTAATGTTTAATTATTAAGAACTATTATAAAAATTAAAACTTGCACATTAATTCATGTTACATGAATGTGTTAACATGAAACATGAAAATACTGAACATATAACACTGCAATAAAAGCATCCAACATCAACACTTTCCCTCATTCACAAGTTTTTGTTAAGGAACAATAGCATATTTACTGTTTTCCACTTTAGTCTGTTCTGTTTTTTTGCTCAGTACAGATTGAGTAAGAGTTGACTGACTGAGAAGCATGACCCAGTACACACTTACCCAGGCGGAAGAAGAAGTAGTTCCCACCAATCGTGTAACATTTGGACAAAATCCCAATAGTTTAGCTACTTTCCACTCTGTTCCTGATATATCTTCTTTCAAATGACTTAAGTATCAAAAGTATCGATATTTTGATCTGTGAACTGAATCTAGAGTGTAAAGATCTGGTATCAGAGATATCAATATTTCAGTATCGATCCGCACATCACTAGCTGAAAGTGCCCCGTGCACAGTTACATCAGCTTCACCAGACAATTTGCCTTTTATTATTATTATTATTATTATTGTTGTTGTTGTTGTTGTTGTTATTATTATTACACACCTTAGCTAAGAGAAGTAAAGTGTTTCAAGAAATAATACTCTTCTGTAGGCGAGACCAACTCTTGACATCACACATCAATTTTCCTTTCAAAGTCTTCAAGTGTTGCTGTTGTATCACAATGCAATAAAGTTTACATCACAAAAGATACGTGGTCAAATGCACCCCAGACCTCAGCCAGATGTATGAGTGATTGGATCATCATTGGAGGTCATTTATACTTTAATTTGGTTCTGTCCACTTTTGATCTAATTATCCAAAAGGCATTTGAAACAAAGTGTGGCCTGATAGAAAAAGACACATGAGTTACTGTACATGAGTTCATTGAGCTTATACTATTAACTTACATGTGTTAATCACAGAAGATACACAATGACAGACCAGAAATGTCATTGATCCCACTCTTCAACACTCTCCCTAAAAAGGTTTGACTTACCAATTTATTGTGTTAAATTACTTGCTTATCTACTCAATGTCTTCATTTAATTTATGTGTATTCCTTTGAGTGAAAGAATGGCTCTAAAGTAATCTTTAAATATGACTGCACTCTCAAACAGTTCAAAGGCCTTCTGTTTCTCATTAACCCTGTGAGGACAAATCATTACCAACACATTAAATCATAGCTCCTGCCGTATCAGTCAGTCATCCTTTCTGCCAACAAATGGGCTAGGTAATAAATCCTGTCATCAAAAAGGCCCCAAATCATAGTTGTTTTGCTGTCTGCACGTTGAGCACATTGATTAGGGTGAATGATAAAATTAAAATTACAATAAACAGATACAGTGGAGTTGAAACTCTCTTGCAAAGGCTTGTTCATCTTTCATCAGAAATAAAGTTGCCTTTTTCCTTCACAGCCGTACACGATCTGCCCTGCACAGTAAAAAAAAAAGGCAATCTGTGTAAAGAGGTGGCTTGTAAAAGGCATCATGAGGCAATTACAGTGGTGTTATGGAATCAAAATTAACTGCGACCAAGCCTGTTTTACCTTGTAGCAGAAAATGACAGTCTTTATTGTTCCCAGAATTCAAGGACCGTTCCTTCCTTTCAAGGTGTCACTTTCATGGCTAAGAATCTTTGATTGTGCACAAAGGCTTTGCCAACAATCACTTGGCGTAGGATGTACAGTGTGTGTATGATCTTTCCATTTGAATCAGTGATATGTCAAAAGTGTTGTTTGACTACATAATTAGCATAGTGCGGAAGCTGTGTTCACTGTTCTCATCTGTTCACCAGCCACCAGTGTTCTGAAGCTAACAAGAATTGGAGCAATGAAGCAAAGTGAGGTCACACATATTGTTATGCAGTGGCCAGGCTTCGTCTCTTTTACTTTTATCTCCCCGAGTCTCTTTTACTTTCTGTCCTTTTTTTTTTTTCTCTTACTTCTCTTTCTACTTCCACTACCACCTCCCACCACCCTCTTCTGTCTCACCGTACGGTGGGGGGAAGATGTATGCCGGTGCCCAGGTGGAGAAGGGGGAGAAATCAATAGTGAGGCTGTTTGAAGTTTTCTGAAAGACTTCCCAGGGAAGACGCTCTTGTCAGGGTGATAGATAAAGCTTGCGCCTCAGTCAGCCCCGGCAAGAGGCGGCCAGAGGAGAGGAGAGGAGAGGAGAGCGCCTCACCTTTTTAAGTGGGGCCCTAATAATAAAACAGCATGAATAAAACATCCTGGCTGAACCACGCGCTGCATTAGTGCTGCCGTCCTGTTATAAATGATACCGGTGGCCCTGGCGCCATTTGGGTAAAAGCCCACAGCACCACTTTAAAAGAGGGCCATGCACAGGAAAAAGGAGATAGATTGATATGTGTGTTCTGCACTTATTTATTTATATGTTATGGGGCTCAGGGAAGAATGAGGGAGAATTAGTAAGTTTTACTGTTGCAGAGTGACTTATTACTTTATTGCTTGCAGAGAGTTGGTGTGATCAGCAGTGTGAGGTCATTATCTTTATGTGCTGTTCTTCCTCCCCAGTGACCTAAAAAAAAAAAAAAAAAATCTATCGTCAGATAGCACAGTTAAAGGCCTGTACCAACTAAAGCAGCAACTGTGACAAAAATAGTTATGTTTCTCACCCAGTTCTCCTGTCCTACTGCCTGTCCATATCTTTGTGGCTGTGTCTTGGCAGTTACATCAGATGCCCTTAGGCTCAAGTATCATGGATTTTGACATTTTGAACATTTAACTTGCTTTTATGGCTTGTTTATCCTGTAGGAAGTGTTTTGTCAAGACAAGTCCAGGCAATTCTTTTCCAATGACACAAAAAGAAATTCTTTTTTTTTTTTTTTTTTTTACAAAAAAGGTAACTCAATGTTCGGCATGCACAACAGTCGACAAGGTCATTTCCACCTCATTTTACAGTTTAGCCTCTTCACAACAACAATGTCAATACCACTGTGGACAGAAAAAACATTGCAAGGTTGTACAAATTCATCATTCATCAACACCATTCAAACTGTAGCTTTCAGGTTGGTCTCAGAGCCAGAAGGCTATGGGAGCTTCAGCGGGACATAAATCTCCCAGTACTGCTGCCCTGACCTCGTTTGTTTGGCCCTGACCGTTTCTTACTCTGGCCTTTTGGTGGACAGTTGCATTACAGCCACAGGGTCCTAGACCAAGGAAAGCTCTCCGAGCCCAAGGGTAAGCGGGGTCAAGTGGCCTGTCGCAGGGGTCAACGGCTCTCAATAACCCCCCTGGCCCCGAGGTCAATAGTTTGACCTCAGCTGTGGCCAGACTCTTCAGAGAGAGGTAGAATGAGAGGTCAAGCCTTTTTCACCTCTGCTTTCACCTCTGCTTCCCCTGGATGCACAGGTGTCAGAGGATCTAGTCCTAGCTGAAGGTCAGAGGTCTTCGTGCAGTAAGGGGTTCACTTTAATGTGTTGGATTGGTCCATGATGGGCTTCTTGTGGAGATGCAGGAAGTAGTATTGATGCAGAGGTATCAGGTGCGAGAGTGCAAAGTGTCCGAGTTGTACTAATGTGAAGTTTATCTTTGCATTGTTTTAGAATCCATGTAGTTACAGGCTGTGCTGACAGGATCACTTTCACTCCAGATTACTAAATATATGTTCTTAACAGTTACTTGTGATTGATTCCTTTAGACAAAGTGAATAATGTACCTTAAATGCTCCATCATTTGTCTGTAACACTATGAAGGAACTCTCACAACGTTGCTGCCTGAAATGGACTAAACCCAGGAGTCACTCTGAATGTACAGTGTATTATAATAATACTTACTGTTGAGAAGTAAGTGCTAAGTATATGGAAACACAAAAGCAGCGTGAGGAAGACACAACTTTCCCTTGACCTTTTATAATGGAACCCAGTGTCCAAAGATGTAAAAAAACCAATATGAATAAACTGTTCCATAATAGAAAACTTCTTTACTAACCCTTTTAGAATAAAAATGGGTGTAGAAAAGAAAGTTTGTAGCTTCTTTGACAGCACTGAATATGTGAAAAACACAGAAAATAAATAACAGTAACATAAATTTACAAGTCAATACAACACACAACACCAAAAAAAGTCACACACACAATATTTCACTGGTCTGCCCCTTGGTTTGTTTAACTCATAAAGACCCAAACATATATTGGCGGTCAAAAGCATCTACTGATCTGAAATATTAAATACCTGTTGACCAACTAATCCTATCAATCCATGCAAATAATTGGTGTAAAATACAGTTTGTCATCTTTTCATGGTCATCAGAAATGACCTATTTGGATGTTAAGAGGCTCCATAGTTACGGTGGAAACACCATCATCTTCTACAACAATGATTCACCAGTAAAACATATGGAGTTTGAGAAATGACAGTGGGTGGAGATATTTAGTTTATGTTCAGTTGGTGATATATTTTACTGAAAAAGTCACTTTTTCTTCAGTTTTTTCTTTTTTTGATACAATAACCCTCAACTTTAATCTGAGCTTTTATGAACATTTACATGATCAGTGAATTAAATATAGGAAAGCAGATGATTTTCACTTAAAAATGAAAAATACAGAGCATAATATTAGAATAAATGGTGATAAATCACTTAAGAAATAGAGATAAAAATTTATTTGGGAACTGTCACAAAAGTAGCACTGGGTCTTTATGGGTTAAGGGACAGATTTGCTGTGGTATAATTTACACCACGCAGTACTCATGCAATATCACAACATCTATTTCTGTACAGAGTTGCCTTAAGTTTTATTAAATATCTTGGATTGATGATGGAGAGTCAGATCATTGTGTAAAATTTTCATCATCACATCCCAAAAATTCTCAGTGGGGTTCAGGTCTGGACTCTGTGGCGTCCAATCCATGTATGAAATGCTGTCTTGTGCTCTCTGAACCATTCTCAGTTTGGACCTGTTGAGTCTGATGAATCCTGCTGTCATCTTGGAATATGTCTGTGGCATCAGGAAAGGAAAACTCCACTGGTGTTCAGACCTGTTCATTCAACTGACCTCATTTTTTGGACACATAATGTTGCTGAACCTAGACCTGAGTGACTGAAGCATAAAATCATAAAATACCTAAATTTACCATCTCTAACCTCTTTGAATTGCTGTTGCATCTGTGTTGCCATAGTAAAGTTACTTACAGCTTTCTGCAATATACACATGCTATCCATCCACATAACCAGAGGAATGTCAGCCAAAAGTTCAACAAAACTAATTTTTGGACAATGGAAGTCAAACAAGCACTTGAATGGGCAAATATCAGTGACAGTCTGACACCTGCATAGGTCATGAAATTGAAAACTTTGCACCGCTAAGCTAACACCAAGCAGATCCAAAGGTACAAGTGTTATTTCTCTACTGCTGAAACTCACTGAACGACCCAAAAAAGTGCTAAAATAAATATTTTCTGATCATAACTTGGTTTTTACCCCTCTTCCAAGATGTATTGTAATTGTTTTGTTGTTTGTCTGTCCATTCAATGATATAATCACATTATCTGAAGAATGCATTGAGATATCTGCACCAGATTTATACTGTGGATGCATCTTGGCATGGAGCAGAAGCCTATTGAATGTAGGTGACCTTGACCAACATTTTCAAGGTCAAATGGCCTTGTGCAGTTATGATATCTGAGGACCGTACTTTCCGGACTATAAGCTGCACCTGACTATAAGCCGCACTCACCCCATCTCCAAAGTCTCACCATCGCTTCCCCACTAAACACTGGACGTCAGATAGACGTGCAGATGATGTGTATATTGAGTCAGTCAGTCCATGACCAATTCTGGACAGCCATTCGATGTCCAAACATGACCCAACTTGGACATCATATTGACGTTCAACATTTGACCTTTGAATTGGGTACATTTAGAGTCTTGTTTTGACCAACTCGATATGTAAAGTGTCATGAGATAACTTTTGTTATAATTTGGCGCTATATAAATAAAATTTGATTTGATTTTTGGATGCCAATTTGACATCTACGACAAGTGCAGGAAATTCACATGATTAATATTCATATGATTAATGCTCTGTGGACGTTTTTAAAGCAAAGCTCAAGACCCACTTGTTTATTCTGTGTTATATGTCTTGATTTGTTTTTACTGTGTTAATGTTTTTTATTTTTTATTTTTTATTGTGATTGATTTTATATCTGTACAGCACTTTGGTTGAAAGCACTTTACAAATAAATTATTATTATTATTAAATTCAATTGCCTGATATTTGTCTTTGTGTTTGTCAAGTAAATAGAAAGTAAGATTTTTGAGTCATTTTTAAATTTTCACCAATAGAGCTTGGCAACCGACGTCACTGCGCCACCATTATACAGCCAGCTGAACCTGAAGCCATTCAGTCTACGGTTGAAGTGAGTCAGTATGTTGAGAGGTCAATTAAATGAAAAAAATGTACCATACAAAGACAAACTATGTCCGCACGTCATACTGCAAAGACGCAGGCAATCCGTCTCCACTTGGTAACATCAGAAACACGACTCCCTTGGTTCTGTTTCCAAGCAAGAAAACTATAAAAAGAAAGTCTGCTGTCTCTTTTTTCCCCTGTCGATCACGTGAACGGACAGTACATCTGACAACACAAGGCGTCGTTCCCATACAAAGGTTTTACACGGAGGTCCCTCGGATGTCAATATTAGACATTATTTAGACGTTGGAAAAAAGTCGTCCCCTGGCGTTACAAAACAACCCCTTCAGTGGACTGAAACTGGATGTCCAAAAATGACTTAGAAAAGACATCACTCCGACGTCACATTGCGCAGTGGGTCATTGATGCCAAGCTTATGTGCAGCAGCTCTATTTCCTTCTCCGTCAGCCAGATCGATCATTAGCCGAGAAAACATAAATTAGCCGCATCATTTTAGAGCCGCGGGTTCACAGTATGTGGAAAAAAGTAGCGGCTTATTGACTGGAAATTACGGTATTTTCAAATATAAATATGTATGTCATAAGTTTCATACAAAAACAATCTAGTCTAAATTATAGGGCAGTAACTTTCAACAGAATCTTACACTATATTTGGTCGAGAGGGATTAAAAGTAACTTTCAACAAAATCTCAGTGTGTCATGTTAAATGAATGAAGCCCCTGCTATCGGCTAACCCATTGTTTTGTGTTACGTTGACATGATTCCAACTACAAACAAATGGCCTTGGGTTTAACAGGTTAACTAAATACTCATGTTTTGGTTTTCCAAATGTTTCATCCCATTGCATGTTTTCTGTTACTTAGTTATATTTATGTCTGTGGTAAGAACCTCATCTGTAGTCTGTGTTCAAGAGTTTGATTCCCTCTATGTCAACTGCTCCTTTCCTCTTTGTATGCACTGCAAATTATTTGGTTCTTACCAAGATAAAAGAAGATAGAAGTGTTAGATAATTTATCTTGCTTTCAGAGTTAATTTCTTATTTTATGTGTTCATACATCTGTAGACATGCTTATTTCCAGATTTAAAGCTATACCATATGATGTGGCATTTTTACACTTTTCTTTTGTCATCTTAAAATGCTCCTAATAAGTGTGTGTCAAACTAAAATGTAAAAGAAATCCACCAGGTATTGAAACTCAAAAATGTTTAATTCTCATATATTTCTGATAAAAGTCTGACCAATCATTTTGTCGGTCCGAATAAAATAATTGGCCGAACCTGACTGAGCCTCCTGTCAATCATCCATTATGGCCGTCCAGCATCCGATCCATTATCGCCGTCTCACATCCGATATGTGTCCCTCTGAATCTGACACTTCACTGGCGCTGCTCCTCCTGTCACTGACCACAGTCTACTGTCTAGGATGTGTTTGGATAAAACTGACATGCACATGTGGAAGGGAATAAACGGATTTATGAACAGAAACGACAACTGAGGTGCACAAACGGGAGTCTGATGAATGAAGGATGGAGATAAAAGTCCGGAAGTCAGCTGTACTGGACTGAACAGGTCTGCATAAAGCTCAGCTTTTATGACGGTGGGACTCATACAGGTACATGTACATGGTGTCACACATGTAAGATGATGTAGGATGATAATTGTATGGACTATGAAACTTCAAATGTCCACGGAAAATTCGCGGAGGCCGCGTGTTCACAGTGCACGCGCCCATCCCCTGGGCACTGCAGTGAAGACACTGACCCAGTACTGCACAGACCAGGTCTACTGATGGAACAGGAGCCGTGGGCCCGCAGCAGGTGGATGATGCATCTGATTACTGAGGGAGGGGTCCGCGGACATGCCAGAACGGACCGGACCTCCACCTCTGCTTCCTCCGCCGTTTCCATCGCGCATCAGGTGAGAGGAGGAGAGAGGAGGAGGAGCCTCAGAGCTCAGGAAGACGGAAGGGGGCAAGGCTTTGGAGGGTGGCGGGTTGTTCATGTTCAAACTTTTACTAAGTGCTGTGAGACATGCCACATCGGTAGGTATAGCTTTAATCATCTTAATTCAACAAATCTTGTCAAGTGAAATTATCTTGCTGCATGGACAGATAATTTAACTTGTTTTGAGAACCTTTTTCCTCAAATTTAGTGTTTTTATCTTGTTTTTAGACACCCTTTTTTTGCAATGTATGTAGCTTTAATAGCACCCAACAAAAGCAGAAAGACTGAACCTGTTTATATGTACACCAATACTCTGATCATTATACGATTTTCAGTTGTCAGAGTTTTTCCAGAGTTATCAGATTATTTAAGTGGCCATGTAAACAGGATAATCTGATATGTTTTATGATATCATGACAGTAATCTGATTATGAGAAATCGGATTAACATACCTGGGTTTCTCCCCAATACTCCGATGTCTTCCTGCATGTATACAAGTTAATCTGATTAATTTTGTTCTTTTATGTCTGCGCATGTGTAAACACAATTTAAAAATCACAGAGAACGGAAGTTACATAGTCAAACATGAGCCGAAGACAACTGGAAGTTTAAATCTACCATTCAAAAAAAATCCGATAATGAATTGGAGCTTCTAAACCAGGGTTTTTCAATTATCGCATTCCTTAGTTGCATGTAAATGTGTTAGATCTGATTATTATAATTATCTGATTACTCACAGTTATCTGACTTTTATGGTCATGTAAACGGGCTGATTGAGAGATTTACATTGACATCCACAAAGCAAAAAAAAAAAAAAAAAAAATTCAATTAAATACCTGAGGAACATCGTGAAGGACATCGAGGAACGTTCCGTAAACATGTTGAGAGAGTACAGAAAGCGCAGCTGGAGTGTTGAGAGTGTGTTGCATACTGGGGGAAGATGTGCGCCTAAATCTGACAGCACCCCACTGAGACAATCACAGAACTGGGAGTCTCCTTATTTGTTTAGCAGCCACACGATAAATAACAACATTCTGCTCTGAACTAAAACACTCTCTGTCTCCCTCTGTCTCTTGGTCTCTTCCCTGCTCAGATCTCACTTTCCCCCACCTCCTCCATCGCTCGCTTTGTCTCTTTCTGCGCCTTGACAGTTATTTGTATCTTTGTTGCTCTCTATGTCTACCTGTCTGCAGCTACTCACACAGCCAGAGGCTAGCTGTTTGTTTCCTCCTCTATGAATTGTAATATCTCCTCGTCACACTGTTTTGCAGCTTTCCCGACTCACTTGTGTCAAATAAAAACCTTATATCCGCAAATTGTTTTTCAGCAGTTTAAAAAGTAACTGAATATGTAAATGAATGAAAGTTTCGACTCCGATATTCCAGCAGGTTGGGATTGCGGTCGCACATTTCCTTTTCCCTTTTCAGTAGAAGTTTCATATTTCTACATCTGTTTTGGCCTGTTTTTTGATCTCTTTAATCTGACAAGGTGACAGGTAAAAAAAAAAACACATATATATCAGCGGTACAAACTCAGTCTGACAGCATGAAACTTATCAGATATCCACAATCGGATCG
This sequence comes from Sphaeramia orbicularis, assembly GCF_902148855.1. NCBI lineage: Eukaryota > Metazoa > Chordata > Actinopteri > Kurtiformes > Apogonidae > Sphaeramia > Sphaeramia orbicularis. Next base: position 41,843,282 of record NC_043972.1, on the reverse strand, counting down.
TGATTTCCTGGATATAAATCACTCTTGTTTGATATTCAGGTTTGTAAAGCATTAATTCCTAAAGATTTATTGTTTTTGGACCTAAAGGATTATTCTGGACAGAGAAGATGATAAGCCTATCTCCCTGTGTCCTATTTGCCTTCTAAAAAAAATCCTGTCGTTGTTACTCGCCGTTATCACATGAATAGTTATCATAAGACTTGATCTACCTTTTTTCTAGCGCTTAACAAAACATTGTTTTGTAAATGAAATCTTGGTCCTATTTAAATGCATCTGAATATTTTTGAATTAATGCATGTAGGAAGCCCACAGTGGTTAAAAGCAGCCACAGGAAGAAACAAAAATTGATTTAAGAATGTGATAACACAACTTGCTCAGCATTATTTCAAATTTTGATCAAAGTCTTTTAGAGGTTGGCATGCCACATCCAGAGCACTTCACATCAGCTGACCAAAAGAGTTCACCTTTAACCCTTAAAGATCAAGAACTAGTTTTGCTGGGATTTAAAATGTATGTTTTTCTCTTCATTTAATCATTGCTAAGTGATTTATCACCATTTCTTCCATTTCACGCCTACTTCAGCCGTCTTCTTTGACAGGCCACAAAGATCCAGGACAACCCCACCCACCCACCCAGGACACTCTGTTCTCCAGCCTCCCCTCAGGCAGACTCAGAGTCATGAGAGCCCACACCAACAGGATGAAGAACAGCTTCTTCCCCATGGCTGTGAAAAGACTGCTGCAGGAACCATTGTCCCCCACGACTGCACTTTCTTTTTTATTATTACTATTATTTATGTAAATTAAGTGTAAATGTATTACAATTGTAACATAGCTGCTACAAGAGACGCTGCCAAACAAAATTTCGTTGTACTCTGTGTATAGTGAAAGTAAAGCTTCTTAATCTTAATTTCTTACAATACTGCTCTCTGAATTTTGCATTTTTCAGTTAAAATCAAGTATTTTCATATATTTAACTGACAATGTAAATGTTCATGAAAGCATTAGAGAGTTTGAGAGAAAGACTGAAAAAAACTAACTTTTTCTGCAAAATTTAAAGTAAAAGCAAGCATCTACAACCACTGTAATCTGCCAAACTACATGCGTTTTATTCGTGATTCAGTGTTGCAGAACATGAAAGTAGTCACTTTTCCATTGGACATCTGCGCAAAACTTTACCGATATTTACTAAATGTCGAAAAAACAGAAGTGCGTGTCGTTTTTTTCCATTAAATCACAAATTCGATGATTTGTTTATTTATTATCGCAAGATGACTCGAGAAGTCATTCCATAAACATGGCGACAAACATATACATGGTGTTGATTAACAGATATATTCATTATTATTCTATATTACCCCTCTATCTCGTACTAAATTAAAAAATTATTGGGTTTCCTGGTGTGTCCATGCATACCGTGACATGTTTCTTCTTCTGCTTCGCTTGTTGTAACGTACATCAACATCCATTTTTTTAATCACAGGACTCTAGTTGCGAAAAAAGGTCTTTCCATTGCAGTTTTGCATGATATACCATTTGCGCTACGCCCGAAAAACCACCTCTTGCTTTTAATTGTAAAAGGAGACTTTTGGTGAAATTGTTGTTTTTCCATTAGGTAAATTTTTATGCACATGTTATATTTGCACAATCTGAGGGTCAATGGAAAAGTGACTAATGTTTCTATGTTCATTATGGAGTCTCTGAACGTCCAAATGGGTCATTTCTGGTGACAATGAAAAGCTGAGAAACTACATTTTATCTGGATTATTTCAATATATTGATACAATTACTGATGCAAAAGTTATTAAACATTTTAGATCAGTGGTTCTTAGGTTGCCATTAGCTAGCTCAGTTTAGGTACAGGGGAAACCAAGGATAAACAACGGACATAGTTGTGACCACACAACAGAGTCAAAGATCAAATTACAAGTGTCGAGCATGTGATTTCTTATGTACAGTTACTTTCCTCGATGTCATCCTGCACAAACAGCTACATTAAAAGGTCTATTTGTGCACTTTGTCACATGCTACAAAGGAGAGTGAACATGGAGACAGTGCCAAATGCCCATGACTAACATTGTCTCACTAGGTAAGTCTTTGAAACACTAAATGGTCTCCACAATTACCCCATGTGTGCATGAGATCATCAGCTGGGCCCCATTGATCAGCATTAAAGCTTTCACTCCGGAGAAGCTCGCGTGCTCTGTAGGTGAAATTTATGGAGACATTTGAGCCTCCTATAGAGCACTGGATACATCATGCTAAAAGGTGGGCTGCACAACAGGAGCACAGATGTGAGCTCTGGATGCTTAATTGTTGTTTGTTAATTGATGATGGCCTTTTATTTTAAGTGGGGTGGCTTTATTAAAAGGGTTTTTATTTAAGTGTGTAAGGCAGTAATGGTGTCCAGATATAGAATGGTATGCCCGTACATGCCATTTGTTAGATTCTTTTATATTCCCAATAACGTGGTATATTTTTAATACTTTATCAACATTATTATTTCAGTGCAAAGTCTAACACAACTTCGGCACCTGTACAATCCTGCACACTGCACTTAACTTTGCACACTGTATTTTTTAATTTTATTTTTTAATCACACTGTTATTTATTTTTTTATATATATATATATTAGTATTGTCTTGTATCTTTTTTATTATTATCATGTGGTACAGAGTAGCCCCACAGCAATTTCGTTGTAACTTTTGTGCAATGACAATAAAAGCTATTCTATTCTATTCTATTCTATTCTATTCTATTCTATTCTATTCTATTCGAAATGAATGTGGTGTTCAGACAATAGTGTTACAGTGGCCGACAAGGGCCAAACACATTGCAACGGCCCAATGCGTCTCAGTTAGAAAAAACAGCTGCAAGTACAGAAACGATGCAAATTCACAAACTCAAACACAAGTCTAAATGAGGTACAAAAAGAGGAACGTGGTGCAAATGAAAAGATGCACTGCAAGAAACAAAAACACATGCATAATTATCAAATGTTCTGCAAATAAAGAAACGATTCAAACCAAGAAAACATCTGCAAACGAAAAATGCTGCATAACCAGTCAGTACAACAGAAGTGCTCCAAACCTGTAGGGGGCACTGTCAGCAGAACAGTTCAATGCAGAGACACACAGGATGGAGAGACAGAGATGGAGAACAGCTGACTGACAGTGTTACAAACTACAGTGGGAACAAATAGCACGGTCTTGCGACTTTTATTTGATCTATTTGACACTAGTCTGTTGTCTATAAACGCTGCCCCCTGCAGGTTTGGAGCACTTCTGTTGTACTGACTGGTTATGCAGCGTTTTTCATTTGCAGATGTTTTCTTGGTTTGCATTGTTTATTTATTTGCAGAGCATTTGATGATTATGCATTTGTTTTTGTTTCTTGCAGCGCATTTTTTCATTTGCACCACGTTCCTTTTTTTGTACCTCACTTAGACTTGTGTTTGAGTTTGTGAATTTGCATTGTTTTTGTACTTGCAGCTGTTTTCTCTAAACGAAACACACTGGGCCGTTGAAATGTGTTTGGCCCTTGTCGGCCACCGTATGTTGTTAGTTAAAATGGACTAAACTCCAGAGTAACACATGTAGAGATCTAAATTATGTCTAAACACAAAACAGTGGGATGTTGTGCCTCACAAAAATGACAAGGATACAAATTATCCTTGATTTTAATAATGTACTATTTTTATGAATGCACACTTTTTCTTGCACTTTATTCTGTTGCTGCCTTGACCATTAAATTTCCCCATTGTGGGATCAATCTAATCTAATCTAATCTAATCTAATCTATTTAGAGGGAACATCTAATTAGTTCCATAGTCTAATGTTTTGTCCAGTTTTGTTAGTTTTTGTGCATTTTGTTGCTCTTAACGTACAAACATCACCAGGAAACCCACATAAAATGAATAAAAAACATAGAATATAAATAAGTTAATGCAACTTCATACAGTTGTGAGCTCCATCCTCTTGATTTATTCCAGATATGTCTGATAACCACTTATTTCAGTTGTATCTAAATACAGTTTTTGTATTCTAAATGCATGTTGTGCCACTCCTCAACACTGGAGTGATGTTTAGAGAAAATAAAATAATAAAAAAATGTAATCATGCGTTATTTAAACAGACATCTATATTGCAGGCCTGATCTGAATATGTGCAGACTATTCGCCTGCAGAGTGTTTTCACATTGCTGTTTATTGCGGGTTGCCACTTGTAATACCAGTTGCGAGTGAATGAGAGCTTGACAGGGGATACCTTGACTGTATTGCTCCAGGTGCTGTAATTAAATTTACAGATGAAATATCGGAACGGCAGTGAGAGTAGAGGCCAAAACCTGGAAAGCTGGGACTGAAAGTGCTGAGCAGCACATTTTGCCAGTTTTCTCCCCTCACACCGGCTTAATGTTACCGGCCCCCCGACAGATGGAGCCCAGATAAAATAGCAATGGGTGCGAGAAGGTGGCAGCGGCCAGGCGATGGAGGTCCCTGAAAATTTATGAAGTTATTGATTGACTCGTTCGGCTATCGCTAACCTTCGCCCATCACATGAAGGAAAGAGGAGGAAGACAATAAAAAAAATTTGAGCTGGTCTGATTTTTTATTATTATTTTTTTTTGTTTGTTTTTCTGCCCACTCTACCAAATATTAATCTCCTAATTTTTAATTTTTAATCCAGACAGAGCGGGAAAATAAATGCCTCTGTCCGGCAGGCCGTGGTAAATAATTAAAATTGAAAATTGATTGTTTGCACCAGAGTCGGGATTTATGGGATAGGGGCTCCACCGCACCCCCGGGGGACCCACTCCCACGTCTGCACACACCAACCTCGTTCCCGTGTGCTAAGCATTTTTTCACATTATTCTCCACCTAATATGCTAAGGAGAGTGGGTAGGGGGGGATGGAAAAGACGACGGAGGGAGGGAGGGAGAGGAGCAGTGGAGGTGCGCTTTGTTGGATGACTACTATGGTATTTTATTTCTTTTCACAAAAATCAATGAATTGGAACCTTACCCCCTCCTCCTCCTCCTCCTCATGGCTCTAATATTTATTTCAATGTCCTGTCAATAAATATAACAAGGTTAGTTTTATAACGGTTTATACTGGGAATTAGATTCGAGGGAAGTTATATTTGTTATGCCCGATTAAAAAGAGGCAATCGATGCAGGTGAAACTACCACATGACCAACATCCCCCCCCCCCCCCCCCCCCTTTTTTTTTTTTTTTTCTCTTACCCTATACCATTTTTCCTAACTACCTCCCCTCTTTGGCAACAGGCAATATGTAATGCACCTCTAAACGCAAAGACACGCCTCCCGTCTGCATGGTTACAAACGGAGGAAATGTCCTCACCTCCCAACTGTGGTGGCCCGCCACGTCAGCCTCAGCTGACTAATGAACACTAGGAAAACAAATAATGGTCCTTTGGTCAAATTAATGAGGTAAGAAATGCGCCTCGCCTAACGTTCGTTTTTTATACCGTTGGCCGGTTTTCCAGCATGTATGTGGGTGTTCACCATAATGATAATTCACTTCATGTAGCCCTGCATCAAGACGAATCTATCAAGTCACCTGTGGCTCACCGTTTCCATGCTGCATTTCTTCAATGTGGCATCACTTAAGAGAATATAATATGCCTCAACATGTACACATTATAAATGGGGCGTTGTAGGTGGAAAAAGCCAAGTATCATTTCCTAGTTTGTTTGTTTTTTCCTCCAAGATTCTATTTGTTTAGCTTTCTAATAACAAAATATAGAACCTTATCTGAATAAGCGAATATTTAGTTATAACACAGAAGTATGAATAAAATAAGATATTATTGTAATTAATTGGTTACCATGATAAGAAGATGTTATCACATTTATTGATCGTTGTATTTGGAGTAAATATTTAACCCTTTCATGCATGAATTATGAGAACCTTAGTTGAGATTTTTTTCCTGAGTGTTTTTATTCCTCTTTAGGCAAGCAAAAAGCAATGCGATTTAAATTTTTTTAATGAACCTGTTTTTTTATGGAGTTACAAAAATGTCCACTCAGCTGGACACCATGTGTTTAATTATTTGAAGCAAAGAAACATGTATTTAAAACGCAAAATCAGTAAATGATATACTGTGTGAAAACTATGAAATAAAAAAAAAAAAAAATTGTAATGCAGCTAATCTGATGTTTTCTCACATTTTAATATACTCTAATACTAGTTATTATTTGTTGTTATTGTGTAAGAAAACTGCTAATTACAGTCTACTATCAATTAGCAATTGACTGACACTCAAACATGTCAGTGCAGATCAGGTTTATCTAGAACAGCAAAGTTACAGTAATGGTATGAATGTCAGTGTATGGGATGGTGCATAAGTGTCCACTGTGGTGGCTTATATGGAACTAAAACACAAAAACCAATAAATATACAAGAGAACAGCTGTAGAATAACTGTCCACTGTATACATGAAAGGGTTAAAGTGCATATAAATATTATAATCTGTATTAAAAACGGTTGATTACGCAAATCTGATTGTGTGTGTGGTGATCAAAATAGTGTATGTGAATGGTTTGTATGGATGTTTTGTGTTATTGTAAAAATATACATAGGAAAATGTGTCTTAGCAAAGCAAAGGAAGCGGATCTAGTTTATTAGTTTATAAAAAAAAAAGGGGGTGGGAGTCAATAAGTTACACTTCTTCCCACTCCTTTTCAAGCGCAGAAAAATTTTGTTTGACCATGTTGTATGGTACTTTTTTGCCTGATGATTCTATGTACTCAAAATAAAACTACTACTAAAATAAAATGATTTTAAATCGTCCTTCGCTTTCCTCATGACTGGTTTTCTTCTGCTTTTGATCATCACAGTTTACCACTTGAATTCTATTGTCCTTCATTTGTGCCACCGTACAGTGTTGCTCTCTAAGCACTGCGCTGGCAAAAATTCAGATTTTTTTTCATCTCTCTAGTTGCTGGCAGTGAACAGTGAGATAACCTCAGTGGTTCTATCTTAATAATTAAAACACAGTGGTATGAAGAGGAGCGCTTCTCCTTTATTTATGAGAGAAGCATGCACAGTGATTGTGTTGAAACCAGCCGGGTCCTTGATCCCTGACATAAGGGTTTGTATTTCAGGGCATATTTGAATATCAATGCTGAGACATGATCACCCCACTGGCACAGCCCCACCACACGTACCCTTAGCACTACCGCCACCCCCCCCCCCCCCACCCCCACCCCCCCCCCCCCACACACACACACACACCAGCAGAAGGCCTTCAGAGCTACAAGGCAGAGAAAGAGGATCAAACACACATCAGTCATCAGTCATCTGTCAGACACATGCACCATTGTATTTATAGATGCATGTGCTTCCATTTAAACATAAACATGTGTCTCAACATATATATGTACAGCAGAAGTACCTCACTTTCAATACTGTGGTTGGTGTTTTTGTAGTTAGTTTATGATGGCTATACACGTGCTTTTATTGTTATTTTTTATAAACATGAAAAAGTATTTCAATAATCCTCAAAACTACCTGAAATCCTGTAGAAGTTTTGAGAACATTCATATTCAGACACACATACTGTATTAACTTTTAACAAGCTGTTAATTGCATATTTATTAGCAGCATGCTGTCTCTTATTAGTCATTATAAAGCAGTTATTATTGCATTATTCTGCATTAACATATTCAACAACTTTTACTGACAGTTTTCCCTCAGTATTTATTACTTACTGATTGTAAGTAAGAAAGTTGTGCATGAATGAGGATTTTACATTTTATTTCTTTGTTTCTTATTTCTAAAATAACACTGAAGGAAGTTTTTCAAAGTCAGAATATGTTCACATTTCTAAAATAATTTTTGCACCTTAATATTAATTATGGCCAGAAACTTTTTTCTTCTTTTTTCTTTTCCTTATTACAGTGGTAGTGATGTCCAAAGCACACAATAATCTCTCCTTACAACCAGGAGATGTTTGAATATAGGAAAAGTCAGTATAGCTTTAGAGGAACTGGCATTTAGAACAAATAAAAAGTAGATGTGTTTCCATTTGAAGGGTTAATCTTTGGAATGGCCTGGAAGATTGATTAAAACAGTTAAAACTTTTAAAAGATGTACAAATTAACTATTATTCAAAAATATAGAGCTCAGGATTGACTACAGAAAATACTTGTTTAAAAGACTAGGATCAATATTGGTAGTTGAGATAAGGACATGATATATCTGAATTAAAATTAAATATGTATTCTCTTCTGTTGTATATTTAGCAGTGATTACATTGAATTTGTTGTTGTTGTTGTTGTTTGTTTGTTTGTTTGTTTGTTTTCTTGTGGAAACATTGCCTTAATTGTAAATAGGGTTTGGCAAAATAAGTCTTAACTTCAGCCTAAACCCTTTCGGTCGCATTGTCTATGGAACAATGGATATGTTGTTTTTGTTTGTTGTTTAAAGTAAATAATGACCAAATAAACTACTATTATTTCTACTACTACTACTACTACTACTACTACTACTACTACTACTACTTCTTCTTTTTACATTTGGAGAAATCTGCTCTGAACTTCACTACTTTCAAGAGACTATTAAATCTGGGTTAATGCTGTGCTTTATTTACATTTATGATATTTTGCTATATTCAGTTTATTTTCTCACTTTGCATTGAACTCTTTTGGGATAAATATTGCAAAATCGCATCTCCAAACATTGTGATACTTACACGGTGATGCTGTTCAATATATGTATAATTGTAAATAAGGTTAAGCAAAATAAGTCTTAACTTCAGCCCAAACCCTTTCGGTTGCATTGTATATGGAACAATGGATATATTGTTTTTGTTTGTTGTTTAAAGTAATTAATGACCAAATAAACTACTACTATTACTATTACTACCACTACTACTACTTCTTCTTTTTACATCTGGAGAAATCTGCTCTGAACTTCACTACTTTTAAGAGACTATGAAATCTGTGATAATTCTGCGCTTTATTTACATTTATGATATTTTGCTATATTCAGTTTGTTTTCTCACTTTGCATTTTACCCTTGTGTGGTGTTCATATTTTTGTTATTCATCCACTGTTGGTGGGTGTGGTGTGACCCGCTGCATTTGTGGGTTTTTAATTCAACATAATCAAACAATTTTATGTCAAAATACTCAACAGATGTTCACTTCAGTCCAATTACAAGCTACATAAAAAGCATATATGTATAATATTTGCCTTTTGCATTTGCTAGATCACATTAATGAATTGAAGTACTACCCGTTTTTAGTTAGGTGTTTTTTTTTTTTTTTATGTAATATAATCAAGATATGAGAGGAAAAAAATAATAAAATATAAGTACTCATCATTTTCCTATTAATAAAAAATTTAAACATGTCCCACAGACCCAAACACCATACAAGGGTTAACTTTTTAGGGACAAATATTGTAAATTAGCATCTCCGAACATTGAGATACTTACATGGTGTTGCTATTCAATTTATATATAATGTATCTGTCCTTATTAAATAAATCAAAAAGTCCAAATCCTTTAATCTACTGAAAATGCAGCAGTGATCTTGGATGACCTCTGATCATTCAGTTGACCTGTAAGCCTTCTCTAAGCTATTTTCCACCACAACCTGCATTGACAGTGATTGTCTGCTGTGGCACAAGGCTCACACTAGCTCACTGGCAACGTAATCCGTCAGTCCCGGTGTAATTCTCCAATGCATCAGTGCCATGTATGTGTGCGCTGACAACACACAAAAGACTAAGAGCCTCCTCTGCTGTTGCCACCATCACCACCACCACCACAACAGGGACCTCTGAAGAAATCAATTACTCCCAGGCGGGTGTGTCGGGCCGCGCTATGGGAAATTATTTAGGAGAGAGAGAGAGAGAAAGAGGGGTGGAAAGGTATAAGGTTGAAAGAAGTGGCCTTTCCAGGGTCCCCATCTACTGCAGCTCAAAACCCTAATCCCTCAAGGCGACATAGGCCCATCTCCTCACATTACCACGCAGATACACTTCTCAATCCTGCTAGCCCGCTGACTCATTAGATCCGCATTAGCTTCCCCTCCCTGAGCCCGCTGCCAAATTGCCCGATGAAAAGCGCAGGGGAAAACAATACCTATTCAGCAGCATGATGCATACACACAAATGCATAACCGTGTTCACAGACACGCATGCACGGACATACACGTGCGCAGACACATCCGCACGCAATGTGGGATTATTAAGAAGTGTGTGTTTGAGCAGTCAAAGTTTCAACGATTTCAAGAAAGCTGAAATAAAATATTAAAAAAAAAAAGAGGGGGAGAAGTGTGTGTTTGTGTGTCACACGTGTATGTGTCTGTTTTTAATGTGGGAGTGATATGGTTATGTGTAAAAATATGGAGAGAGAAAACAGTCACCTCTGTCAACACACACCTGCCCAGTGCATACACCCACACACACACCTTCACACAAACATACAAGCTAACATAAACACACGCACATGTTCTCTCCCCTCGCTCTTTCAGACATCGATAGCACAATATTAGAAGCAAATTCTACTCAAGAAAAGATGCTTGTAAAATCGCTTCAAGGAAGGGAGAGTGGAAATATTACAAATTGACTTTCACAAGGTTAGTTATTAAGGTTTAACTTTTGTGCCTTTTGCAAAACCAATGTCAGGCCCCATGTTTCTCATTGTTCAAACATCTATTTATTTATTTTTTTCTTAAACAGCAGCATGTCACTTCCTAGAAGTCAGGAAAATTGTAATTTGAGGGAGGTTTATAATGACAAAACCAGTCCTATAAGCCTTAACCCTTTCATGCATAGTGGTCACTACAGTGGAGAATTATTCTACAGCTATTCTCTTGTATATTCATGGATTTTGTGTTAGTTTCATATCTGCCAACACATGCATCGTCCCATACACTACAATTGATAACATTACTAGAAATTTGCTGTTCTTGATAAACCTGATTTAACATGTTTGAGTGTAAATCAATTGCTTGTTACCGTTATTAGAATGTACTTAACAACAGAATTTTTATTTTTATTTTTTTTTGCATATTATCTCCATGAAGTGAGTAATGACTTGTATTAGAGTTTGTTAAAATGTAAGAAAACATTAGATTAACAGCAATAAAATGCTCTTATATCATAGTTTTCACACAGTATATCAGTAAATACTTGTTTTCTTTGCTTTACTGGTGTCCAGTTTAGTGGACGTTTTTGCAACTATAGAAAATAGCTTCATAAAAAAATGCCTAAAGAGGAATTTAAACACTCAGGAAAAAAAGTCTTGATTAAGGTTCTCATAATTCATGCATGAAAGGGTTAATGTCTCCCTTCATCTCTTACCTTATTTGTCACTAACCAGGTAATGTCCTTTTTTTTTTGGTCTTAAACAACTCTTTAGTCTATTTACTTAAAATTTCCCCCATTAATGTTACATTCTTTTAGCTGCTTTATAAAAGACTTGAGTTTTGCTTCAGGAAGGGAGGCAGATTTTATTTTTCTAAGCTTGGGGGAGAGAACAGAAGATTTAATTTGCACCGAGCTGCAAAAGAATTTTTTTTTTTTTGTCATGAAATGTAGTGAAATATTTTGACCGCTGCAGGTTTTGTTCTGGTGTCTTTTAAACCCATGAGGGCTGGACACTTTGGGTTTGACATAAACTCTGCAAAAAACTGCAATCGTGTCTAGCTGTAAAGTCTTATTGATTGTCTTTTGAGAGCAATGTACCATTCAAGAGGACATTGTTTTAGAATTTTTAGAATCTTATCAAGGTGTTTCTTACTTGAGCTAGTTATTTTGCATCCACATAAACCTAATATGGAATGTTTTCTACTTCTCTTTGGGCTTTTGAATATATTCAGTGACATTCATGCATATGTGAACACTACAAAAATGTATTTAATGTAGTATTATGTAGAACTAACAATAGAATGAGTGATACTTGTAAAATGGTTGAATTAAAATCTGAGAAATCAACAAAAACAAAGAATATTATTTGATGAATCCCATAATAAGCTGTGTACGTAGACTTAAGGTTGAGCTCTCTTCTATAATATTCTCCTTGATGCGTCTAAGCTCTTGCCATATACGTTGACTCTGGGCAGAGAAGGGAAGCTTTCTCTTCTCCTCACATTGTAGGAGGTGGAGAACCAGAAGGATGTGGGGCGGAGAGGGGGGTTGTGGGGTAGAATCTAAGGGCCTGGTTGGGGTCTCAGGTCATTAAATATCCATGCTGAGGAGGAGCGCTCAACACTTCCAAAACTTCCAGCTGCATCGCACCACGGTATCTCAGCATCTCGGCTTGGAAACCTCACCATCCGCCCTCGGTGTGTTTCTGTCTCACACACTCCACCCTGATTCCTTTCACCTTCCTCTTCTCTCTCTCTCTCTCACACACACACACACACATACTGTTTACAACCTCTGGAGACTCATACACAGTAACACACACACCTGCACAACCACAAAATCATACCTCAGCCAAATTCCTTACCCACTCCATCCATGGCTTCACTCCCTCGTTTGCACCTCCTCCCTTCAACTTCAACTCACAAACATCGACTTTGCATCACTGCTGACGACTCAAGAAAGATACAGTGTGTAGCCATATACTCACACACACACACACACTTGCACACACACTAAAAAAAAAAAAAAAAAAAAAAAAAAAAATCCACTCTCCACTACACATCATACAGGACCCCCTATGAGGGTCTATTAATAGCTGATACACACCACCATTAGTATGCATGGAAACCTCCTCTGCACTATTAATAGGACATGTCCAAATCACTGCTGTCGCATTAGCGGCTAACCGCTACAGCACGGGGAGTTTAAGTGTTGCTAACCGAGCGTGCCTGGTTTATTATGCCTTGTGTGAATAATAAAATACCTCTCTCTCTCTCTCTCTCTCTCTCCCTCTCTACTTGTCCCCCCTCTTTTCCTCTAACTCTCTCACTCATTTCAGCCTCCTCTCCCCCTGCCACGCTCTCTTCCATCATACAACCTCTACATACATGGCTGATCTTGGCAGAGCACTTTGTTTGAACATTGAGTAGCTTGCCTTATATCGTGAATATTTTAACTTTAGCTCCGGCGGGCGGCAGCTGACGTCGTTACAGAGGGGGCCACATTACGAGGCCGTGCCGCTGATTAGCCCAACCTGAGCTAAAAACGTTCATTTGTGTATCTGCATCTGTTTTCTATTAACAATATGGTACAAAATAACTGTAAAATTATCATCTTAATTAGTGTTAGTATTGCTAATTGGATTATTATTGGAATGCATTAGAATCTACACATTTAGTTATAGGTAACACTGAAGCTAAAATACAGTGTTGACACTATGAGGTTGCATTGATTATTTTTAAAGTAAGTGATCAGTTGTTTTAGTTGGTGGATAAAAATATTTCCTTCAGTGTTTCTAAAAGCTAAAAATAATGTTTTTAAATATCTTGTAGGGTTCAAAATCAATAGATTTTCAGTTTACAGTTCCAAAGAAACAGTCAAATCAGAGAATTTTGATTTGTCCTTTTAAAAACTAATGGATTGATGATTGCAATAGTTGTTTTTTGTATTTATTTAAAAGTTCATAGTAGATTAATTCTAGTTTCAATGCCAAACTTATACATAAGAAACACAGACCTGTTATCTCCAGTCATCATGTGTCAAATCTTCAGTACTTCTACAGTCACCTGCAGTGTACATGTTCACCCTGTTATTCAGTACAACATTAACATCAATAATCACATCAGTTCTGTTGTTATTCATTCTGTTGTTCGTGGTTTGAGTCTTTAGTGTCTGATTTCCATACTCACTACTATCGCATATTTTATGTTTATATGTATTTACCACATGGAAATATTACCACCTTTTCTTCCAATAAAATAGTCTTAAAAAATAACAAAGGAGGATCACATTTATGAGCTCTTTTGAATTATATATTTAAGCTAAAGTCTGTTGCTGTACATTTAGAGTTTTATTTGTACAGGCCAATATCACAAATCATGACTTTACAATGTGTACAGCATAAAACACATACTGTCCTTTAACCCTTTGTTTGAATGAGGATAAAACTGTCTCAAAAAACCTTGGGAAGAGTTTCATACAGGAGGGATCCATGATGGACAGATAATAGGTGTCACACATTTATTATAATGTTCAAAACGTCTAAACTTATTCGAACATCGCTGTTGGGTGGAAACCTCTTATGTTCAAAACAGTTATTTTTCAGGGAACTAGTAAAATGATGTATGTTCTAAATATATGAATGGAGTGAAGAGATGTAGTCACAAGCCGTTTTCAACACTTTTCATTGGTTTTACATAATATATGGGTGCTTCTATGAAACTGGGTTTATTTTAGTGCCTGGCACTTTGCCAGTTTTTTTTAGACCCAATAATAAAAGAGAAATGTAGACATATTCCCTCCCAGGATGTACCTCATGATGACCTCAGATAAATACAAAAAAAATTATACTCTTGCTCTGAGCCATCCCAAAATTAATGAATTTTTAATAAAATATTGGGGCCAAAAATAAGACCAAACTTGGACATGAAAAGCTACCTAGGTGATCCAGAACACATGGCTGGAAATGGTCTTATATACCACTATAAATAAAGACATTGTGTTAAATTTGATGATCCAAGTGGTTTTTCTAATCCAGACATGTGGGTTTTTCATGAATCTAAGCCTCATTCCAGGTTTTGTATGTAACCCATTGTGTCCACTTGTGTTACACACAGAACTTGCCCATTTAAATACATAAAAATCGCAAGTGATTTTGCAACAGCGGCCATTTTTGTGAAACACTCTGCCTTGCATATTTACTTCGATTCCCAAAGTGTACCTGGGAGAGAATAAAAAGATATTCAAAAAAATAGTAGCGCATAATTTTTGTGTCCTTTTTACTGTGCTACATAAGGGTTTTTGTATAAAAAAAAAAAAAAAAAAAAAAAAAAATATATATATATATATATATATATATATATATATATATATATATAAATGTGTTTTATCTGAAAAATAGTTGGTCTTTTATCTCAGTAAGTATTTATTTTTAAAATAGACCCAAAGTGCTTCCAAATTTGCTTCATAACATTAGTCTACATCTGGTTTGAATTTTTAGCCCCCATGTCCTGTATTTAAGGACCAGTTTCATAGAAGCACCCGTATAAATATTTCAAAAACCATCAGGCCAACATGAAGACTGACCAATAGAATAATTTTATGACCACAAAAAAAAAACAAAAAAGACCAAAAATGGACTTATACACAACAACCTGGAATAAACAGTTTGGAAAGAGGCAAAACTTCTAATAAAATGAAACTGTAAATCCTATGTGAAAATAAATCACCAAATCTTTCATAGATTTTGTCAAAATAACTTTATAAACTATGTCATAACATGTAATATTCAATGACAGTATCCTTATCTCATCAAGAATTTCTTAAGGGTTCCCATTTTTCTTGTTGTACTCCATCTATCTAACTAGGTTTGCCTTCACACCTCCTCCTCCTCCTCCTCCTCCTCCTCCTCTTCCTCTTCATCTACCACTACATCCCTCTCCTTCCTCTTCTCCTCCTGTCTTTTCTTCTACCCCTTACCTCCCTCATCTCATGCAGAGGAGATCCCACGGGACGGCGTTTTCATGTAACACGCCAACAAGCAGAGAACAAGAGGCGAGGAGTCTTAAATGTCCTGCTAAACTGCAACGCGCCTTCCTTTCTCTGTTTTTCTTTCGCTCCCTACCTTCCTCTGTTGCTCTCATTACCTTTTGTTTCACACAGGAGGCTGTTAGCTCGGCACATATTTTGTCACTTCCTAAACGGTTTGTTTTTTTTGTTTTTTTGTTTTTTTTGTAGATGTTTGCCTCTGTGAAAGAATAGGTCTCCATTAAACATTTTTTTTTTTTTTTTTTTGAAATTGAAATCATGATGAAGTTGCTATTGGAGCTGTTCACATAATTAACAATCTATACTGACTGGATTTTAATGCCGACGTTAGGCATAATTAAGTGTGAATGTAAACACTAGCGAGTATACAAAGCAGTTAGCAGTACTTCCTAAATGAAGACACCACTTTTCTCTCACGCTAATCCTGAATATTTTCCCAGCTCTCTATCAAAACGACTATCTCAGAAAAGACACTGGAAATCATTATACGGCCTACCTGTCTTTTCCCTTCATTCCTTCTATTTCCATGTTCCAGGGTCACGGCTCTTAATAGGCCAGGAGCGGTCCTTCATCTCGGCCTCCTTGGGTTTGCCATTAGCCTATCATGGGGTCAAGGCCTATGGGCACGACCCAAAACAGCAGCGGCCCATTATTTCTCAAGGAAATTGATCATTGATTGGGAACAACAACAGAACTGATTGAGGGAAGGGGATGAGTGACTGAGGGCTCAATAAAGAGTGATTGAAGCATGTCACAGAAGGCGTATTGGACTGCACTGGAATTGAATCTGGGGAGGGGGGGGGGGCTACAATTTACCTACAATCCCATTGGAATTGACAGATCGCCTTCACTCCTGCTTTCATCCCTTTTTTCTATAAATGTTTCCTTACCCCCCTTCTTTTCTTTTCTCTTTATTTTTCTCATTCCTTCCATCCTTTGTTTTTTTTTTTCCCTCATTTGCCTTCTCTCACTTAATTGCCTTCTGTGCTATCAATAGAACCCAAGTATATAAATTAGGCAGTCGCTTAAATAACCACACATCCTCATTTGTGTGTTTTAATGCACGTGTTTTATGTACTCTATGTAACCGTGTGTGTGTGTGTGTTTGTGTGTGTGTGAGGTAC
Organism: Sphaeramia orbicularis; assembly: GCF_902148855.1. NCBI lineage: Eukaryota > Metazoa > Chordata > Actinopteri > Kurtiformes > Apogonidae > Sphaeramia > Sphaeramia orbicularis. The sequence goes on along the minus strand of NC_043972.1, from coordinate 41,826,494 downwards.
AAGTTCCTGCGGTGTTGACAGGTCTCTTGCATGTCCTGGCCACTCTAGACAAACCAAGGTTGGGTTTAATCTTATAATGGCTGAGAGAAGGCCTCCTTAAAGCAAATCACAATGCATTGACCAAAAGACTCATGCATTATTCAGAGTTCTTTTCTTTCATATCACACAACCTCAACAATGCACATACTCACACACACACACACACACATACACACACACATATGCACGCAAGTTCATTTATACTAATGTCTGCGTGGAAAGTGTGTACATGCATCCAAGGCCCCGGCACGAGTCAGGAATGTGTAGTCATTGAAATAATTGATACATATCCATCTTTTGATTGAATTAGCTCTTACTTGAACTAATTGTCTAAGTATCTCTTCAGTCAGAACTCTATTTGCAGTTTCTATTAATGTCGTTAAAAAATGTATTTGTGTATTTAATGAATATTTCCATAATATAAATTACAGGAAAATGGTCTAAAATGTGTGAAATCAATGCATATTTATATGTGTGCTTGAATTTTCATGTACTATGTCATGTATGTGTCACTTTGTAATGTCCGATATTGTAACTACATCTTGATAAAATATTAATTAGCAGCCCCATTAGGATAAGAACACTTAAGAGGCTGACAGGCTCAGTTATTTAACAGTGAAAGATCATCACATTATTCTTAAAAAGCACCTTAATTTCATTTGCTTCTCTTACATTTCTTTTTAATCCTACAGAACACGCAAAAACAAATGTTTAGGCCTTTTTGAGAGGCAAACTATAAAATATTCAGCCATCATATTTCTTATTAATCTGGCATTAAATGTTTCCTGCTGTGGTGGATTAATAATTTGTAACATTAAAGTTTTTTTTTTTTCCTAAAATGAATTAATGAGAAGCAGCGTTCAGTGATGAGTAATCCCAGTTACGTGCTCGTCATTGACATGGCATGAAAATACTGACAGGTTCAAATCCGTACCAGTGCATACACACCATCGGAGTCAGACACACACTAGCCCCGTCACAGTATGGTTTGTATACTTAGCCCCTGTGTCCTGCCTTCTCCTAATTGGCTCCTTTGCAGCAGAGCTCGGCTGCTGAGACATACATTAGGGTGTGCCTCTCTCTCTCTCTACCTACCTCCCTTACCTTTCTTTCTGCTTTTCTCCCTCTTCTGCCTCACTCGTACCCATCCCCTTCCTCTCTAAGGGCCCTGGTGTATCCTCTGTACCCCCCCACCCTCCATTCTCCACCCTCCTAACCTCACCCCACCATCACATTTTCTGGAATGGAGGGAGCAGGCAGAATCATCCAAACAAAATGTTCAGCTGTTTCAGTGCAGTGATATAAGAGAAATGCCATGAGGGTCAATGCAAGTTGATGCCTGTTTGTGTAATGACTCAGCACGAGAAGAACTTGTGACAGAGGTGGAAATAAATCTAATGAATATCACATATCAAAGCCTTATGTAATGCTTTATTCTTACGTCTGCCTGCCAGGCCTGTATGAACATAACAAATTACACTCGGTATCTCTCAGGAAGGCAAGTTTGAGGTCACTGTGTGCTTGTTATTTATTTGTTTTGATTTTAATATCTATAAGCAACAAAATACCGTAAGTATTGAACAAATTACAATCATGAATCATCTATTTTATTTTACCTTTTTACTTTATATGAGGCAAATATGCTGATCATGAAATGGTAAATAATACTTTTCCACAGTCAATTTTGACATAAATTTACATTACACGTAATATTTAAAGCAAAGTGAAAAATCAAGGGAAAGACAGGTATTTTACTGCTCAATTGTCATTTCTGAAGAATCATTTAATTACATTGACAATCTTGGTGCTTTTTGCTTAATTCTTCATTATTGACAATACAACAAGATTTATATATATATATATATATATATATATATATATATATATATATATATATATATTTTATTATTGACGTTTTAATCTACAGCTTTTAGTTGGAGCTGTGTTTATGCATATTGTTGTTTTTAGTTTAGTATTTGGTATATTGGCCTGCTTCAAGAGACAGCTTAGCTGTATTTGGCCTGAGGGAACACTTATATACACATGAATATGTCTCGACCCAGACACAAAGAGATGACACCATACATAAACACACACACAAACACACACTGAAAGTCACGTAGCATGCACACACAGATATGAGTGGAAAGACAGACACAAACACAGACACTGTGGACATAAGCAAGACTGTGCAAGGTGTTTGATGCATGCATAAATACACTCATGCATGCATGGACACACACACACACACACATACACACACACACACACTGACACACACACACACACACAAATACACTGCTACTCACCTTAATTGGCCCACCAAGCATCACTTAAGAAGCCTTTGAGACAGAGAGAGTGTGAGATAGACATGGAGGAGGAGAAGGGGGGAGTTCAGAGATACAGACAGAAAGAGGGAAGAGAGTCAGGGAGAAGGAGGAGATCGGGAAGAGGGAAGAGAGGGAGGGCAGAAGGCACGAGGAGGAGAGAGAAAGAAAGCTCCCTGTGTATTTCTGGGGGTAATTACAGATGCAGATTTGCGTTGCCACTTGCAACATGGCTGAATTCATTTCCATCTTCGCTCTGCCCTTCCCGGTGCCCCTGGGGAGGTACCAACAGAACTGTGTGTGTGTGTGTGTGTGTGTGTGTGTGTGTGTGTGTGTGTGTGTGTGCATGTGTGTGTGTGCGTGTTGAAGGAGGCAAATCTGGGAATCTGCATAACAAGTGGGAAAGAAAGGAGGGAAAGGGAAGAAGGGGATGAGAAAGAGGAAGCCAGTGTTCTGACGAGAGAAGAGCCTATGTGTGTGTGTGTGTGTGTGTGTGTGTGTGTGTGTGTGTGTGTGTGTGCGTGTGTGTGCGTGTGTGTGTGTGTGTGTGTGAGGGTGGCACCTAACACAGGACAAAGCAGCCAGTAAATAATAAAGGTGTTGTTTCACCTGATTTGGAGGAATAACTCACTATAAATATGCAGAATGACATCACTGTCACTATAGGTCAGAGTGGGGAAAACATTTAACATATTTACTGTTCCAAAGAATGTGTCTTTGTTTTAATTAATGCAAAAATTGCACATATAACACATCTAATCGGCACTGAACGATGCTTACGTGCGTGTAAACACCTTTTCCCCCCTCAGCCTTCAGCTCGAAACTTGGTAGAAGGGAGTAGGTCTGCATATAAGCAACTAAAAAGTGTTCGGAAACACTTACATTATGGTTTATTTTAAACTATACTGTAGGTGCCAGCAATACAATCAGTGCCACAAAGTTTCATCAATCACAGGAAAATATTTGAAAGTCAATTTAATCCACTCCCATGTGATTGATAGCTCCACAAAAATATCTGAATTGCATTCCTGCGGTAAACCCCACCCACCCAGTGTCCCCCGCAGATTAAAACATAAGGTAACAATAATTTTACAACTTCTGCCCTTACTTTGAAACAAAAAGACTTGGTTCACCTCTTTCTTTCTTTCTTTCTTTCTTTCTTTCTTTCTTTCTTTCTTTCTTTCTTTGTCATCTTGCTACAGCTGTATCAAGTTGTTTTGTGAATATTCTAACAGTGTTGGTCAAAATTGTGCAAAAAAATAAAATAAAATAAAATAACAACAGCAAAAAGAACAATCAGATCATCTATGTCATCCACAAATGAAGGAAAAGGCCTGTCATCATTACATTTAAAACTATAATTGCAGATGAATGATTAGAGGCATCTTGTCCTCCTAGCATTCAGTTCTGGCTTCCCCTGGATACAAACAATTACCTAAAAAAATCTGGCGTTGTGCTCATTAGCATAAAAACAAGAAGCTATAGGAACCTGACACACTGTTTACCCTGTTTGTTGTGCGTCTTTTGTGAGCAAGTACAGGTGTTTGATGCCACAGCGAAACCCCTATGGTGTGTTTACCTCAGACTTGTCCTTCAGTCAGCAGAAGATTGATGGAGAGCCACACACTCCCTTGGTGCAGCTCTGTTTGTGTAATGACACCATGCGGCCACTAGGGGCTTACTGAACACAGCACTGTGTGTATGTGTGTGAGACAGAGAGAAGAAAAAGTGAATGACAGAGACAGAAACAAGGAGGCTGGGAGAAGTCACCCACACATGTGCATGTCAGGTTTTGTAAATAAGCATCCGTTCTTGTTAAACCTGCAGTATGGGTGCACGTGTGTTTGTGCTCTCACATTGTTCATCTGAAAAAGCCCCTTTCTTTCACTGTTTTATGTCCCCCATGTTTGTTTTTTGCTGTTGCCTCTGGAGAAAGTGAGCGAGACAAAGAGTCTATTACTGAATCTGTCTTATTGTGTGCCTTTTTCATCTCTTTATGCAACCTAACACACACACAAACAACAATGTGCACACATATACACACTCTCTCTCTCACTCACACATACACACACACACACACACACACACATCCTTTCCTGTAAGACCACCTGGCTTCCCGCTGCCAGTCCGCCAGCCAACTCAGCAGCCAGAGACTTGGCCCGATTAATTATCTTCCTGCTAATTGAATGTAGGGGGACTCTACAGGGATGGGTCATTAAACTGATGCAGCGTATGTTTGTCTCCACTGTTTATCTATCCACAGCTAAAAGATACATCAGACACACTGCACACAGACTCACACAGACCCACAATATGGATATCTATGTATGTGCTAACAAATGCCAACACTTTTATATAGTTTTTGCCACTAAAATATTCTACGGAGCAGTGAACGCAGTTGGGTTTTAATAGAATTCATTAAATTTTACAAGACAAATAAAAGCTGTGATGAAATAATTGATTGTTTTTATACTGACATTATGTGATGATTAATGGGGATTAATTGCTGACCTATAAAGTAGTTCAAGTGTTACATAGTCCTTCACACTAGCATATAAAACAAGTGAAAGAAAGCAAAACAAAAACATAAATGAATCAATTTCACCATATGATAATGTAGTACAACAGAAAAGTGCATTCAAAAGATAGATAAAGTGCAAAACAATAAAATTAGTAAAATCAAGTAAAGCAATATGCTTTAGAAAGAGATGTATAAGATGTTACTCACTCAGCTGACCCAGTTTCCTGATTCTACGGCTTGTTTTAGGCAAAAATATTAAAAAGGAAAAAGAAAAAAGTAAAAATCCAAAATTCGTACTTGAAATCAGCTGCAGATTCTTTTTCATTATGTTTACGTTTATGTTTATGCATTTGGCAGATGCTTTTTTCCAAAGCGACTTACAGGGGAAAACCAATCAAATCACTCAATCAATCAAATTTTATTTATATAGCACCAGATCACAACAAAAAAAATATCTCATGACACTTTATATATAAGGTTGGTCAAAACCAGACTCTAAGCCAATTTACAGAAACCCAACAGAATCAAACATTACTTTGACTTTATTTCAAAATGAAAATCCATATAAATATAAGACAAATATAAGACTATTTACTATATACTTTGAAATAACAAATGACAAGTTTCTGTGCCTACATTTGCCTCTTAGGCATCCTATGCACATGCTCAAACTGAACTATTTCTACTGTGGGATCTTCAAGCCTTCTGTTGCACCCAGCGATAACATTGTGACATTTGTGCAAACAGTACAAGATGTTACATGCACACACTCATAGACCACGTGCCGAGGCCTTATGGAAATCTTATTAATAGAGTGTATATGGGGTTTAATTAATGCAAAGCACTTTAGGTGTGACAAGCAAGCCCTTGGTCTCGGCATTAAGCCTACATTGTTTCAGCGCTAACGAGACGGCTCTTGGGGGAAGTGGCTGCCTTCTTCTCATCTTTTCTCCTGTCTTTGTCTTTATCACCTCCTTTATGTTATTGGTGTCATGTAATCCTTGATACTGTGACTTAGTAATGACTGGAGACGGAGTGGGAAAGGGGAGTGTAATGTCGACAGTCTTGGTTTGCAGCTGGTTGCAGGAAAAATGAGTAATGTTTAAGGAGAGCTTCAAAAAATAATAGACAAAACAGTAAAAAATGAATTCTTAGTTATTTGTAGTGAGGCATACTGCAAGCTGCAACTTCAGAGGTGTCCTTTTTTTCTTATTTCTCCCTTTTTCTCATTAGTGCAAGACCAAAACATTATAAAAGAGCAGATCAAGATCTAAACACATAAAGAAAAAATCTATTATAATAAAAGGAAAAAAGTTTGATATAGCCTTTCTCATTTACACTGTACACTTTACTGTATGTTTTAGCCTCTCGTCCACACACAAATGGAGTTTTAAGTCACTCAAACAGATTTTCTAAAACATCCCCAAAAGTGTAGATTTTTCAAACTCAACTTTAGAATTTGGGAAGTCATCTGTATTTGTACAGGCCCATTGAAGCACTGTGTAATGAGCATGTGTCTAATACAACAGATGTGTGGTAGATATATGGGTGCTTTTATGAAACTGGGTTCATTTAGATACCTGGCACTTTGCCAGCTTTTTAGACTCAATAATAAAAGAGAAATTTGGACATATCTCCCCCCGGGACGTACCCAATGATGACCTTAGATAAATGCAAAAAAAAAATTTGACTCTTACTCTGGGCCATCCCAAAATTAATGAATTTTTTAAATAAAATATTGGGACCAAAAATAGGACCAAAATTGGGACAGGACAAGCTACCTAGGTGTCAGTGCGTTTTATTTTGAAAACATGGTTGTAAATGGTCTTACATACTGCTATAAATAAAGACATTGTGTTAAATTTGACAATCCCAGTGGTTTTTCTAATCCAGACATATGGGTTTTTCATGAACCGACAGTCTCATTCCAGGTTTTGTATGTAACCCATCGTGTCCACTTAAGTTACATGCTGAACCTGCCCAATTAAACACATATAAATCGCAAATGATTTTACAACAGCGGTCATTTTTGTGAAACACTCTGCCTTGCCTAATTAGTTCACTTCCCAAAATGTACCTGTGAGAGAATAAAGAGATATAAAAAAAAAAAAAATAGCAGCACATCCTTTTCGTGTCCTTTTGACCGTGTTACATGCAGATTTATGCATTAAATATAATGTAAAATAATATAAAAATGTATTTTATCTGAAAAATTGTTTCCCTTTTATCTCAGTAACTATTTATTTTTATAACAGACCCAAAGTGCTTCCAAACTTGCTTCATAACGTTAGTCTACATCTGGTTTGAATTTTCAGCCCCTCTGTCCAGTTTTTAGGGACCAGTTTCATAGAAGCACCCATATACAGATATGTCTATAACTTAGATGCATGCAAAAGCGTCTGTATCTGCTTTTGTTGTTTTACTGTCAGGAAAATAAATTCATTGTGCACACTCTTCTTTGGTATTTGATATACCACTGAGGCAGACTTGATCGCTACTAAGCTTGTTTAGATCTTTTTAGTCTTTTTTGTGGCGTTGTGTGAATGGAGATGTAAAATGAAGGATAAGTAAAGTGTATTATTATTATTATTTTTTTTTTTTTTTTTTTTTAATTAATTAATTTATTTTAATTCTGGTATAAAATAGAATGTGTTGTGATTAATATGTCTATCAATGTAGACTAAGCCGTCAGTGAACCAAGTTACATATTAGCCCAGTGTAAGCTATCAAAAGCTTCAACACTAAAAGAAAGTTACAGAATTAACCTTTTTAAATGAACATGCTTTAAAATAATTGATTCATTTTTCTTGTTTTTCCCCCTTTTTTCCGCTAAAATAATTTATTTGATGAAGAAAATTGACATGTGTTCAGATTTTTCAGTATGTCAGATTTGAGATTTTTTTTTTTCATATGTCAAACATTTCAGTTAACCTCTCATGCCTTGAACATTTGTTTTTTTGGGGGGGATTCTCCTTCATTTGTTGTTGTTTCTTGCATCACCAAACCCACTTTTTCTATCCAATAGAATCCCACACTACCATCTCAACCAGCTGGTATCATGCCTTGTTGTCCCTCCTTCATAAGCGGTGAGTCAATGCTGCCCCAGTGTAGTATTTGTGTTAGACAGGGCATTCAAACCCATATATGAGGCCTATTGTCGATGGTAAAGGCTGCAGGCTGACACACAAGCCTATTCCCCCCCACATGCTTGCACACACATAATGGCCATTTCACAGCTCGTCTGGGGGTAATGGTGCCTGGTTGGGCATGCCTAGATGGATCACCCCCAGATGGGGATGAAATGGGTGATCTGGCAGGATTGAGTTGGCCTTAAGATGCTTTTTAGAGGACCTGGGTACTGAAGTTGGAGATCTAAGATTCAGCTGCACCTCATGGGTCTTGCATACGTGGACAGGGTGGTGTATGGATGATGGGACCGGATTTCCCAAGTAGGATTATAGCATGATATATGTCTTCTCATGCCATCGTCTATGTTTCTGTCATTTCAGGTTTTTCTATTCATGTAGGAAATATGAAACATAACCTGCAACTAAACTGACAAGAACCTGAATCAGTCCGACTAACTCCACCCCACCCCACCTCTCCTCTTCAACCTCAACACAACCAAAACACAACATGACTGTGCTGGTATTTCGACTGGACCTTTGAGGCGAGCGGCGGCTGACGTTATAAATGGCGTGCGGTGGATAATGTCAATATTCTGTGATTGGACTGAGCCTGCTGAGTCGCTAAAGGTCAGGGAGGAGCACATTGCTGATTGTTTTCCAAAGACAGCCCATTGAAGTTTGTCTGATAGGGGTCATTTAGTTTAAGACACGTTTAGAGGCTAAGTTATCAGTCTGTGTCACCGACACTCCCTCCTCAAACTCTGATGTTTTAGGTGAAAATGAAACAAATTTGTTCCAGTCTTTTTGTAGAGCAGCTGAACTTAAATAATCACATTTTACTTGGAAATGTATTGATTTATTCAATGCAAATTTAATGAGTTTTTAGTAGTTTTATTAATTATTGTCTGCACTTATCTTTTTTTTTTTTTGTTCCATGGGTTGCTGAGGATAAACTGGCTCTATGAGACTCTGTTCCTTGTCAAACTGATGGATTGATGCCATAAAAGTCAATACACTTTTACTTTTTTGTAGCTGAGAATAAGTTGTAATTCTCTAGGTAAAGGGCATGTCACTTTGACGTAGTTTTTAATGTACTTTTAATCAAAAAGTTGATAATTCTGTACGTTAAGATCATTGTAAAATAATCATAATCAGTAACAAGATGTGTTATAACATGTATTAATAAACACACACTATATAAATGCTAATAATAATATCCCAGTTAGATTTATTGTAACATTATAAAACATTTTTATACACTTTTAACCATACTTTTTCCTTCTACCACATCTAAACAATGAAAGCCTTATTAAGGTTAATGATGTAAGTATGAAGCATATTTCCTCCTTATCATACAAAATGATATTGAATCATCAACCCTTTAACTCGTAAAGACTCAAACAGCCACTGACGACCACAAGCATCTACTCATCTATCATGTTTAATAACTGTTAAAACACTTATCCTATTAAAATATGTAAATAATTGGTGTAAAATGTAGTTTGTCATCTTTTCAAGGTCATCAGATATGACCCATTTGGACGTTCAGAGGCTCCGCAGTTACTGTGGAAACACCGTCATCTTCTACAACATTTATTCACTAATAAAACCCATGGAGTTGGATCAATAACAGTGAATAGAGACACTTGATTTTACATTCAGTTATTGATATCTTTGCTAAAAAAAGGGACTTTTTCTTCAGTTTTCTCGGTTTCTCATATAATAATCCCCAACTTTAATCTGAGCTTTAATGAACATCTACATGATCAGTCAATTAAATACTGGAAAATTCATGATTTACACAAAAAAAAACAGAGGATAGTATGATAATACATGGTGATAAATTATTTAAGAAAGGATAAAGAGAGAGAAAAATTAATTTGAGAACTGACACAAAAGTAGCGCTGGGTCTTGACGGGTTAATAAGTGCACAGTAAAGAATTTTTAATCTTCATAAGTTACTGTTCCTGCTTTAGATCTGGTGGGAGCAAGTTAACATTTAATAATTGCATACTTAACCGCTAGTAAACGCACAATGAAGTATTTATTAATTTTAATAAACGATCAAATAAACATGTAAAATATGTATGCAAACATAAATTATCTTATTAATAAATCAATAATACTTTATAAATGTATAAACTGGGTTATATTTGATGTGGTGATTTGATTTGAAGTGGTGTAGTTTGGGTTGTGTTAAATATATTCAATTTTTTGCCCTTGCACTTCTTATTTTGTCATTAAGTTAGAGTTGAAGTGATGGTTAGATTTAAGGATGAACTGGTTCCATGAAAAAACTGGGTAGTGGATTTTAAATGGTTACACTTAAATTTATCTTAACCCATAAAGACCCAGAGCTACTTTTGTGGCAATTCGCAAATGAATTTTTCTCTACATTTACCCTTTCTTAAGTGATTTATCACCATTTATTGTAACGTTATCCTCTTTATTTTGCATTTGTTTAGTAAAAATCAGGCATTTTTCTATAATTAATTCACTGATCATGTAGGTGTTCATAAAATTTCAGAGTAAATTCAAAGAGTATTATATCAGAAACAGAGAAAACTTAAGATAAAGTGACTTTTTCAGCAAAATATGTCATTGACTGAACATAAACCAAGTGTCTCCATCCACTGTCACTGATCAAACTCCATCGGTTTTATTGATGAACTAACGTTGTAGAGGATGACGGTGTTTCCACGGCAACTATGAAGCCCCTGAACGTCTAAATGGGCCATATCTGATGATAATGAAAATTGATTGATTAATGTATTTGTTTCGAATATGAATGTCAAAACAGAACAAAATAAATAAACAAAACACTTAAAACATAAGACATATAATACATATTCAAAAAAGGTGTGAGAAGAACCATAACTTCTAAACTCACACCCCTTCTCCTTATATAATGGATAGAATATATATATAGAAAAGATGACAAAGTGCATTTTACACCAGTTATTTACATGCATTGATAGGATTAGTGGATCAGAGGTGATTAAACTTTTTTGATCAGTAGCTGTTTTTAGTTACCAGTGACTGTTTGAGTCTTTATGGGTTAAACATACAATGATGTGAATCTTACAAGGACTTATGAGGATCTTTTTACCTCTCTGCTGTGTAAGTGGCATGAATGTTTAACATTAATATTGCAATAAATGACATGAACCCACTTTTAGCCCAGTAAAAAAAAGAACGACACAACACTGCTAACTAACACAAACCAAATTGATGTAATTTGCAGAGTAGAATTAGATCAAATATGCAGATATCCTCCTGAGACCCAGCAATGTGTATTTGTCCTTTGTAGGGGACATGAGTTTCACAGCTTTACTTTAAAAAAAGAAAAAAAAAGTTGTTCACTGCAAATGACATTCCATTAAAAAAATAATAATAATAATTTAAATATATCTGAAAAAAACATTGCATCATGTTGTTCCCAATCAAGGCAATTATTTAATGCAAAAACCCCAAACCTTTTCTTCCCTCAGTCTCAGGAGGATATAAAAAGAATATCACCATTTTCCTTTTAGCAGAGGTGGTTGTGTTACTCATTCTTTAAGCGTCTGTCATAGTACGACAATTAACAAAACAACATTCTACACCTTAAAATGAGTGTTCTTCTAATTTTAAGATGTAATTAAAACCACATTCAAAATAATGCTTTAATCTCAGCTGTCCATTAAAACGCATACGCCTCTCCAACCCGATGTATGCGTGTACAATTATCTGCCAAAGAAGGCTTTTAGGTCTATTTCATTGACTGTGTTTCTTTTGTGGTATATCTGTGAAAGATGCAAATGTGGATATTTGCCATCCTATCCACCCACATCATTTGGAGAGTCGGTGCATGTGTGCGTGTGTATGTGTGTGTATTTGTGTGTGTGTGTGTGTGTTGCAAGGTGTGTACATTAGTGCTCACGACGCCCCTCGTCTCAGTGCCTCTTCAAAGGGATTGAGTGGTGCCCTTTGTGGCCCCCGCTCCCTCCCTTTTCACTCTCCCTCCTTTTGTCTTAACGTTTCATATTTAATAGAGCTGGCTCGGAAACAGAGTGAAGATAGGTACCTGAGGCTGAGGGCTAAGGCCCACTGATGCCTGGGTGAAGTGTCTCCTCTCGGCCGTCTCTCTGTGTGCATCCCTCTCTCTCTCTCTGTCTGTCTGTCTGTCTCTCTCTCTCAGCCTCCCGTGATCCTTTCAAGACGATCTATGAGCTGCAGATCAAACGAATCCACAATGATGTCCCCCTATTCTGTCAGGACAGCACGATTGTTGCGACACCCCCAGCTCTACGTGCACACACACACACACACACACACACACACTTGCTGCTTTCAAACAGGTGTCTTGACCGATAAGTGATACACATATGGAGTGAAAAAGAGAGATAGAACGAACATTTATGGAGCTCTCCACAACTGAGTGCAGATCGTGTCTTTTACTTTCATCTTTGCTCATCCTCTTTTCCCCCGCTTTCATTCTTTAGTCCACTCCATCTCATATATACTTTCCGTCCTTGTGTGGGTGAATTGGAGGCATTTACTTCTTTTGGTCAGTATATTATGGAGGTAGGACTGTTTTCACTGAGCTCACACATTAAAACCCAACCACCACCGCCTCCCTGTTCCCCTCAGACACATGTTTTCCTACAGTCAGGTGATGAGAGCCCATTGGCATCTGTCAAACTATCCGGCTGATTTTATAGCCGGCTTTCAATCACTTGCCTTGTAAAGAACAAGAACACATGTTCTGTATTGATCATCAATCAATGATCAATTAAGCCAGCTATTTGTCCAATTAGAGCAAAGAGCCCATCCGGACTTCAGCTTATTTAGCTGTTTGATTGGAAGGCAGCAGAGGGAATGGATATGCTTGCATAATTGATCAAGACCAGGTCTTTAAACACTTATCTTATCCAAAGCAGATAGTGAGAACATTGAGGTTGATTCTTTTGCTAATAACAGGCTGTGCAGAGATTAGATGAGTTCTTATGTGCACTGTAAAAGAAAAAAAAACACCTGCAAAAAACAGTATTATTCCAGCAATTGGGATGCCAAAAAAATACTGTTAAATAACAGAAAATAACCATCTCATAAAAATACGGTAATTTTCCATAATTAAAATATAGTTTTTTGCCCTAACTTTACATGAGATTTTGCTTTTTTTTTTTTACTTTTTAATGTTTAATAAAGAATATTTACATGTATTAAAACAATCAAATTACCAATAAATATATTTATAAATAATTTTCAATGAGACTAAGTTGTATAATCCACTGAAAAAAACTGTATTTGGACAGTTTATCAGTTCTTATACATGTTAATTATTCACAAAAATACATTTATTCAACATTTTTGTTGTGAAACCTCCCGTAATTATTACACAAGAAATTTGTCAATAAACAAACAAGTCTTGTTAAACTTACAGAACAAATACGTCTTTTACGGTTAATTGTCAGTAATTTTATCTTGTTTTTTATTTTTATTTTTTTACAGTATTAAACTTTAAATTAAGAGTTTAACCTCATAAATTAAAAAGAAATATTTGTGAAATTACAATATATTTGCAAATGTATTTTAACTGTATTTTTCTGTGAAAAAAGAAAAAAATTCTTTTAAAAAATGGAAAGCTTATGGTTATTTACAGTTACAGTTTTTTCATGTTGTTTTACATTTGACATGTGAAATCACAGTCTGTTTTTGTCATTTCATTGATATTTTCCTGTATCTTAAAAATACAGGAAAAATCTGCAAAATAAACAGTGAAAATTCTGTTAAATTACAGATTTTTTTATAGTGTGCTAGCCTGACAGAATATTTGCTAAGAGACAAGTTTGTTTTGACAATAGAAAAAATAAAAAAACATAAGTCCATGTCTGTAAAACTCATGAAGAGTTCTTTTCAGTAGGTACCAAATGCCCGGTGCTAAATATATGATAATGTATGGGCAGATTATGTTATATTAAGCATTTCAACCTTTGATGGATAACATGAATATTCTTAAAACTCCTTTTCATTGAGTCTATTTTTGGTTCAGTCACCTCACGGGTTTAATCAGATGTAGCAGCAACTTACCCCAAGTAATAAGCAGTGCAATATGCCCTATTAAAGTGTTACCTTTTAAAGATGTAGATTGAAAAAGTAACTCCAACACTTAGCTGAAAGGTGTAGCTTTTTACCAGAAACCTACGCACCAAACATATTAGCACTGCCAGTCATGTTAGACAATTAGTCACCACTATCATCTGTTATAGTCAGGGGTTTTGAGTTGTGGTGATATTTATAGAAAAAACATCATGGAGGCTCTGCAGTGTGAACCAGGATGGCATATATGTCAGATCCACCACATCTAAACAACATGTAATCTGCACAACAAAACAGAGACAACGCAATAAAATAGGTTCAAATGTGTTTCCTTTATTTTCCAAGGACCGTCCACAGCAGTTAGACCAACAGTAAAGTCAGCTCTGATTTGGCTTCTCTTTCTATCATTATTTTGTAGTAGAGCATGGTTTATCATCACCAGGAGTAGATGGTAGTTACGGTGATGATATTTGTTGCTTTGAATGTTTACAGTTGACTCAAAGATGACTTGTTTGATGATGTTCTTTTAACATCTGCATATATGTTAACTGGTCTAACTCTGCAAAAGACATAGATTTGGTGTTGTATAGTTCTCTTTTTCCTGGCCTAAAGGTGGGTCGATGTCATTCACTGCAATATTAGTGTTAAACATTCATACCCATTGTGGTAACACTTTTTTATTAACTCATAAAGACCCAAACACCCACTGGCAACCAAAATCATTTACTGATATAAGAAGTTAAATAACTGTTGATCCATTAATCCTATCAATACATGTAAATAATTGGTGTAAAATGCAGTTCATCTTCTTTTCATGGTCATCAGATACGACTCATTTGGACGTGGTGAACATGGAAACACCGTCATCTTCTACAACACTGATTCACCAGTAAAACCCATGAAGTTTGATAAATGACAGTGGATGGAGGTACTTGTTTTTATGTTGAGTTAATGATATATTTTACTGAAAAAGTCACTTTTTCCTCCAATTTCTCTGTTTTTGATATAATAACCCTCAACTTTAATTCGAGCTTTTACAGACATTAATCATGATCAGTAAGTTAAATGTAGAAAAATACTGGATTTTCACTTAAGAAAGCAAAATACTGACCATATTATTAGAATGAATTGTGATAATTCACTTAAGAAAAGTTAAAAAATAGAGAAAAAATCATTTGGGATTGGCCATAAAGGTAGCACTGGGTCTTTATGGGTTAAGGTTGTTGTAGTGAGTGTCAGCAGATTGGTGAAAAGATCCTCATAAGTCATTATAAGGTTAGTGTCATTGATTTTAAGACTAATTTAAGTGCATGTACCTTTTAAAGATGTAGATTTATCATTGCCAGGAGCTGATGGTAGTTGTGGAGCTAATGGTTTTTGTTGTTGATTGACAAGAGCTTACTACTATATCTTCTGGTCAGTTTTATGTCTATGTGTTCTTCTCATGTTGGACTAAGGCCAGACTGATTATACATTTACTCTATACTTCTTGAGGTACAAGTGTTATGAGATGATGCAGGGCTAACTGACTGACATACTAACTTATATTATACTAATTTAACTTCTCTAACAGTTCTAATGTTATTTAATGTTCCCTGAGATGTACTTTAAACCCTAGTAGTATTTTAAAGGAAGTGGCTGCAACTCTGTGAATGCTTTAAAGAAAAAAAATGCAGCACACTATTTCAGCACTTATCAGATTGTGTCAGTAGTTGCTTTTCCATTGACCTTCAAATTGTGCAAATATAACTTGCGCATAAAAATTTACCTAATGGAAAAACGACAATTTCACCAAAAGTCTCATTTTTCAATTAAAAGTTTTTGCACTGGCAAGAGGTGGTTTTTCAGGCGTAGCGCAAATGGTATATCACACAAAACTGCAGTGGAAAGACCTTTTTTCGCAACTAGAGTCAGGTGAATTTAAAAAATGGATGTTACAACAAGCGAAGAAGAAACATGTCACGGTATGTGTGGACACACCAGGAAACCCAATCATTTAGGGTAATATATAATAATAATGAATATATCTGTAAATCAACACCATATTTACATTTGTCACCATGTTTATGGAATGACTTCTCGTGTTATCTCACGATAATAAATAAACAAATCATCACATTTGTGATTTAATGGAAAAACCGACATTATGCACTTCTGTTTATTCAGCGCTTAGTAAATATCGGTAAAGTTTTGCACAGATGTCCAATGGAAAAGCGACTAGTGTGTATGACAACCAGTGCCTTTAGATGTTACTCTGGAAACCAATGAGCTCTTTTTCTATGAAGTGGTTGAATGACACATCATATAAAAAGTACTTTATGTGAACCATACCAATGCCTTTAGATCCTGTGTTTTTTTCCTACACCCCTCTGGCCTCTAGTTTTCTTCTACCCCCTTGACCGAACCCATTACCCTGTAAAATTCTCATTACAGAGATGGCGCTGTCTCCCCATTTTCTCCCACCAGCTTGGATCTCAAACCCTCTGAACCCTCTTCTTCTTCCTCCTCCTCCTGCCACTTCTTTTGCTTATGAGAGATTGTTTATTTGGGTCAAATAGTCAATTATCTCAAAAAAAAAAAAAAAAAAAAAAAAGAATGGGCGTCTCACATCCCTACCATCCTTTTTCTCGAATCCTCACCCTCCTTCTTTTTCTTTTGCACTTTTTTTCACCCCCAGCTTCTCCATTTTGGTTTTCAGCCATTTAACCAGTCAGCAACAATCAGAGCTGACAGAGCAATGGGAAACAATTGAGGCAGGGTCACCGGAGGGATGACCTCAGTGGGTTGGGGGGTGGGGATCGAAGGGAGGCCCAGGCAAAAAACCGCCACCCCAGTGCAGTGTCCCGCCTGGCTCTTTGTTGCAGTCAGCCAGTGAGAAAATGGGGACACTTTAGCTCTTCTCTGCACAGACCTCTCTTCACTCTCTTCTCCCCATCGCCTTCTCATTTGCTCAGCTCACACTCTTTTCTTTTGCCTCTTTGTGCAACTGCCCACAGAAGGGAACCGATGGGGGCAGAAAGTGATAAAGTGACTGACGGGGCACTTTTTCCTCCCATCTTCCCATCCCATTCTCTGTAACTGCGTGACACTCAGGTTGATGATTGACAGGGGGCGTGGATGTGGATGTGTGCGTGTGTCTGTGTGTTTGCTAGGTGGGGGGGTTGCAAAGTGGCTGCGTGTCTCTCTGCGTGTCTGTCTGGACTCTATCGGAGGGGAGGGTGGAGGGTGGAGGGAGTCGGAGGACCGAAGTGGGTGAAAGCTGGACGGATGGATATGGGGAGGGTGGGGCAGGGGTTGATAGTAGGAAGGGAGAGTTGAGGGGAAGAAGTATAAGGGGAGGGGGGGTCCATCCACTCATTCTGTCACCCTCTCTGTGACAGTTTGGAGGTTTCACACTTAGCTGCCCCTGCATTTGTTTGTCTGCGTGCCTCAACCAGGTTCCCACGTGAAAGTGCTCCCTCACTGTCCTCTTGCAGTCATCTGACCGTTGAGCAGCGCTGCAGTCAGAACCAGTGCTGAGACGACCGTATACAGACACTGACAGCTGGGCCCAGGTCTGCAGACGCAGAGCGTACAGTACCTCAGAGGGACTCGATCTGGTTCCCATGCCAGCAGCCCACTTGGTGACCCCATGGTTACTGTGGCCTGGAAGACTAATTACTCTGGGGGACTTTTTTTTTTAGACTATAAGACAAAATGACACAGTGTTAAAAAAAAATCTAACGCACCCTAAATTTCAAGATACAGTTCTTTAATAGCTTTTAGCGGGGGGTGTATTAGTTGTAGAAATGCACAGAACTTTACACCTTTTTTCCTTCCACATAAACTCACAAAGTGGATCAAACATTATTATCTTGAAATTCTAGCTTTTTTTAATTATTATTTATTTACTTTTATGAGCACGTAAGTGTTTTTTTTTTTAATCTATTTTAAAGAATTGGCTCATTTTAGTTGAGTTTTTATTTAATTTTAGCTTTATTTTTTGCTACAAGGTGGCATATAAGACATCAGAATAGGTGGTATCCACTTTACAAAGCCTGTATTTTTTCATGTTCCATATTGTGCAAAAGCCATGATATTCTACTGCACCACAAAGCAAAGCAGAGCTCAGTAACTGACACCTAACTTTACTTGTCTAAGATAAAAATAAAGTCAGTTTTACATATTATTTTATTTAGTTTTAGTTCATATCGCGCCGTTCGTTGTAGTTTTTATTTTAAACTCATTTGTACTTTCTTTTTTGTTAATAAGATTAGTCTTCCACTGCTAATTTTATTTTATTTTTCTAACTGCAACAATTCTATTTTAGATTTGTACTGTTGTTGTGGTATCGTCTTGGCAATTTGTAAAATAAATCACTGGCATTGCATGCATATTATTGCTTTATCTACTGGAAAATGTCAAACTGAGTTGACTTCATTCTCTCCAAATATCAAACTAATACACTGATACGCATAATTAGAGGTCATGGACAGGCAATTAAAACAGTATCCCTTGTTCTCACTCAGCTCATCACAAATGTATGATAATTTAATAATTTTGCCACTGGTGTCATATATGGATGATTGATTAGAGATGGAGAGAAAGGGGTGAAAGATGGGTGGAGGCAAGGCGAAAGGAGGCAGAGTGGGAGGGAGAGAAGGGGGAGTGAAGTATGAATTAGTGACGGGACGGAGGGAGAGGGAAGAAAAGGGAGGAGGATTGGGTGGGTTGGGGGGGGGGGGGGCACATTCCTGGCTGATTCAGCACGGCAGACCAGCGCGAGGGAGGTAGCGAGTGGATGGACAGAGGGTGGGATGGATGGATGGAGGGTAAAGGAGGAGGGGTGACAGGCCTCCCCTCTAGCAAGTGCAGCGACAGGGACAGATGGCGTCCCTTGGCGGACAGAGTGAGTCCCAGTTTTCACCTGCGGCCCCATGGGAAAAATCCGCCTTCCTCACACATGCAGCCATACAAGAGGCCCTGGAATGCTCCTGCAACACTACAGCAAGATGAAGGATGTAGTCTGGAAGGGGGGGGTGGGGGGGTGATGGTTGGTTAGTGGGGGTGGGAGGAAAGGATGGAGACAGGAGGGAGGAGAGCGGAGAAGAAGCAGGTCAAGGGAACTGTGATATAGGATAGTCTGAGAAAACTTTAAGCCAAGAAATAACGCAGAGTGGGAAAAAGCATGGAGGATTAGAAGATTGGGGAAAGTAGAAATTGAAGAAAGATATAAAAGGAGGCAGTAAAAAATCAATAAGCACAATGTTTGAAGAAAGGAAAGCAGCAGGGAAGCCTTCACACTGTGAAAACTATTTGACAGATACTTTCCGACAGACAGTGCAACACCCAGGCAGATGCCTGTCCTCCTCTCTCACCCTTTTCTCCCCTTCCTCCCTCCCTCCCTCCTTCACTCCCTCCTCTGCCGTCATCTCCTTTCTCCCCGCCTTGTTTTCTTTCCCCTTCTTGCCCCATCTCCCTCTCTCTCCCTGTGTCTCCCTCCCTGACTGTTGGGTGATACAGATGGTGCTTTTGAGGACTGTGAATGGGGTCAGGCCGGGTCGGAAGGGGAGGGGAGGGGGGGCGTAAGGGAGGACCAGACAATAATGTAACGATTCGCCGGCCCCCCGGACCAGCAGGGCCGTGGAGGAGAGTGAAAGTAAACAATGGTCCGTCACTGAGGGGGTCAGTGGGAGGAGAGGGGGGAGAGGGGAAAGGGGTGTGCAGCACGGACGGGGGGGGGGGTTAAGTCTCCCAGGGTTTCGACGCAGGCCTCTGACAGGAGGGGGGCCCAAAATATGTGTGTGTGGGTGTGTTTGTGCACACAGGCTGGCTGCAGAGGGCCAAGGAGGTCACAAGGTAGCAGCACTCCAGTGTTGGCATGTGGTCTGTGTTCGCAAGTCTGGAGTGGAGAAACTCATTACTGCATCCAATTCTTTTGTTTTCTTTTTTCCTGGAAGAAGAACTGCAATAAGCACAACAAATACTGGTTATTTAAGAATGTCGTTTGCAATGGGCACACTTACTGACAATCCATTAGGCCCAGTAGGACCTAGTCTGTTCCTACAAGTCTGTTGTTGTTTACAGTCGCAGATAAAATCATGTAGCATGTGCTGGGTAATTACATAATGAAAGATATGAAATTATTTATTTATTTATTTATTTCAAATTAACATTAAAACCAATCAACAAAAGGATTATATAAAAGACAGTCCAACATTCGAAAAGGAGCGGCATGAAGTTTAACTTATAATCTCCTGCCCCCTTACCCCATCCTTCAACCTATCCTAAATTCTATGTCAGACCCCATAAGTAACTCAAAAACCCTACACATATCAGACTAAATTCAGACTATGCACAAAACCCAAAATTGCTATACATATCAAGGATAGACAGTAGCATTTCACATTAACATGACATTACGTGACATGACATAAGACAAACCCCCATGAAAAACAAATAAAAAACAATAATGAAAAATGCAACATATTAAACTAGAAATTACTGGTAAAATCACTTCAGTTTGACTGTACAAGAATCAAATGGCTTTACACACACACACACACACACACACACACACACACATATATATATATATATATATATATATATATATATATATATATAAACCAACCTAAAGCATTTTATACACTTGCAGAATTAACTAAAATAACCAAAAAGTGAAGTTATAAAAAGAAAAAAAAGAAAAAATAATGAAAATCTCAATACTATAGTTGTGATTTTCACAGGGACTATGTGAAACATGTTTAATATTTGCACCTGATGCTAGTGATTGATGATTTAACTGCCACCTAAGACACAGGATGAAGAAAGATGAACAGAGAGTTTTGAAATGATAAAAATGACCATCTTGCGGCAGGAGAATGAAGTCTATTTAAAATCACATCTACAGTGGTTTACACTATACAGGTGGTTAGTATTCACCGTCCTATTCCCCCTTATACTGTACAGTGTATACAGAACTGCACACTCTGTGTTTATTTTATGTTTTTGCACAAATTGTAGTTGAAGTAGAGCTGGGTGATGTGGCTACAAACCTTCAATGTTTCAATGTTATGGGCGATTTACTATATTAATCAATTGTTGTACTAAAATTATATGGCATATAGGATTAATATATTGCTTGAAGGAAACTGGATGCAGAGTGCATTTTTGCTAAGCAAGAAAAGTCACTAGAGGAACAATCTCAATTTTGCGATTCACACTTTTTTTTTTTCTTTTACAGTTTTCAGAAAGCAAAGCTTTGATTAATTGAATTAGTGCCACTTTCTGCTTCATATTTGTTTGGGCACAAAAACTCATAATATTGTAATACTTGGTCTTCTACTAACACATTTATTGACTCAGTTGTTATGTTTATGTAAAAAAAAAAACAACAAAAAAAACCAGATTATTGTCCAGATGATGGAAACAGTTTATGTGTGTTTTGTGTCTGGTTTGAAAACCATTTCGCGTTCATGTGAAATCATACAAGCTGCACAACTTCCACAGCTCTGTGCAATATATGCTTGGTGGAAAACACATTTGAAATCCCTTACCCAGTTAATATTCTGATAGCACTGACATTTTATTATGATGTGATTATACAACAAATGTGAAGCCTAAATTAATACCATATATATGTTGTTTCTTGTAGTTCACATATTTGACTGCACATTGAAATAGTGCTATTGTAAACCAGTTACAGTCAACAATGTATTACAACTATGCCACAAAGGATTCTTGTGCATATTTGGTGTACTATTACTGCATCTTTGACCATCTCTGAGGCATAATGTTAGTGGAGCATCATAATCCAGTAAATACCAGTATCATAATAAAAAAACAAACAAAGGAGGAAATTTTTCAAGTTCCCATCCAGTGAAATGCAAAACTTTCAGAAAACTGGCAAAAAAAACACCCCCAAAAAACGTTAAAGTCTGTTAATATTATAATATTAGATTGCTCACATCATCATGATCATCATTGTGGTATACATTTTTGCCAGTCCGATGAAGTCATGAAATAAAATAACATAGCAGTGCTCTTCAGAATTTATCATGGTTCATCACAACCTTTAGTTCTGCAGCTCTTCATACATCATACATGGTGGTCCTAAAAGGGCATTTATGTGTGCTTCTAAATTAAGGAATATTAGAATTTCTTACACATTTTTCCACTGCATTAATTCACAATAACCTTTTAGGGATATGACAACTTTGTCACATCCCCCAAGTGTGAAAACAGTTTGGCTATGGTTCATTTTTAATTTTCATTTTATTTATTTATTTAATTTCGACAGCGATGTGGGTTAGTTTGTGAATGAAAAGGAAAAACAGCTGAACAGTGTCACTACTACTGATTCAGTCTCTTTTTCTCCTCTAATGTAAGCAATTATTCACTTCTTTGAGAAAGAATTTTGCACTGGATCCAGTGTATGTAGTTGATGTGGAAAAGCAAGCAGATTCCTTATTCCCACAATGCACAATTCTCACATTGCAGTGATGAGAAATGTTTTTGGTTGTCCACAGGAATACATTCATTCAGAAAAGATTGTATTTAAAGCCACAGCCACACAAAACCTAATTCTTCACTTTACAAATGTTACCCTTGGGGAAGACCACATGAGTAGTAACTAATAATATCTGTTTTGTTTAACTTTATTTTTAACATGTGGGAATTTATACCACTACTTTGATCGAAATAAAACCTCTGAAATAATATAATGTTCAATCAGTGTTTGGTTCATTAGTTACAGATCACTATTGTACAGGCTGTAGTAGGCTGTATAGGTTACCATCTGTGCAGTGGCACCATGTGTTGGAGTACAAATGAAGGGAATGGTGGAGTGTGACAGTTGACACATGGCTAAGCAGGCCTAAAGATGCCCCATTGATCTAATTGACTGTAGACACAGGAATCAATGGCAGTGATCAGCAGCCCCCTGAAGTCCAATAATTGGCACAAAGACTTTACTTCTCTAGCTGAGCAGATGTTGGCCTTTTTAGCTCTCACTGAAGGCACCGGCGTCTCCTCAGTACGAGCGTTTGTTCATACATTTCAGGACATTATTTATGGTGTTACATAAATAAATTTTACTAAAAAGAACACCTGAACCAAAGGAAATTTTCACTAAATGAACCTTATGTTTTTCTAAAAATGCCTTCCCAACCTTTTTTGGCTCATTACCCCAATTTGTGGTGACCTCAGACATTCAAAACAGAGACTTTTTTTTGCTAAAATTAATTTGTTTTTGATCATGTAATAGTTTGCTGTACTATGTTGCATATTAAAAATTAATTTTAGATTACATTTAGTCTATATAATGTATATTATTATGGACGGAGGCAGAAAAGCCAGGTGTAGATTACTGCACAAAGTGAGAATTTTATTTTCCTTGGTCAGGATATGTACAGTCAGTCCAGCTTGGATTTACAAGGCTGACAATTAATACTGAACAAACAATAACTCAAACTATGAATTCTGAAAGAGCTGCAGCATCTGAAACTGACCACAATGAACATTTGAAAGGTAAACAGTACCACAGTGCTTCAGTTTCAGCTTCACAGTTTCTCATGTCTTTTATGGAATCTGATTGTCTCTCTCAACTCACCATATATTTTTTATTAGTAAGTTTTTATTTGTATTTTTATCAATTACTAGAAATTTCAGGTGACCCCCATTTGAATTCCAGGTGACCCCACGTGGGGTCCCGACCCTAAAGTTGAAAAACACTGATTTAACCCTTTAACAACAACAATCTCTCCAGTGCTGTATTTTGCACTTTACAGCATTGAAATAACTGTAACTCCTGAACTGTTTATGCTATCCACAAAATTCGTATGGCATTGGACAGCTGAGATCCTGAGCTTTCCGACACTATGTAACACTTTATGGCAGCAATGTGGGACTCTATTGCAATTAGAAAGCAACTGTTTCAGAGACTTCCACACAGGCTAAGAAATGCCTGGAAATAACAACAAATATGAAGCCATAATATGGAAACTGAATGTTCAAGACCAAAAAGCATGTTTGAGCAGATGTAAAATAGTTGAAAGTTTATTTCTGCAATCTCAAAAAGTTTCGTTATGGACATTTACAGTTGCTTCTGATAATAAATATGCTAAAAAGTCTGTTTGTTTTTTTTCACTAAATCACACTGTTAAGCATTTATTATGTATAAAAATGATAATAAATGGACAGATATTGATGGTTAAGTTCTTCCTGAAAACAAAGGTGTAAAAAAATGGCAAAAAACACATTTTCTGACACTTTTATTGCAAAGAAAACATGAAAATACCTAAGTGGCCTGTTATAATGGCAGTCTTAAAAGGGTTAAGCATATTGTTGTTATTGGGTGGAAACCTCTTATATCCAAAATGGTTATTTTTCAGGAAAGTGATAAAACGATGTATATTCTAAATAAATGAATGGAGTTAAGAGGTGTAGTCAGAAGCCATTTACAACACTTCTCATTGGTTAAATATTTCTAAAACCCTCGTGCCAACATGAAGACTGACCAATAGAATCATTTTATGACAAAAAAAAAAGACAGCAAATGGACTTACAAGGTTTCCGCATAACAGTGATGATATTCCTCTTATTATAGCCTTCATCTTTGAGACACAATTTAACAAGTAAAACTCTTACAGCATTTAAAGCACACTTAAATGCATCACCATCTATCTTCTTACTCCCCATCTGTGGCTTTTGATTGACAGCTGCTGACTCGCAGAAAGGGACTTTCATTGCAGGGATGAGAAGACTGGCTGCAGGGGTCAAGTCTCAAAGCCCCGGGGGTTTGCATCTTTCTCCGCCTCCATTCCACGCTGAGGGGCCCGAATAGGGGCCGGGAGATGCTGATTGGAAACCAGCATTGTCACTGAGGCTGTTGTATGTCAGAGCTAAAAGTCAAAGAGAGTTGTGGCATGTTTGTGGACATGATGTTACATCAATGTGTGACATCAGGGTTTCAGTGACTGCATTTGTGTCTGATTAAGGTATATTTCAGATAAGAGCCAACAGGTTATGTGAAAACAATTTAACTTAGTGTGTCCATCAGTTGTTTAAGGATAAAGTTGTGCAATATCACAATATTTCCTATTGACACTAGAAAAATGTCTAGTATTTTCTGTTGAAGTTTACATCATTGTATCACAAATTGCACTAATTACAGTAATATTTTTGTTTTTTGCTGAATGCTTTGCTTTCTTTCAAGCGGCCCAGATTTAACCAGGAAAGTACCAGGTCTGAGTGATATGATGGTATGTACTGAGAAATAGTAGAAAAGAATCAATCAGTAGAAGTACTGTTTCCATCAGTTTCTTCTCTATATTGTGTCATTTGTTTTTAGTAGAAGTGTCAAATAAAAAAGGAAATAATTAAATGAGGCATTGTACAATTGCTGATTCTGGTTGCACTGATTAGAAAATTACAGGCTGATACCAGCACCAGTATTTACAATGATAATTTGTTCGATGATGATATTAATGCTAGTTTCTGCTTCTTTTTGTTTTTGTTGTTATTTGCCATCCCTTCTGTACTTGAGAAACAAAGAAATATTAATGTTTACAGAAATACGTTACCTGTCTTTCAGAACATCACCACATTATCTTTAAACGAAGCCAGATAACTGATAAATGCTATTTTCTTACATGATGAGACTGATATGAGCTGATTTTTTTTTTCTTGAAAAACCTGATGTATACAATTAGATACATGCAATACACAGATAATCCACTGTGGGGAGGAATTTGCTCACCAGAGGCCATTCCAGTGACACTACAAGATTGTCTTTTAAAGGAGGAGGCAGAACTGTCATTAATGAGAAGGGAGGCAGAACTTTGCCAATTTTGAGAAGGAATTACCAATTTGTTAGACATGTTTGTATTATATTATGTTTTTGTTTGTTCAAAAATAATAATATTTGAGCATTGAGACCTGATGTATCAAATATGATACAAAATTTAAACTCATACATGGAAACTGATATTTGGGAAAAAAAAAAAAAAAAAAAGGTTGTTCAGATGGACCAATAAAGGCTCCAGTTTCAAAGAACTGGAATTTCTGTCAATGATTTAATGGTTCAGGCTTTACAGGGTTACAGTAAACAAAAACTATAACTGACTATAGCATCTGAAATACCTATAAAAAATTCCACCTTTCAAAAAAATGACAATTAGATGAAAACTACAGTGTACAATGCAACACAAACTGTGAAATAGAACTAAATCTGTAAAATCAGTTTTTTTTCTCCCAAAGTTAATGGTTCATGCTGTTGACAAATGAAATAGCTTTGTAGAATATGGGACCTTCTATACCAATGGTTTTGAAAAGGTAACATTGAATGGCACACATTCGTCCATGATATATTCTGTTACCATGAAATAAAATTAAACATAGAGATCAACACACTACATAAACACATGAGGACACACAAGTCTTATATGCAATATTAAAATGAGACATTTTTGTGTGTGTAAAGAGAAAACAGTAAACAGTGTGTTCCTGACTCCACTTTCCTGGTTCATGCATTCAATATAACATACACTGACACAGGTGTTAATGCAAATGCTTACTGTTGCTGACATTTTGTGTCTATTACTTTACTTAAAAAGGCCATAAATAGTGGCATTTGCTTTGTAGCATTAATAGCCATCGCGATGTCATCCTGCTTTTGAGCTTTTGAAGTAACCCCTTTGTGAAGCCTTTTTATGTACCGGTACAGAGCCTGAATTACTATAATGCACTGCGGTACACCTGCAACACAATTAAACACTTCTTTTTAAAGCCTACACCTTTTGCTTTAGTTTTCTGACCCCTGATACTGACTCTGGAAAACAGTATTGTTCAGTAAGCGGTGTAATCTTGTATCAGCGGGGCCCAGATATGTGCATGAATATTGTACGAAGCTGGCTGCATTGCAGCTGAGACAGCACTGCTGAATATGTGCACACCCAGTTAATCTCAGGAGGAAATAACAAGGGGACATTTCACCACCTCATGAAACAACTGAGTAAGAGTCTTTACTTGAAATACTGGTGTATTTGTCAAGTATTTTTCATTCAAAGTATATATAAAATAACCACTATTAGAGTTTAGACTAGAGTGGATAGTTTAGACATGACAGGACATTTGATGACAATTCTTACACAATATTCAGTCCAAACCATCTATGCAAACATTCATACAAGTGTAGGCCGTATCAAGAAGAGCGTAAGTGCTCATCCAAGATTATGCTAACATTTTATACCAGTAAAAAATGACCTTATTCGTAAGGAAGCAATGAATGACTAAGGGTTTGACCTTTTATGCAACCTGAAACATAAAAAGCCTTTGAGTGTACAAAGTTCATACACTACAAAATAGCAATATAAAAGTACAAAAATAAATATATATATATATAAAAGTACAAACATGGCCTTCAGTGTTTCAGTCTGGATGTGGGTGGATATGCTGTCATGTGACATTGTGTTAAAAAGAGTCATGCCTCTACATCCAGACAGTTGAAAGCAGTTGAGGTTATTGCTGTTACTGTCAAGTGTTTGGAAATGCGTAGCTTTTCTCTTTTAACTAGGGTCAACCAAACTGAAAAAAATACAGTACTGTGCACTAGTCTTAGGCCATGTTTAACTTTTTGGTTTTTGCAGGGTTGAAATAAAAATACATACATAGTTATCTTGCTTTTTTCTTCAATATGAACAGGGAATATGTGCACAGTGTTAGAGGACACTCAAAACATTTAAGTAAATAGCTTGCAAAGGTTCAAGTCAACATTTAACTTGAGCATCTGACATGTGTTGAATGAAACCTGGTGTGAAACATCATAAAAATAAGACAATAAATCTAATATTTTCTGAACAAAAGTGTTGAGGACATATTAGGTGACACTGAATATGACCACTTTGGTTTATAGAAGCTGGGGTTTTTTTTCCTGAAACTTTTGTTTTTAGTGCTGCACATACTTCACATATATCCAGATTGGATCAAACTGAGACTGAGAAATGCATATTTGTCATTAGAACTTTACTGAACCAACTATCCCAGTGTCAGCCAGTAGGACTTTGCACAGTGCTGAATGAAACACAACTTACAACTGATGACACAACCATAATTATTGTGCCTTTCTTTATTTTACGACCCACATTTCAAAAAAAGTTAGGATAGATCCAGTCAGAGTCCTTGATATATATCAGTTGTGACACTTCCATAGATTCCCATTGTCAAAGGTATATGCACCTTCTTCCGGGTCATGGAGGGTCCAACAGTTCCAAACATTGAGTGTAACATCATCGGAACACATTCATCTCTATTGCACCTAATCTAGAAACTCCAGCGGTAAGTTAATTAGATATTGTCATCCTTCAGATTATTGAGTGTATTTCCTGTATTAGCGGACATTCATGTTGTAAATTCAATTTACTTGGGTGAGGGCTAAGGTTTGTACAAATTTATATCTTATGCCGCATTTCCACTACGTGGAACCAGCTCGACTAGGTTTGGCTCAGTATTCCTGGAGATCGTTTCCATTACAAGATACTACTGACTTTACAGTACCTGGACGTCATAGTGATGCAGCGCATTACTTCCGTGTCGTCTGTTCAGATAGTTGTTGATAAACTTGCTTGTTGCGTGTTGTCTCGTCTGAATTTTTACGTCGGTCACCAAAGACTGAATCTCCTCAACCGACCATGGTGTAGTTTTGGGATGTTATCATGTGGATTAATGTACCGCTATATTTACTGTCCACTTCCACATCTGTTTTTTGTAAAACGGCGGGTCACAGAGAAAACTCTCTGACCAATCAGTGGTCTGCAGTGCTTATACGTCACGTTTTAGTATCTAGTCCCCAGTCCTGGAACCTCGGTGGAGGTGGTACCAAAAAAGTAGTACCGGGTACCAGATTCCAGGTCCTTTTTCGTAATGGAAACACAAAAAGGCCGAGCCGAGTCGAGTTGAGCCGATACCACGTAGTGGAAACGGGGCATTAAACAACTGTTACGTTCAATTTTCAGCTGTAGCCCTACAGTTAGCTAGCTTGACTTGTCCAGCTGTTGAGATTTAACCACTATAACCACAAATTATGGAGTTTTTAAGATAAGGTAATGTTAGTACAAATTTTGTTATCAGCAGGTTTTATTTGAGTTGTTTGCTGAACCTGGTGGTGTTTGGTTAAGTTTGTAAGCTGAAGTAATGTGCTAATTCGGAGGAGAGTTACTGTAGAGCTGAGCTCTGCCAATCAAAGTTTATTAAAGTTATTATTCATGAGTTGAAGGACGCAAAACTTCTGTAACACTGTAAGATCGGATTTCTGTTGAGTTTGCCAGTGTTGAGATTTTAATGAGTTTAGTGTCTGTGCTAACGCTAACATGCTAAGTTTGCTGCCATGCTATCTGCTGGTTAATATCGTATTGTGTGTGTTATCAGAACAGAGCTTGGCAGACACACAGTGTTCACATAGCTAACCACTGTTTTCTGCTTGGACCACAGTCCTATAATAGTAAAACTTAACAATGGTAAATTGTCCATCTCCTTATGAGTACAGTACAATTGCAGAATAAATGTTAGCACCACTCACATAAGTAGCATACCCAAGCTAACATGAACCTTTCCCCCCAAAATTTAAGTTTTCAAAGTAATAAATGCAGTCCTTTCAGTGGTCAACCCCACTACTCAAATGCATAACACACAACAATACATGCAGTAGTGCAACAACAGTTGTGTGTGGTTTATTTAGAGATTGACCATGCTCACTGCTGTTTGTCCCATAGAAGAACATGACAGCGCGCACCTCATACAGAACTATTCAGGCTTACATGAACCACGTGATCACCGGAGCGGCGACCTCAAAGCGTGTCGTAACTCTCTTTATAGGGCTCTGATACGTCGGCAATAACGGGAACGCCCACAATCGTCACATCCGGTTAAAGCCGAGGGGGAAAACAAACAGGTGTCTACCGTTAGCCATAATGCCGAGGACTTGTCCTATTATGGAACCCAACAACAAAACCGTGAATGTCTGCAGGTAGCACTTCATTTCAGGTAAGTTTAATGTTATGTGAACTATTTCCAAGCAAGTGTAGACTATGTCAGGAGTATCAGGAATATTAGATTAATTGTTTAAATGCTAGTAAACTCTGTACTACATTTGTAATTTGTGTAGATTTCCTTGCAACACGTACAGAAGTCCATACTTGTGTACAAAAGTTTGGTAAAAGCAGAAGTACTGACTAAAGTTCTTCACTGAGTAAGGTATATGTAAAAAAAAACAAACAAAAAAACAAACTGCGGTTGTACATCTGAGCCAGCAGTGGTTAAGTCCTTTTCAGATACTACTGATAGAGCTAAAACATCTGCAGTAGTGCATAGTAAAAACAAATTTCTCGTATATGTAAATTTTTAGAGATGTAACAAGCTACACCTACCCATTTCCAACTGGAAATACAATCATTGTTTTCAGTAGCTGAAGTAAAAATGCTATAGAATGTAAGCTAAAAAGGTAAATAACTATTACTGTGTTAATATTTACTAAAATAATTACTTCTTATAATTAGTAATAATATAAGTTAGCCTATATAATACAATAGGCTAATACACTAGAATTACTTCTTTTAATATGTGCATATCCTCACACTTAAAGCGGTAGTGCCTGTCATACCAAATTCTGTGGGCAGTGACCTTGTGATGGCAGGTTTTTGCAGGTGTTTTGTCGGTCAGCAGTGTTTTCAGACATGAAGGGACATTATATGTGAATGATTGCTGTAATTACTGATCACTGTTCAGATTCAGTCACTCTGTTGCTCTATTCCATGACTCGTAGCTCAGAAAGGTGTCTTTTCTTCTCCACAGTGGAGTGAAACCATTTCAGCCCATCTGTATATTTAGTCTTATGGTTTGGACAAAGAGTAGAAAGCTGCAGAGAGAAGGTGTGAATCTTCAAATTTTTTCCCCCATTTTTCCCCTTCTTTAGACTGATCTCATGAAATCACGTAGTGTGTCACGCCTGTTCTTATGGCATTTGGCATGCTATATGTACGCATTTTCATCCTTGCACGTGTTATTCAACGCCATTTGATCACGTGTCAATGTACGCCAAGATCTCCGGTTTACATATTTGTAACCCTAACCCAAACCCCTACCCGCTATTCACGTGGTATTTGACGCAGTGTGAACACGTGAAAGATTAGAATGCGTACAGGTAATATGCCAATTAAGTGTTGTGTTATCTGTATGCAATTCATGATATCACGCTGCCCTCTTTAACTTAGTTGCTAATAAAGGTCCATTTGCGTTCCTCTTCTCATGTTCTCCACATCATGTCACTCAATCCCTCAGTTTAGCCAAATGCTATCTGTAATTTAAAAGCTGTTAAAAAGTTTGATGATTGCAAAGTGAATTGTGTGGCTCCATAATGGCCTGTTTCTGCCTTTGCTGGCAAAGCAATTCACTTTTCCCATGTTTGTATCTCGCCAAGATCAAATTAAAGATAGTACCCAAATATAGCACAATGTAGTCAGGAAGAGTAAAACAATGCATGAGATTAAATCAGAACATTTTTGGGCTTAAAAACTCTCTATTATGACTTGTGTCGCCTGAGGGGATTTTAGAAGGACTGAACACAACCTTTCCAAAACTCCTTTTTTTGAAGCCCTGGTGCAAAGATTTTATACTAAATCACTGTAGAAACTATAATTACAGTAAAACACTCCTGTCCTGTAGCTACAGGTTTGCAGTGGAGATGGTGTATATGTGCAGCAGCAGAAGGAGATGAGACTGAAGTCTGTGAAGGACTCGTCTGACAGAAGAAACAGAGGAAATCAGTCATGAGTTTTAGAGCAAGTAAAAATTTCTAAATTGGATTCAAATGATCGATGGCAATCACCTACTGTAACAATAATGAAACCAGTCAGAAAGTCTGAAAGTGACAAAGTGAATTATGAAGGCTCTTTTCAATTATGCATGTTGCATTTACTGATATGAACTGCTACATTACTGCCAAGCAAGGTGGAGACTTTTCAAGAGCAAGTGATCGGGATGTCTAAACCCCTGTCATAGAGTTTTATGAACCCAATGGAGAGCAAGAGCGAAAGAGGGATAAAAAAAAAAAAACATTCGAGAGAACGTTCCTTCTGTGGAGAACACCACACACACACACACAATGGTGGGGGATACTGCCTTTCCTAAAGCCTTTTTCAGAAGAAATATCTGGGCATATTTAACTACAGACTCTCAGGGGTTCACTGTACAGCAGAGAAAGTGTTTGCTATCCCTCCTGCCAAATGTCAGGCCAGTCAGATGAAACTGGTCAAATTTGACTCACCTGCTCTGGTTGCCTGCATCCCCTGTAACTGACAATGAACATCAGCTGAAGAAGGATGAAGCCCTGCAAAGAAGCATGAAGGGAAGTGTGGAGCGTCACAGCAGGGCTCCCTGGGAGGAGCTAGCTTAGCAATTATTGAATCAGTATTTGGAACGGGCAGAATAATGCTACATACAGTACGATAACGTTCTCACAACTAGTTTGAAACTTCCATCGAGTTGTTTTGAAGATGAAACATTTCTGATTTTCAGTTGATGTGATTTGCTTCACTGGTGTATTGAACATAGGGTTAATATACTGAGATGAGTGGCTTTCTTGATTGGAAATTAATAGATTTGTTTATCAAATGACAGAAAATGGTGAAAAAGTGTTAGTCAAAGCCCAAGATGGTGTCACAACCCAAAGGTATTCAATTTATTTTAATATCGGACTAAACATACACATAGAAGAGGCTAGAATTGTTCTTGTAAAATGAGTCAAATCCAAACTGAAATAGCTGTTGATTCCTGTAATACCCAACAATTACATGATCAGCTGTTGAATTTATGCACCTTTAATTAATTATTGATTTTCAACTAATCCCTGTCTGACTAAAATGACCAAAGTTTACAACTTTTCCTTCATCTTTTTTTAGAATAGAAAAGAACGCAATAGAATTCAACAGAATAGAATAGAATAGATCTTGCCAATGATTTTCGAAACATAATATTAGATGGGACACATTCTTCAATGTTGCATTCTTCATCTTTTAGCTCTAGAATCCTCACTGAAATGAAACCAAAATCAAACATAAAATGGATGATTCCTCAAAATAAAACTATCAGTGCTGTCAAACAATTAAATTTTTTAAAATCAGATTAATCACATTGTTGTTGAGGAGTAATTGTGATTAATCATGATTAAATATCATTCATTTTTAATCTAAAGGAATCAGGTTTCATTTTGCATTAGCAAACAGACGGAAACAGAAAGAAGGGAATATATATGCACTTAATGTGTTTGTTGCAAGCTGGGCGTTAGCTGAAGTGCTAACAGAATCCCACACTAAGATATGCTTAGCGTTAATGTGTTATTTTCTGCTGAAAGTGCTTCAATGAAAAGAAAACTCCTTCCTACAGAGTGTGTGTAATACTTTACGTCGGTCGACTGTTCTGTCTTAGTTTTTTTGTCCTCATATTTCCATCCAGAGGGCCAACATGCTGTTTAATGTCTT
This sequence comes from Sphaeramia orbicularis, assembly GCF_902148855.1. Taxonomy (NCBI): domain Eukaryota; kingdom Metazoa; phylum Chordata; class Actinopteri; order Kurtiformes; family Apogonidae; genus Sphaeramia; species Sphaeramia orbicularis. The sequence continues at coordinate 41,792,887 of NC_043972.1, read as the reverse complement.
CCATCTTTATGGGTTGGTTCTGCTGCCTGTCACAACTGGATCAACTGCCCATTTGGTCATGTACGACACTAGCTCTACTTGGACAAACTGGCTCAACTGGGTTGGCAGAGACATTCAGAGTCATTCTGTGCTGCAGATGAGTTAATTGCGTTAAAATGTTTATTCAGATTAATCATGATGATGGATTAATCTGTGTTAATGCATTAATTTTGACGGCCCTAAAAGCTATATTTCATTCCAAAACAAAAACTAAGAGTGAGAAAGGCAAAATAAAAATAAAAACCAATAAATGTTTCTGCACTTAAATGTTATATAATTTAATTTAATTCAGTTTCATGATGAACTTGTATGCATATGTTTATGACTGTTCACACATATTATTCCTTATTCTTCCTTGTTTCCATATTTATCTACAGGGCAGCAGCGATGTGACTGTGAAATAACTTCTAAACCGGATGCGACAAAAGGAGAAATTGCCGAATGCCCCGCAAATACTGGATACCATCTCTTCAAAAACCACATGAAAACTCAAACATACCTTGTAAGTAATTTTCTGATATACATTTTCATCCTCTCTATTATAAATATACCCATGCTAGTGTCACCTTATTATTGGTTTAATAGGTCTGTTTGTAACTTCTCTGTGACTGCACTTGTTTTATAGAGGTTACTGTTTCTTAAAGATTGACTACGCTATTTTGTAGCGTAAAGAATGACATCAGTCTCTAAGTGTGACTGACCTTTGACTTAACACATGACAGACTTAAAGTCTGCGTTTCTTTGTCAAACATATTCCTAATGTCAACAAGAAACAGATGATCAGTTTGGATAAACATCCTAATGATAATAATAATAATAATAATAATAATAATAATAATAATAATAATAATAATAATGGATTAGATAGCTATAGCACTTTTCAAGGCACCCAAAGTGCTTTACATTATTGATCTGTTATTCATTCACTATCACATTCTCACCCTGGTGGTGGTAAACTACATTTGTAGCCACAGCTGCTGGAAGCGTGGCGGCCAATTTGTGCCAAACGGCCCCTCCGACCACCACCGAACATTCATACACATTCATACACCAGTGTGAGTGACACTGGAGGCAAGGTGGGTGAAGTGTCTTGCCCAAGGACACAACAGCAAATGACTACAGCAGGATTCAAACCGCCAACCCTTTAGTTATTGGACGACCCGGTCTACCTCCTAACCCATGGCCGCCCCTTATCCCTGACAGCTCTGGTTAAAGACAAACACATAAAGCAGTCAGTTTTATGTATTTTTCTTTTGTTGCAACAACTACACCCGGTTTATTTTTCCTTGCCTCTCTTCTTTATTTTATTGTATGTTAGGTTTACAGTCCTGTTAAGATTACAGACCTTGGTTTGGCTTCACCTTCCACTCCCCCCTGGCCTTATCCCCAGAACTACATTTTCCATGGTCAGTGTAATGCATGAGAACGTGTTCGTACATCGGCCTGCTTGTGTTATTTATTTGTATTTTTTTTCTATCTGTTATATTGTGGTCAGAGAGAATGAGACAAACATCTTACCATTTTATACACTAGATGAAAAATTTCATGTTTGAGCAGCGTGAGTTCACAGTTCCTGGAATGATCAAACGGCTGTAAGGCTTCATCTTAAGGCAGAGCTCAGCTCACATGCAACACGTGGAGGGGGGAAAAAAGAGAGAAGTGCTAGATTCTCTCCGGCACCGTATATCCTCAGTCAAGTTCTTCATCCCCCTGTTAAATCACTGTGCTTTTATATCAGGGTGATTGGCAGCCACAAGAGCCTTATGAACACCTAGCTCTGTCAAAAGGATGTACATTTCACAACCTGGTCTTTGTGCAGCTTTGCACTGCAACAAGGCTAAGGTGGAATCAGACACTGAGAAAACTCTGCGGACCAATCTGTCCTTTACTTCTCGACAGTAGAGACTCGCATAGAGAGTGACAGCAGTTAATGTATGCGTGCGCAGACATTTTTTTGTCTTACTTATAACAGGGTGTGTGTATTCCTAGCTGTATATAATTGGTGTTCTGTCGCAAACAAATCAGCGCGTCTGTGCTAGCGTTGGCCTGTTTTAGCTGTGGTCGATGTAAGGGATGTGAGGAGACAGAGGAGAAGATGAGGGACACGTGTGGGAGACAGAGGGACGCCACTGCGAGAGAGAGGAAGTTGGTAGGGGTTTATAATGGGGCACAGCAGACTCCAGGCCCTGGCCCTAATTGATCTCTGGGTAGTGCAGAGGGCCCAGCCTCAGGGGCCACTGGAGGGGTCATTAGGATGCAAATATAGGAGTGTGTTACTCCTGTGCACATGAGTCGGATACACTCACAAAGGGAAGGAATGGAGAAAAAAAAATGAGAAGGACAAGGGGAAAAAGGAGTCTGCCTCTTTCTGTCACTCACCTTCTGATCTTTCTTGTCCCCCTCTTTTGCCCTTATCTAAATATGAGTCTGTTTGATTATATCTAAGAAACTGCTGCTTATGTTGAAATGAATAGATATGTTTTATTCAAATAGAAAAGACAACAACTGACAGGTGGCGAGGCACAAGGACTCTGGAAACTGCAGTTTACACTATTCACTTCTTATCACATATATCAGAGGTGTCAAATTCAGCCCAATATGATCTGAAGTGGGCCAGACCAGTAAAATAATACAGCAAAAAAAGTAAAACTACATTATGAAAATGTCAAAGCTTCCTTAAAAACATGAATAACATAAACAACCTGAAATGTCTTAAGAAAAATAATTGCAATTCCAGCTATATTATTTTAACAACTTGTACATTACAGCTTGCGGATCACAGTGGATCTACGAATACACAAAACACTTAGTAACAGGCAGAATATTTGTAAAATTGCACTTACTTCTCTTATGACATTCCAGGTTGTTCATGTTTGTTCTGGTTATTCACATTTTTTGTGAAAGGATAGCTTGTAAATGTACATTTTTTAAAATATAATTTTGCTTTTTTAAAACAAAGAGAAAAATGTGGAGTTGTCAATATTTATAGGTTATTATGATAATATTTTACTGGTCTGACCCAGTTGAGATCATATTGGTCTGTATGTGACCCTTGATTTTAAATGACTGTTAATATCTCCGGTGTAATTTTATATTTCACTAATTCTTCCATGGGCCAAATTGGCCGGTGTGTTTGACACCTGTGACATATACTGTCACTGACATGTTGGATTTGACCTCACCTCATGTTAAATCAGGCTATACAATCACACATGGAACAAAAAAATCTGAGTGGGTCAATGTACTGCACATTGCTATTCTATTTGCTAGTTGAGGTCTATTGTGCATTTAGTAATATTCTACCTAATGCCGCCAAATCCCACAATTCCTTGAGAATAATCACATAATTTCTGTAGTTACCTCTGTGCTTTTTTTTTCAAATGGAAATGAAAGAAGAAAGCTCACCAAATGAAACAAAAAGAAAAATTTATAGATATAACGTTGAGCAGATAAAGGAGTTTCCTTGGCTGATTTTCGATGCTAAACAGCAGCTCTTGTTCTGTTGCTGATGCATGAAGGCTCCAGAAGAGATTAGAGGAGTACATCTGCCTTTCAAAAGACTAAGGTCAGGACCGAAAATAGGTCACAGACCCACTGTATCAGGTCTTCAATTGGCTCAGTAAAAATCATAACAATGCTATGTTCGCATATCATTTTCTTAATTAAAATAGAGGGAGAGTGTTCTTTTTTCTATCCTCGCTCATTCATTTCTGTTCAGATACTGTATGCAGGACTCCCTTTCTCTTGTTGAACCTCATTTTCTTAATCCATTAAAACCCAGTGCCACGTCAGTGACAGTTCCCATATTTTTCTCTCTATTTAACCTTTCCTAAGTGATTTATCATCATTTATTATAATATTATTATCTGTATTTTGCATTTTTTCAGTGATAATCAGGTATTTTGCTATATTTAATTTAATGATTGTGTAGATGTTCATAGAAGCTCAGATTAAAGTTGAGGGTTATTATATCAAAAAGAGAGAAAACTGAAGAAAAAGTCACTTTTTTCAACAAATCTATCATAAACTGAACATAAACCAAGTGTCTCCATCCACTGTCATTGATCCAACTCCATGGGTTTTACCAATGAATCAATGTTATAGAAGATGACGGTGTTTCCACGTTCACTACAGAGCCTCTGAACTTCCAAATGGGTCATATCTTGTGACCATGAAAAGCTGACAACCTTTATTTTACACCAATTATTTACATGTGTTGATAGGATTAGTGGATCAGAAGTTAATAAACATTGTAGATCAGTAGATGCTTTTGGTAGGCAGTAGCTGTTTGGGTCTTCATGGGTTACAGTCATTGTCATAATGGTATCGAAAATACAAATACAAAAATACAAGGATGGTTTAAATATATACAGGGTGGGGAAGCAAAATTTACAATGAACATTTAGTTGTTTTTTCTCAGCACGCACTACGTCAATTGTTTTGAAACCAAACATATATTGATGTCATAATCATACCTAACACTATTATCCATACCTTTTCAGAAACTTTTGCCCATATGAGTAATCAGGAAAGCAAACGTCAAAGAGTGTGTGATTTGCTGAATGCACCCGTCACACCAAAGGAGATTTCAAAAATAGTTGGAGTGTCCATAAAGACTGTTTATAATGTAAAGAAGAGAATGACTATGAGCAAAACTATTACGAGAAAGTCTGGAAGATACTATTAAAGAAGAATGGGAGAAGTTGTCACCCGAATATTTGAGGAACACTTGCGTAAGTTTCAGGAAGCGTGTGAAGGCAGTTATTGAGAAAGAAGGAGGACACATAGAATAAAAACATTTTGTATTATGTAAATTTTCTTGTGGCAAATAAATTCTCATGACTTTCAATAAACTAACTGGTCATACACTGTCTTTCAATCCCTGCCTCAAAATATTGTAAATTTTGCTTCCCCACCCTGTATATGTGGAGATGTCCAGCAATAAAAGGAGATAACTGTAAATGAAACATTCACTATTTCAGGCTGAGTTTAAAGCTGTATTATGGGCAAAAAAGAAGGTTTTAAGAGTATGTTTTGGCAGCATCCGTCATGTGTTGGTTTTATTTTGTGTCAGTTGGTGACTAGTTGCCAATGTTAGAAAAGATGACTGAGGTTGTCTTGCTAGCTGTGATTGACACTCTGAGATTCTGTCCCCAATTCTTGGACTTCTCCAAAAAATATGTATCAGGCAATTATTGTTTTGACAGTGAAAGCACCAAATGTGTCATAGTGTGTACGGATGCAGGAAAGACACCACATTTCTATTTTGCCTCTCAAGCTAAAAAAGCTTTTTTATTTTCCTGCAACAGTTGTGTGGCCTATACTGGTCTGTAGTACTCTTCTGAAATAAGAGCAAATGTGGCAGGATTCTGTCATTCTCCTTCCTTCTGTTGTCTGTCCATTACTTTTTGACAGTCTCTCTAAAGTGTAAGAACATCAATCTGAGCTCCAACACCTTGAAAATCACAAGTTATGACAAAGATGATCTTTTATGTGTGCCATTTGATTGGTAGGGATTTAGTCATTTTAATGCCACAATGCTTCTTAACATGCACATGTTCCAGTGAAACAATTTCTCTCCTGACCCTATTTTGCAAATGTACAGTTTTTCAGCTCCACCCTAGAACTACCCAAGCAACCCAGATGACTTTTATCCCAAATCCACAATCATAGAGGAGGGTACCAGACCTATTCAGCACTGACACAGTTCCAACAAAGTGTAAGGATATAGGTCTGGATATGTGAAACTAGGTCTGTCTTACAACACTGTCAACCTCTGCAGCACCACTGCTGTGCAAAATACATGTTAGCAGCTTCAGCTACAGCCATATGTAAGGTTGAGTGTCATATACGATAGAATCTTTATAATTTTGTGGCTTAAAATAGATAATGTGCTTTACCCCCAAAAGCGTGTTTTATGAATCAGTGTTCAAGTTGAGATGAGCATACAAAATTATTGGTTTTTTTTTTGTTTGTTTGTTTGTTTGTTTTATTTCAAATATCAACATTTAAAACCAAAAACAAGGGAAAACGTAAAAAAAAACCCAAAACATTCAAATAGGAGCTGGATGAAGTTTAACTTACATACTCCCACCCCCTTACCCCATCTTTTCCCACTGACCATAAAGTCCTATGTTAGTTCCTCAAAGTAACTTAAGAAATCTTAGATATGTCAAAATAAATTCTAACCAGTCCTGCACAAAATGCAAAAATATTATACATATCAAAAATAAACTCTATTTCATAGCCACGTTACACAGATAGATAGATAGATAGATAGATAGATAGATAGATACTTTGAACATAAGTAGGTAAAAGAAATTCCACATTTAGAAGGACACTCCAATATATGGAAATAAATCAACCAAAAAAGAAAACAAATATCACACAAATGTGTAATAGTTTTGTTGTGGCTCTTTAACCATACTTCAAGTCCAAAAAGGAGTACGAAGAAGTCGAGCTTATATTGTCCTACCTCAATTTTACATGACTTGGCTAATCAGTTGATGTATACAGTCCATATTATGATGAGTGTGATGGAGAAATTTGACACCAAACTTTTCGAAACACACAGATATCTGATGAAATGTTACTAAACAGGCTTTACAAAGGCAGCTAAGTTGTAATTTACTTTAAAGATAAAGGATAAAGGGTAAATCTGTAGATAAATATCAGAACCGTGTTGCTTTGGGGAGCCGATCAGCATTGCCGTACCATTTATTTGTCGTATTTATGCTTATCATGTTTGCACAAAAAAGCCAACCGTACCCCTCTTCCAAATAAACCTAGACCCTTGCCCTTTTCAGGAGACATGCTGGTTATCCCCGAACGCTGGTGCTCCGCCCCTTGTACACATGTCTCTCATTATTTGTCTTTTTTATGTCTCCATTTTTTTAAGACAAAAGCTGAGGATATCCGTGGCAGGGGTTGGGGGCTGGGGGCCAGCAAGAGTAGGGATCGTTTTTTCATTCTCCCCTAATTGACGTGAACAGTTCTTTTGACCCTAATTAGCGCTCTGTAATCTCTCATTTGCATATCACAAAGGCGACTGCATTTGCATATTTGTAAACGAGATGGGCTTTGCATCTGCATGCGTTCCCTTGTTTCCTTGCCTTTCTTCTTTACCCCTCGCTTCTCTCTCTCTCTCTCTCTCTCTCTGTCTTTCTCTCACTCACTATCTCTCTCTCTCTCTCTCCCACATGGGTACAATGCCAGAAAGTGGCAGCGACAACAGGGCAACATGCAGACAGGGACAAGAGGCAGGCACTGGTCGCCTGGCACGCGCGCTGGCACAAGCACTGACAAGGAGAAAATGAAGCAGAGAGGCGGAAAGAAAGTTTGGATGAGGTGTGAGAGGGAGGAGGAGGAGTTGAAGTGCGGGAGAAAACAAGGGCATAAAATGAAAAGCTGGTAAGAGACATTCAAGAGTTTTAAGCAGTGACGAATCGAATCAAATCGAAAATCAGAAGGGGATGGAAAAGAGTCAAAAGGAACATGATTAGATGCAAAACAGACAGTAAGAGGAAGGGTGCCCACATTATTGTGAGAAGATTAGTTTGGATTTAGTTGATAAATCTAAACCTAACCCTTTTCTGATTAACGGGCCTTCTGACAATAGTGCCTCCCAGAGGAAGTGTGGGGATATACTACATGGAAATTACAAGCCCAGTATATAACACAATACAACAATAAGAATACCCCACTAAAGGTAAAAGTCCTGCATGAAAAATCCCACTCAAACTACAGTTAGTTAATGTAGTTGGTAAAATGTAGCTCTGACACTCCCATACTTATACACTTTACAACTGTGAAGTGTACACATTAAGGAACTGAAGTGATAACAGTGGTATGACATTATTTGTGCTTTGTATATTACTTATAAGCAAGAGAGATTCAAATTAAAAAAAAAGAAAATGCACCACACTGGACCTTTTTATTACATGAATTACTGGTGGGGACAGAACCTATGGGGAGCAGCCATTGCCGACTGTAAGTGCCGTACCCTCGTGGATTCCGGATGTTCGAGTGTGAGTAAACAAGCAGCAGTCAGTGAGTGAGATTGAGTGGGAAGCATGTGTTCACGGTTGTTGTTTGTGCAGTCGTAAGCTTTGAACTCCGCTATTGTCCTAGAAACGTGACCCAGCATCATCATGTATCATCTTAGGGCGCTTTCCCACCGCGTACCTGAGTCTGTATCAGAGTAGTTTGACCCTAAAGTCCACTTAATTTTATCAGTGTGAATGCCAACTTTCTGTGCTCGAGTACCATACCCAAGTCCAATTGAGAAGGTAGTCCTAGGTACGGAAGGATCATTAAATCAAAAAATCTTGAAGTTCTCATTGTAAATACCTCAAAAATGTACTCAAGTACAATAAATGTACTTTTCACTGCTGTATCAAACCTCAGTGTGAATGCAAACTTTCTGTGCTTGAGTACCATACCCAAGTCCAACTGAGAAGGTAGTCCTAGGTACGGAAGGATCATTAAATCAAAAAATCTTGAAGTTCTCATTGTAAATACCTCAAAAATGTACTCAAGTACAATAAATGTACTTTCCACTGCTGTATCAAACCTCAGCCCAATGTAAATTCAGATGATAAAGTTGTTAAAGTCTCTCTCCAGTCAACATAGAACTGTTGCGCTAGACTGTATCCATCATGTAGACTCACCTCCCTTTCAGTGTTGGTAATGCTTCAGAGAAAAGGGATGCAACCAATCAACCAAACAAGAACAAATGAACTCCCACAGGCTGGTGAGAGTCTTCACAATATCTCGGTTTCACGTGTTCATTTCCCCTTTCACCTGACTTATAAAAAAGCCTATATCAACAGGAGTCTTGTCTTGTAGCTGTTTGTTTTACAGCACTCATTATTGGTAATCACTACCACTTAGTGCCAGTAGCTGTAAGTCAGTATTGACGTCTGGGGGAATGGCCATTTCAAACTGGCCATTTGTCTTTTGCTTTCTCCTTTAATTTCCACAATAAATGTATTGCGTGTTCAATATGGTCTGTATCTCACAAGGTCATTGCATCTATCAGAACGTCTGCATCCCAAGGTGACATGAAGGAGCTGCTCCATCATCCTCCTCATCCCTTCTCAACCACAGTTGGACACTTCTTAAAATGTTTCCGGTTTCAAGTTTTACTTTTCCAACACGCCATTTACAAGACTAAAATGTTATTACATTAGAAATTGTGTCTGACTATAGAACATGTAACTTCCACTATTAAGGTGTTAAACCTGCTCTTACTGCTTTTCCACTTTATCTCTGAGAAATTAACTATATATTTAACAATTTTTATGGTTAGGCTCAGGCAGTTAGGGTTAGGGAAATATACCACAGCTTAGTTTAATGCATAAAAAGTCTGAAAATATGTGATAAAATTTATTCACAGTGTATATTTGGTCATAGTTAACCGTTGATAGGGCACTCATTAAATTACTCTGAAATTCAAAATTTCAATATTAGTGTGTTATTGGAGGACATAACAAGACTATTACTTTTGTGTAATGTTTCAAAATGTTTTATTGTCATGTCGAAAATCAAAGTCAGTGAAGTTACCGTATTTGTTTTTTTTCCCATATAAAAACTACAAAAGCACTCGGAGAGCACAGACCTCGGCCAAGGCAGATCAGTGCCCCCCCCCCCGATCACCACCAAAATTGAATCCTTTGTTCCTTGTGCCAGTATCAACATTTCCTGAAAATTTCATCAAAATCCATCCAAAACTTTTTGACTTATCTTGCTAACAAACAAACAGACAAACCCCAATGAAAACATAACCTCTGCCTTTTTCTTGGCGGATGTTAAAAAATATAAAGTCCAAGAAGTATATATAAGAAATACAAGAAAAGACCTGTAATCAAGTTCAAGTTGACTTTATTTGTACCCGTAATGTGAAAGGAACATGCATTTAAGAACATTAGAACATCATTTTTAGAACATTAGACCAACATAAGTGCTGATCCAGACACCTGTCCACATCTACATTCTCCCTTTGAACATCATTCCTTACATTAGTACCATTACTTCATGGTACCTAACAAAGCAGGTACACTCACTGTTCATGCAGAGGTGGACCTTACAGACCCTGTAGACCACATTGGACCTGAGATGGTTGACTCACTGTCCTCACTGTAAATGTCGCTTTTACTGTCTTGTAATATATGTGGAAATGGCCAAAAATAGTCTCTTGCCCAATAAAGGGTGAGAGAAAATCTTAAGTTTTCATATTAAGGACAAATAACCATTTGATTGTTTTCGGCCAGTTTCGGCAGTTTGTGGTTGATATCCGCAAAAAGATGCCCAAAGCTCATGCAACAGAGATGGTTACAGCTGCTGACGGCATGGTGAATACTTTCACAAACAAACTTGTTGCATCTGTTTATAGCGGTATTGATGACTGCTGATGATGTAACAGGTCTCGAAGGGTTGTCTCATTTCATAGGGGAATGTTTCAACCCCTACCCCTTGCAACTCAGTTTCAAGGGGTAGTACCAAGTGCAAGGGCCAAGGGGTAGGGGAAGGGGTAGGGGTGAAAATGAAAATAGGGATTGGGCCATATAGACTGCCACCTGATAAAAAGTTTGAAACTACATTCAGTGACTTTCAGGTGACTCAGAGTATGTTCACTTGCTCGTCACTTCATTTCCTGTGAATGTATACAGTTACTTTATGATGTAGCCAATGGAAAAACAAAGTTAGTCTAAGTAGGCAAATAAAAAGAACCAACTAGGTCCCTGGACAAGAACTTTGGAGCCATTTTTAGTGGAAACAAAGTTACAGTCCTGGACTTTGTTAAGCTACCGTCCACCCCATTCACCTCCTTCCCACTGAGAAAACGCCAAAAATCACTGGCAACTGCTTGATTAAAACATTATTACATGCATATGTATAATGATTATCTAGAAATGTTGATGTGAAACATAGTTTTGGTTCAAGAATGGAGGGATTACAATATTATTTTTTGTCTGGGTTGAGACCCCTTTTCATACAGTGTTGTCCTTCATAACATTTCACTTCTCAACCTCACCTATCAATGACTTTGGTCTCCCAGTTTTGGACATAATAGAGGTTGACATGGTGCCTACAGGTATACTGACATCTCTTTCTGTGTCTGCCTCCCTCTCTCCCTCTGACCGCTCTCCTCCTCCCCTTGTCAGTCCTGACCCTAGCGACGCAGCGCTCTATTACTATGGTAATGGGGGCTAATTGAATGGCCGAGGTGTAATGGAGAAGACAACACAGCCTACATTATGATAAGGAGCCTAGACAATAGCCCCACGTCCAGGGTCATCACTCACCAATAAGGTGGGCTTAAAGGGGGATAGATGTCCTTCTCGCTCCCTGCTACTTCTTCTTCACCCCCATCGTCCCTTGCTTTTGTCGCAGGTTTGTTCTCTCCCACCTTCTTTTTCTCTAGAGCAGAGGTGTCAAACATGTGGCCCATGAGCCAGAACCGGCCCGCTAAAGGGTCCAATCCGGCCTGCAGGATGAATTTGCAAAGTGCAAAAATGACACTGAAGATATTAACAAGCCGGGATATCAACTTGTTTTAGTTCAGGGGCCACACACAGACCAGTTTTGATCTCAAGTAAAATAATACCATAATAACCAATAAATAATGACTCCAAATTTTGTTCTTGGTTTAATATGGAAAAAAAAAAGCTTCTGAATGATAACTCCAATTGTTTTCTCTGTTTTAGTGCAAAAAGCCTTAAAATAAACGAAACATAAATTGTAATAATATTTACATTTACAAACTATCCTTTCACAATAAAATGTGAATAACCTGAACAAACATGAACAACCTGAAATGTCTAAAGAAATTTAAGTGCAATTTTAACAATATTTTGCTTGTTACTAAATGTTTTGTGCCTGTGTAGATTTGATCTGTAATGCACATGCACAGGTATAAATGGTAACTTGCAGTCCGTTTCTTTACATACCAAACCAATATGCCACGTGGGCCTTTTCAGCTGATCGTGTAGGCTTATCATACACGTACTGTAAGGAGTAAGTGAGCGGTGAGGGCCCTACCATACCCTTTCTGCTTGCGAGACATGTATGATAAGCCTACACAATGACAAATTCTGAACATGCCATGAAACTGATGTCTACATATTGTTTTTCATGATCACACACCTTGTATTATAGGATGACAATTGACTTAAAGTGATTCCTTCAATTTCATCTGACCCGGTAGCGGACACGGTTTCATTGCTTGTCTCCGTGTTTGTTGCTGCTGTGGCTGCGTTGAATTCTGATTCCCACAATGCACTTCACGACAAAGTTTCCGAAAAGGCCCTAGTGGCGTATTGGTTTGGTATGTAAACAAATGGACTGCTTGTGATGGAATCGTCTTTGAAGTTGTTCACTGTGAGGGATGTGATTTAGGTGCGTGAGTGCGGAAAGACTAATGGATTAGTGATAATTAGGATATCGCTCTGGTTTTACAAATTTGAAGAAAAATTTGTGATGAAAGTCATATGCTGCTTTAAGAAATTATTTTTTTTCAGGTTATTCACATCTTTTTTTGTTTGGATTTGTTTGTAAATGTTAATATTTTCATAATTTAATGTTTGTTTTTTTTTGTACTAAGACAAAGATAAAAACTTGGAGTTGCCATTATTTATAGATTATTATGCCATTATTTTACTGGTCCAGCCTGTTTGAGATCAAATTGAGCTGAATGTGGCCCCTGGAAGAAAATGAGTCTGACCCCCCTGCTCTAGAGGGTTCTGTAACCCTAACCCTTTGAATCCTAACTCTGGTTTTATCATATGGGGTCGTCATGAAGTTACTTTGTAAGGGTCAAGGTGTATATGTGTAGTGCGTGGATAGGTAGGTAGGTAGGTGGATAGATAGATAGATAGATAGATAGATAGATAGATAGATAGATAGATAGATAGATAGATAGATAGATAGATAGATAGATAGATAGATAGATAGATAGATAGATAGATAGTTAGTTGGGTGGATAGGTAGGTAGGTAGGGTAGATGCTGGTTGTCTCACAGTGGGTGGGGCAGCACAGGCTCACGCAGGTATGATGAAAAATGTAATGGGGATGAATTGCTGTTTTCCATCCTGGATGCTGTGATGCTGGGGTGCTGGAGAAGTGAGCAGGCATTCATTTGCTCTCATTCCATGGGTCCTGTAATGTATTCAACAGGGAAAGGTACTCTGTCAAACATGAAAGTGAGGTCCGCTTCTATTGCCTTTTTTGCATATGTGAGATCATCCCCTGATTGCAGTGTGTTGGGACAATGTAGTTCTAAACGTGGTGCTTTCACCATTTTGCCCCTTTAAATATTCACAGGGAATATAAACACAGCACATGGCACCAATGAAAGCATTAAAATAAGCAACACATATTGCAGGGTAGGAAGGACAGAAACACAGCATTCTGCTTTGAATGTTTACTGTAATTTAGCGAGCAATTAGATAACAATTTAAATAGAAACTTTTTTTTAACGGGCTGGTGTATAGAAGACATGCAGTTCTGAAAAGAAAGCTGGTTAATGGTCATTCTGGTTCTTAAATAGGCTCCATTAAGGTTTTCTTCTGGCAAAGGAGAAAACAATATGGGGTTTTACTACAAGGACGGTGTTTCTGTGAGGTGGACTTAATTTTACTTACTGAATAACATTAAACGGGGGGATGTGGAGGGGAGAAAGTGCAGCTTCCTTTGATTCTGTTTATGTTTTCGGAAATTGCAATTTGCAATTAGCCTAGCGCATTGTGAGTGTGTGTGCGCATGTTGATATAACTATACCTGAACAGATAAAAGTAAGGTGAGGGATCAGAGAGGAGTGTTAGTATTATTAGGCACATAGGTTACCCTTGATGTTCTCTATTGTTTTGGTGAGAACTTTATCTCATTACATTCATTATTCATTATTACTATAACTCCTCCAAATATGACATCATTCTGAATTTGATAGAGGTTGTGTAAGGTGTATATAGTATTTTAATATGAAGTAAGGAGGTTCAAGCTTTATGTTGGGAACTTTCTTCAGACATGTTTGCAGCACATTCAGCATTGTTTTTAACCAGTATCTTTTATTATGATCCTGTCAAAAATCAGAATTCTGACTCTTTCAGGATGGTACCTCAAAAGATGAAAGAGGAAGGAACATGTTCACTGGAAATGGCAAAAAAATGAGGAACTCCAACTATCTCTCTTTTAACCCTGTAACACCTGAACAATTAAGTCAGTGACAGAAAATTCCAGTTCTTTGAAAATGGATCCTTTATTGGTCCTTCTGAACAACCAAAAAACTTTTTTTCAATATCAATTTCCATGTATGAGTTTCTGTTTTGTGTCATATTTGATACATCAGGTCTCAATGCTCAAATATTATTATTTTCAACAAACAAAAACATAATATAACACAAACATGTCTAACAAATTGGTAATTCCTTCTCAAAATTGGCAAAGTTCTTCCTCCTTTCTCATTAAGGCAGGGATTAAAGTTCTCCGTCACCACGACGGATTTCCGTCAAATGGAAAAATTGAGGGGGGGAAAAGTCATATTGAAGTAACTTCCCCACGTGTTTCGTGGAGTCCAGTCGGCACCGCAATCCTGTCCTGGGTCTGCTGTCCTGGGTCTGCAGGTGTTTAACACAGACACGCCACGCACAGGGGGCTGATAGGTTTAACAGTGATGATAATAAGATGACTTCTTTATTTTTATGTCGGGAGGAGAGTTTGACGACTATTTATGTTTGGAAGGAAACGCTGCTCATTCTGTGCCTCAGAAACACATGGACAACTTCAGCTTTACCGAAGTTCAGCCTCCAGACGCTAACTTTAGTTTAGTGCTAACAAGTAGCTTTCATTATGAAAGAACCACAGCGAAAAGGGAAGAAGACAGGACTGATCTATGTACCTTAATGTGTTTTTGGAGAAAGTGTGTGTAAAAGTATGTCACTTTCTTGTATGTGCCACACATGACACACATCTACACGCCTACATATTCCCATTAAGGTGTTAATATGGATAATGACAAATGAATTTGTTTAATGATACCATTCTCACATCAAAATATGGAAAAGTAGAGTTGTGGAGTTTCTTGTGCCATGTTGCTTCTTTGGAACAGAATAGGAATGTGCTGTATGTTTCTATCTTGCATCAAGTGCCACATGCATTTTGTGTCTGCAGGTAAAACACAGATCTGATAGTATCTGAAAGCGTGTGTAAATAGCATCCTGGGTGTTCCATCCTGGGTCCAGGGCATCTAAAGTGGAAATAATAAGCTTGGTTCATCACATGCGTTAATTCTGATTAGTGAATGATTGGATTGTACAATAGTGCACATTAATCATTTTTTATTTACTGCATTGCATACACCATCTTAAATAAATGTTGAGAGTGTCAGGAGTAATCTCTGGTCATGTATAGAGGGCTTTCAGAATACAGGATTGGAGTTTTTCTGTTTACTTTCAGCTCTATGTGTTGTATTAATCTCTAAATTCATTCAGGTAAAGGAATTCTTAAACTATTTTCCTTTTTGTGGTTAGAGGCAGATTACACTGTAAATCACACCTATGACTGGTCTGAACCAATTCTAAATTTTACCCAAGAAAAACGTATGAATGCCTCAGATCGTTGTAAATCACTCACATGTAGCTTTAAGAACAAATGCACAGCATCATCACCATCATTTTAAATGTTTTGGTGTTAATGGCGTCACTGAATCATCAGATTTGCACATTGCCTATATTTGACTCCCTTTGATAAACGTCTATCTCGTGAATCTTGCATTCTTCAACAATGAAAACATTTTGGCTGATTTTCACTTTTATTTCCCCCCAGTTTCCAGTAGTGTCATGTTCGTTGCACTGAAGTTCATCTACATGCTGTATTGGCTCTAGTTGTTCACACCTTTACTCTCTGCCCTTCACAAAGAGCATGCATTCACAGAGTTGCAAACAACACTTTATCCTGATTGTCTAAAATTCCACATCTTGATTCACTCTCACTGGCTGAACCACTACTCGCATCTAGAATTGTTTACTCGGAGTCATTTTCTTCTCACCCCAAACATTGACTTCCTCCCTTCTTCCTCATCCCCCCTTGCCCTTTGCCAGTATGCCTCTCAACTTTACCCACCGTTCGCACTTTGTTGATGTGAAACTCTCTGACCTGTTAGACCTGGTGTCCATGCATAAAACATGTCATACAGTGCTTGCGCCGCTACTCAGGACTAACCATGTTTTCTTTTAGCATTTATACAAAGTGCGATTTCCTTTGACTTTTCAAAACCCACAGAAAGAACTTTGAGAAGTTGGGCCTTCACTTTTGGCTTTTAGAGCCTCAAAGTCTCTGAGGTGAGGTAGAAAAAGAGCAAAAAGAAAGCTTGAAATAATGACAGAGAGGTGGATGGAGGGTGGTTCCTTTTAAAAACAGACCCCCACCTTCACAAACACAAACACACACACAAGCACTGTCTACTTCGGACCCCTGCTTTGACTCAGCAGCAGGGTCAAGCGAGCTGCACTTCCCAATCTCAGCACTACCCCAGTGAGCAGAGAATCAGTGAGGAAAAACAAAGAAATAGCGAAAAAAGAGGAAAAGAAAGCAAAGGTGCAGAGAGAGAAATGGAGGGAAGATGAAGAGCGGAGAGAAGAGAAGGAGAGGGGAAGCCATTTAAAGCCACCTCCCGTTGGAGGTCTGGGCATCCACCATCTCTCCTTCGTTTTCCACCTCCTCCTCCTCCTCTTCTTCATCGTGTTGTTGCTGTGTTTTTCACCCCTGCTGAGGGCCCACTCGCGCCCCCCTGCCTCAACCCCATATTGGATCTCAGTAGGCATTTTGTGCTTTTAAATGAATAGGCAAATGAGAAACAGGGTCCAATTGAAGGAGGGCGAAGGCGGGTAGGGATAGACGAGGGGGAAACAAGTAGCAGGGGAGCGGAGGCAATCGGGTCTCTGGGCGGAAACATGCGCCCCCACCCTTCACCCTAAACATGCTACTCACGCACACACACATGCACATGCACACACAAACACACATGTGCACACACATCCAAATGTCAGGGGTGGCTAAGAGCCTGGGGGAAGGCACCTCATTTCAATATGGACCCCTGCCAGGCACCCCTGATGCAGCGACTGGGAGACCCCCGCTCAGAGAGCCACTGATCTGTGATAAAAGCTGCCCCTACATCCTCATCATCCCTTTCCAACTTCAAAATCCAATTCCAACTTCTACAAATTGCTTGCTTGCTATGTCTTTTTTTTCTTCATATACTAGAGCACATTTGTTAGGGGGTCATAATGTTTCTCCAATTGTTTCTTAAAATGCACCAGGGATAATCCTGCTTCCTTAATAGATTACATCTCAGTCATGTTGTCATAGGTGTATGTCCTGCTAGGAAATAATTTTCACATTTTAGCTCCTGAGATTTTGGAATCAGAGGATGTTAATAGAAAAAGAAATCGCACAAGCAAGAAAGTTGACTCCATTTCTAAACTAAAGGTCATACTGTTGCTACTGTAGAGGAGCAGAAGATGCGTACAGAAGAGCTGGAGCTGGGTACTAGCGTAACAATGTTTGCTGAAAAGACAACCTGAGTCATTTACATCGAAATCAGTCTGGGGCACAAACACAGGCTAGTCTATGACATATGTAAGTAACTGGACTGGTCATGAGTTTTGAAACTCTTACATGTCCTAAATACATGTAGTAAGCTAAATGAGACTACAGTTGTTGACATAAAATTTGCAGGGTCGAAAAATCTACGAAAACCTTTCAGCATAATCAAGTGATCTGAAATGACACAATACCTCTGCATCTTTTCCATCCCTGTTTTTGGGCTGTAGAAAATCTAATTGTAGGTGTTTTCATATAAATAGGGAGGTTAAATAAATGCTTAACCGACAGCTGTAATAACCAATCATTGATCGATTCAATTAGACAAAACCAGGATGGGATTCTGCTGCTCTCGTATGAGTCTCAGGTAATTTACATTTATTTTTAGTTTTTTGGGTTGGACAGAGATGAGAGAGCTGCAGAAGGAAAGTGTGAACTGTCAAATTTTGACATTTTTTACCCACAATTTTAGCTCCTGCAAATGTCATCACTGCAAACACAGAAAATTAATTTCTCACTAGCCCACCTATGCTTTGTAAATTGGGAACTTCTGTAAAGTATTCTATTCACTAACTATATCAGTTCACACCAATAGGAAGAGGTAGAGGTGAAATCAAATGACAAAATAGAAGTTGTGACCAAGGTGTAGTCACCTAGAATTAGCATTTTAATTTTTCTGATTATATTTGTTTCCTACAGACCTGACTATGCAAAATGACAAGAGCCAGAGGAAAAATCATTTTTGGCAAAAGGTAAAAAGTGATTCTTTCTTCTTGGTTAGCTTATGTAGTTGGACTACAGCTACTTTTCAAACCACCGTAGATCACTTAAATCACTGTTACACTTAAATCACTGTTTCACTTTATATCACTGCCATGAAATGTGTAAATACAATCAGAGGTCTTTATTTACTGTGCTGACAGGAAGCTCTTTTAGAGGACGTTCTTTAGCAAGTGTCTTTTAGAGTATATATACCAATGTTAATGTCAACCTGGTTACTAACACACTATTTTTGTTTGTTTTGTTTTGTTTTGTCTGTTTTTTGTCATGTGCTGTATGCAACGCTGCTGAATACTTGAATTTCCCTCGGGATTAATAAAGTATCTATCTATCTATCTATCTATCTATCTATCTATCTATCTATCTATCTATCTATCTATCTATCTATCTATCTATCTATCTATCTATCTATCTATCTATCTATCTATCTATCTATCTATCTATCTATCTATCTATCTATCTATCGCTTAAAAAAATGTTCCCTCGTTGCACCAATAAATCAGTGTAATTTTGTGTAGTTCAGTAATACAATGAAATAGCATATGTTTGCATTATTCTAAGCATCTGTGGTGTAGTCCTTCCTGTCAGTCTGTATGAAATCTGTTTCTACCAGCAAGTTATCTGATGATGGCTGACAATGAGGGAAGAGAACATGTGACATCTATCAGTTCATCAACTAATGATGTGGGTTGTCTGTTAACTGTGATTTATCAAAGATGCTTTGGCTAAAAAGCAAAGAGAAGAAGAAGCTGTGTATGAAACCATGAACTATGCACACATGCTTTGGTGGTTTGCTGGAGACGGTACAGGGGTCTCCAATAAGGCCCCCTGAAATATTAATCCTCTCCCCTCCTACAGCTGGAATGTGACACACACATACACATGCATCAACACACACAGTAGCTCCCACTGGCTCCCGCACCAAGCCTGCAGAGGGCCCTGAAATATTAATGTACAAAGTAAATTAAAGCTGCAACAAAAAGAGATAGGGGTTTCTCTTTCTCTTCCTGTATATATGACTGTCTATTCTTTATGACTGGGTGAGGGGGTGGCAGTCAGCAGAAGGGAGCCAAAGAGAGGGAGTGGGTGGATGAATACAGGAGGAGGGGAGGAAGGTGGGTGGCAGATAAAGAAAGTGTGACATGTCTAATGACACAGGGCAGAGAGGGGCTTGTGCTGTCACAGCTTTGGACAGTGATGATGAGCCGGACAACTTCAGAACTTGAAGCGATAAAAGAAACTGATAAATAACCTGAGAGCGAGTCTAGGAAATAAGAGCAAGGCATAAGAAATCTCAGAAAAGGAAGTTGTAGGTAAGTAAAAAAAAAAAAAAAAAATAGGGTGTGGAAATGAGGGAGTATTATTTAAGAGTCTAGGGTCATGTATGCCAAATGTAAGAAAGGGAATCAATTGGATCAGCCTTGTTTGCATGTATATGCATATCTTGCCGGCTTGTTTGTGAATATTGGCCCACATTTTTTGTTTGGTCTGTAATGGAGGCAGGTGAGAGCGTGGCAGAAACCTTAGACCCCTCCTCACTGGCCCTTCACCCCTTTAACTTTGACAGACAGCTCATCACACTTATGCAGTATTTCTGAGAGAATATTCTTTCACATATCTACCCAGTGATACAGACACACTCAGAAACACACACTTGCAAAAACATCAACATTATCAGGACACTTTCTTTGATACCAGAGAATAGCATATTCTGCATATACAGCGTGTACAGCTTTTTGTTCGGTAAATGTATACACACTCACACGTTACCGTATCAGTCCTTTATTTTCCATATTTGCCTACTTGTACAGTATCAGCTAATCAAAGCTAACAAAAATGCAGATCTTCAAACGTGTTCACACAGCACAAAGACTCATCCTAGAAGCTCTAAATTGCCACCTGATCAAACACTTGCATAAAGACATTGATACAATCCATAAATCTTTCTCTGCCTCATTCGCTGTCATTTTCTCTCTTTTTCTGTCTCTCTCTCACGCACACACACACACACACACACACACACACACACACACACACACACACACACACACACAGCAGCAGCACAGACTTTATCTCCACCATCAATTTCCGCTTTCTGCATATGGCTGAAGCTGCTTATGCATGTGCCGCGGAGCTGTACTTTATCAAAGGGCCCGTCCTGGGCTCGGGGCCATGCATTATTTAACACAAGCACCACACACACACACAATTATTAGGAAAGGGCTGCTGCAAGGCCTGGCTGGACAGGTGCGCACCCACACACACTCACATATACATACACTCTGAAGTATTTGCAAACACAGAAGACCAGCAGACAAAGGGCAGACACCACAGCTCGGCTGAAAATTCAGTCAGACACATGAGTTAACACACACTTAGATACGCAAATATGTGCTTACAGTTTAATATCAACATAGAATTTACATGGTAGACGACAGCTGTCTATGCACCTACAAATGACTGCAAGTTACTTGGTCTCAACAGTGGAAAATACAGTCATTTAATTCATATTATTGCATTCCTTTGTTATGTTTTGCCAGTTTGCATGAGAATTTTTCTTTGCATTAAATGTCTTACTTTACAGATTTCATATTTTACTCACAAAACACATGATGGGCCTATGAAATTTTAGCATTAGATGTTATAGATTATATCATCTCATGTATTAGAGATTGACTGATAGGGGGCAGTATAATAAGAATAGTTTAATCCCAATTAATCAGCTCATATCATCTTCACTTCTTCCCCCATAAATTTTGTACTAAAACCATATCATACTAATATAATTAAATAAATGTTTTGTATATTTGCATATTTGCATAAGAGTAACACAGCTGTTGTACATCTAAATCAAGGTAACAAATGAAGAAGAAGAAATAAACAAAAGTAATAAATCTGAAATATTTAACATTAAACTCAAAGTCACTGATTCATAAATATTAGATTAGATTACATTAGATTACATTAGATTATGCTTTATTATCATTGCATCTCACAAGTACAAGGCAACAAAATGCAGATTGTGTCTAACCAGAATGTACATTGGATCTGATTATTAATATGAAGACGAATTAAACAGTATCAATATAATATATACAGTTATAATATGCAAGCAAGCATCAGATTAAGCACAAAATAATAGAAGTGGGAGCAAATTTTAGCTATGAAAGTCTGTAGTTCCAGTATTTCCACTGTAGGCACAAACTTTTCCTGTATGGTCAATATCTATATTGAAGAAAAAAATATTTCTATACAGTTATTGCATTATCAAAGTAATTAGTTACTGGGGAAAATAACGCATGTTACTTTTACATCCTCATTTTAACCTGTTATTGTAGTGTCGCTTTGGCACATTGTGGGACAAGGCATCTATCAAATTGTATTATTATTATTATGACTGTCTATGATTATGATAAACAGTATTTAGTGACAGATCTGGAAAATGTCTTTCTTCACCATGGTCAAGTTAATCATCTGTTTGATTGTAATGAACTCTGCTGATGCAAATGACATGTTTTTGGTTATTATTTTACAGTATTGATAGGTAATAAGCTCACTTAGGTTTTGGTAATATTCTTTGAGGTATTGATTTGAACACTGAACACATTATTTATCACTGTCTATAGTACAGAGTTAGCTTTTTGTATATTTTAGTAGTTTTTAGTAGTAATTGAGTAGTAAATGTGTATTTAATATTTTATCCTGTAGATTTGCACATTTTTTCAGTAATTTGGTTGTTATTTTTATACAGTCCTTTTTGCGCTAAGTTTTTTTTTGTTGCTGCTAAACAGATTTTCATTGTCCCTGTGACAGTGACTATTCTATTCTATTCTATTCTATTCTATTCTAATCTAATCTAATTTGCTCTGATTATAATGGTTTTCTGTACATGTTGACATGACTGTGGCATGTTTCAAAACTTTCTGTAAATCATGGGGTCATACATATGCTCAAAAAGCCACTAGATACACATTTTTACGTGCACACACACGCACACGCACACACACACACGCACGCACACACACACACACGCACACACACACACACACACACACACACACACACACACTTGCAGCCTCTGTGCTGAGCCTGGCTGCTCACCAGGGTAATATACCCTGTCACTCTGCAGAAAGTGAATTTGACAAATTGAGCCTCAAGTGTTCGGTACACTGAGCTCTGGATCTGAACTACTTTTAAAAAATTTTCTCCTCTACTCTCTACTATAAAGTAGAAAAGAGAGTCCTTTATTCCGGACCACAGCTAGAATCTATCAAATGGTGTGACTTTTAACATGTATGGTACACAGGTGGGTATTGAATGAAATGCTGCATAGTAGACACACATTCCCTGGTTTCTTGGATTAAATGGATGATGAATTTTCCACTAATTGCAGAATAAGTACACAAGTACTCACGGCATGTGTGCTGGCCATTACTGCCTGCTTGCATCAGCCTTTTATTACAGCCCGTTAACACTGTAATATAGTGAGACGCCTCTGCCTTTAACAGGTGTGAGAGTCAGCCAAGGTAACCAGCTGCTGGGTCGCCCTCTTCATTACCTCTATCAACCCTTCTGTCTGAAAGAAACTGGAACACTTACAGCGTTAGTGGCAGGAAGTACCACAGGTGAATGTGTGTATGTGTGTCTTGTGATAACATACCCAGCCTCACCCAAACACTGACATGCCTAGCAGGTGTTTGAGGAGACTCTTGTGATCTTGGAGACCTTTCAAAGTTCAACAGGATTGGAATGTGATTTATCGCTAGATTGGTGGATTTTTATATCAGATAGAAGAAAGAGATCTTTGCACCCTTGCAGTGCAAAGAAAAAAAGACTTAAATCACTAAGAATCATGCAATGTTTAAACAGCAGTGATTAAAGGAATTTTTTTTTTTTTTTGCATTGCTTCTGGTCAGCTATTTTTGCCCGCTAATATTAATGCTGACTTTGGGAAATGTAA
Organism: Sphaeramia orbicularis; assembly: GCF_902148855.1. Lineage (NCBI taxonomy): Eukaryota > Metazoa > Chordata > Actinopteri > Kurtiformes > Apogonidae > Sphaeramia > Sphaeramia orbicularis. The sequence goes on along the minus strand of NC_043972.1, from coordinate 41,769,510 downwards.
GACAGGTTTTAATTGGATGGCCCACCAAACATACTCAGGGTTAGGCTCAGGTTCTTGAGTCCAGCAGACGAATGGAAGAAAAGTTGTAAAACTGCAACAAAACCCAGCCTATTCAGTGTTCATGTGAAGGATTACAACCAGAAGTCTTCGGTTAGATTGCAAAATTGAAGTGTAGAATACTTTCAGTCTGGACAGAGTGGATTAACTGACTGGTTTTAGCTGCTTTATTCATGTTCAACAATCAGCAACTTATTCTCAACCTCCTCGTAGAGTGTTTAGTTTTTTTATTATGGATATTACACAGATCTAATGTTCTTTATGTGTTCATAAAGGACGTTGGTTTACCAAGCAGAAGAGTCTTTGCTGTGAATCTTCCTCAAAGAGCAGAGGGTTTTCTGCTGAATGTACTGTAATGTTCTGCTCATTTAACACAGATGCTACTTTATGGTCATTTGACCTTTCTCTCTTCTTGTAAGACTCCTCCATCGTAACTTTCCTGCATTCCCACATTTCTTATAAGTAAGTAAAGTAAAGTAAAGTAAAGTAAATTTTATTTATAGAGCACTTTTCACAGACAGAGTCACAAAGTGCTTTATCAATTCAAATCAGAATCAAATTAAGTTTACAGAGACCCAACAGAATCCTTCAGGAGCAAACACTTGTGATTGGTGACAGTGGCGAGGAAAAACTTCCCTTTAACGGGCAGAAACCTCGAGCAGACCCAGACTCCTGAAGGATGGCTATCTGCCTTGACCAGTTGGGGTTAAAGAGAGAGAGAGAGAGTAAAGGAGGAGAAAAGAGAGAGCGATAGAGATATAGAGAGACTGGGGGGGGGGATGACACATGGAGTACGTTATGATGAATACATAGAGTGTAATCAGTCTGTGGTGGTCCTGGGTCAGGTGGGAGACTAAAAAGCCTTTTTGAACAGGAGGGTTTTGAGGTGTTTCTTAAAGCTCTCTACAGAGTCCATGGACCGTAGGTGTAGAGGCAGGTCATTCCATAGACGTGGTGCCACAGCTTTTTATTTTAATATATATATATATATATATAGTATTATAATAAGCTGTGTTTCCATATAATCGGCAAGTGAATATGAAACAAAAAGGACAAAGAAAATCAACAACTTTGAAGTTAATAAACTGTGATATAGGCAGCATTACATATGGCTGCAATAAACTCAGTAGAAAAAATATGAACAGGATGCAAACCAGAACCACATTTCCTTCATGGATGAGATTGAGGAGTAATTTTGTCTCGTTACATACCTGTTGCTATACTAACTACAATTCTGCCTAGGGAGATGCAGTAAACAGCTTCATCTTCTCCTCCCTGTCCTTCTTTTTCTTCTTCTTGTTACCTCCGCCAAGGAATGGCGGAGGTTATGTTTTCATCAGGGTTTGTCTGTCTGTTTGTTTGTCTGTCTGTTAGCAAGATTTGGATGAAATTTTCAGGAAATGTTAATACTGGCACAAGGGACAAATGATTACATTTTGGTGGTGATTGAGGGGCGGGACTGATCTACCCTTGGTGGAGGTCTGCGCTCTGCAAGTGCTTTTCTCGTCTAGAAATGTAATCAGCTGATCAGTCATGTTTGCTACATCAGAAGTTATTTGGCAACAGCGTTACTTTTTTTAAACCTGTACTTAATTCAAGGAGATTTACAAAGTATAACAAAACACATGCCCTAAATCCACCCCACACAAATATACACATATATACTTACTAACTCTCTCTCTCTCTCTCTCTCTCTCTCTCTCTCTCTCTCTCTCTCTCTCTCTCTCTATATATATATATATATATATATATATATATATATATATATATATATATATATATATATATATATACACACACACACACACACACACACACACACACCTACACACACACACACACACACATTTTTTTCCCTTTTTTAAAATATGAGAAAAAGCCTTAGAAGTCTATAATGCTCCAGCGGCATTACCATCTCCTGTCATGTACATAAACTCTTTTTCAACCAGTGAAAACTCCTCTTGAAGGAGCATGAAAAAACTTTTTTGCTAAATTGAACAAGGCTTACTGCTGCTTTCATTCACTTTTTCAAATGTGATACTTGAATATGTGCATAAAGTTTTTTTGATAGAAACACGGTTGTTAAACTTTTAAGAATCCAGTATTTTTGTCCTGATCTGAGAAGGAATCATATATACACATCAACTCAAATGTGCAGCCTAATGGTGTGTATAGGTGTCAGTTTATGGGTGTCCATTGCTGGTATAGTCAAGTTTGACCTGTAGAAATAACAGTCACTCTCCTCCTGTCACACACACGTCTTCGCCACATCCAGTGTTTTTGCTGTATGACATTACAAAAAGGGGGCGGACTGCATCGCCCTAACAGGAAGTGTTAGGTATACTGATGAGCTCATATTGTCCGCATTCACCTCTGACCCTTTGAACAGACACAGGAGAGAAGCTTTTACAGAGTATTAAGGGGAGGGAAAATCGAGAGCGGCCTGTATCGGTCATCGGGGTGACTGGAGCGCAGAGAGGCCAGAGGACGACCGCTGTGTTCTCCACCCCGCATGTCTGTCACGCCTCTGACCACCATCGAGACCGTAGCCTTTGCAAATGAGGAGCAGGGAGGCGATGGACAAAAATGCATGAGGTGTGATGGGATGGAGTGTGAGCTGTGGAGAAATGCATAGATGGAGGAGTCACAGCACCCTTCGAACAGGGCATGTATATTCAGAAAGTGAACCGACCGCGAGGGCTTTGAATCGTCATGTTCAAGAATAAGTTGTAGACATTTTTTTGTGTCCCACCACAACAGGGACGCTTCCAAGGATATGTTGGAGGTTACGACCCGAAAGGACTTCTGTGTCCCCTGCTGCAAAGTCAAAGAGAACAGGACAATAGAGGAGTTGATAAGAATCACTTGCAGTCTTTATCAAACCACGTCGTCTGTGCAGTGATGAACCACTTCAGATGGTTCCAGCTGAACACACCATGTGAGGTTAACAGGGTTGCTACATTTGGCATTAATTCATGGTTTGTAGCTGCTGGGATGCGTCTGTGACCTGTGGCATCCTGTAATGTGTTTGACAAGCGTTTCCACCCTGCAAGGCCCAGCATGGTGTGTACTACTGCCAGCTTTGGCTAGCTCTGGCTCATCCCTATCTGGGGTGATGCTGGCTGAGTTTCCACTATGAATCTCCTGCCAAATGTTCTCCATCAGCTCTGTTTGCGCCGATCATTTAACAGGATGCTACACTGATTGAGCCATCTTTACGGTAAAAAAATACCTTATAATGTTAGTGTTTTTCTACTTTTTTATTTGATAATTGTTTTCAAGGTGTCTCTCAGCTGTCACAGCTCATGGGTGACAAGCTGGAAGAACAGTCTAGCACATTCTGTCTGCCTCATTGCACCCGCACCCAGCCGCAACATGCTTGCTTACCCCAACAAAATGAAAAATCAATACATGTCTACCATCTCCCCCGTCTTTTGCAGGACAATTGACCCTGACACCATGATCTCTCAGTGTGAGTGATATTATTTCCACTAGGTTGGGTGAGAGGTAAGGGACACATTTTTCAATAGGAGAGCAAGACACCTCCGACAGCACCTTCCTGCCAATGGCCACTAAAGTCAAGTGCAGGCCATCACACCAACAAATAGCTCTGGCAGCTTTAGGGTATTTAAGGGCTCAACAAAAAGAGAAAAGAAACACATTAATATCTGTTATTGGAAACATGTTTAACACATAAAAACCTAAACAACCACCACTGAACAAAATCATTTTACTGATCAAAAATGTTTAATAACTGCTGATCCGCTAATCCTATCAATACATATAAATGATTGGTGTAAAATACACTTTGTCACCTTTTCATGGTCATCAGATATGACCCATTTGGACGTTCAGAGGCTCTGTAGTAAACGTGGAAACATCATCTTCTACAACATTGATTCACCAGTAAAACCTATGGCATTGGATCAATGACAGTGGATGGACACACTTATCATTTTGCAGAATTTTTTATTTTATTTATTTATTTTTTTTTCATTTTTCTCTGTTTTTGATATAATAACCCTCAATTTTAATCTGAGCTTTTACTGAACATTTACATAATCAGTGAATTAAATATAGGAAAATACATGATTTTCACAAAGAAATGCAAAATACAGAAGATAATATTATAATAAATGGTGATAAATTATTTAAGAAAGGTTAAATAGAGAAAAAAAATAATTTGGGAACTGTTATAAAAGTAGCACTGGGTCTTTATGGGTTAAATGTTGAGTTTCTGCAGTATTCTAAATTTGACGCACATACACATTTTAACAACTTATAGGTAAGAACATTTCTGTTTTGTACCAAAAATGCTGCATATGTAATAAATGACTGTATGTTTTTACCTAAAAGATAAGCGCAAGTACGGATTATATTATTGCTTACTTCCAAAGAACACCCTATGTTTTACTAAGTTTTGTTACACATGGAACATTGTCTACAGCTTCCTAGATTTGTAAATTAAACACAATTAGATATGTGATAATGAAAATACAAAGTACAGTTGCATTCTCTGCGGTCTGTATAGATTACTTAAAGGGTTTACATTTATAAGCCTATTTTACTACCTCTGAAATTGAGAAGACATCATAAAAAAAGCACAAAGTGTGTGATAGTAGGTCCTGCACAGTGTAGCCTGCCCACACTCCCACTTTATCTGTTTTAGGTAGATTAGTAAAAATAAAATGTCCTACTATTCAACTGTAAAGTTGCAAAATTGTATTGCCTTCACTGTGTGCTAGTTTTCAACCTAATGCAATGCTGAGGATAATGAAATGTTAAGTGAAAATCCCTTCTTTATTCTTCTAGCCAGACACAACATCACACTGCAATGTTTTCATACACATCGAGCTTATATCTTTACAGTTAGTGTTTTCATTCAGAGTAACCCATGGGTTCAGTCTAGTTCAGGTTGTATTGTGTTAAGGTCACATACATTCACACTAGTATATGAAATAAGTAGAACGGAGCACAGACCGCCACCAAGGATAAGGCGTCTATTCTTTTTGTACCAAACAAATATACACTATTGTATATTACATACAATATTGATAAACCATGAAACACAAAGTATGACTTGTTTTTTCCACCTTTTTATCTTCAAATGTGAAGCCAAGTTTCACCTGGCATCATTCATGTGAGTGCAGACACTGGAGTATTTACACTGTTCTGTAAGACATGAATATTCACCCATATGAACCAGCAGGAGCCAATACTAGAGTAGGTAACAATAGTGCTGATTTGGTTAAAATGCAGCCTTTAGCTGGAATTAAACAACAAATGCACATTTTCAGGACTTACCACATCATCCACAGTTTCACTCACTTCTCCCCAGTCATCTCCTTTTTTATCCTGTCACAGGAGTTGAATCGTGGAGGTTGAGCTGAATACAAATGGGAACAATAATCCTGCACGCTAAGGAGGTATGTCAGGATAGTTGTCAGATTGTAGTAGCAAACTTCACAGCCATTAGGAAAATCTTCTGCTTGTTCTGTCATAGTTACAAAGAATCGTTCTGTATTTCCTTCACATTATGTTTACTGTTTTGCTGTGTTTTATTCAGCGTTGTGGTAGATTAGTAATGCAACAGTGTGTATAAAGTAGTTGGGTTGATAATGATGATGATCTGTGTTTGCTGAATGATGGGTTAACACATGGAGAACTGTCTGCATGTTGTCAGAAAGAAAGAGACATGGAGAAACCAGTTCAACTCATCTGAGTAATGTTGGAGCTGCCACTCTCCATGAAGCCTGTACTCTCTGATTATGAGTGATGATGCTGAAGAGTTTGAATTTTAAACTTTAAACATGCACGTTTGCATTTGTTTGCACTGTTTGACAGAAATTTGTGTGTTTTTGCATTTTTGCAATGATTTTGTATGCAGACTTTGTATGGTCTGAACACCGTGTTTTTCATCTTTTTTGTGTCTGCATGGCTTTGAATTCTAACTCTGGTTTTATCATATGGGATCATCATGAAGTTACTTTGTAAGGGTCAAGGTGTGTAGGTTCATATGTAGACAGACAGACAGACAGACAGACAGATAGATAGATAGATAGATAGATTCCCTCTTTAACAGAAAAAAAAAACAGTTGAAATTAGGGCTGCCCGATTTTTTCCTCTAAAAACTTGATTTTCGATTTCGATTTTTGGGTATAACTAGAAAAGGCAACAGCAGTCAAGATGTCGTTTTCGTGAGCAGCCCACAATGCAAGCCACTGCTCTGACCTCAAAGCTGTGATGGGATCACGTGATGAACCAACAGTTTTGTTTTGTTTTTTCTCTTCATTAAATCTTTGAAATGAAGTAGAGTATACAAACAATGTATACAACAAGAAAATAACATAAGTTTGTCAGGGGGAATACACTATAAGAAAATGTCCAAATCAGAGCAAATACTGATAGTTGTTACAACCTTTTTGTTTCCACATTTATCTAACAGCTTTAAATAAATTTCATCATCTTACAAAACATAAATAATATTTGGTTTTGTGTTACAGAACTTACATTTGTGAATGAAAAATTTAGCAAGTAAGAGGACTAAATTAATTATTTAAAAAAAAAAAAAGTTTTTTTTTTTCTTTCTTTTCTGGGTATCTGGTCCACAGCAGTGATACCAGTGTCAGTCAGTGACAGGCATCTGTCGTGCGTGTGTGTGTGGACCAGGTTAATATGAGTGATCCACATGTGGTTCTGTTTAAACTGGGGGATCCGTGCGTGGAACAGACCGACCCAGGACACACTGGAGGGATTCTGTCTGTGGAGCTGGTGGATGTATGTGGGCACAGGGCTGTGTGGGCTCCTCTGCTGAGGCTGAGGACCCCGAGACCCGGACCCGGTTCGGAAGAAGACAGTACGGTACGGATCCGGGACAACGGAAGATGAGTGATCCGCTTGCAGTTATATTTCAATTGCGGGATCCGTGCGTGAAGCCACGGCTTATATTGGTATAAATACTGCGGGTTCATGAACAGATTTAACGTCCGGTCATTACACGGATTTCTGTGACAGACCGCTGTCACAGGAAGAGACTACGGTAGCCCGCGGGCACGCGGAGGCGCGCGGCCCGGAGGCATGAGAGAGAAGAAATCGATTTTACGATTTCCCTTTTTTAAAAATTGTCGTAATTAAAAAATCCGATTTCGATTTAAAATCGATTAATCGTGCAGCCCTAGTTGAAATGTTACGCTGACCTGACCTTACTCCATAGTTAGAGGCATGTGTTACAACATCTTCCCCCCCTTGTACCTGTTTTTGAGTCCAAGCCTACGAGTAAGAGTTCATTCTGTCATACGTTATTTTAATACATTTGAGGGAAAAAAAGGAACAGTCCTGAAGTAAAAATAGTAAGGTTGGTTTTAGAGCTGCAACAATGATTTGATTAACAGATTAGTGTTCAATGATTAAGTTATTTTTCCCAGAAAAAAGAATATGAATATTTGCATATTTCTCCATATCTGGTTTGTGCTAAAAACAAGATAGTAGAGAAGATATTGGGCTTTTGGAAACATAAATGTAACGTTATAGAGCAAACAACTAATCAATTAATTGAGGAAATAAATAATAAACAATGTATTGACAAGTAAAATAACCATTACATACAGCCTTAGTTGACTTATGATGGTGTAGGTGTGTGATAGATAGATAGATAGATAGATAGATAGATAGATAGATAGATAGATAGATGGATGGATGGATGGATGGATGGATGGATGGATGGATGGATGGATGGATGGACTGACTTTATTTATCCCAAACTGGGAAATTACAGAAATATAAAATATAAAAATAACAGTTAACCTGCTGTGATTATATTAAGTGGCGCCTTGATAAAACACAGATAAAATGCAGACTTAGTGCATCTACTTACAGCAACAACACGACAAACTCCTGTTATCCAGTATTCATGTTGAATCAACAGCTGATGGTGAAGGGTGACGTCTTGTTTTCTTTCAGTAGGGGTTGTAGGAGAGGGACGTGACAGATCAGGGAAGGACATGTGTTAATGGATTCCAGAATTTAAGGAGTTCACCCTTGATCCCTGTCCCACTCTTCCACATGTTTCATGAAAATCAGTGCAACGTTTACACCTAATCCTGCCGACAGATAAACGTAGCGATCGCATTGCCTCATTAATGATGGTAATAACATAAGACAATACTGAAGTTCACATCCAGACAGTTTAAAATACATCTCTTTCTTTCAATGGTATCATGGAATATGGTCCAAAGTACATCTGAGGGCATGTATTCTGTAATCTGCAGTGAAATGCATTTTAAAAGAACCCTCCCAACGCTGCCTGACAGCAAACTCACATGCTGTTTTATTGTTGTTTTCCTCTGAATTCCTCCCATTTCTCCAACATGCCATAAGTCAGAGCCAGGGACACAGACTTCCTGCTGAGGTGTCGCGCTTTGAGCTTTCTCAAACACGGCCATGTTTTAATGTATTAAAATACACTCTGTCAGCACATTTCAGAAATTATGGGCTAGATTAAACGGCAACTTTGACCCACCTGTCAGAAGATACAAGCTTTTTTGCTGAGAGAGATTAATGCTTTGCTCTAACATTTTCTCCTGAACCCCCCAGAATGTTAATCAGAGCCCAAGAGCAGCAGTAGGGAGATTGGTCATTAGGTGAGGTGGAACACATTGATTTTTAATTTTGACATGCAAATTTGTTTGCTACCCTATTTGTACAGTAAGCTGACCTGCTTGGTTTCTTCTCAGCACTTCTCAGCATCATGGGAGACTTTGTTTCAAAGTGAGTGATTAGTTTACTTTCCTGGCAAGTTACATGAAAGTAGTTACCATTTCCTTTTCCCTATTTTCAACCAGCATAAGTGTAAAAGCAAGTGTTAATTATTCACAGGTAATTTATGTTGTTTGTTTCTAACCAAGAGATCTGGCAACTAAATTCCTAATATCTGCTGGATGCATTATGAGATGTTCTGGTTAGAGGGTTAGAGGAAGGGAAACATGGGGGGAAAAAATCACAAAAACTCACAACAGAAAATGACTCACAGCATGTGTATTAGCTAAAACTTTTAATCAAACCATTAGCTTTTCCAAATCAAACACTTTTTTCTTGCTTAAACATTTGGGGAAAGGTGCAAACTCCACCGTCTGGCCCTGGATTTTGAATATCCATCATCTAACTTTATTTTTTTCATAAAGCAAGGCTGTAAATGCTGCATTGTATGTCCGTATGTACACAATGAGCCTTAACATTATGACCACTGACAGGTGAAGTGTAATAATGCTTATTATTTTGGTAGAATGGCATCTTTCAGTGGGCTGGATATATTAGGCAGCAAGTGAGCATTTCATACACAAATATGATATGTTGGAAGATGGAAAAATGGACTGTGAAACAACTGGAGTGACTAACAGTGGCTGTGTTGTGATGGCCTAATGACTGGGTCATAGCATCTCTAAAAATGCAGACCCTGTATGGTGTTCCTGTTCTGCAATGGTTAGTACCTACCAAAACGACAATTGAGCATCTGTGGGAGTGTAACATTATTGCAACCTGCCTAGTACTGTCCAGGTTCACTGGGTTTAACCTCTGAAGGCGTGCCGTAGTATCTAGGACTAAGATGTTTTGCTTTAAGGAGTGATATTTTACTTTTTAAAATGGAACTATGCATTTTAAAACATTTCCCTGTGGTCTACATAAACTGTAAATGCTATCCTTGGGTCTGAATTCTTTATTAATTCAACTCCACAGGTCCATCTCCAACCTTATTTCTGAGTAATGACACCAGAAAGGTCATTTTGAGCGCTGGCCCTTTAAATGCAAATGAGCCACTTCACACCCCGCCCCCTCCAGGTTGTTTGCTGTGCTGCTCTGTCCTGTTCAACCAACAACTGAACATTTTAGGTAATCCGCTCAAAGTTTGGTCATATTTTTTTCCGTATGGACTACAACCGCTACTGCTGACAAACAATTATGTCATACTCGGAGAAATGTTCATCAGAAATCTTGACCTTATATGTGTAAATGTCCTGACGTAACTAGTTATAGATGTAACAAATTAAGCAGGAATTAAAACAGGTTGTAGAAATCCACTCGATTTTTGCCAAAATGAATATAAAGAGAGCTTTGCAGCACCTGGAGGGTTCAAATTCAAACTTTTGGAAGTATTAGGGTTCAAATACACAAATAAATGAACCAAAGACTAATAAAAGTGGGTTTAGTAAAATATGACCCCTTTAAGTCCTGTAAGTTGCAACCTGGGGTGACTATGGATTGTATTTGTTTATCTAGTACATCTCACAGACGCATCATTGGTGTGAGATTGATTTGTTCAACCTCAGACCAGTTTTGGTAGAGTACGATTTACTGCACCCTTGGATGTACATGGTGACTGGGGAAACATTTCTCCTTCTACATATGTCATATCAACATAAAACCTGAAAATATATTGATATAAAAAAACAATAAGTTTCAAAATGAAAAATGCTTCCACATGCACCGGTGTCTGAAATGATCAGGCAATCAGAAGTAAACTTAAACTACCATTATTTTACCATTGCAGTATTACATTAATTTTGTTTGTGTAGTGAATTATGCATGTTCAAAGACTTTTATTTTGAAAAGTCTCTGAACACAGGTTACCAAAGCTCATGTCACTCAATACTCTTGTTATGAAGTTCATCTAACACAATGACTCCTTTCTTTCTTTGCCAACTGTCATACACAGAGCATGAAACTCGCACAGTTGACACTTTTCACAGGCTGTCATTCATGTCATGTTTCTCACGCTGTGGAAAGCAATTTATAAATTCAGGTAATGTTGTGAAGTAAAAAGGGGACCCCCACTTACTTACTCAGTCCATCTAGGGGAAACATACCAAGCCAAACCTGCTCTCAGACCATAGACAAGCAGCCAGGTATGATTGAGTTACCATGGATATGCAGACTCTGTGTTTAGATTCCTATGCTCATACTAAATCATAAATGTAGTTGAATTGTACCTCAGTGCTGCAGTCTTGGCTTCTCTGGCTAACATTCCACAGAATTACCAACATGCTCCTATCTCTCAATCTCAAATCAATCTGTCAAATCTCATGCCAACTACGAGACTCGACGCCGCTCCTTCATGAAAAGGACATATTTATAACGTGTGCTACAACCGCCATCATTCTTTGACATTTATCCTATCTTATTTAACTGTCACTAAAATTGGTTAATTGCTTAATACAGTTGCCAAGATGTCAGCAGATGCGTCACCTTTGTAATATGTGTCAAAGGACCATTGTGGTAAAACTAGTGCTGCCGAGCGATAAAAATTTTTAATCAGATTTATCACAGGGTTGCTGTGAATTAATGTCGATTAATCACATTTAAATAGCAATCATTTTTAATCTATATTAATCGCGATTCATTTTACATGAGCAAACAGACTCAAGAAAGACAGGAGTATATATGCACTTATGTATTTATTAAACACCTTCAGCAGTTTCAACAAAACAACTTGAAACAACTGTTCCATCTTGGTTTTTTTGTCCTCATATTTCTATCCAGAGGGCCAACATGTTCTTTAGTGTCTTCCATCTTTATGGGTTGGTTCTGTTGCCTGTCACCGCCGGATCAACTACCCATTTGTGCATGCGCGACGGTAACTCTACTTGGACAAACCGCCCCAAATGCATTGCCAGAGATGTTCATAGTCATTCTGCACTGCAGATGAGTTCATTGCGTTCAAGTTTTTAATCAGATTAATCACAATGATGGATTAATCCACGTTAATGTGTTAATTTTGACAGCCCAAAGTGAAACCCACAAGAAAAATAGGACACATTTAAACAAAGTTCAGTAAAGAACTTTCTCCTTTTCAGTGTTATTCTTCTATTTCTCTTCTATGTAAATGAAACAGTTTTCTGGACCAGCTGTCTGAACAGTGTGTTTTTGCTGTCATTTACTACTTTTCATACAATGTTTGTGACCAGGTGTCCATGTGCGAGTAAAATAGCCATGTTCTTAAGAATGATAATAACATTGGTAATAATGAAAATTCTCCGTTAGTATTGTCCTGTAGTGATCAGTGGAATTTAATATTTTTATGCATTCATGGTTTTCACACATAACTAACTAAACTAAAAATGGTTGTTTCCTCGTGTAATTCAAGAGGTTATAGGTGGTGTATAAATGCAGGTAATGTGCACAATTGCACACATTCTATTTAGTAATCGGATAGCTTATAGTGTTTTTTTTTTTTTTGATCTATTTCAGACAGAACACAAAATGCCAACAAGGCTAAGTAGTTTTGAGATTTGTTGTCTTTTTTTTTTTCTTTCTGTGGTGGGGACCAGCATACCTAGCGTACCTACATTCCCTGGTACCTATGTTCCCCAGTGCCTAACCCTTGATCCTGAGGAACATAGGGCTGACTCCCATCCTCCAGGTATATTGGATTCCCTTGGATGGTGGATGTCGGACAACAAAATAAAGGATGATTACATGTTGTACAGGGTGGGGAAGCAAAATTAACAATGAACATTTAGTTGTTTTTTCTCAGCAGGCACTACGTCAATTGTTTTGACACCAAACATATATTGATGTCATAATCATACCTAACACTATTATCCATACCTTTTCAGAAACTTTTGCCCATATGAGTAATCAGGAAAGCAAACGTCAAAGAGTGTGTGATTTGCTGAATGCACTCGTCACACCAAAGGAGATTTCAAAAATAGTTGGAGTGTCCATAAAGACTGTTTATAATGTAAAGAAGAGAATGACTATGAGCAAAACTATTATGAGAAAGTCTGGAAGATACTATTAAAGAAGAATGGGAGAAGTTGTCACCTGAATATTTGAGGAACACTCGCGCAAGTTTCAGGAAGCGTGTGAAGGCAGTTATTGAGAAGGAAGGAGGACACATAGAATAAAAACATTTTCTATTATGTCAATTTTCTTGTGGCAAATAAATTCTCATGACTTTCAATAAACTAATTGGTCATACACTGTCTTTCAATCCCTGCCTCAAAATATTGTAAATTTTGCTTCCCCACCCTGTAGTGCAGGTAGAATAAAGTTTTGACAGAATTTTACTGGAGTTTATATGAATGCAAGTTCTTGGAGACTGGGCGAAAAGATCACAATAACAACAAAACAAATAAAAGGCTATAACTCTTCACATAAGACTAATTAACAGCATTTACAGGTCAGAACTGTTAGTACAGTGATACCACAAGAGGTTTAAATGGGCATTACTGTATGAAGCAAACCTGTTAGCAGTGTTAAAATAGTTTCAGTTGGTCATGCAAAAAAAAAAAAAAAAAACACGGTGGAGGAAGTTATCAGGTCACAAACCTAACCTTCCACCCCAGCAGGTCGTTTCTCGCGATCATGACTTCCTGAGACAAGTGGACAGCGATCGATGCAGGCTGAGAAGGGTGGCCATGTTTCTGACCTCTAATCCCCACCTCCTTAACGGGACTGAGGAACAGGCCTGGAGGCAAGCAGGGATCAGGCCCCTCAGGAGGACTACACCAGTGAGAGGAATAAACAAGAGAACGGAGGGAAGAAAACACACACCAGCAGCGCAGAAAAGAGAGGGGAGGTATAAAGAGATGTTATATGGATGAGAATGGGTTATACTTGAGGCTCAGCTCCAATTGATCCATTCACCTTCCTTCACACCTCTGGCATCACTCCACTATGGGCTGATACTGTATCTACAAAACACCTGCTCTGTGCAGGTTTTGGCTTTGACTTTTTTCAACCTCCTTATCTGCATCTGTTTGACTGACCCTTGTCACTCCCACTGTGAGAGAATCATCCTTAGGGCTTTTAGATTGCCGGTTTATATTGGTGGCTTGGCCCTTTTTTTTCTTTTTTTTTTTGTACTTTACCTTCCATTCTCCCTAAACCCATCTTCCTTCTTCAAGGCCCACTCCTCTGCATAAATCTCCACTCGTTTCATCGCACAGCTGGACGAGTCACTGCTGCGCCGCAACTCCGGCTGCCACTGTGATCGTTGCTTAGCCATATCAGGGAAGCAGATAACTCACAAAACCCGCACTCTGTCAGGGCGCGTCACAAATTTAGCTCAGCACGCAAGAGCGCCTGTGGCACTGTCAAGCAGAATTAGAAAAAATTAAGACATCCATCCCAGAGACATCCAGTAGAAAGATAGCAACAGAGACAGGCACCGGTAGATTGACATATTTGCCACATATTCATTTGAGCGTGTTCATGGGAGCACAAGTGGTGTCAGTGACAGCGCTTTCTCACCTCAGTGACAGTGAAAAAGGCACTGTGATCAGTGCAGTGGAAGGCGCAGCATGGCGGAGTTGGATTAGCTACGATAATATGATGACAGTAATTGAGCTTGTCATAATTGCTCAATCACTGAGCCTTTCCCCGGGGTCTGAGAGGCAACTGTTAGCGCTGTACAAGCCTTCATTACAGGGGTGTGATATCGGGATAATTCACTTACAGTAAGATGACTGGCACTGTGATCCTTTTGTGTTTGCTATCAGATTAGGCTACTGAAAAATTAAGATGGGATGCATTGAATTAACAAACTTAAACACACATATATGAGCAGCGGAAATATATTTACATCCATCAGGGCAGTACTGTGTAAAAAAAAAAAAAAAAGACGTTTACTGTAATATACATGACTATTTTGTTAGAAAATAGAGATATTTCCTCAATGATTAAGGTTATTTTGTGGTAGCGATTAAGAAATAATAATAACACAATGCTGAAAAACTCTTCTCATTCTGAAAAGTTCCATAGATTTTGTTTCACTGCAAGTCTGATATGATTTTGTGTGGAAATTTTAAATTTAATACACATTTTGACTCTTCACGAACACACTTTTTTTGGTCGAACGTCGTCGTTTTGTAGTTGAATTGACCTGCTTTGGTTGTTTGATAATCTGACCGAGAATGATCGTGACTGGTTGGTAGCAACAAATCCATAAATCAGAGTAAAATCACGACTTCTCTCATAGATGATAGATGGAAAACATGAGGTGAGGGGGAAATGAGAACTGTTTTTCCTCGCATCAAGAAGCCAAAAAGTTGTAGCGTGAGGCGTTGGAGGTAAATTCCCTTTCTTGACCTGGCATGTCCTGTAATGCATCTGGATGCTTGTCATTGATAATAAGGATGAAAAACAGTTTTTTTTTTTTTTTTCAACCTTCAGAGTAAAGTTCACAATGTAATATAATATGATTACTAGTGGAGTCGACTCAAATGTGGGGAGGTGAAGTAAGATTTTCAATGTACTGATTGACTGTATAACAACCAGAGGGTCATAAACAAGCACATCACAAGGCCCCCAGTGCTCACTGTCCCTCACAAACAAAGAAGATGAACAGGAGGATGTTGTAGGAGGAGGGACGGGTAGAAATATTGGGACAGAGAGGTGGACGCGACAGGACCACCTCACGGCAGAATTTACTGTCAGATTTTCTCCCTGAGAATCTGGACCGAAAACCCTCTCGCCACGAACGAGAGGACGGAGAGGAGGAAAAAAAAAGGGAAATTGGAAAAAACAGCTGAGGGTGTAAATAATTCATGCAGACAATATGACTTTTTTATGTAAATTCAGTGCATTAACCCTCTATTATAATGATGGACGACAGATACGGGTGATGTTTCCTTGGTAAGAGCTAATGGATGACCATCATAAATTCACTGCACATTTTATTGTGTTGCCGGGAAAATTGTGCCTGCAGGCAACGTTGTTTACTTTTATGTCAGGGAGGAGGAGAAAAATCCCGCCGTCTTCAAAAGGAAAGAGGGGAAAAGAGAATGGGGAGTAAAAATAATGGGGCCCACACAGAGCGCCTTGTTCCGTACCTTCTGCCATGTTTGGAGCAAGCGATCCCCCAACAGCCTCGGTGTGTGTTCTTCCTCCCTGCTCATCCCTCTGCCTCTTCTTCTCCTCCTCTTCTTCCTCCCCTCCAGCACTGTCTTCCTCAGCGAACAGCGGGGTCTACTCGCATTAGCGGCGCCGCACTCCTCCACATCACTCCGATTACAGATTACTTACTTTTGTCGCCGCTGCTAGACTTGAAATTTGGGGAGGTAAAAGGACATCATTTTTCATTACTGTCTTCTGTGAGCAACATGATGCTTGCCGGGCAGCGTGTGTGTATGTGTATGTGTGTGTGTGTGTGTGTGTGTGTGTGTGTGTGTAAGCACCACAGACAGAATCCGTTTTCATAAAAGAAAATGTTTTTGAAAGCTGATCTATGAAAAAGCAGCTTCAGCCATCCGTAGATCAAAACGCATAATTGATTAGCTGAAAACTGAGTGACACTTGATGGTGTTTAACGCTGACTTTGAAGCAAATAAGTGAGTGGCTAACAGACTTTCACTTGCCACTTTAGTTGTTCGCTATTGATGAAAGGAGGGGAGCTGCACAGGCCTGATCAACGCCTGGTTAGCCAGTCTATCATTCCCCTCTCTGCCCCGTAGGCTGCCCCCAGGCCCTGCTCAAATCAACACCCTTCCCTCCCTCTCTCTGTGTGTCTCACTCTCACTTTTCCCTCTTTCCCTTTCCTCCTCCTCCCTCATCTCCCTCTCCTCCAAACCTTCCCTCTCCCATCTCTGATTTATCTTGTAATATCGGCTCCCTAATTAACACCAGAACCACATGTCTCATGTGTCTTGTTTTTGGTGGATTTTAGCATACTAACCCCCCAACCTCCCAATCCTCCCTCTTTTTTCCCTGAGTCTGTTCAATAGAGTAGACTTGCTTGGAGCAAATGATTAACAACCAAAGGGAAAAGCTAACATACACTACATAACTGTAGTGTTGCTTTCAAAGAATTGTACATCCACAGGATTCCTATAATCCAAAAATTAAATTACAGAAAATGATTTATTTGAAGGAAACTGTAATACATTTTCCAGCACATTATAACCTCTGAAGTCAGTTAATATTACACGTATTTCATTGTGGATTTTAAAGGATCTACAACACATGGAGAACACACACATGTGTAATGTATGTACACATTCTGCGGCTGGAGAGAAGGAACAGATGGTGGGAGCCAGCTGTTTCATACCAAGCTGGCAGTGGGCACGCATGGAGACACTAAAAGACTCACACTCACATGTACACACACACACACACACACACACACACACACACACACACACACACACACACACACATCTGGGCTTCCTTCTCACCAGGCTCCCAGCTGGAACTTCATAGGGTCACTCTGTCACCTTCCCCAAGGACGTAAAGCTACACCGGTTCACTGAAAGGCCACCTCAGCGTCACGCACAGGTCACGCCTGCATCACAGTCCGAGGTGCCAGCGATGGCTGACTGGCCCGTCAAATGCTGCCGACTGGTAAAGCAGCAAAAACCTACAGATCTGCACTCATCCACTGCTCACATATGCTCGCTGTGGCACACATCTAAATGGGCCATCTAAGTGGTTAAAGCACAAGTCATATATGTTGCCCTGCATAAGGGCGCCTTGCTAAACACATGATGATAATTACCCACCCAGCTGCCTGGTGCCATGTGCCATAATAGGTCTCGCCTCAGCGCCGGGTCCTCCGAGACTTTCCCCACCCGCACATTGCTAATTTCTCAATTTGTCCGCCACATTTCCTCTCTCATTTTACCATGCTTAACCTTTTCCGTCGGCTAATGTACACCTTCCCAGCCTCTTTGTCAAATCTGGGCCGAAGTGATTCTTCCTAATGATTCACTTACCAGCAGAGTCATTCTGTAGACTCAAATGAACAAACAACAGCCCAAATCTCAAAGGGGAATTTGATTAATAATACGATGTACATAAAGAATCGACAAAGTGAATGAATAATACTCTTTGTTCAGATCGTGAACAAGCCTCTTGTTAGGTATTTAGCAGATTTTGTTTGTGCTTAGAAGTTCCATCCTGTGCCTCTGGCAAAGCAGGCACTTTGTACAGTGTAGGACCACTTCTCAGAGCCCAGCAAGTGTCTGGGGAGCCCATCTCCATTGCAATTGCTGGAGGAAAACCAAAGCTTGGCGTCGTTTCCCCCTCATGTTTGCGGGCACTTGGAGGGTGTTTATCTAGAAAAGAATAACAACTTGTTTTATTCATGTTAGGGATGGAAGACACCATGCCCTCCTGAGAGAGGGGGGTGATGGGTTTTCGCGGAAGAGGGATAGTCACTTTTTATTGTAGTGTGTGTGTGTGTGTGTGTGTGTGTGTGTGTGTGTGTGTGTGTGTGTGTGTGCTTGCATACGTGCGTGCAGGTGCCTCATAGTACTTACGATACACATGAAACCCTATTAGAACCATAGGAGGATTGTGATGTTGGTTGCAGTCTGCTCTTGAAGTCTTGTCTTTATAGAACAGCATTTCAGTCTCAAAATAAATAAAATTTGAAACATATATGAAACAAGTATATCTTATCATACAGAATAATAGTTCATAATAAGAGGAATTCATAAGAATGCCAAGTTCTTGGATTTTATAAGATACTATGTTTTTTATGAATAGTCTTAAAACTTCACATAGGAGTGTGATTTGAGGAAAATGTTTTTTTCTTTGAAAAAGGATGCATTTTCTCCAAGTTTTACCAGCAGTGAGATATCACCATCTACTCTTGGAAGAAACAACAAAGATTAAGTACATTGAAAATCTGTCTGCACCAAAAAATACGCAGAACCTCATGTAAATGTTTGTGTAATTAATTTTTTGATTAAAAAAAGAGATGTCGGGATGCAGCATGGAATTACTGATAGAACTTTCCATATTGAAACTGCTTTACACTAAACCTTACATTAAGCCCCTTGTGTGAAAGCTACTTGTGAAACATAACACATTTGACATTTTAAAGCAATGAGCATGGGAGGTTTGTGCACTCTGCTGATGTAAAGCCTCCCTCTCAGTGCAAGCAATGTTTAATCCGCAGCAATTAAAATATTAATCATCTTACTGTTAATTAAGCTGGTTAAGTGCTGGTTGCAGTTTTATTAGTGCCGCCATTTGGTGGTCTAAGTGACAACCCTAATGGGGCCACTCTGAGAAAAAGACAGTAATTGGGTTTGGCAATTCCATTTCCACCACCGACCATCCTCTCACCCACCCGCTAGTCCATCAATAATTTATCTAATTACTGATATTGTGGCATGAGTCACTCTCAATTTAGGAGACAAACATGATTATTTAATAATAATAATGCTTCCAAACATATGCAATGTCTCCTGGCCTGCCTTACTTCCCTCAATTTTTAATGACTTGTTAACACAATAGGCAAAAGGCAAAAGAGACCTCAAACAACACAACAAAAGAAGTCCATCAGTGACCTTTAACTGGCTAAATACCAAGAGGAGAATTACAATAATTCTAGCTGCAAAATACAAAACTGCTGCTGTGTGAGCGTGTGTGTGTGTGTGTGTGTGTGTGTGTGTGTTTATGTTTGACTATATGCTTTATTGAAGCTGGAATAGGAAAGCGCTGGTAACCCTTCATCAGAGGTCTCCAGGATTCAGGGCTGCAACGGAAAAAAAGGTGGGATAGGAGGAGAAAGAGGAGAGGGTGGGTGGGTCGGGGGGTATCTGAATACTATCCACATCCCATAATGATCTCAATAATAACCCCGACAACACTCATGGACATAAAAATAGTGTGTGATATGGTGATATGAGTGCTAGTATGTGTGTGGTTGGCTTGGATTATGAGGAGCAGTAAAACACAGAGAAACTCAGTGAATATGTTGGAGGTAAATGAAGTCCCAGGGGGGTAATATTCACCTCGCCATAATAATTCTGCCACTGTCAAAAGCCAGCTAGCTTTGCTGTAAGTGTGCGTGTTTGTGTGTGTGTGTGTGTATGTGTGTGTGTGACGTGTCTGCTGAAAGTAGCACACATGGCCCTCTCTCTCTCTCTCTCTCTCTCTCTCTCTCTTTCTCCTTCTCGTCGTCTCCTCTGCATCGCGAGGCAAATCCGACTTCCCTTGTTCTTTTTCTCTTTCGGCGGCAAGCTCGACAAGTCGGAACTGCACCTCAGTAGTCGGCTGAGGAGTTAGCAGAAGGAAGTAGTCATTCATCCAGTGTGTGTCAACCAAAAGTTGACTAGGAGAATGAGCAGGGAAGCAAAGCGATGTCTATTTCTGTCTCGGATGAGTGGGAATGGTCAGGGAGGAGAGCACAGACTACCCACTGAGGGAGACACTGGGTTTCATTGTGAGCTCCAGGGCTATGGGGAGCAGTGATCGGAAGGATGGATCTGTTGAATATGTGTTGTGTCCGTTATATGTGTGTGTATGTGTGTGTGCTTGCATGTCTCCTCTGCTCCCAAATGCAATGAATGGCACTCATTAGCCTCATGTTAGCCTTCCTAGCTGAAATGCCCTGCAGCAATGTGGTCCCATACAAGGTCATGACTTGATTACATGGTAACGCACTCACTGACATTGATGTGTAAGTAACACATACGCGCTATAAAGGTCTTCCATATAGCTTTAATAGCAAAGCAATACAAAGTCATTAAACTTATTAGACAAAACAATTTGTACTGTATAAGTGTGTTTGTGCTTATCATATTTAAGCTTTCAACTTTTCATGTCTGGTTACTTTGTTAATTCTGTAACAACCTGTATATGCGCTAAAGGTTTTTTTTGTAAACGACACTCTCTTGCAGGCTTTGGCCTTATGTTGGAAAAATTAACTGGCAGTAAGGAAAAAAGAGCCTAGGGGTGTGTTGCGCTCTCTGTCATCAACTGTGATTGTTACTGTTTGTTATTAGAGGCCAACGTATCTCAGCAGGCTCCTAGAAAATTTGTTATTGATATTTTCGGTCAGAAGAGGATTGTCTCTAATGTTGCTGTTGACCCTTGACCTTTCTTGCATAGTAACCATCAGCATAAGAAATATTTATGATATTGACTGACCGCATTCATGAGGACACAGCATTCCTGTTCTAAGCATGAAGTTTTCTTCCAGTGAAACACTTGGGACACAATGTACATATTTTAGTCAAGAGTCCCATGCATTTTATCTTGTGAAATATACAGTATTGAATTCTAAACCCTCTAGGAGCCGCAACTGAAGCGTTAGACTTAAGTTTTGTTGGTAACCTGTAAGATTAACTATATGTAGTTGTGAAGATAATTTAAACAACTAAGAAGAGCAATGTGTTCTGTAATCGCAAGGGTTTTGTATCAGCTTTTTGGAGCAGAGACTGTTCTAGTTCTACTCTTTATGACTTGCTTAGAAATAGTTGTATAACACAGAAATTAAAGCAGCATCAAGGTAATGGGAGTGAACTCAGCTGCAAAGGGTGCTAACGCAGTTCATCTTTTTATTACTATTGGCAAACGTATGTGTAGCAGTAAAAAGCAGCTGATGATCTGAGGCGTGGGTGGGACAGATCCCCTGTGCTGGCAGGTTGTTGAACCTGCTCCAGAGATCAATGAGTGTCAGCATGTGTTCTTATAAAGTGACACTTTACACACATATGGATAGTCAATGTTGTACAAATATTTAGGTTAAAAACATCCTTATATAAATTTCAGGTGTGGCAGCTCCAGCTCTTTGCTGTGTAAACATTTAATTAACTTTTAACTTGATCTTATTCCTGTGTTTTCTTTCCATTTCTGGAACATTTCCTGCATTTCATTGTAAATACTGTATAGGATGATTTATTTATGAAGTGCATGTGTGTTTTTTGTCTTTGCTCTTACTGTTCTGTTCATTTGGAAACATAGTTTTCTTGGGTGATAGTATGGTGGTGCATGAATATGAGGCAGACACTGTTTAATTTGAGGTGCAGCTTATGTGTCGTTTTAAGTATGTACTTTGCATGTGTGTATCTCTATGAATGTGTGTTTAGACCTGAACCCACCGCCCCTCGAACTAAGGCTGTCGGTGAAAGCTGAGGCAAGACTCTGTATCTGAAATTAGTCTCAGTGGGAAGACAAGAGGCGAAGCTGAGGCCTTCCCTTTTAGCCAGTTGGTCCAGCCCACAGCTGCCCAGCCACTGTCACACTGAGAAGCACATGTCATTGAAAGGAGACATTAATTGCCTCGGTGCAATGGCAGGACGCTCACTAGCCGTGCTCAGGTGCACCTTTGCTGCTGCCTTGCAAATGAGATGCAGAGTGTTGGCTACAGTACCTCCTTCCCGGGGATAATTGACCCTGGGGATCCGCCTTGCAGTCCACCCACCCTCCTACTTTTTCTTGCTTACCTCCTCCTCTTCTTCACCTCCTCCTCCTCAATTCCCCCCTCCGTTGGCTCCTAGACAGTGTGGGGCACCTCCTGATTGGCTGGTAGTCAGCAGGATGGGGTTGGCCCTTTGACCCAGCAGCCTCCCTTCCCATCTTCTCTCCCTTTCTCTTCCCGTCTCCCGCTCTTTCACAAGGGCATTTACGCGGCGATATGGCCGGTGGAGACGAGAGGAGAGGCTGCCAGACTGCTCACACCATTACTCCGACCTCTGTAGGAGGTGCACATGGCCCTCCCCTCTTCTTTCTGTCTTTGAAAGTGCCCCACCCCTCACACCCCGCTGCTTAGTCATGTTGTTTTTGTTGTCGCAGCTCCAAGTTTTAATGAGCGGAGACTCCTTGTACACTGCCGTGTTACTGGCTGGGCTACAGCAGGCGGTGCTGTTTATTTGCTGCTTCAGGTCCACACCGCTCAACCCTAATCGACCCGTGCTCAATCATAGGCTAGTATATGGAAAATAAAGGCCCACCTGTACACCTGTGCACATCTCCCCTGCATTTAACATTTCTCACAGTGTTTTCTTTCTTATTTCATTTTCCCATTCTTTTTCTCTATATATTCAAAGTGCAGGTAAATCAGATTTACAGTTATTTGCAAGTGATCAGATCTGATTTATGTATCCAGATAATATCAGTCTATCTGCATGGATTGCTGGAGTAGTGGTGTCTGTTACTAGGCAGCTTCATGACTTTAGCATCAAGTGTTTACCCTTTATTGAGCAATTGACTATTTTTGGTAATTTCTGCAATCATTAAATATGAGGCCAATCCTGTGTCTCAGTGAGGTCAAGAAGCATGTTGGTTTTTCTAACACTATACAGTGATTCATGGAGATTTAATATGAATTTTGAAGCTGTAAATAGTGAATTTGAGTGATTTTTGTCAGTTTACTTTTTAGCAAGTGCTGCTCAAATGTTTTATGGCAAAAGAAGGGAGACTGTTGTCATGCCAACTGATGAGGAGGTAGATGATGATGTCAAATAACACACTAAGGTTCAAATTTTGAATTTCAGATTATTTCAGTGAGTGCCCTATAAAGGGTTAAATTGTGAATGACATTATAGACATTCTGAACTGACTGACCCATCATTAGAAACCGCACTGATCTGAATCACATTCCAAACCTCAGAATGTGGTTTGGATGTGACTTCCGATGCATCGAATATGTATGAAATTTGCAAAAGAACCATGTATAATAGCCTGTTAAAAACACTACTGAAATGATGCAGTAGTACTGTTTAAGGCTCTGATGATGCCACTATCAGATTCAGTCAAGTTTATGGACAAAGGAAAACACTGTGGTTGGTGCAAAAAAAACAAAAAAAAACTTACCTGAGGAATATTAAAACACACATCATTTACCATCAGTTGAAAATGGGACACCTGTGTTGTACAAGTTTGTCATTCCACCATAATCATCCAAAAGCTGCTCCATTTTTAGATTCGTCCTGTTGAATTACATCACCTAAGCAGCATGGCACCACTTTTTTTTTTTTTTTTTTTTTTTTTTTTTTTGCGTACATATGTTCATACAGCACACATAAATATAATGTTTTAACCAACTCCAAAAATTATCTTGTATTTCCACAGATTAGGTTTTGTGAACAGTTTGGATCGTGGATTTGGGGTGGCAGTCTGAACAAAGCTTTAAAGTCCCTCATGATTGTTTACGCTGTACTCATTTGAATTTATGCACTTCACCTCTCGTGCGCTGTGATTTTCAGGGGCATGTTGAAACCAGTTAGGACAAGCACGCACTTTGAAAGCCATTTGCAAGAAGCCCGCAGCTGAGATCGCAGCCCCTGAGCATAATATGCAAGGTGTGGCAGAGAATGACACTGTTAATCTTGAAGGATTACTTTCTCATGGAGCAATTTGTCACAGGAAAAGTCTATACTGTTTGCTTATGTACTCTGTGCATATCCCTCTGTAGCCTGTATTTCTTTGCCTTTGCTGATTTGCTTGTGTGCACTTGCTTATGTGTGGGTGTTCAGATGTTGAATTACTGATCTAGTGTAATTGAATAGGGGACCATATGTTTGGGTGTTTATCTTCATTTATAAAAAAATAAAATAAACAGATACATTCACAGTTTTATACTTGCACGTATCTGATTTTATCTTGTGTGTGTGTTTGCATGTGCATGTGCATGTGCGTTTCATCTACTGCCTTTAACTGGCTGTGAGCCCCCTCCTCGGTGGAGAGGCCAGCCATGGCAGAAGAGGGCTGCGCTTAGTGCGTTTCATGCTTAATTCTGTGTCAATTAGTTGACTGCTACCTTCCCTCCAGCAAAAGAGCGCGGAGAGAAACACAAGCCCACAGAAATCCTCTGGCTTTGACAGGCGCAGTGTTCAATCATTTATCCCAAGGCCCCGGGCCACGGAGCACTGTCAACAAACATTCCATTGAAATCATATCAAGCCTCTTCTGTTCCCTCATTTTTGTACTCTGTGCTCTGCCGCTCACTCTTTCCATCTCTGTCTGCCTCTTTATCTCTCTCGTTCTTTACCCTCTGCTTCCTCTCTCGATAAGCTTTTACCCACCTTCGCTCTTCTCTCTCATCCTCCTCACCCTCACCCTCTGGGGTTTCTTGGTCTCTCTAGCAGGGGCTTTAGTTCTTTCTTTAAGCTGCTATGCCTCTTCCCTCCCTCCCAGGATTTGGCAGCGGAGTGGTAATTTGTTAAGCTGTTCCCTGTTTGTGCTACTTTCACCCCAAACTTGGCACGTGGTCAAGTTGCGGTCGGATGTAAAGACAAGTACTAGATATATCAAGAACCAGTAACCATCAGTGTTAAGAAATCTAAGAATTGTAATCACTTTGAAATTTATTACAAGGAATTGCAATTTTCTGATTTATTTTCAAACAAATGTTTTTAGATGTGTGCTAGTTCTAAAGTATAAATTTAAGCAAACACTTTAATATATTAGTGTTTATTTAAGCACTTTAATGCTCTTCGCTGATTTCAGAGGGAAAATATTGTTGAATTTTCAGCTGTTTCTCTCCAACAATAACCAGACTTGTGATCAGCTGTTAAATTATACATATAAACTTTTCATAAAGAATACATCCCAGTGTAGCCGCTTTCCAATAACTAGCATTTTATTAAGTAATTACACATGTTTTTTCAGTATCTGTAACTGATTATATTCATGACCATACACTGTATCAAAGGACTACATTTGTATATATACCACCTTCTAACTTTCACACTTTGTGCTCGTATCCTTTAAAACCTATGCAGATATCTTTGCATATGTGCTGGTTTCTCTATAGGTTGAAGTTTAAAGGGATCTTTGATCCCAGCATGTGGCCACATTGAAGATCTGTGATCTAACAAATATTGAAACTGTGTGGAGGTATCATACACTGGGCCGCTTTCCACTTCTAAACACGTTTGACTAACGCTCAGGAAAATATGGTTTTTAGAAATACAATTATAACAAACTAAACTGAGATTTCATATCCATATCCCACTTACAAAAATTGAGATATTAGGCTACTTGGAATACACCAGCCTATTAGCATTTCTCTAGTTTCTCCCCATGTTTTTTTTTTTTTTTCTTTTTGGCCCATTGGAACTCTGGGAAAATTATGCTGATGTAAGATATTTTGCAGGTATGGTGGACAGAGGCCAAATCTGAGTTTTTTCTTGGCTTCCTCTGCTCTGGGCTACAAACATTGATGCAGAGCAAGAGATAGAAGTTAAAAAAGAGAGAGAGAGGAATCTTCCACTCCCTGCCCTCCCCTGAGTTTTTATCCCGAGAGAAACTCAACTCACCTGGGTATCTCCTTAGTGAAGAGCAATAAATAAATGTATTGAGTTAATTATTAAAGACAGCCTAAATGAAGATGGAGACTATCCTCTGAAGGCTTTATGAGTTCACGAGGCTGAGTTTAACTCAGATGTTTGCAGTGTTTTGTGTCTGTTTGATCCAGTAGTCGTCAGAAGACCGATGTGTGTCTTATTCAGGCGTTTTCGACAATACTCTTAAATAACATACAGTATTTTGATTAATGAGGACAAGCCACAGACAGGAGTGTGTGCACAAAGCTTCTTCTTCCACCTGCTAGGAGGCCTCAAACATGTTTCCAAAATTAACTGTGAACTTACGACAACTCCAATAAAACAGATCAAACCGTGTAACTACGTCAAGGCTTCAGTTCAGATTTTAGACCTTTGAACAATTTGTCTGTGGGTGCGAACTTACTCAGCACATGAGCCACCCACAGCAAAATATGCAGAACATCGATCATGATCTCAACTCCAAACTTTTGACCGTGACTTTTTAAATTTTTTTAAACAAAAGCCATAAAAAAGCAAAAACAGAGAGTGTTACGACTTGTCCGTTTTGTGATCTTTTGAAGGGATGTGTCTATTTTCTGTCTTCACATGCTAGCCAAACAGCGTAAACCTTCCTCTGGCGATTCACCTCCCAGAGCAGAGCGCCTCCAACTTGACAAGTACAAGAAAACAACAGGGCCCTTGTATCAGTCCCTGGACAAAGCCAAATTAATATTTAAAGATCATTACTAATGCCCTGCAGTAAAACACAGAGACTAGGTAATTAATTGATTGAGCTGGTTGGTCCACAGAGAGATTAGACCGGATGAGTGTTGTTTATCTCCGTTGTTATTGAAGTACATTTGATTGCTTTGAGCGAATGATTTTCTATTGAATGTAAAGAAGGGGGACACGCTGCTGTATGTCTGACCTGTAAGGCATATGCAGTGGGTTCACATTCATGGAATTACATAATCACTTGGGGATTAATTGTCCCGCGAGTTTTATCCTGGTATGCAGAATATGTATGAGAGTTATCTATTGTACAGCACAGTTTATATTGGCGCTAAGTGGAATCTGTAGACCTGTTTTCACAAGCTCATATAACAAGTGGATGGATTTCCACGGCTGATAATAGCAGATGCACTTGGCAAGACAATAAGTTGTGTTCTACATCATTTGGCCCACTTCCTGTATCAACTGTTGGATGTGAATAGAGTGTCAACAGAGTGCTAATTGTTGTTCGGCATTTTGATTTATCACAGATGTAAGCCGGGGGAGAGCGGAGGATGATTTTGCATTTGGCAGGCTGTCCCCATTCCCCTGCAGCATGCAAATGGTTCAGTGTCCTGCTGAAAAGTCTGCGTTCACTGATTCAGTACCCTGGATAGAGGCGCCTGCCATGTCCACACACTGCATTACTCTGTCCTTAATGCATACAGTAGAGCAGGGGGGTCAATCTCATTTTATTTCAGAGGCCACATTCAGCCCAATCTGACCAATAAAATAATAGCATAATAGCCTATAAATAATAAGTAATATTTGTTATATATGTATACACTACAAACAAAAAGTTAAGGATATTTCTGGGAGTTTTTTTGGAATTTTTTTTTTTGGCATTTGCAAATAAAACTACATCTGGTCATTAAAAAGCGTGTTTCAATTCAATTCACACACAAAAAGTAAAAAGTGCTGTGCAAGAATAGCAACTGAAAAAAAAAAAAAAGCCCAAAAATTAAAAATATCCTTAACTTTTTGTTTGTTGTGTATATATTTGTAAACTATCCTTTCACAAAAAAAGTGAAAAATCTGAAATTTCTTATAAAAAGTAGCAGTATTATGCCTCAACTTATCATTTATACATGTGAATACATATGTAGATCACAGTGGATCCATGAAGCACAAAACATTTAGTAACAGGCATAATATTAATGAAATTTGTTAAAGAAGTGATATTTTCTTTTTTTTTTAATGGAATTATGCATTTTAAAACATTTCCCTGTGGTCTACATAAACTGTAAGTGCGATGCTTGGGTCTGAATTCTTCATTAACTCAACTCCACAGGTTCATCTTCAACAATATTTCTGAGTACAGGACAGGAGAAAGGTCCTTTTGAGTGCTAGCCCTTTAAATGCAAATGAGCCACATCACACCCCACCCTCTTCAGGTTGTTGACTGTGCTGCTCTGTCCCGTTCAACCATCAACTGAACATCTTAGGCAATCGGTTCAAAGTTTGGACATATTTTCACTATGGACTACAACCACTGCTGCTGACAAACAGTTACGTTCATCAGAAGTCTTGACTGTGATGTAACTAGTTATAGACATAACAAATTAAGCAGGAATTGAAACAGGTTGTAGAAATCCACTCAATTTTTGCCTAAATGAATATAAAGATAGCTTTGCAGCACCTGGAGGGCTCAAATTCAAACTTTTGGAACTATTAAGGTCCCCAAAAACACAAATAAATGTACCAAAGACTAATAAAAGTGGGTTTTAGCAAAATATGACCCCTTTAATATATCCGGTGTAATTTTTTGCACAATTTCATCCTGTGGACCATATGGAAGCTTGTGGCAGGCCAGTTTTAGCCCAAGGGCCATATGTTTGACACCCCTGCATTAGGGCAACTCGCTGTCTACTAATATGGACTGTATTATTCCAATCCGAAGTAACCACCACACGACATTTCAGAGGGATTTATAGTGGTTTTTATTCCTCTTGTTTTACATGACTGTGTTACTTATTGTGTAGGTGAAGAGTTTCAGTATGATACTCATTAAATGCATAATATATGTGGTGTATCTTGTGACTCAGATACTTACGTTGCCTATTTTCCTGCTTCCAACACATCAACTCTGAGGGCTAAACATTCACTTGTTGCCTAATATATCCCACCCACTGACATGTGACAATGTAATCAAATAATCAGTATAATTACCACTACATCTGTCAGTGTTAATAATATTATGGTTGATCGGTGTATGTCTATGCTATGTTGTTTCATTCCAATGCAACAGCTGTCAGTAATGCTAAATGTTAATATTAGCAAATGGGATTTAAGCTCCTTGGCAGGCGACCAAATTAAATGAGCCGTTAAAGTGGAGAAAATGCTAATTTCTGTAAATTTTTTAAAGCTTTTGTAAAATGTAGTTATACAAGTATTATTTTTTAGGTTCAATATGGAAGGTTTGCACTGGCACGTATACGTACATGGAGTTTGTGTTGCAGATTTTGTGGTTCTGGTCATTTTTTTTAAACTAGCTGACTGCATTTGTTCACCAACAGTGGTAAGTGGTGCACTCAGTTGCGATGGCAGAGGAGCAGAAGAGAGGCGTTGAAGATCTGAGGAGCGAGCATTTGGATTTTCATGGAAAATCCACCCGTGTTCTGCAGAAAATTCCTTACTGTTACAATGAATATAAGCAACCGAGACAGTTGTTAGATGAGAAATGGAGTTGGCTAAGGTCAAAAACACTTGACTCCCTCCGCAGAGCAGACGTTAATACAACTTGATGTAAATATACAGGCATGAACGAATGCATAAATATTACATGTTACAACTTTAACCTGTAAATAGTAATAAATAACTAGTACTTTTTGGTATTTGTACATTTTTCCTCAATATTATTAACATTTGTGCTAGCAAGACCGATGCTATTGGATAGACATCAGGTACAAATCCCGGACTAAATAATTAAGAATCATATCACATTTGATACATTTCATTGGAAGACTTTCTAAAAAGATCACCACTGTTTCACCTTTTTTCAGCTGTAAGCAGCTTGACCGTTTCCAGAGTGTTGTGAGTATCATTGCCTGAACTATTTTAGTATGTAGGTGGATTTAAAAGAAAAGAAACAGACATGCTTTATATTTGGCATTTTTGCATAGTAAACATGCAACATGCTTTAAACACTCATGGAATTTGCATATAACACATGATAAGGATAGGGGTTTTTTTTGTTTGTTTTTTGTTTTCTCTTTGGTGGCAATGTAAATGTGAGAGGCACCGTGCACATATAATTAATGTTTTGGGCAGCATATTGAATAAACTTTTCTGAGTTGCCCCAAATGTCCTTGGCTTAGAACACATGAAAAGGTGTTCTTTCTTTCTTTTTTTCTGTTTTTCTCCCTTTTGAAAGAATCCTGTGAAAGGAGCATTCAAGAATCACTGGGTTTTTCTCAAGTTTTTGGAGATGCCTGTCATGAATGAACATGGCAGTGTGTTCTGCTGCCAGCTGGCAGAGGAAGCCTAACACGTCCCAGAGATGAGCGAAGGGCCAGCTGGATGCCCGCCGAGAGCTTTAACACACTCCTCACCATTGCTGCAAACTCCATCAGCCCATCCTGTTAACTGACACAACACAACACTAATTGTGCATTAATCAGTCGGTTTAGTTACCCGATCCCATGAGCCTGTGGTGCATTTTAGTGGTTGGGAAACAGAAGTCTGATATTTGCGTTTCACTGTTACATGGTTCCCTTGAGTCTTGATTTTGGCTGGCTGTCTGGCATGTGGTTAGTCAGCTGTAATGTTGTTGTGGAGTTTTTTCTGATTAGATTTAAAGTTAAGATAAATGGTTATGTGGTTACTGGCTACATTTAAAGCTAGTCGTTTTTATAATTGTAATTATCAGCATTACAGAAGAAAGCTTTATTCATTATTGCAAGTTGTGAATTTTTAACATACTGACATAATTTCTTTAACCTATAAAGACCCAAAAGTCTGTGGTAACCAAAAGCATATACTGATCTAAAATGTTTAATAACTTCTGATCCACTAATCCTATCAATACCTGTAAATAATTGAGGTAAAATACAGTTTCATGGTCATCAGATATGAGAGGTTCAGTGGCTCCGTAATGAACGTGGAAACACCATGCCATGGAGTTTGATAAATAACAGTGGATGGAGATGCTTGTTTTTACATTCAGTTATTGATATCTTTGCTGAAAAAGTCACATTTTCTCCAGTTTTCTCTGTTTTGATATAATAACCTTTGAATTTACTCTGAGTTTTCATTAACATCTAAATTAAATATAAGAAAACACATAATTTACAGTGAAAAATGCAAAATACAAAGGATAATATTGTAATAAATAGTGATAAATTGCTTAAGAAAGATTAAATACAGAGAAAAAAAAATATTCTGGGTCTTTATGCGTTAAGGCCTACTATGTATTTTATTGTAGTTAGTTCGGTGATGTTAGTATTTTCAGTTTCTTTTCACCATCATTTCAATTCAGAAGTGAAATGTTATTAAACTGTGTCTGTACAGTTACAGCATAACAACATCAGTAAGGTAAAAGGTAAAAGTTTACACAAAGTAGCACTTCTAACTGTTTTTTAGGATTAACATGCAAATCATTCTGACTAAAAACATTATCACGTTTAACGCCTGATGATCACTATGTGATACGGAGGACGCACTGTGAGAAAATGTTCATTACACAAATGTTACTGACTGGTTTTATTCTCTGCTCATTTTTCCGCTTTAGGCAGTAATCAATCATCAAGTCGTTTATCTCACAGTGCTGCCGAGTTCCTTTTATCAGCTGCCAGACTTCCTCAGCTGCACCATATTACTGACTGCAGGTTTGTTGGCTCACTTTGTAGAAATTACCGCTAGATTAAAAAAAAAAAAGTTCCCATGACCATCTACAGTACGTTCTTATTATGAACATAAACAATTTATTCTGAAAAAGAAGAGGGTCACAATATTTGAAGCCTAATCTTGTGGTTACTTTTGCATGTAGTTACAACCACTTGACAGATTTACTTCAGAATGAAATGTGTGTGAATGTAAATTGATTTGTTGCAGCTGTATTTTAATATTTCTGTATCATAGGAACAGTCGGGCAGCAGTTATTGTGTTCTTCAGTAAGATCTTCTGCTTTAACCCATAAACACCCAAACAGATATTGGCAACCAAAACCTTCTACTGATGTAAACTGTTTAACCCTTTATAGGACACTCATTGAAATACTCTGAAATCAAATTTTCAACCTTAGTGTATGATCGGACATTGTCATCTACCTCCTCACCAGTTGGCGTGACAACAGTCTCCTTCCTCTTGCCGTGAAACATGCCAGCAGCACTTGCTAAAAAGTAAACACATGCAATAAAACAACTACATAAACTGACAAAAATTACTTACATTCACTATTTGCAGCTTCAAAATGTCTATAAAATCTCTATGAATCATTGTATAGTTTTATTTAAAAAAAACAACAAAAAACAAACATGCTTCTGGACCTTACTAAGGCATGGGATTGTCCCTATATTTAATATTTGCAGAAATTACGAAAAATAGTCATTTATCCGATGAAGGGTTAATACCTGTTGATTCATTAATCCTATCAATACACGTAAATAATTGGTGTAAAATGCAGTTTGTCATCTTTTCATGGTCATCAGATATGACCCATTTGGACATTCAGAGGCTCTGTAGTTACCGTGGAAACACCGTCATCTTCTACAACATTGATTCACCAGTAAAACCCATGGAGTTTGAAAAATGACAGTGGATGGAGACACGTGGGCCCAATCCTAATTCACCCCTTAGCCCCCCCTCTTCCCCCTACCCTTTGGCCGTTGCATTTGGCACTACCACTTGAAACGGAGCTGCAAGGGGTAGGGGTTGAAACATTCTTCTATTAAATAGGACAACCCTTCGCAACCTGTTATGTCATCAGTAGTCGTCGATGCCGCTATAAACAAATGCGAAAACTTTGTTTCTGAAAGTATTCACCATCATGCCGTCAGCAGCTGTAACCGTCTCTGTTGCATCGGCTTTGGGCATCTTTTTATGGCAGAAATGCGATCTATAACACATTGACACGGCATTAAACGGTCAATCAAATGATTAAGTTGTTTACGAAGAAAATACATACATTTGTGTGTTTCTTTCATCACACCGCTGCACTTTTTGGCTCTGTTTACCTCCATCTTGCCACTGATTCAAACAGAATTATGAGAAATTTCTCCTACCTCTCCGTTCGTAGTGTGATCCTGGAAAATCTATGTTTCGAGGACTATACAGCCCTTTGCCTTAGCCCTTCCCCTCTGTCTAATTGAGAAACGGGACAACACTACCCCTTCACGTGTACATGCAAAACCAGGGGGTAGAGGTAAAGGGGAAGGCAAAGGGGTGAATCAGGGTTCAGCCTTGGTTTATGTTCAGTTAATGATCGATTTGACTGAAAAAGTCACCTTTTTTTGTCAGTTTTCTTTGTTTCTGATATAATAACCCTCAACTTTACTCTTTACTTTATGCACATCTACATGATCAGTGAATTAAATATAGAAAAATACCTTATTGTCACGGAAAAAAGCTAAAAAAAAAAAAGACATAATATTACAATAAATGATAAATCACTTAAGAAAAGTTAATTTGGGCACTGCCACAAAAGTAGTACCAGGTCTTTACGGGTTAAATCCAGGGAGGAGAAGTAAAAATCAAGAAATTAAACAAATGCTGAATGTAACCTCTGGTAGAATCAGCCCCACTTTGTGTTTTTGTCCTCTTGGGATGTTGGTGGACACAGATGCAGCATGTCTGGCCTCCGTCTTCTGTGGGTCAAAGCTGACTGTGTCTATGGTGGTAAAGTACTAAAGAGTACGTCTGTGTGTCTCTGTCTGTGGGTGGGTGGGTGTGTGTGTGGGTGTATGTGTGTGTGTCAGAGGGGGAGTCGGAGTGTGGGTGCATGCAGATGGTTCACAAGCCAACCTTTCAATTAGGCCCCGAGTATAAATATCCGTGGCTGATTGGAATGTGGCGGCTGCTGGCACAAAAGGCCGGGCTTGGCTCCGCTCCAGGACCCCGTCGCTCACTCACTCTCAGTCATGCTGGAAGCCGCCCAAGGTTACTGCGTCAATGGTCGCGATGATTTCTAACTCCCCGTGTCCGCGCAGACCACCTCTCTTCTTCATCCCTGTTTTCCAGCCCTCCTGCTCCTGACGGTTCCACAGTTAACTTTCCATTTAAAAGAGGCCTTCAGTTGAACCCAGTTTGAGGTTTGATGTCCCTTCTTTCCCCTCATAGGTTTTGTGCATCAACTGGATTTTCAAATTCCCATTGCAAAAAGTGTTAAATGTGTTTCCAGCATTACATTTCAAACAAATTTCCCCCTATGCTGTTTCTTATACACATATACTGTATATATTTCAGCCCACAGCGAATGTTTTGGGTTCCAGTCCAGCTCCTAATCTTATTTAGCTAATGCTGCAGGTGAACAGTCCCTGTATTCTGCCCGGGGAGACCCTGTATATCCTTCACAGATTATAGGGATGAGCTCCTAGACAACTTATCCCTCTGTCCCAAAAGCCTGTCACCGTAAGCTGTCTGAGAAATTATCCACACACCCAGACACATGGTGGTGAGGGTATGAAATGACAAAGCAGAAATGTTTTGGGAGAAGGATATGTTATCACTGTCACAGAATGATTTGGAAAGTTGTGTGGCGTACAGCCTACAAATAGGATTGGAACTATTCTTGATACCAGGTACTCGTAAGCCACTATCTTTGAACTTTTGATTCAACTTTTGATACTTTGGTAGCACTTTACATGGCAGTTCAGTGTAACTTGGCAATAATGGGGTAATAAATGTAATATTAACGTTGTGGCATATAATTCCGAAAGTAATAAATAGGTCACAGCTTGTGCGTATTTGGTAAAATCAATCCTAGTTCACAATAATGCAGGGATTTTTTAAAATAGATATTATCGCCCACTGTTAAGCATTTTCCTGCATGTCCTTCAGTTTACAAAAATAAATGTCTGTACATGCAAGAATGCAAAAATAACTACAAATATACAAGAAAATCAGTGTTTCTACCAGATCTTAAATTGTAGAGGTACAGACA
Organism: Sphaeramia orbicularis; assembly: GCF_902148855.1. Classification (NCBI taxonomy): domain Eukaryota; kingdom Metazoa; phylum Chordata; class Actinopteri; order Kurtiformes; family Apogonidae; genus Sphaeramia; species Sphaeramia orbicularis. The sequence goes on along the minus strand of NC_043972.1, from coordinate 41,734,590 downwards.
TTAACCTGTTGATGATGCAGTGATACCAAATTATGTTCTGTGTGATATTTAGTGACATCTAGAGGTAATTTTGCAATAAATAAATAAATAAATGAATAAATAAATAAAATTAAATTAAAAAATAAAATAAAATAATAAAATTTAAAAATGAATAAAAAAATAAATAAAAAAAGGAGGTAATTTTACAGATTGCAGTGAAACAAATACCCTCCTCACCCTCCTCTATAGCGGCCCCACAAAACACAAAAGCCAGTGTTTGTTTTAGAAGCGTCTGATTAACTCTGATTCACACTCAAAAATAGTACATGACCGTTAGACATTTTAAAAATGGGTACCACTTGATATGAAGCAGAAAAAGGAAAAAAAGAAGTGTTTTCTGAGCTATTGGTAAAACACGCCACAACATGTCAGATTCCACAGAGGCGACCCACTCCCCCTGTGGATATGAACAGATCATTTTGAGATTCTAATCATTTTTGCATGATTATATTCTAATGAAAACATTGAAATGAAATGTAAGAGTATCTAAAACGCCCCTAAATCTTATGCACTGGACCTTTAAGTTGCAGACTTGTTTTGACAGGTTCAATCACACATAAAGACGCTGGTGTCATATGTTGTTGCTTTTATTGTTGTTTCAGGTGTCATCACACAAAGTGATTCGACTCGAATTAGGGTGCAACTGAGTCATTTTGCAATATATTAGTTGATATGAGGACGGGTTGTAATAAAAAATGAATGTAATTGTAATTATATATCGTAAAACAGTAAATCGCTTTCAAATTGCTGTGATTTGATACTTGGAAACGTGATTATTTCTCTATAATAATCAGTAGTTACTTCTGCAAAATACTGTTTGTATTTCATTTAATGGACATTGTTTTTCTCTGTTTTGCCTTTTTATTATGTTTAGTTGTGCTCCCCCTTTGTTTCGTGCTCTTTATTACACCATTACATCATGTTTATCTTGATATTACCCACATATACTTATTATTAACAGTCATCCATCACTTAGTTATGACTCTGATAATTACATGATATTATGCAAACTTGTTAGTACATTTTAATGTCAAACTCTTAACCCGCTGTCATTATTAAGCTGCTATTTTACATTTTTGGAACTTTTATAAGAGTTAAACCTTCCCATTTTGTCCAGGTTGACCATTTCTGCAATTCCAATATTCCAATAACTGTCTGTGTTGCTTGACTCAAACATATCTTTAACCCCATTTTTTTCTCACAACAACACCATTATGCCCCAACAACAACATCATATGGTCTTTGTTAAAACCCTACCCTCTCCTCCTTTGCCTAAACTCCTCCCCCTGTCCCCCCTTTTCTGTAACCCACCTACCCAAGCTGTGTCAGGGAAGCCCCCATGTCTTTTTTGCATCCCTCTGGAATCAGAAGAGATTAAAAATTAGGGGATTAGGTTCCCCTCCTAACCCTGTAATCCAACAAACAATGCTCTCTAACGTCGAGTGAGAGCTCCTGAGGCGTCAGTAAGTCCTCCATGTCAGTTATTCCTTATGGAAGGGTTCCCTCGGAAAAGACGCACACTCCCTTTCTGTCTCCAGCCGCCTCCTCCACCATTCCCAACCCCCTTTCTTTATGATCCGGTGCTGTAATGAGGCAACATGGGAGATGGGGCCTAATATCTGCTAATAGGGTCAATGGAATAAACTGTTTTATAGGGGTCACTGTTGGCACAAGGACGAAAGGGCTGCTAAACGCTTGTCTCGTCTGGTGCTAGTTGTAACAATTTTTTTTTTTTTTTTACAACAACAATACAGTGTCAGGCTGTAATAATGATTCCGATAACACTGAGGAGCCCTGGTGATGTAAGACACGGGGCAGGCTACTGAATTAAGGCCCTGTTTTAAATATGTCAGCGCTGAAGCTCATGCTGGAGCTATAGCTGGCCATGGGATGCACTCCTTTAATTTCATCGCTCTGTCAGCTTTTATTAAAACCCATTTGTCACAAAGAGAAAGGGAGAAAACGAGAAGGAGAGAGAAAAAGTAGTAAGGGGGGCGGAAAGACACAGATGGAGAGGGGAAAAGGAAGAAAGGGGGCAAAGAGAGATATAAACAATAGAAGGAGATGTCGAGACAAAGAAGGGTGACTTTCTTATGGTGCTAGATAACAGAAATTGTTGTTTTGGCGGGGGTTGGTGCTGGATGTGGTTGTGGTGTTGCCATCACCTTGGGGAGTGGGTCTTATAGGTGGAAGACAGGGGTGGTAAGGAGGAGAGGGAGGGTCGGAGGGGCTCAGCAGGAGTGATTAATGATGAATCTGGGGTATAGTGGACCGGTGGGACTCCCCATCCCCGTCTCAGCCCCCAGCCCCTCGCCACCCCACCTTCATGCCCATTTGTATCTGTCTTGGGAGGGGCCATCAAGGACCCGGTGATGTGCCCCCTCATTTTCTTGAAGGGACGGATGAGGAATGTGTCACTTTCAAATCCTAGCTCTAAAGATTTCTTTGGCTTCTGTTTATTAATGGCATCGACTCAAGACTAATTATTCCTCCGCACTCCTTACAAGAGGAATTCCTTGAGATCTCAACAATGCCTTCACTCTCAGCCACACAGTGACTCACTAAAATTAACATGTTTTGATGTTTCTCTTATTGAAACCCTAACAGGATTACATCCAACCTCGCTGTCTTTCATTTTGAAGATTTAAGGAAATCATGAGGCTAGAGAAACTCCTTTATTTGTTTTCACCGGGGAGCAGGCAAGAGTGTCTGCCAGAGAGTTTATGTGCCTGTCGATTTGCGTGTGTGTGTGTGTGTGTGTGTGTGTATGTGTGTGGAAGTTGCACTTTCCTCGCTCTGTCAAATAGCTGACTTTGTGGCTGGTTCTGAAATTACATCAAAGTGGCCCTCCACCACATCTCCACCCTGTCCTGTGGTCCCTCGTTCCCTGTCACCCACCTCCAAGCCCACGCACCCTAGTACCTACAATCAAAAGGAAATTAAATGATTCATTATATCTTCCCGCCTTCTTCACAAAGTAAAAACATGAAAAATAAAAGACAAGAAAGAGCTTTCAGAAACACTTGTACAATACGTTTTACGTTCCCCTCACTTCTCCCTTTCTAACTGAATAGTACATGATGGCACTTGACGGAGAAGAGGAGGAGGAAGATGAAGTAAAAGAGAAAGCAGAAGGAGAAAGAGTGAGTGTGTGTGTGTGTGTGTGTGTGTGTGTGTGCGAGAGAGAGAGAGAGGGAGGGAATAAAATGAAGTGTGACAACATATGAATTTCAAATTTCCGAGGAGACATCAAAGTGCGCCATCCGGGGTGTCTCTCCGACAAGGACACTTTCTGATTTTTAATTCCGTCCCCTGATTGTATCGCTGAGGCCCTAACGAAGAATGGAGGAGCAACACCAAGTGAGTGGCATCAGGCAGGGAGAGATAGAGGGAGAGGGGTGAGGGAGAGTGGAAAGCAGGGGTGGGGAGGCGGCAGAGAGGAAAGAGAGAGTAAGTGAGATCAGAGGGGGTTAGAAGAGATAGATAGAGGAGGAGGAAGGAGAGAAGAAAGGAGAGCCTCATCCAAACACAGGCGGCTGGGCCCTTTGTTGTCGAAGCGATCATAGCTCTTCTTTCATCAGACAGAGAGATGGAGAGGAGAGAAAGGGAGAGAGACAGTGAGAGTGAGAGTGATCCACTCCTTTTTCCGCTGGGGTGACAGGGACATGGATAGAAGGAGGGCAACTTTTTTCACCCTTTGCACATATCAAATCAAGGCTCCTCTTCCAAGGACTTCTCATGTTGTGCACACTTTGAGAGCAAAATGCTTACAAGTATAGCCGGTAAAGCCTATAGCTCGTGAAACAAACCAGTCAATTAGGTGATGTCAACACACACTGTTATGTCTTGATAGTTGCTGACCGTGCTCACCATTCGTCTGCCTGTATTTCAGTGCCAGATCACTACCACGCCAGTCTAATTTCTCAGCAGGATGGTGGCAGGCCTCGTTCCTGGCAAAGCGCTATGCCAGTGTTGCTACGGTGCCAACCCAGCCCAGCCCATCCCTGCCCTGCCTACCACCTAGAGGGATCCCCCATGATCGGTGCTCCCCACAAGGCCCCCCCGAGGAAACGGAAGGGGCATCCCAGGGAAGAGGCAGAAAGGTGGGAAAGGTCACATTTATGTCATGTTTTTGTACGTAGTATCATCTTTTACTGTCTATAGATGCTACAAAACCCCACTGGCCAGGAAAAACATTCATTCATTCATCTTCTGAACCCACTTTACCCTCACTAGGGTTGTGGGGGGGTGTTGGAGCTTATCTCCCAGGAAAAATATTTACAAAAAATAGTTCAACCCCTCTTCAACAGCTGTTAGTTATTTTATCTGTTTTACTTGTTTTTCTCTGTTATAGTTATAATAGTTATAGTGAGATGAAAAGGCAGTACACAAGCTTAATGCTTTACAAAAAAGTATCAAATAATTTTGTTTTTTTCCATTTTTAATCTTCACTTTCTAAATAATAGCAGTAGAAAAATATGGTTAGAGTTTGTTACTGCCCAGTGACAGCATCATATTGGCTCATATTTGAGCTTATGTAAGTAATATCTGTTATTGTTTTTTAATGTTTTGGGGTATTTTTAATGCCTAGGTGTGTTTTTTAATTCTATCTATCTATCTATCTATCTATCTATCTATCTATCTATCTATCTATCTATCTATCTATCTGTCTGTCTGTCTGTCTGTCTGTCTGTCTGTCTGTCTGTCTGTCTGTCTGTCTGTCTGTCTGTCTGTCTGTCTGTCTGTCTGTCTGTCTGTCTGTCTGTCTGTTACACCCCCACACCATCATAAATCAACTAAGTCTGTATGTAACAATTATTTTCCTTGTCAGTACATTTTTTATTATTTATTTCCTCAATTAATTGATTAGGTGTTAGCTCTATAAAGTTACATTTGTGTTTCCAAAAGCCCAAGATCTTCTCAACTTTCTTGTTTTTAGCACAAACCAGATATGGAGAAATATGCAAATATTCACTTTATTTTTTTCTGGAAAAATAGCTTAATCATTGAAGACTAATCTGTTCATCAAATTATTGTTGCAGCTCTAAAACCAACCTTATTTTTTTTACTTCAGGACTGAGCCTTTTTTTTCCTCAAAAGTATTAAAATAGCGTATGACAGGATGAACTTTTACTCGTAGGCTCAGAGTCAAAAACAGGTACAAGGGGGGGAGATGTCGTAACACATGCCTCTAAGTTTGGAGTAAGGTCAGGTCAATGAAACATTTCAACAGCTTTTTTTCTGTTAAAGGGGGAACCAAACCAGTCCTACCGGTGTCATTAATCACAGCAATGATAGGGTGAAATGCTTAACATTTAACCGTGGATCTAACGGCCCTCTGATCCACACCAGCGTTGAGGCAGAGCTGCAGGCAACCACAGAAAAAAACACCTGGATCGCACAGTCATGAAAGCATTACCTGTCGCCATACGTGTTCCCTCAGTTGTTCATGTCACAGCATGGGAAACCATCATGTAAAATGTGTGTGTGTGTGTGTGTGTGTGTGTGGGGGGGGGGGGGGGCAACAAGCATTTTCAGAATAAGGTGAAGAGTCAGTGTTAGAGGGAGGAATATTTGCTCCTCAGTTCACCCTTATTTAGAGCATATTTTCATTTTTCCTGGAATTATATAATGTCTCACAAAATACTGAATCTGATTCTTCCTCTAAAATTAAGTGGAGGTGACTGCAGCTTCAGTTAAATATTAGATTAACCCATAAGAACCCAGTGCTACTTTTGTGAGTTCATAAATGAATTTTTCTCTATATTTACCCTTCTGTAAGTGATTTATCACCGTTTATTGTAATATTATTCTCTTTATTTTGCATTTCTTCAGTAAAAAGCATGTATTTTCCCATATTTAATTCACTGATCATGTAGATGTTCATAAAAGCTCAGAGAAAATTCAAAGATTATTATATAAGAAACAGACAAAACTGAAGTAAAAGTGACTTTTTCAGTAAAATATATCATTAACTGAACATAAACCAAGTGTCTCCATCCACTGGCACTAATCCAACTCCATGGGTTTTACTGGTGAATCAATGTTGTAAAAGATGACGGAGTTTCCACATTCACTACAGAGGCTCTTAACATCCAAATGGGTCATATCTGATGACCATGAAAAGATGACAAACTGTATTTTACACCAATTATTTACATGGATTAATAGGATTAATTGATCAATAAGTATTAAATATTTTACATCAGATGGTTTAGGTCGATGGTGGATGTTTGGATCATAATGGGTGAAATTAGATTCAACTTTATTATTTCACAAATACAGTGTTGTATAGTAACAAAGTAATAACACTCCACTACTGTACTCAAGTATGTTTTGAGAGAATTTGTACTTTACTGAGTATTTTTTATTCTGTATACTTTCACTTTTACTTCACTACATTTCCTAACTCAACTGTATACTTCTACTCCCATACATTTTTAATGCACAGTATCGTTACTTGTTATAAAAAAAATAAATTAAAGGAAATTTGATGTTTTCACCACTGAGATTACCAAGGACTGCAACAAAGACTAGGAAGCTAATTTGTCATTGGGCCTAGATTGTTTAGGCTTTGGATTCCTCGTTTACAAAGTGTAACGTCTGCTCCATGTTTTGAGGTCCCAGATAATCTTCATAGTTTTCTTTTCTACTTTTATTTTTATTTTTTTATTCTGACATGTATAATACCAGCAGTAGCCTACTCATGTTTAGGTTTTTCAGACGTTGTTTTTGAAGTGTTTGATGTAGGCATCATTTTCAGTAATTTGACTGCTTGTCTTTTACCTTACCATGTTTTAAAATCCTGGATAAACTATATCATATTCAAAATTCCAACTGCCTTTGGTTGTTATTAACATTTACTTGTACTTTTTCTTTCATTACTTGAGTACATTTAATTATAGATTGCTTGATACACTTAAGTACACTAAATAGTAGATACTTAAAGACTTTAACTTGAGTACCTGTACCTGTACTTCTACCTAAGTGTGACTTTCCAGTACTTTATACAGAGCTGCACAAGTACAAGCATTAAAACAATATACAATTTGGCCTCCTACTAGCAAAAATAATATAAACACTACCATGTTAAAATGTTTAATTTAGTTTATATTGGTGTATATAAGTATAACTCTACCTGCATCAGAGGACATCTTATCTTTTATGCAGTATTTACATTTCTTACACATATGCTACATTTGTTGTTTTATGATATATTTTTATATAGCTTAAGGTCTTCTCACCAAAGTAAAAGAAAAAGTGAAAGTTTAGAGAAACTTTAATAACCAACCAATGAAACAATAAAATTCAAACAGAATAAGAATAAGTTGCATCCTGCTATTTTGAAAGAAGAGAAAATTAAGGGTCAAGCGCACCCATGGCATGCTCCCCATATCACCCAAACACACACAAACACTCACACACACACTCTGACATGGGCCCCTCCTTGGCTGTAGAGTGGGGTGCATAGTGAAGCAGCTGGGAGACGTGGAGCCACAATGGCCCTTTAGGGCGAGACAGCCCTAATCCGTCCCCCGTCCTACAGCGCCAGTGAAAGGAGACCTGCCAATCATAGTAAGGCACCCTCGGGTCTCAGAGATGGGCGTGCTCAGATTTAGGATTTACTGTACCCCCTCTCTTTTCTGTCTTATTAAAAACCTCTTTGCAGACAGAGAGGGATACATGTATGCACGTGTGTGCATGTGGGAAGACACACCCACAAACAGTATGTGCGTAAGGCAGGAGATACACACTACAGCAGATTTATGCAGATGAATGATAGATAAATATCCTTTACCTTTATGTGCATGTTTTCATAGTTTAAGAAAAGACAGTCTAAAAAAACTCCACATCACACAAAGATTCACTCATATTTTTATTTAGATTATTTTGCTTAATCATTGCACAGTTAAATTATACTTCACTTGCTTATACACATTGTCAATTCAAATAAGCAGTTATACTTCACAGAATTACATGCTGCCTATGTTAATGATGGAGACAGCCATGTAGCAGCAGGGAATGGGTGATGATCATTTTGGATACATTTCATAGACGTGCACAAATACACAATCAATACACAATAGACAAACACAATGGACGGACAAGCAACCATACAGACCGATACAGACAATACACACATGCATACGCCACACACACACACACACAAACACACACACACACACACACATATATATATATATATATATATATATATACATATATATTTATATATATACAGTACATATAATATATACATACACACACAGAGTAAACACTTATTTAGAGGTGTCAGACACTGCATGTAATATCCTCTGGCACAGTAGCCGTGTATGTGTGTGTGTGTCTGTGTGTGTGTGTGTGTGTGTATGTGTGTGTGTGTGTGTGTATGTGTGTGTGTGCCAATGAGCCGTCAGCTGAGCTGAGCTGTGCACTGTCCGTTGCAGCTGGGTGATGGTGATCAAATCTAACAGACAGTGAGGACCAGAGCACGCTTTCTGCCTCTGAGACATGGAGAGTGAGAGAGAGGGAGAGAGGGGGAGAGAGAGAGAGCACTAAGACTGCCTCTGGCCACCATTATCTCTTCAGTGCGTGACTGTGTCCATGTGAGTGTGACAGTGTGAAAAATAGAGTGTTTGTTTGTTTATTTACTCTGTGTATATGTGTTGGCCTCATATGTGTGTTTGTGTGTCAGAGTGTTTGCTTGCTCATGTGTGTGCCTGTCAGTGGATCCGACTGAGCCTGTGTTCATGTTTGCTGTTCAATATGCTGAAGCCCATATAACTGACTGGGTGACACAGTAACCACTCAGCCACATGACATGACGGGAAGATGCTTCTTGTAAAGGCCCTAATTCAGGCCTTCCATCTGGGGTTAAGACTTGTCCACTCACTGTGGATGGTTCATGTATTAAAGTCACTAAGGTGGACAGAACTACGCTAACATCTCCTGAAAAAAATCTAGCCTGTTTCTTAAGGTCATAACTGGAACAAAATAACCCCTGTGAACATTGTACTGACATAAAGACCTCAGTGATGTCACATTTAACCTGCTCTTTTCTCAGATTTGGGCAAATGAAACTACCTGATTACCCCCCGTGTAGACTATGGTTTAATAGGTGAAAGGAAACAAAGGAAACAGGTCCTGTTAAACTTAAAAGTAAGATACTTGTGTGTGTTTTGTTTGTCTTAAGACTTTCAGAAATGTAATCTTACATGCAATGTTTGTTTTAAATTTTTTGAATTACCAGAAGCGACAAGGTATTCTCAGATTAACAGCAGGAATATAAAATGGCATTATAAATATTGTAAATTAGACTAATTGGACATTTACAGCAGGGTCTATGATTTATATAAGGATAGGGTCATTTGAACAAATTGGTGCAAACTGTGATCTTACAAAAAAAAAAAGAAAAAAAAGAAAGAAAACACATTTAAACAGCATTTAAGGATGCAAATTTACTATCATTCTTCTATTATGTATTGAAACACAAAATAATATTTGACGTTGCAGCAAATGTAAAGTTTATAAAATGAAAATTATCATGTTGCTATTAAATCCTGTGTCCTCTTTCTTTAATGGCTCCAAGGTGAGCAGGTTTGGTTGTAATTGGTAATGTGTTAAAAAAAATAATAATAATAATAATTTTTAGTCAATATGATAGTTGGCAAATGGTTATCAAGTGCAATTCTGAACAAATATGCAGATAAAAACTCAATTTTATTAAAGGTTATGCAATAACACTCAAAAAAATCTGAGAAAATAGGTGACTGATAGTGAATTTCCTCACTGATTCTCAGACTTTTGAACATGTTTTCTTCTAAATGATAAGGCCAATCCACTCAACATGCTGCTTTGTTGCCTGACCATAACTATTGTGTCTAAAATTAACCACAGCCAGAGGACTGAGACTTGTAGTGTTTCAGGTGTGAGATGAAAATGCAGTACATGAGTTTAATGCTTTACAAGGAAAGTATCAAATAAAGGTATTATTTGAACTTCACTTTGTAAATAATAGCGGTAGAAAAATATGCAAAAATCAAATCAGTATCATTTTCTTATCCTCAAATAAAGATTACCGCCCAGTGAAAGCATCATAGGGCTCATACTTATGCTTATGTAAAAAAATAGAAGCATCTTAGTAAATATCTAAAATTTGCATACTTCAGTACTTTTTGTTGTGGGCCAATTGAGTAGAAGAACCCAGATAAAAATTCTGGATAGATGTTTTTTGAAATCCATATAATTCTTAATGATGTTTTCAACATTAAAGCTATTACCTTAAACTAAAGCAGTGGAAAGTCTGCTGTTGGACGGTTCTAACAGACAGCGCAGAGCTGTGCTGTCCTGGCGACCCACATCATTTAACATACTGCCAACACCTCCCCGCCTCTGCAGCCTAAGCACCCTACACACTCCTTCCACACATCAGTCACTGCTCGCTGTGTGCGTGATAGAGAGAGAAAGCAGAGTATGCGTGAGTGTGTCTGCGTGTGTGAGTAAGAGAAACAGAGATGAATGACTGTCTAATCACTCACACAATACAGCTAAGCCCCATAATGAAAAGCGTTGATAAGAAAAATTAACATAAAACCTAAGTGGTACAGAACGAGACAGTGAACATAAATAAAAAGGGCCTTGCACCATAAATCTAAACCATAAACACAAAAATATATAGCACTAACATACGTAACTCGGAGACTTCCTCATCATAGGCTGGGGAAAAAAAATGACCCTAAAGCATATGTACACATATCTGCTTCATCCTCATTTTTGCTTTTTGCCAGTTCCCGCAGAGCCGGGCCCTTCCACTCATAGCACGGTGCAGTAAGTTTTAATGGTAAATCAACAAAGGGCCGACATGAAAGAAAGGCTAGCTTTCCAGTTTGCAGGGTGAAGAATTATTCATCAGCACTGTAGTGTTGCACTGCAGGCGAAAATCCTGCAGCAGCGCTCCATTTTAATTGCCAGAAAATGACTGTAAATGATACAGAGAGAGAGGGAGTGAGAAGGAGAAGGGGGCAGAAAAAGGAGACAGAAGGGAAAGAAAATGCAAGTAAAAAAAAAAAAAAAAAAAAAAAAAGAGTGTAGGAATCGGAGGTATAGAGAATGGGGGGGGGAGGACGCCCCCTCCACCAACAGCTGCCCCCCAAATTGAAGGCCATGGTGATAAAAAGCTATGTGGCAATCAGAGAAGTGAAGTGTCCCCCCAGCAGCCTAAAAGAGAGATAGTGAAGAGAGAAAAGAGGAGAGGAGGGCGAGGGGGAGCGCCATCAAAAAAGGAGTGGTGGGATTAGGTCTGAGAGAGAGTTTACTACGCTCTTTTTGTGTGCCGAACCTGCAGGATTAGAGATAACAAATGTTAGCCGAGGACGGGCACCTGCTGTGAGCCGAGAGGAGGAGGAGGAGGAAGAGGAGGAGGAGGAGGAGGAGGAGAGGGGAGGAGAGGAGAGAGGAGCTAACCCGCTAAAACAGCAGAATGGGCTTTTGTGGCCCCATGCAGAATTAGAGGAAAGAGGTCTGAGGGGGAAGAGAGAGGAGAGGATAAAGAGGAAGCCAACAGAGGGGTAAAGAAGTGGATGGAACGGAGGGGGGGGGTACAAAGTAAATTTGTAATTGTCAAACAGATGAAGGGGCTGAGATTTTTCCGAGAAGTAAACATTGAACTTGCTAATCTGTCGACCTCAAAGCTCGCAGCTCCCAGCCGCTGTTACGCTGTCACCAATATGCGTCTGTGTTTGCACAAATCACAAGGCCGCTCTAAATCCCCAGATCAAACTTCATGTTAAAAAAAAAAGAATAAAGAACAACATATTTTGTAACTTTCTAAAGTCTCTTAGTCCTTATCCATCCTGCAGTATTTTGGGGAGAGTAGAGTACGTATTAAGAATGTAAAATATGAGTAACTGTACTGTACTTAGCTACAGTTTAAATAGGAGTCAATCAGAATGCAGGTACATTCTGTAAATAAATCGATTATTTAACTGATTTCACTGATTTCCCATAAGCCTCTTGTTTAAAATAAAGTGTATCTGCATCGTAGTAGAGTGTGTAGACAGTATACACATTCATACAATATACAACTCATTATTACAACTGCATGTAAGTAGAGTACACTGTCTGCACATCATTTAAATAAATACATTATTTAACTGAGTTTCCTGATTTCCCATAAGCTTTTGGTTTAAAACAAAGTGTATCTGCACTGTAGTAGAGTGTGTACACAGTGTATTCAACTGAAGATGCAGTTGTATGAGTTGTATGTTCAGTAGAAAACAGGATTTACATTATACTTATCGACATTCTATATTTTTACTTTCATTCTTTGGGAAAACTGTGAAGATTAAACCGTTTCTAATTAAAAAAAAAGGATCAAAATGCAAAAAATGCAGAAAAGTGAAAGCAATTTGAACTGTAAAGAGTAACATTTGGGTCATTACACACTTAAATGTAATCGAATACAGCTGCTGAGAAAAGAAAAACATAATTTAATCATAGAAAAATAGTTGATTACACAGGAGTTCAGTCTGCATGTATTTTTACCTGTTAGATGTAGAATATAGTTATGATTTGTTTTGTACTGTTGTGAGGTTTACACTATGGTTTTTAGGACATTTCAGCTTTATCAACTCGATTAAAACGTTTCTTAGAAAAGTGATTAAAAACGACTCAGATGTATTGAATTACATCACTTTGAAGACGTAAATAAAATAGTTATATTACAGTACAATGACTCACTTGAGATAAAATGGGTTTAATCCTCTACTTTAAGATGAATTGGAAAACAAATCACAAAAGTGCTAGTTACATCATATATACACACACACACACACACACACACACACACACGAGTTTATCTGTTATAAATCTTACACTAGGAGGAATCTGAGAGGTGAATGTGTTCAAATGTGAGTAGAACAGGTCACTCACAGACAAACCCTCCTACCTACTCCATCCTACTCATACCCATTCTCTTATTAATTCATAGAACATCACATTTTATCCCAATATTATATCTGGAAACCTATAGCCAAGTAGTAACTTTTAACTTAATTTTTCTGTAAATCTGACCCAAATTTATTACTTTTATTCTGTAGGCGTTTTACTTGTCGATCAGTGCACATATTACATTTTCGCCAGGATCTAATGTGTAACTTTAGATTCAGGAGTTAACTCCTCAGTACTGTACAGAGTGACTCCTGGGTCCACTGTGCTTGAATCACACCTGTACATACCATAATAATCTAAAACAGTACTCAAATAATCCTAATTTTAACCCTTTATCTGGCAACTGGTGACTATTTTTGGTAATTTCCGAATGCATTACAAGACAAAGACAGCAGCAGTTACAGTGAGTCAACAATCTCAGGTCCAATGTGGTCTACAGGGTCTGTAAGGTCCACCTCTGCATGAACAGTGAGTGTACCGGCTTTGTTAGGTACCATGAAGTAATGGTACTAATGTAAGGAATGATGTTCAAAGGGATAATATGGATGTGGACAAATGTCTGGATCAGCACTTATGTTGGTCTAATGTTCTAAAATACATGTTCCTTTCACTTTACATGTGTTTTCACATTATGTTTTCGCCACTCACTGGCAAGGAACCAAATATGGTAACTTCATTGACCTTGATTTTCTACATAACAATAAAAAAATGTTGAAATAAAGTAATAAAGTCTTGTTATGGCCTCCAATATACCATTCAGACGCACCACCTTTGGCCAAAACGTACTGTCAGTAGGAGGAGGTAAACTTTGGAATAAGAGAGCGTCCAACATACAACACTTTTCAAACTCACTTAAAACAGTGGCTTCTAGAAAACCAGAGATGCACTCATTTTTATTTGACATACATTTCATCACCCATACACTTTCTATGTTTAGTTGTATGTAAGTATGAAAGAAGAAGGTGAATGTATAGGCTAATGCCCCTGTGATCATCTTATGTCTGTGTTTTTTGTTTGTTTTGATGATTTGATGATGCGTGTGTCATTATTTGTATTTGCATTTTTTTTTTAAATTTGTAGCGAACGAGTGATGTACTAATGTTGGCTGTTTTATGTCTTGTTTCTGTCACCTGCCTAGGGACTGCAGATGAAAATTAGTTATTTTTACTAACCCTATAATGCCAACCTTATCATATTTGATATTTGTTTTGAAGCCCTCTACATGATCAGAGTGATTTGTTTTTTTCTTAAAAAAACCTAATGTATACAATTAGATACATACAATAGACAGATAATCCACTGGGGGGGGGGGGGGGGGGTCTGTTCACCAGAGGCCTGTCCAGTGACACTACAAGATTGTCATTAATGAGGTAGGAGGCAGAACTTTGACCATTTGGAAAAGGAATTACCAATTTGTTAGACATGTTTGTGTTATTACCTCCGCCAAGTGTAACGGCAGAGGTTATGTTTTCATTGGGGTTTGTCTGTCTGTTTGTCTGTTAGCAAGATAACTCAAAAAGTTATGGACAGATTTGGATGAAATTTTCAGGAAATGTTGATACTGGCACAAGGAACAAATGATAAAATTTTGGTGATGATGGGGGGGGGGGTGATCTGCCTTGGCGGAGGTCTGAACTCTCCGCGTGCTCCTCTAGTATTATGTTTTTGTTTGTTCAAAAATAATAATATTTGAGCATTGAGATCTGATGTATCAAATATGATACAAAATTAAAATTCATACATGAAAATTAATATTTGAGAAAAAAAAAAAAATGTTTTTGACTGTTCAGAAGGACCAATAAAGGCTCCAGTGATTTAATGGTTCAGGCTTTACAGGGCTAATTCTGGTGTATGTACATGGGTTTATTTTTTATACAGCAATAAATAAACCAATAAAATAAAAAATTAAATTGATAAATAAATAAATAACACACTAAGGTAGAAATTTGGAATTTCACAGCATTTCTATGAGTGTCCTATAAAGGGTTAAGTAATCTGACAGAATAGGTTTAATAGCACCTGTTGTGTAATCTGTAGTGGAATACATTTTAAAAGTTGCCCTCCTGACACTCAGTACCTGTTCGCCATCCTCCTCTCCATCCCTTCCCACCAACTTGAGCATGTGTGTGTGTCTGTGTGTGTGTGTGCGTGCATGCGTGTGTGTGTGTGCGTGCATGCGTGCTCGTGTGTGTGTGTGAAATTGCCGCTGGGGCCTGGGGACCTCCCTGGCTGCTCTCTGCAATGACCCCGGCCCAGGAAGCACTCAGACTGGTCAATCAACAATTAAAAGCCTGTCTGTAGCCACTAACTCAATTCAACCACTCAGCTTAGTGCTCCGTTAGAGCCGAGGCACCCAGACAGAACCGAGACAGACTCGACGGCATTGACCCCTCACACACACCGACACACACACCAACACACACACACACACTGTGACTGGTCACTCCTGCGCAGCCTTACCAATGTTTGAACCTCAAGGGGCGTGTCTCGAACAAATGCTTCTCTAGGTAAGCCGCAGTGTAGTGGGCGCTCACGTGGGGAAAAGGTAAGAGCAATTGACCTCGAGGCCTGGCCTGGACGAAAGGTCACGACCTCTGCCTTAGGAACGTCTCGGTACCTGAACCTGAGGGTTTAACCCTGCTTAGCGTTTAATACTGAGTTTGACCTTTTCTTTGGTCTGACTTACGGCATTTACTGTAGTAGCCTGTGCTTTAAGAGAGTGTGTGACGTTCAACTTCTCACACACACACACACACACATATACAGTACATTCATACACACCAAATCTCTTTATTAAACACACGCTTAAAATAACATCAAGAGTAAATAAAGAGGGAAACGAACACACATATGACTCGCATTCTCATAGATACACACTGACAGTCTTTCACGCACACACACACACACACACACACACACACACAGTCGCACGCCTCAGTCACCCCATATGTTTCCTCTTTTTACTGTTTCATCATTCATTCACTGCTTGGTTAAAAAAAAAAGACTTGGAAATGTAATATAAAAACAAAAGCCAGAGAATAACTGCAGGGGCTGGTAAACGAAGCATAAAGACCCTGAGTGACCGAGGGGAATTATTTGGCTCCATTAAGCAGGCATTAACATGAATTACTATCTAATTAAAATTAAACAGCTCATTAATAACTTTGCGGTGGGGCCTTACTGTGGAAGTTCTCTGGAGTGTGTGTGTGTGTGTATGTGTGTGAGAGAGAGGCAGTAGCTGCGTTGTGTCGTGGCCAAGAGAGCAATCAAGTGGGATAAAACCAAGCAACTTCCCCAAAGGAAAGTCCAGGCCTAAGAGGGCTTACCTGTGGAACCAAATAACTCCTCCGAATTAACCAAATGTAAAAAAGATATTCTTCACTTAATAAAGTACACTTTAACCACTGTCCTGAACTGAACCACAAATTGGGTTTTCAGTGTGTTTATGGAGTTAATATGACTAAATATGCCATATTTTTTAGCACAATTAAAGACTTAAATTATTACAATATTTAGAGAATTGTTCAAAGAGATATGATACTTTGCAAATAAATGAAAACCTCTACACTCAAAGAACTTATTTCTACAAAAACACAGTCTAACAGAGTGAATATGGCAACTTTTTCTTTGCTTCTTCAGCTGATTCTTATAATGACAAGGAAAGTCACATGTTAAATCTACTTTTTGAAATGTTAACCTTCCTCAACTTAAAATGTGCACGTTTTCTGCTAAATAAGTAGGTTCAAGTGTTTTTTTCTTCTTTTTTTCCACAGTATCAACAAAAACCAGTGGAATCCTTCACGGACAAGCTAACGGCATTGACAGTCGGTTAAAGTGGTTTGCCTCTGTTCAGATCTCTCATTCATACTCAGCAGGAATGTGAAATGAATGGGTGAACGTACTGGAACAGAACCAGGCAGCATGTTTGCACACTTTGCACACACATTATGACAATATGTGCGAGACAACGCCGAGTCGACTCACTCCTGCTGTGTCCTGCCGGGGTTTTGGCCTTCGCGTTGGCAAGCCGCTCAGCCTTGGGGCGGAAGATGAAGAAGAGGAGGAGGAGGAAGAGGAGCAGGATCTGTCAGGAGAACAGAAGACAGACAAAACAGAGAGGGTCAGAAGTTTGAGTTGGCAGAGAAGAGAAGAGAAGAGAAGAGAAGAGAAGAGAAGAGAAGAGAAGAGAAGAGAAGAGAAGAGAAGAGAAGACTGCTGACATATTTGAATGATAATGCGATAATCGACCGATGCCATGACTTGTAATAATAAGTGACAGACCGTCAGCATCCTGAAATTCTAAACAAAACTATTTCCCAAATTATCTGTCTGTGACCTAAAACCTGCAGTGATTTCATCAGTCTTAAAAATGCAGCATCAGCAGAGAAACAACTTTTTGAGCCTCAAAAACAGGTTTGCAGATAAACGGAACGTCAAATGTCCAAATCCACAAGATTGTTGAAAAAGCAAAAAACCTCAACAATATAACAACAAAATAAAGTGAAGGAATAATGATAGATAGTCCTCAGAGATGTTGAGTGAATGACAGAGAGAGAGGGATATGCAGTTAGGCCCCAAATGTATGCCAGTGCATGCATCAGCCACCCCTCCATCTCCACCCCCACTCCTCTCCTCCTCCTCCTTCTCCTGGCCAGGAGCTGTTTACCTCTCTATCAGCGGTGCTCTCTAAAAGCAGGGACCCCATCCATATTCACCGGCCTCAAATTCCTCTGCTTATCTCCCCCCCAACCCTTGAAAAACCTTCCCGTGTTCCCCTCTGCACATACATACATACATAAACACGTCTTTATGGAAGCAAGAGGCAAACGCGCCGGGCCAGGAGGGGGTCGGGGATAAGAATCACCTTGAATTCAAAGCAGAGGATTGTGGGTCCTCGGCAGGGGCGGACGGACAGGCAGCCACACAGGCTATAAGGCTTCACGCTGGCGTGACACACAAACCATGAGACAGGTAGAGGGAGGCTTTAGGGGATGTGAGCGGATGTGTGCACCAAAGGGCCATTGGCAAGTGAGAGGATTTGGAAAAAGTGAGGGGGTGATGCTTTTAGAATTGTGCACTGATACATGATGGGTGTCATTAGGTGATGACAGCATGTGTGTGTTGTGTTTCTGAGCTTCGACCTAAAGAACATGTCAAAATCATGCATCAAACTTGTCAAATTGAGTCATATTTACAAAAAAAAATCTATAAAATAACTCTTCAGAAATCTAATTGGATTACCTGTTATTCTCAACATGAACATTTACACATAGTGGACAAAATCACACATCAAACTTGTCAAATTGAGTCAAATTTTCAAAAAACTAATCTATAAAATAACTCTTCAGAAAACTAATTGGATTACCTGTTATTCCCAACATGAACATTTACACATAGTGGACAAAATCACGCATCAAACTTGTCAAATTGTGTCATATTTACAAAAAAAATTCTATAAAATAACTCTTCAGAAATCTAATTGGATTACCTGTTATTCCCAACATGAACATTTACACATAGTGGACAAAATCACACATCAAACTTGTCAAATTGTGTCATATTTACAAAAAAAATTCTATAAAATAACTCTTCAGAAATCTAATTGGATTACCTGTTATTCCCAACATGAACATTTACACACAGTGGACAAATGACTTCTGTTGGTGACTGCTTTGAAAAGGGGAGCAGGAGACTGGCTGATAAGAATTGAGAGTCTAAGTGAGGGCTCAAAGAGTGCTTGAGCAGAAGCACAGACACATGGAGCAGGGGGGAACCGGTACCCCGTTCCTCTGCAAGGCAGCGTTGTTTGGGGATTGAAGTTGGGAACTCTCTCCACTACTAATTGCGCGCCGGTGCCTTTCATGAATATTCATTCTGGTGTGTTCAGACCCCGCCTAATTAGCCAAGAGATAGAGGAAGAAACTCGCACCTTTTACCACAAGAGAAGCGTTTCCCCCGTCGCATTCTCAGGGGGATGCTGGCAGAATAGCCTAAGTTCATTAGCCAAAAAAGAAAAGGGAAAAAAAAAAGTTACCTGAAAAGCACGGGACGATTTGGTCTTCAAAATGGATGGACAAACAGAGTTTTGCTATTGCATATTTAGTGCCTATTACGCATGTCTATCAAAAAAAAAAAAAAAAAAAAAAAAAAAGCTGCAAACGAAATACAATTATCTGATTGAGTGAGTTGGTGGATATTATTCTAGTCGCTGACTGTAGAAGGTACATCACATGAATTTTAAAACCTAAACATAGCTTGTGGCAGGTCGAAATGTTCCCACTGGAATAGACGAGAGGAACACTTGTATTTAACATCTAATATGAGGCCGCACTTTTAAGGAGCTGAGGTTTATTTTTAGGTGCACCTTTGAAAAATAAAACCCCATTTTACAATAAAAACTTTACTCTCAAATTAAATGTTTGTGGCTTTAAAAAATAACCCACTCTTAAATATTCCACCTAAAACAAAACTCACTTTGTGTGTTGCATTGAAGCTCCATCCATTTAAAGTGTTTCCTAACTGACTGATGGTTTTTCTGATCACTTTATGCATTGCAGATAATTACGTGAAGCATAATTCAGGATTGTTCTATTAAGTATTTGTCATGGGCCGTTTTTGTGCAGAAGATTTCTCCTTCTTTTTCAGCGCTGACGCACGGCCAGAGAGAGAGAGAGGGGGGGGGAGGGTTCTTGGGTAATTGAAGGGTGACTGGGGTGCTGTTGGGTGACTTGCGTACTGACAATAAGTGCTGCATATTAAATGTGCAGCGGAAAGATTAACACGTGACTGACTTGGAAAAGAAAGAAAGAAAAAAAAAACAAAAAACAGAGGCCTTTCCATTTGAGCACTAAATCACACTAACAAACATTATTCTGAAAAATGGAAGTAAATTAGCAAAAGTTACAATTAAGGTGACTTGAAATGTCTTCACTACTTTATAATGTAACAGGAAAAATCACATAATAAAGACTTTTTTTCTTTTTTTGACACAAAGATGAGACTTGTACACACACTTATTTCTGGTAAAAAAGGTCACCCAACTTCCTCCACACTCATGTCTGCGGTTCACATTCAGCATGCCTCGTAATTTCTTTTTTTCCCCCCTTAAATCCATCATATCGTGTTCATTTCCAGCAGCTTTTTTTTTTTTTCTCCTGTACGGCCTGTCATTCACTACTGAAGTTCTGTGTGATCCCTTTCATCGAGCGCACCATGGAAACCTAGTGCGTCCTGGCAAAAATGCACCTCGGCGCACACAAGGCCATATTCTTTTGACAAAAGGGCCAAAGCATCTGGATTTTTTCTTTTCCAGCAAATGCTCCTCGCAGGCATGGCCAAAGCACAAGACCGGGTCTGTGTGGCAGAAGCCCCTGCTTTTTATAGACTTAGAGACAAGAATGACTGAATGGCTAACGCATCTTCATTAAGTGAGAGCAGCACGGTCCCTTATAGCAGCCACTGGGGTCTCTGAGGAGTTCGAGACAGAAACAATAAGACAGGTCCTGACAGAGGATTTCCCATATAACAACCGGTGTTAGAGCAACGTGATATATATATTTTTTTGTTTTGCTTATTTTTACGCACTATTTCTCCATGCGTAATGAACTTTTTAATTGCGCAACACCAATTGTTTACTTTAAAAATATGATAATAAAGTAATAATTAAAAAAAACAACAACTTACATTTCACGATTAAAATCAACTGTTTAATAATTAACCTTTTAAAATTGTCATATTAAACGTGAGTGTTTCCCAAAAATTAGACAAATAAAGTGAAATTACGCGTGGCGTTCTGTTCAAAACCAGCCTGAAAACAGCTTCAAATCGGACTTTTATCACCACTAATCGAGGCGTAAATGACACGCAGGTAACGCACCAGGATTGTCTTGCACTCATGCCAAATAAATATATAAAGGATGGGTGGACAAAAACCACGCCTTTCAAGAGATGATGACGAGCACCTGTGACCCCGACAACATTTTCCACGCACACACCCGCTACATTGTTAACGGCGGAGACAAGAGTACAGCAAGGACGCGGTCACATCAGCAGAAAAAGGAAGACAACTTACCTTTTAGTCATGTAGTCCCGGATTAAAATGAATAGCGGAGTTGAGTCGTCCTGTAAATAGAAAGAGAGCAGTCGCATGGGGAAGATGACAACAAACAAACACGCGGCAGAGAGAGATAAAAAGGCAAAACATTGCTTTCAGGTAAATGATTAAAATGGGACTGTTGCGCCTGAAAAACCTTCCAAAAAAGCTCCTGTTTTAGAAGGAGTGGAACATGTGCCTGATTGCAGAGTTTTAGGCGAATGGAACGGGAGAGATGTAAGATTTGTTTAAAGCCCCGCATTTCCATTTAAGAACGTGATTGTGTTTGCAAAGATCCCTTTCAATCTTCGCATCTCCCCCCCCCCTCTCTCTACCCCTCAGCGTCTCTGAGGCTGCTTTGCAATTCATAGAATTGGTAATTTGCTATTGGGACAAAACGTGAAGGGAAAAATAATCAGATCAACCGGGAGAGGTAGTGAGGAAGGAGCCAGGAGGAAGAAACACAAGGTTTCTCTCTCCAAGTTGCTCCTTAGTGAAACGCTTCCAGAGGTAAATGATATAAGAATAAAGTCTATTTTATTTTCCTCAGTCGGTTAAATCTACATTTCCAGGAGTGGGACATGCAAAATAGCCAGACTGTCTTTACAATGAGCATATTACGTCATGTTAAAATGAAATGATGATTGTCATGCAGTTTTTCTGATAAATTATGAATGATTCTTATCAGATTTGACACCAAACCTCGATAACGTCCGCATTCATGCATTCGGGGTCTTAAAATAAGATACTGAATGATGTGAATAAATTCTGTATACAATCTGTCACCTCTGTCACCTGCACTACACGTGGGGTGGGTGGAGGAGTGTGTGTGTGTGTGTGTGTATATATATATATATATATATATATATATATATATATATATATATATATATATATGTGTGTGTGTGTGTGTGTGTGTGTGCGTCTTGGCCTATCATAACTAAGTGGGTGGTGATGATGAGATCATACAACATTGAAAATTACCTAGACAATACAAATAAATGACATACAGCGGAGGCTTTGAAATAGAGCAAATGCTTCCAGATTTGTCACACATTTCCAGCAGTATCCACAGACACATCAGAGTGCTTATTTACACGCCCCTCGTCGTGTGGGAGGCTGCGGAGCTGAGGCATCGCGCCTTATAATCTATTTAAAATGAGGAGCGCTATAATCATCAGTGACCTATTATAAAGGTGCACGGGAGTGTGTTTGGATGTGCATATGTGTGTATGTGTGTGTGAGGAGTGAAGGGATGGGTGAGGATGAGGGGTGAGGGGGGGCACCCCTTCAAAAAGATCTCCGTACTCCCCCACGTGGTTATTTGCAAAACAACTGATCCAAACCCAGGGAAACCTAATCAAAGCCCGCTGCTGCAGCCCTGCTCACCTTCTGAGGAGAGAGAGCAGCACAAATACAGGCTGGGAGACAGACAAACAGGACAGCACATGTTTGTGAGTGCAAAAAGCACAGATAGTGAATGAGAGAAATAGTGTTAAAACTCAAAGAGACGTTTAATAAATAGAACATATGTTTTTTTTCTGTAACATATGTAAGATCGGAACTCTATCTATCTTGTGCGAAAAATGTGCTGTATGCTCTGAAACCCTGCGCCTATTGAATGTGTCCCTAGTGGGCTTGAATCGGAGAGGAGCCAATACAAGCCGAGGGGAGGCGTGTCTTCGCTCTTCCCCAAGACCTCCCAGAGCAGGTTGTTGCGTTTTGGCTCTAAAGCCTGGAGACCTCCGAAGTGCGCGTCAGTTTTCGAAGTAGGAGCCATGGCGACAACAGCTCAGTATATTCCGAGGAATAACTCTTTACCGTCTAACCCGCTCATGCATCCGGATTCGGATAGGATGCACCAGGGGACGACCTACAGAGAGGTGCAAAAAATGATGCACCACGAGTATTTGCAAGGGCTTGCGGCTACCAACACGGGACACCCGATGAGCCTGACGCACCATCAGTGGCTGCCCACATCCAACACCGACTGGTCCAGCGGCACCCACATCGGACAGCAGGAGCACAAAGCCAGCGTGCAGGCGAGCCGAGAGGACCTGAGCAGCGGCTTCCACCACAGATCTCACCTGGTGCACCAGCAGACTCAGAGTGGTCACCATGGTTCGTGGGCGCCGACCACGACGCACCACTTATCCCCGCTGTCCCCCGCATCCAACGGCCACCAGTCTCTGGTCTACTCCCAGCCTGGATACACAAACCTCAACGCGATGCTGAGTCCTCAACCCGGCTCCCTGCACCACGGCATGAGGGACCCGCTCCACGATGACACGGGCAGCCACGACAACCAGATGGAGTCCCCCCAGCAGGCGTTCAGCCACCACCAGGACCACTCGGACGAGGACGCGCCCAGCTCCGACGACCTGGAGCAGTTCGCCAAGCAGTTCAAGCAGCGGCGGATCAAACTTGGCTTTACGCAGGCGGACGTGGGCTTGGCCTTGGGCACCCTGTACGGAAACGTCTTTTCTCAGACCACTATCTGCAGGTTTGAGGCGCTGCAGCTCAGCTTCAAGAACATGTGCAAACTTAAGCCGCTCCTAAACAAGTGGCTGGAGGAGACAGACTCGAACACGGGCAGTCCCACCAATTTGGACAAGATTGCTGCGCAGGGCAGGAAACGAAAGAAGAGGACCTCCATTGAAGTGGGGGTGAAAGGGGCTCTGGAAAATCATTTCTTAAAATGCCCAAAGCCATCTGCTCATGAAATCAGCACTTTAGCCGGCACTCTGCAGTTGGAAAAAGAGGTTGTCCGTGTTTGGTTTTGCAACAGAAGACAAAAAGAGAAAAGAATGACACCAGTGGGGGTCCCTCACCCGAATATGGAGGACGTATATTCTCAAGCAGAGACCCCTCCTCTACACCGCACACTACAGAGTCCTGTGCAGTGACTGTTTTCATGAACAATCCGAGCATTTCCGCGGGGGGATAGAAAAAGGGGGGAAAAAAAAGAAGGGACTATGGAGTTTACAGTATTTAAGTTTGGCTTTTGTTTTTCCTGAGAGAGAAAAAGAGACATGGAGAAGTTGAGCTGAGCAGATGAGTTTTGCCCTTAGTATTCGGAGATCGTCACGTCCAGCAAATAGCCTGTAGATGGCAAATAAAGGGAGAAAAAGGTTAAGAAAAGAGAAAAAAGGAGGGGTGGGGTGGGGGGTCCAGAAAAAAAAAAGACAAAAAAATATTTGCTATTACTGATTTCGTGCGCATTTAAAGTGAAACAAAGATCTTTATTTACCAAAATTTTATGGAGGCGACATGCATATAAAGTCAAATTTGATCTCCCATGGCTGTTTGAGATGGGGAGTCCTTAAATGTGGCACTGAGGCCATCTCCTCCTGGTGTTCCATGAACTGTTGGCGCTCACCAGAACGAGGGCTCTGCCTGAAAATGATCAACACTGGAGACGAATAGCCTACAACACTGAATGAACATTTTTTGCTTTTTCAGGCTTAAACTGATTAACCAGATTTCTGAATATTAGTGTATACTTTCTTTGTTATATTAAGTGTGATGTTTTGGTTTGGAAAATACTTTTAACTTAAGTGTCTCTCTTTCTGTAGACTGTCTATGATTTCTGTCATTATTTGCTAAATAGGTACTGTAACTCATCAGAGCAGCCTCTAATTCGTCTTATATATTATTTTTTTTCTGTTTACTCAGTGAGAGTTGATGGTGGAGCAGTGATGAAAATTGTGGCACCCTCATAATTTAAAAAAAATAAAAAAAATTAATTAAAAAAAAAAGTCCAGAAAAATGTCCAATGCAACAGGACGTCTAAAGTTCTGACTGCACGCCTTAAAAAATATATATTTAAAGCTTTGCAGCTGACCACGTCGAAAATTTGCAAACAGCATTAGACGCTAAAAAGGAAACGTGCATTCAAAATACATATTATTTTCTTTTCTTTGGGTCGATTGTTGTCATGTAATTATTTTATTTGCATGGAGCACTTATTCTTTTTTGTTTTGTTTTGTTTTTTTGTTGATATTATTGTTGCAATTTAATATTTGTTAGTGAAATTGTGAGTGGAGCTGATTTTCACGAGGCTTAAACACAATAAATCCCATGTTTACAGGTTCCTTGCTGTCAGCTCACACTGCTTTTACTGCCTGGTCTAATGTTGTATTCCAAACACTTCAAGAAGAGATTGGTCAAAAATGAAAAGTAATAATAACTCAGGTAACTTCAGTGCCCCATGTTGGAATATCACGCCTGTACATGATCTCTTGTTGTTTTATTTTTATTTTATTTTATTTTATTTTTTTTTATTTGTCTTTTCATATGTTCTAATCTGGTTCCAACCACACCGTTTCCTTTGTCCCACATATCTCATACTATATTGTATTATATAAAAACGCTGGATTCGGAGAAAAGAAAAATAATTCCTACAGGGAATTAGGGACTTTTAGATGTATTTATTTTTTTTTCCTTCTTCTTCTGGCCTGAAAGGAAATCTGAAAATCTCATATGCGTTGTGTCATTTATCATTGTTTGAGCAGTCCAATAGCCCACAGCAGTGCTATTCAATACAGATGAGGGAAAACAGTTTTGTTTTTTTTGTTTTTCAAGAAAAAATAATAATGATAAAAAAAGATTTTAGAGAAAATGTTGCCAGGATTATTTCCGAGATGTAAATATGTCCAATATGTAAACTTGTATTTGTTCTGAGATATTGTTTTGGTTTTGTTTCTTTCCGGGCAGTTTTGTACACTTACTAATTCCAAGAAGATATTTTAATATGATTTCATTTATGAATCTGACCATTTATATATATATTTATTTCTTAAACGTGTTTGGAGCTTTTTTTTGTTTGGCTCTTAATGGTTATGTTGCAGTGGATTTCAAAATGTTTTTTTTGTTTGTTTGTTTGTTTATTTTGTTTTGTTTTGTTTACTACATTGGTTGTATGTTGATTGCTAAATGTAGACTGCAAAGTCACATTTATATTTATGTTATAGTAATATTTTATTACTTACATAAAACATATATACAAGAAATGGTCTTTTGTCTTCATTAAGATCCAAACCACTCGTCCTTTTGTTACTGTCTGTTGTAGCATCACCGGGCAAAAGCAGAGAAAACCTGCTCCTAAAGTTGAATGCTGTTTAAGTGTACTGAGCACCGGGGACGTGGTGAGCGCACCCTGTGTTCACTTTTAATAGCAGTGATTCGTTATGTAACAGGAGGTCGTTTAGAATCAGAAGCTGTGTACATGTGCTGTTAAAGGGAATAGACAACAGTATTTTACCTCAGGCATTCCCTGCAAGTTCACACAGACTCTGACGTTGTTCACATCTTTGTGTAATCTCAGTATTAAACTGTGCAATATTAATACGGAATTACTGTCTTTTCATTGAGTGATTATTATTATTATTATTATTATTATTATTATTATTATTATTATTATTATTATTATTATAGGCCTTCCTTAAGCATATAAAAGTGTGAGTTTTTTCCTTCTAAACATCGAGCATCACTTGTTTAAGCATCTACAGGCAAATTATGGCGGATCTTTGATGTGAGCCTGAAGTGTCCGCAGGCTGAATCTAACCCCTTTTCCCAAAGATTGAACGAGAAAAAAAGAAAAGAAAAAAAAAACAAAACATACAGGATAAACACTAACGGCAGGCCCTAAAAGTTGAAGATAACTAAAGACAGGCCTACTTTCTCATCCAGTGTATTTCCCCATAATTGTGCAGACTTCAATATTGACTTGGCTGTAGTTTTTGGAGTGAGGCCCTTGGTTGTCCACAGCCGCTTTAAGTCTGCTTCTACATTTCCATTTGTGTAGATTTCTATATCAGACGTGCACACTCATGAAATGAGAAATTTACTTAAGACTCTCCCCCCTCGATCATTTTTTTTCGTCTCTCCTCTCCGCCACCTTCACGGTTTTCTAAATACATTTTTTTTTTCTTTTTTAAATAAAAAAGCACCGTGAAAAGTTAAAAGTGAGAGGACGTTTCCACACCAGTGAAATTTCACATTCACAAAAAAATAACCCACAGTTTGACTAAGCTCATATTTTCCTAAAAAAAAAAAAAAAAAAAACGTTGTTATCTACATTTGCTTCTGCCACATTAATTATCAAAGACCGTTTTTTTTTCCTTATAATGAGTCCACTTCCACCATATAGTGGAAGAATTACTAGTTTTATTCTGAGGGAAACTAATGTGAATACGCAAACACAGAGCTGGGAGCAGCATCATAAAATGACATGTCATATTTTAGAGTCAGTTTTTATTATTTTATATTATTTACAAGTGTCTGCAGACAATGGAAAGCAATATCTATAGGTTAAATATCCTCCTTGATTTTCCGTAATTTGGTTTTTACGCAAAATGTCATTTACACAACATTGTCATGCGTTTAAAGAGTTTCAAAAGTGGGTGCAGTTTTAAGATGCACAAACGTTTTGAATCGTCCTTTGTGAGGTTGTGATGCAAGTGAAACGAAGTGTCTTTGCAGTGGCTGAGGTGGTCAAACAGTGGGAGAGGAGGCCAACGTTAAGGAGCACGCCAAAATCCCATGGAACTGCGAGTCATAGGCGCCCCCTGCTGGTCAAAGTCAGCTTTTCAAAACCTCAATTTATACCTGAAGAGTGACTGAAGAAAAAGAAACAGCAACCAGAGCAGGACACAAACACGAGCTAAAATATTCATAATTATTATCCTGTGAAAAAATAAACAGGTAGAGCTTAAAAATGTTTGTTATTCAAGGCTGAGCTCCTTCCATTCTCATTTTCTCTCCGTCCAATTCCTCATGTTTTCACTCTTTTAACCCAGTGCTACTTTTGTGTCAGTTCCCAAATAATTTTTTCTCCCATTTCAACCTTTCTTAAGTGATTTATCACAATTTATTATAACATTACACTCAGTATTTTGAATTTTTCAGTGTATATCATGTATTTTCCCCTATATTAAATTCACTGATCATGTAGATGTTCATTAAAACTCAGATTAAATTCAAGATTCATTTAGAATTAATTCAAGAGTAAATTCAGGTTATTTTACAAGAGAAAACTGAAGAAGAAGAAGAAGAAGAAGAAGAAGTGACTTTTTCAGCAAATATATCAACGACTGAATGTAAAAACAAGCCTCTATCCATCAGACTGCTAAACAATCAGTAATATCTGTCAGAGTAATAAACTACATGGTGCAATAATTTCATACCTCTATGTGCAACATATATCTGTACATATCTGTGCAATAACTTATTTATGAATATGTATATATTACATGAAAATTTATTTATTTGGTACTTCTCTTTTTTATTCTGTTGGCTCTTCTTTATTCTGTCCACTTATAAACTGCATCCAAACGGAGTCCAGGAAAAATTTCCCCACAGGGACAATAAAGTATATCTTATCTTATCTTATCTTATCTTATCTTATCTTATCTTATCTTATCTTATCTTATCTTATCTTATCTTATCTTATCTTATTTTATCTCTCCATCCACTGTCATTGATCCAACTCCATGGGTTTTTTTGGTGAATTAATGTTGTTGAAGATGACGCTGTTTCCACGTTCACTACGGAGCCTCTGAACGTCCAAATGGGTCATATCTGATAACCATGAAAAGATGACAAAGTGCATTTTACACCAGTTATTTACATGTATCGGTGCGATTAGTGGATCAACAGTTATTAAACATCAGAGTTGAGATAGATGCTTTTGGGTCTTTATGGGTTAAGACATCCAAACACAGACATCATATCGCCTCTTTAAAATGTGACTGAGTCAAGAATAAAACTTATATTCCATAATAAAAATATACACTTAAACCACCAAGGGCTTCTGAGTGATCTATGGAAATGGAATGAAATGCGATGCCAACACAGACACATCCACAAAGAGCAGAGAAACAGAGGGAGTCCATGGTTGACCAGACTGTGGAAGACTGTGGTGACTGCGACCAACTGTTAGTTTTTGATGATATGCAATTTTTATTCTGAACTGTATGGAGGGACACAACCTCCATTATGCCGATTAATCAATAATACATGAGACGAACTCATCGCAAAACAGCAAAACCCAGCTATTTGACCCAAGAAACACCACAGTTCACCTTCCCCTCCAATCCTCCCCTTCCCCTCTCAGCAGTCTGCTCTCCTACGCCGAGTGGGCCCTCGGCAGCACTTGCAAACAGGAGCTGGAGCCTCAGCAGTGCCCGGGCGCTCATGAAACACTGATGCCTCCTTCATCAGGGAAGTATCGTCACACACAGGAGATGTGGATTAGTGATGATTAGCAGGGATTATGGCTGGTTAATGGTGGGAAAATACATTAGGAACCATCAACTCTGGGAAGGGGGAGGGGATTTCACTCACGCTAGCGGATTTGCATTGATCCACAGCAAATGAATGAGGATTAGCAGCATCAAGCTATCTGCCAACAGATAAATAACATTAAGCGTATTATACGCCAACGCCTGTTATTAATGACATTACAAACACCACTACAATGCTGGCAATTATGGAAATAATGGAAGCGGCTGAATAATGTACTTGGTTGGGATTCCTGGGATTCCAGATCATCCTCATGTACGGAGATGTGGGGTGATGCTGGAGAGCTGGATTTGTTGTCTCAAAGTGCTTCTGGGGTACCACTTTGTGATAAGGGACATGTAAATGGTTGTGATACCAGTTGGGTTGTGTTTAATTGCTGCTCTACACGACAGCAATAAGACTTTTTATAACAGCCATGAAGTGACGCGCTGCTTCTGTTATTCATCCATTCATTCATTCACATGTTTGTTTCAAACCTGCTCCCACAGTTAAACACTTAAAGGACGACTACTGGACAGACTGATAAACACATGGTTTGAAAAGGGGATGGAAGAAGCATTGGTTTTAAAATTCCAACCCCTCACACCACACAACCCATCACAAAACATCACCAATACAAAACAATACAGAACTTTACAGAACATTACAGAACAAAACAGAACATTATAGAACAATACAGAACATTACAGAACAATACAAAACAGAACAAAACAGAACATTACAGAACAAAACAGAACAAAACAGAACATTACAGAACAAAACAGAACAAAACAAAACAGAACATTACAGAACAATACAGAACATTACAGAACAAAACAGAATAAAACAGAACAATACAGAACATTACAGAACAAAACAGAACATTACAAAACAACATTACAGAACAAAACAGAACATTACAGAACAATACAGAACTTTACAGAACATTACAGAACAAAACAGAACATTATAGAACAATACAGAACATTACAGAACAATACAAAACAGAACATTACAGAACAAAACAGAACATTACAGAACAAAACAAAACAGAACATTACAGAACAATACAGAACATTACAGAACAAAACAGAACAAAACAGAACAATACAGAACATTACAGAACAATACAAAACAGAACAAAACAGAACATTACAAAACAACATTACAGAACAAAACAGAACATTACAGAACAATACAGAACATTACAGAACAAAACAGAACAAAACAGAACATTACAGAACAAAACAGAACAAAAGAAAACAGAACATTACAGAACAAAACAGAACAAAACAAAACAGAACATTACAGAACAATACAGAACATTACAGAACAAAACAGAACGAAACAGAACATTACAGAACAAAACAGAACAAAACAAAACAGAACATTACAGAACAATACAGAACATTACAGAACAATACAGAACAAAACAATACAGAACATTACAGAACAAAACAGAACAATACAAAACAGAAAACAGAACATTACAGAACAATACAAAACAGAAAACAGAACATTACAGAACAATACAAAACAGAACGTTACAGAACAAATCAGAACATTACAGAACATTACAGAACAAAACAGAACAGAACAAAACCGAACATTACGGAACAATACAGAACATTATAGAACATTACAGAACAAAACAGAAGAATACTGAACAACACGGAGCAAAACAGAAGAAAACAGAACAAAACAGAACAATACAGAACATTACAGAACAAAGCAGAACATTATAGAACAACACAAAACAGAACAAAACAGAACATTACAGAACAAAACAGAACATTACAGGACAAAATAGAACAATACAGAACATTACAGAACAAAACAGAACAATACAGAACATTACAAGACATTATAGAACAATACAGAACATTACAGTAACATCCTCTCAGGACAGGAACATAGACAGGCCCAGACCCACTCTGACCCTGTTAGTATCCAGTGTCTTCAGTTTGTGTTTTTATCTCTAACATGAACAGCCAATACATCTGCATTTGTTGCTTATTACCTGTGAACAGAATAGTAGTAAATGTTTTATTAACCACAGGTATTCCTTGTTCCAGTTTGGTAGAATCTGTTGTCTCTGCCTGATGCAACAGTTGGCAAACTAACAGCAAAAAAGTAACAAAAAAAACGTTTTACATTCTGCCAGCAAGTCAGTGCTGGCTCCACATAAAGTTAACCTCTCAACACCCGAACAGTAAGCAGTGACCCATTTTAAGGGTTTGGGTCCTGGTTACATTAGAGCCATTTGAAGGGGTGTCTAAAGTTGTTTTTTGAGAACGTGTTTAACACAGAAACTAGAAGCTGTTGACTTCATAATCAATACTAACACATCAGTCCTGGTGCATCTACAGCCTGTCCATCCATGGGAGTGGATCTCTCCTTCACTGTGGTTTCTCTTTTCCCACTGGGTTTTTGGAGTTTTTCTTTGCTGAGAAGGAGGGTCTGAGGAAGGGGGATGCCCGGGACATTAATCCATTTCCTTCATCTGCTGTTTATTTGACTGTTGTTTGTTTTCATATTCAGCTTATTCTGTAAAGCTTTGTGAGGCAACCTTGTTGTGATATAGGGCTCACAAATAAAATTTAACTGAATAGATATATTAAAAGTATCGTGGAGAATGCAGTGAAGGAGGTATGTCACGTTTTCTTGTTGCCTTTATGGCTGAATAGTTATTATTGTGTTTTATTGTTCATTGTGTATCATTGTGTATGTGTTTTGTGTTGTTTGGACTTTGTATGGCTGCTACCTTGGCCAGGTCTGCCTTGTAAAAGACATTCCTAATCTCAAAGGGACTTCCTGGTTAAATAAAGGTAAAAAAAAAAAAAATAATATATTGACTTTTTCTGTTATCAGACAAACCCTAGCCCTGGCTTATGTTTAGGAAATAATGGAAAGAAAAGTTAAAAGGTCTTTTTTTTTTATTTTTTTAAACAAAATATTGAGGAATGGACAAAAAACAACAACAAAGGAATCTTTTTGTATTACATGACATACATTATACACCATATTGCACTGGCACCAACGATTGACATGTTTGTTAAATCAGTCACTCTAAATCAGGGGTGTCAAACTCATTTTAGTTCAGGGGCCACATACGGCCTAATATTTTATAAAGTGGGCCGGACCAGAAAAATAATTTAAATAATAGGATAACAACTCATAAATAATGTCAA
Organism: Sphaeramia orbicularis; assembly: GCF_902148855.1. Classification (NCBI taxonomy): domain Eukaryota; kingdom Metazoa; phylum Chordata; class Actinopteri; order Kurtiformes; family Apogonidae; genus Sphaeramia; species Sphaeramia orbicularis. The sequence goes on along the minus strand of NC_043972.1, from coordinate 41,702,037 downwards.
CTCCAAAGATTTTTCGATGTTTTTGAGTGAAAAAAGTCAAATTCTGTAATGAAAATGTTTACATCTATGAATAGTACTTGAGCATAACATGAACAAATATGAACCTGAAAATTCTTAAGAAAAATAAGTGCAATTTTAACAATATTATGCCTTAATTTGTACATGTGCATTATAACTTACAGATCACAGTGGATCTACAAATACACCAAACAGTTAGTAACAGGCAGAATATTGGTAAAATTAGACATGCTATTCTTAAGACATTTCAGGTTGTTCCCATTTTTTGTAAAAGGCTAGTCTGTAAATGTTGACATTTTTGTGTAATTTGACTTTTTAAAAACTGAAACCAAGAGAAAAATTGGCAATTTTCATTATTTCTACACTATTAAGATAGCATTTTACTGGTTTGACCCACTTTAAATTGAATTGACCTACAGTTATTTTAATATCCTTGATTGTTAATATCTTCAGTGTAAGTTCTGCATTTCACAAACTCATCCCAGGGGTTGGATTGGACCCTTTGGCGGGCCGGTTTTGGCCCCCGGGCCGCATGTTTGACACCTGTGCTCTAAATGGATTCCCCTACCAGTTTGACTTTCTAGTCATTACTTATAATACAGACCCACATGGACCTGGAATCTACAATCAGTGACACTGGGACTCTACGCTCTGTAAGACTGTATGCACATTTTGTACATTGCTTCATCTCAGTTGTCAAATGCTGTGAAACTGACACAGAAATGCAGTGAATAAATACATCTTGCTTATTTTTTCTTCTTCAGTTGCACAGATATCATTATGTCTTGTATCAGGTGACACCAAATCGTTGTATTGTGATAACATCCTCATTGCAGCCACTGTGGCCTGATAGGATCGTATTGTGACTTACCACCTCTAATAAATTTTGCATTCCTGTTTTTAGCAATCTGGATGTGTTTTAGAATATGATAAACACTGATTGAATTACACAGAGGCAGCCTGTACACTGCACTCCCCCTGCTGCAGCATAATACTCTGTAGGTAGATGATAGTGGGGGAAAAAAACCTGTTCATTCCTTCATAACCCACATTTTTAACCTGACAGGTGAAAGAGCCTGTAGCTTCCTTACTCTCTATTACTACCTCTTCCTCCAGCTGAGTTCTTCTCTCCTCTTTTTACCGTTTATGTAATAAATACTCCACTCCCACAGTGAGTGACAGAGAGAGAAAGAGAGAGATGGAGAAAGAGGGGGGATGGGGACTCAAAAAAAAAAGGAACAGAATAATGCATTTTTTCATCAAAAATTCCTTCTCTTCCCTTACCTCAAGGTTTCCTCCTCTGAGCCACTTGAAAGATGGGCAACAATGTGGCCACACAGTGAACACCTAGTTACCATATGAAACACTCCAGCAGTGAACTGAAGGAGACGGAGAAGGGAGAGGAGAACTCTTGTGTTATTTATGATACTGGGCCTTGTAGCTATATGGGTTCTCGCTTCATGTCTGCTCTGAGGTATGGCCCCCATATGCGAAGGGGTATAAGTGCAGCTTTAGAAAGTTACTCTCCCCTCCTCTCTGCATCTCTTTGCTCCTCAGACGGTGGTTTTGAAGAAGAGAAGTAGCCTGTCTACCTCTTTCATGGCTTTGAGGGACATTTTATATCGCCTCAGGTGTCTGTCAGTGTGACTAACAGTTCTGAGAGTGGAGAACTAATATCTCAGGAGCTTGCCTTCAGGCAGCTGCACATAGATGTTAGTGTTGGTGGCATACAATAAGAAAAAAGTCATACTTTAGAGACACTCAACAGCAGCAATTACTACTGATTCAGTGCACCGCTTGGTTTTAAACAATGATTATGACAACCTTAGCAGGTGCAAAAACCTCACAGGAAAGTTAAAATAAATGTAATTATTTGCACTGTGTGAACATCCTTCATTTTGTAGGCTTTAAAAAAAAAAAAGACTGCAAAAATCAACATGTATGAATGGTAATACACTAACCAGACAAAGCAATAATAATAATAATGGATTTTTTTTTTTTTTTTTTTTCAGGACCTTGTGACACATCTGAAATCGCACAGCTACAGCTACTGAGGTCTTTTAGACTCCAGCGCAAGGTTGCAAAGGTAATTGTTGCACCTAAAAAGGACATGGCAGCCCCATGTTAAAGGTTGTCCCCTCTCTTCACCTTCAAGTCTGGCTTTTGTCAACTGCAGTGAAGGCATCGCAATGCTCCCTGACTTCAATAACAAGGTTTACTGCAGAGAAGCGGGGAAGAAAAGAAAAGACTAAGGCCTTGCAGTAAAGAGACACACACCAGTAAACAATAGGAAGGCCATCTAACCCTACAACACGCTGAGACGTTCAGGGCCTTTCAAACATCAAGGATATTCAAAAAGGAAAAAAAAAAAAAAACATGGCTATTCTGAGTTCACAAATGTATAGAAACTATAGCAAGCAGATGATCTTTCTGTACTGTTTTAGGGTGACATACTGACAATATTAGAAATGAAAAACACTCTCTGACTGAGAACTTGGCTTTAAAGAGACAGACAAATTTCTACTGTTTGTGTCCTGCGCAGTAATGCAAAGCCAAACACTATTCTTTGCTGTTGTCCTTTACCCATGACTGATCCTTCATGTCATGCGTGTTGGAATGGATATTATATTGTGAACCCCTGCAAATTGGAGCCGGCCAATAAACAGATCATCAAAGATGATCCTGCTGCCCCGACAGTCGGCTCTGCCCTGCGACGCTGAGTTCAAAGGACGTAGATCGGTGGGCAAATGAGTGCTGCTGCTCAGCGCACAGTCAACCGAAACAACAACAAAGATAAGGCTGATGGATATAAATAAATAAGGGTAGAGGAAAAGAGAGGGGAAAAACAGGAGAAGAGTGGGAGAGGGGGAGGTAGACAGAGAACAGAGATGAAATGGAGACCTGCCACTGTGCTCAAGGACACCGAGTGCCACTATGTAATTAGAAATGTACACAGATGATTTGGATGCAGCGATATGATTAGGCAAAGCAATCCCCAGTCTTAGGCCTAATCAGCTCACTTCTGAGAGATACTCCAGGATGGCTGGTGTGTGTGTGTGTGTATGTGTATGTGTGTGTGTGAGTATATGTGTGTTAAAAAGGAAGGGGAAGCAGCATTATACACAACCAGTCATCTCTTACTTCAGTACAGGCTCGAAAAGTGAATTCAGACTCACAAGAAGTTAGACACACACTAAAAAATACAGCACAAAAGAAGTATGAGTAAGCATTTAAAGATACAATATAGCATGTGTAATACTGTCTTATTATCAATGTGGGAATAGATCATAACACTCTTTAAAAAATGAGCCCCTTACTAAAATGTCTCAGTTTCCTCCATCCATGATACGTAACCAGTGTTGTTTAAAGTACTGGAAAGTCATACTTGAGTAGAAGTACAGGTACTTTACCAAAAATGACTTTGGTAGAAGTTCAAGACAAGTCACCAACTGAAATGTTACTCAAGTTATGAATGAATGAATGAGTGAATGAATGAATGAATGGTTTATTTTTGTTTGTACAGTAATCACTGCACACAGTTCAACAACCACAACAAACACAAAAACCTAAAAAAGGAATAGGCCAGAAGCAGAAGCTTATTTTTTGCCTATCCTTTCCACCAGACACACCACTTACATTAATCTAAATGTGTACATCACTGAGCACATTATAACAAAAGAATCAATAACAAAACAAAAACACATCTATCATCTCCACTTAATATTCTTGAATGATCTTACTTGAGGCATTTTCTAAACTTTATCAGAGAAGTGAACAACTTAAATTCATCATCAAGTCCATTCTATTATTTCACACCCACAAACAAAATACATCTGGACTTCACGTTTGTCATCACTTTCATACATTCAAGTTAAAGTCTTTAAGGATCTAGTATTTACTGTACTTAAGTATATCAAGTAATCTATAATTAAATGTACTCAAGTAATGAAAGGAAAAGTACAAGTAGATGTTAAAAACAATCAAAGGCAGTCAGAGTTTTGAATATTACGCTGCTGCTCACATCTACAGATCACCGACAGGTTGAGTGTGGACCGACATTTGCACTTAGGTCGATTAGGCCCAATGACAAATGATCTTCCTGACTTTGTTGCCTTCACCGGTAATCTCAGAGGGGAAAACACCAAATTTCCTTTCATTTATTTTTTGTAATGAGTGATGATACTGTGCATTAAATGTACGAAAGTAGAAGTATGCATTTGAGTTAGTGAAGTAAAAATGGAAGTAAACAGAATAAAAAGGACTCTTTTGCATTCAAATACTTCTTTTAAAATTAAAAATGTTTGTTTTTTTGATTGAAGGGAAGTTTTTTTTGATTGAAATTGTTTTTTTGATTGAAGTTAAGTTTTGTTTTTTTTTTATAGAAAATTTGTTTTGGATCGAAGTGATATATTTTTAGGATTGAATAATAAACACACAGATATCCTACCCATAATATGGCCCAAATACAAAAAGATGACTTCAATCAAAAAAAATTATTTTCAATCAAAAAAATAACTCACTTCAATCCAAAAAACAACTTAAAAAAAAAAAGTGTTCAAATGTAATTTTTTGGGTCTCAAATATTTTTTTTTTTCCATTCAAACACTTTTTTCTTTGAAAAGGGTTTTTTTGATTGAAGTGAAGTTTTTTTTGATTGAAATTTTTTTTTTTGGTTAAGGCAACTTTTCTTTTGATTGAATAATAAAGAAACAAATCGACCTTCATAGAGTACAGTAGTGAAGTATTATTAGTTTGTTAGTATACAGCACTGCACGTAACCTGTACAATGAATTCTTGTGGAGAACCCCATAAAAATCCAAATGGTGATGTGTTTCTATGCATCTCCTCTGCTCACCGACAACAACTGAGTCCAACACTGGCTACCAGTGACTTGCAGAGAATGCAAATGTCACATGTTATAACATCATGATAACCACACAAACACATTAATTTGAAAATCTGTTTTAATGTCAGTTTCAGCCCCCGTTCATATATGAGTACAACACAGTTACCAGGATCAAATTCCGCTATTGTTATGTTCTGCTGGCCAAGGATGTGAGTAATTTCAATGTTTCATTCAACAGCAGGAAATACATCTTATTCCGTGAGCTGATTAGTGTCAAACAATGATGACGACAACCTTGGCAGGCAGGAAAACATCAGTAAAGCCAATCGTCACAATGAAATGGTGCTATTGTACATATAAAGTATTTTTCTAGTTAGTTCGCTTTGATGGTTTTCTCACATTTATCTGCTAAAGAGGGAATGTTTCTGTCTAAGGGCTGGACCTACCGGCAGGATTTGTGGCATCGAGTGTTGGAGCCAGTTGTGATTTTAATTCAGGTTTGACACTGCTGATGTGGAAACATGAAGACTGAATGTGAGGTGCTTTTTGGTGAAAAGAATCCATTACACTTCTGTTATTGTTACCCCCGCCAAGGAGGTTATGTTTTTGTCAGTGTTGGTTTGTCTGTCTGTCTGTCTGTCTGTCTGTTTGTGTGCCAGATAACTCAAAAAGTTATGGACGGATTTGGATGAAAATTTCACGAAATGTTGATACTGGCACAAGGAACAAATAATTAAATTTTGGTGGTGATCGGGGGTGGGGGGGGTGGGAGGGCCACAGGGGCCCAATGATCTGCCTTGGCGGAGGTCTGCGCTCTACGAGTGCTTTTCTAGAAAAGACAGTGCAGACCTCCGCCAAGGCAGATCAGTAGTCCCCCGTGCCCCCACCCACCCACCCACGATCACTACCAAAATTTCATAATTTTTTCCTTCTGCTAGTATCAACATTTTGTGAAATTTTCATCTAAATCCAGGGCACTGATCTGCCTTGGCGGAGGTCTGCGCTCTCCCAGTGCTTCTAGCTTAAAATGTCTTATCTTGGTCTTACTGTACCTAGGTTTAAGCACTGGCAGCACTCAGGTATGGTCAGAGAAAGACTAAAGGACTGGGTTTGACACAGGACAACTTCATAATGATGTTTTGCAAATTTGTGTCACGGTGTAATTAGTTAAACTAAACTGGGATATGAACTCCCTACTCTGGTGTATCTTCCATTCACCCTAAACACCTGACACCTTTTGAGGAAGGCAAAACAGTTCTGGCAACTGGGTTGGTTAAAACTCGGATGTGAAAACACATGTATTGAGAAATGTTGATATGAAAAATTTACAGTTATAAAAATCTGTGGTTTGAAACATAATGGGGATTGAACCATCAAAAGTCGTCGAAAACAATGTTTATGCAATCACATACTATCTCCTGTGTGTATCATGTGACTAAAACAGACAGAAAAGACAACATGGAATGTCTGAAAGCATTGTTTTTGTCAGTACAATGCCATAGATATTGATGTAAGAACAGAGGTGATTTTGGTTATTATCAAGAAAACATGGAAAATGGCTAGATATCAGCTCTAAAATTAAACTCTTATGCGCTATTTTTGTTGTTATCATTATATTTGCCCAAACAAATGTACCTTTAGTTGTACCGGGCATTAAAATGAACAAGAAATTGAAGAAAACAAAGGATGGTCTTATCATTTTTTCCACGACTGTTTTTATATAATAGTTTTATGAAGACTTACTGCACAAACAGTGTCAAAGATGATGTAGGGAGGACAGTTTAGAACTCTGGAAATAGGCTATGATGAAGGACAGGATTAAAGGAGTTATATGTAGCTGTCTTGAAATTCTATATCAGAGGTGTCAAACATGTGGCCCATGGGCCAAAACCGGCTCGCCAAATGGTCTGATCCGGCCCACGGGATGAACTTCAAAAGTGCAAAAATTACACTGAAAAGGATGTTCAGGGGTCATTTTACTGGTCTGACCCACTTGCAATCATATTGGTCTGTATGTGACCCCTGATTTAAAATGTTTGTTTACATCTTTAGTGTCACTTTGTATTTTACAAAATCATCCACAGGCCAGATTGGACCCTTTGGCGGGTCAGTTTTGGCCCACGGACCATATCTTTGAGACCTGTGCTTTAGAGAAACCTAAAAAGTGGCACATAGAATATGGTTGGAAACTTCATTATCCATTTCTTGTGACATTGCCAGAAAAGTATAGTTACTGAGTAATAATTTACTTGACTTGACAGATTCATGAAAACCATGAAAGACATGTTTCATTCTTCTCGTCTCAGCCTTTGGGTCAAATGTTAGCTGACGAAGAGGTCAGCCCAAGAACAACTGAATAAAAACACCTAAAACCTTAACACATATGTGCCCCGGAGCTAAAGGCACAAAAGAGGCGATGGTCTACAAAGACCCGGGTAATGAGCAGAGACCAATTAAAAAGAGCCGCTCCCTCCTCCTCACCCGCCACCTCCCTTTCTCCTCACTCTATCTGTCCTTCTGTCTCTCCTCCTCCAGTGGCTTGTTATTGATCACCTTTAACCCTGTCTCTCAGTGGTGTCAAAACTACCATTTAGACTCATCCCCAGGGCTGAGCGTGTGTCGATTGCACCCTGCCCCATAAATCATTACGGGGAGGAGGGCTCGGGAGGGTCTGGTCTGCCTGAAGCGCAGAGGGAAGGCCTGACTTTCACAGACACATTTCGGCAGAGCCCAACCCCGCGCCCTCAGGGGTCAAGGGTCATCGATGGTCCCATGGATTAGCACCCAGACACCCCCGCTAACCCCGGCTTCTCCAGCCAACCCACCTCCATTCCCCCATGGGCCTGTGCGTGGCACCCGTTTGATTTTAAATAAGACAAAAGGTCAGTCGGCGTCCTGCCCTGCCTTCGAAGCGTCAGTACGTGACGGTTCTTCTTTATTCATGATGGATCTTAAATTTCTGTACTGTTACTGCAAACTGAATATAGGATGAGCCGAAGTTTAGGGGAGAAGTTGGTAGAAGGGTATGGTTGAGAGAGTTTGTTAGTGGCATGAACGACTGATGCTGTGAGGTATTGTTGTGTCTGTCTATCTTTTGGGATATCTGTGCTAGCTTCATACAAACTCCCCTTGACCTCCTCCTGGGCTGGAGGCGCCTCATCGCCTCAGTACACGACCACATATCAACCAGATGCTGCATCCACCTACAGCCCTCCTCCTCCCCCTTCACCCTTTCCTTCCCTTCCCCCTAAGCTTTTCCCTTACGCAGTGCTTATAAAGCACAGAATAAACAATTATCCCCTCCTCACTCTGTCTTTCTTTCTCTTTCCTCTCAGTCTACATCTCTGCGTCGGTCCGTCCACCTGCCGCTTCCCCTGCAGTCGTCGCATTAGTTTAGGTTATTCAGCCACAGTCGAGGCTCCTAGGGATGAAGGGATGATGGGAGGAGATGACAGGTACTTTGCTGGGATAAACACTCTGGACCCATGGGCACAAAGGTAGAGGATGTGGTCAGGGAATCTATCAATCTTTTCAAAACAAGACTATATACAGGAGGCCTTTAAAAGTTTCTGTAATAATTAGAAACACAAGCAAAGATTACTCAGGTAATATTCAAATAAAGTTCTGACAAGTTTGCACGTCAGTATTTCCATTATACACCACTTTATACTACATTTCAGAGGCATTTTCTGTGTCTCTTCTTAACTAAGTTTGATAAAACTGATGGTAAAAACAGACTGGAAAGTAACTGAGTTAATTTCTTCAAGCATTTTAAAGTCCAAACTGAGAGTTCTTACTCTTTAACTTGCACTTGTTTTTCTTAATCTGCTCATAAATGTTGTTTTCACTAACTATTTATTGTCAAATATGTCTGTTATATGTGATTTAACTGGGTAATCTTGTAACCATGTGTCATATTTGCTGCTGCCTATCTTGGCCAGGACTCCTTTGTAAAAGAGGTTCTTCATCTCAGTGGGATTTTTCCTGGTTAAATAAAGATTAAATTAAATTTAAATACATTTAAATTAAATCAATGAATAAAAATTTAACAGACCAAAAAAAAGACCTAAAAAAAACCCAAAAACCATAAATCTTAGCACCACCTTACCCAGTACCAACGGTATGTAACTGTTAATATTAAAGCACTGGCAAAGATAAGTATGCTTAATGAGTACCTGTACTCAATATTGAAATCAAATTATACTTAAAATGCTGTTATTTAAAGGTTCAATATGCCAGATTGGTGTGCTTGCATTTTTGTTTGTTTTCTAGGCTTTAAAGGCTAAAAAAGCTAAAGCTAGGCTCTGAAACAGTGAAATATAGTGCCACAAGAACCTAAATATGTTATTGTGCCTGCATACTTGATTTCTATCCTGTCACATTAGATAGATTTTCAATGCCACGCTTCACAATACCATCTATTACTATGTGTTTTGTTGTATTAGTGACTAATGGATTACAGACTGCATCTAACTCCACCTCAACCACTTGTAATGCCTGTTAAAATGAGAAAAAAAATTATACTTTGTTATGTGTTAATATTACAGCTGACAGGAGCAAGTATATATTTTATTTTTGACACTTTAAGAAAATATGTTTATTTTCATGGAAGAGATATTTTTACGTTGAAGAAGTGGACTTGTACTACTTTTACCTTGTTGTTAATACACATATTTGGTTTTAAGCATTTGTCTGAGTTTTGATATGATTGACACAGCTATGTAATCTTGCTCTTGCAAAGTGAATCAGTCATTTTACTCATGACAGTTATCTTGAGCACAGATAAAAGGTAAGCCACTGATGTCGAAGGGGGGATGGTGGCAAAGTGCGGTGCAGGGTATGGATTTGGTACAGACTGTTGGTAGCGCCTCTCCACCCGCTGCTCCCCCCTGGAACGGCCCCGCCAGAGGGTGCAGGCGTGGGACAGGACACTCTGCCACCGAGGGGATTAATTGGTGTGACACCTCTTTTGGTGCACATGGCCAAAGCAATTAAAAGGTGGCCTTAGGCTCTCAGTTTGCCATTACTAAACCAGTGACAAAGCAACATACAGATTAGTGCATATGCCAACGAGATGAAACAAATTGTGCATGTGTCTGCAGAACTTCCTGCACAGTGGGGTAAGGGGCTACAGGTATGACAGCATCAAAGGAAGAGGAGTGATGAAATCCGTCTAAAAACGTGTGTTTCAGTCACATGTTCATGTAGATGCTGTGTTTCTGCATGGACATTTGTATGTGCTATGTGCAGAGTGTAAGCAAGGTCTGGTGGCTTTCTCATCTCTCCCACTGTCTCTCCCACTCCCTGCAGCCGTCAATTAGTGAGGCTGGGTGTGCGAAGGCCTTGTGCTCTTTCACATGAGCCTTTGTTGCTTCCCTCTCGCTCTCTCTGTCTCCCCCGTGTTTGAAGATTGAGAAAAGACACAAGGCAGGTTACTGTAGCTCCTCTCTGGGGTGTTGGTTTGCTGTCTGCCCTTCTGTAAGCCTGCCAAGGCCTGAAGCAGCAGACCACATAGTCCACAGACCCTTCAAACACAGGAGGAAAAACACAGGCCTGGCCGTGGAAAGACAACCTCTGTCAGGAAGGAATAGCTGTGGCCACAGATATAGAGTGCAGGTATATTGAATAGAAGGGCTGGGAGCAGATGAGCAAAACAGAAGGAAAAAGGAAGAGATGAGGAAAGGGAATAGAAAAATAGTAGAAGGAAAACAAAGAAAAAGGTGGAATAGGACAGGGGGAAAGCCCAGGAGAATGAGGGAAAGAGATAAATGACAAGACAGGAGGCAAGTGAGGAGAAGAAAAACTAAAACAGAGAGATTAATATTTGGATGTATGTCTACGATTAAATTTCTACCTGTACCTACTTTATTTTCTCCAGTAAAATGTGTATTCTGAAGACACAAACGCAAAAAGGAGCCTGAACTGTCTTCCAGTGATGAAAACATGTCTCGCTGTGTAAATGGATTTAAGAAGAAAATACATATAAAGTGCACTTTAAAGTGTATCAAATACACACACTCAGCTGTAGCAAATAACAGTTTCATGAGTTACACAAGATACATTATTTTCAATTACTGTGTTGTGTTTTACATATAAAGACGTTTTATTAAAGATCTCATAGCACATATTTTCTGTGCTGTAGTAAAACCAACACACAGACTGTGTTTACATGCACAGTATCCTGCAGTACTGTGGGGTTTTTGAATCCCATCTTTATATATATGTAAATAATATATTCCATTTTCAGCAACCCAAAATAAAACCATATCCTGTTTTGATAAACCTGGATAATCTAGCTGGAGGACCCTGAGAGCAACCACGATACTTTTACTTGTATTTTTCTCATCCAGTTGCAGATTACTATACAGGCGGCAACGAAAGCATCTCACCTCTGGAACAACAAAGACACCGATTTTTGTCTCTCAGTAATAAAAAAAAATTAAATGTGTTATTATTATGATGTGGATTAACGTTAAAGCCAGTCATTGAACGCCATCACGATGACCCTCTCAGGGTTCCTACACATTTGAAATTTCAAAATTCAATACTTTTTCCAGACCCTAATTTCCAGATGTTTTGGTAAAAAAATTCCAACCAGTCTTTATATTAGAGCCAGTCATTAGAGAATTGACATCTACCCATTATTAGTACTGCCAACGATCATACAGACATGTTGAATAGTTCACTCACTAACAGTATGTGCACATCACCTGTCCGTCAAAGCAGCAGTGAAACTTGACGACACCTGGGCGGGCCTTAAAATGGGTTTGGAGGAGGATAAGAGCAGAAGGCTGGGCATTCAACTTGTCAATCTGCCCAAATGTTTTGTGGGACATGTAGCTGACTGTATGAGCTCTCACACAAACATTTTATCTGCACTAGCAAGCACCTTAAAAAAACAGATCAATCCATTTCTTTTTTTTAGATATTCATAATTTTATTTATATGTCATTTTTTATTCATGTGCCTCTAGTTGCAGAAAAAGGTATTTCCATTGCAGTTTTGCATGATATACAATTTGCACTACACCCAAAAAAAACACCTCCTGCCAGTGCAAAAACTTTTAATTGAAAAACAGGAGTTTTGGTGAAATTGTCGTTTTTCCATTAGGTAAATTTTTATGCGCAAGTTATATTTGAGCAATTTCAGGGTCAATGGAAAAGTGACTAGTGACAATTAAATCACACACAAAATTTAAAGGAGTGATAGTTAGCTTTTTCAAATGGAATTATGCATTTTAAAACATTTCTCTGTGGTCTACATAAATTCTTCATTAATCGAACTCTGCAGATAATGAGTAATGACATGACAAAGGTCGTTTTGATCACTGGCCCTTTAAATGCACATGAGCCACTTCACATACCCCTCCCCCAGGTTGTTGACCATGCTTTCTGTCCCGTTCAGTCACTTGTGTTCATTAATAAAACCAACAACTGAACATTTTAGGTAATCTGCTCGAAGTTTGGACACATTTTCAGAATGGACTACAACTGCTGCTGCTGACAAACAATTATGTCTTACTCAGAGAAATGTTCGTCAGAAGTCTTGGCTTTACATGTGCAAATGTTGTGAAAGTGAAAGTTATAGACGTAGAAAATTAAGAAGGAATTAAAATACGTTGGGGCGACACGGTGGTGCAGTGGTTAGCACTCGTGCCTCACAGCAAGAAGGTCCTGGGTTCGATTCCAACACCAGTCGACGGGGGGTGGGACCTTTCTGTGTGGAGTTTGCATGTTCTCCCCGTGTCTGCGTGGGTTCTCTCCGGGTACTCCGGCTTCCTCCCACCATCCAAAGACATGCACCAATAGGTTAATTGGTTAATCTGAATTGCCCATAGGTGTGAATGTGAGAGTGATTGTTTGTCTCTATATGTCAGCCCTGCGATGAACTGGCGAAATGTCCAGGGTGTACCCTGCCTTCGCCCCTATGTAGCTGGGATAGGCTCCAAGCGACCCCCGTGACCCTAGTGAGGATAAAGCGGGTTCAGAAAATGAATGAATGAATGAATAAAATACGTTGTAGAAATCCACTCGATTTTTGCTACAATTAATATAAAGATAGCTTTGCAGCACCTGGAGGGTTCAAATTCAAACCTTTTGAACTAATAGGGTCCAAATACACAAATAAATGAACCAAAGACTAACAAAAGTGGGTTTAGCAAAATATGACCCTTTAAGCTTAAACTTCATAAAAGATTATGGTCAGTGGAGCCAGAGGTCATCATTCCTGGACCAGAGGGTGGAGTTAGAAAAAGACAAGGCAGTGGGTGAAATTTGTTAAGCTAATTTCACCTACTTGCTAAATGTTAACATATTCAGTCATGTCTGATGCCAATAAAGTCAACTTTGCGCGGTGTGGAAATGAGCAAAGTAGCTGAAGTTACAGCTGGGGAATGTAATTAAATACTGGCAAACTACACTAACCATTATTCTCAACCATTACAGTAGAATTGACTGTGAGGAATAACCTTGTTTATATCCTCCTGAGACTCAGGAAAGTGAAAATTTGAGCTTTTTTACATTATACAATTGTCTTGATTGGAAACTGCATAATGCAACAGTTTTTTCAGCTGCATTTTAAAAATTATTTGTATTTATTTATTTATTTTTTTTAAAAGGAATGTCCTTTGCAATGGACAACATTTAAAAAAATAAAAATAAAACGGTCAAACTTTCGTCCCTTAAAGAGGACAAAAATGCATTGCTGGGTCTCAGGAGGATATATAAAATGTACCCTAAAAATTAAAGTTCCAGTTAGCTAGTGGTTAATCACATCCTGAGTGACCATTTGAGGAACTGCAGGTTTTGGGACTTGTGTGTTGTCTTCATTTTTCTGACTCAGACGTTTACTTGTTCTTATCTGTTAACTGTCAATGTCCAAACTATTGAAGAGCATTTCCAGGTGCTCTATAGTAAACTCCATTCACTGGTTTAGTGAGTCATTCTGGTATTATTAATAGTGATTTATACTCTTTAGACTGAAATAATTTCCTGAAATTAATTTTTTAAGTTAGCGCAGGCAACCTTTGTTTAATGAGGGCTAGACATTTTCACCCCCAACTGCCTGACAGCCTATCTCCTTCAGCCCTGCACCCCATCACAGATCTCCAGACACAACGTCAGAGCGAAAGAGAGAGCTGTGAAGAAGAGGGCCAGACTGCTAACCATCCATCACATCCGTCTGACCCGCCCCACAGTGCTGAAAAGACCACGGTTATCACTCACCCCTGACACAGTCATCGACGTTTGCCCTTAGTTGCGAACACACACACACACGCATAGACACACACACACTTTCACGCATACAAAGACACTGAAGCACACATATAGACAATCTACAACATCTTCACAGTCACTCCAGAATGTCCCGTCACCTCTTGTCCTTCCCACCATTGAACTCTCATCACCATCCATCAACCCTCATCATTCACAAAAATGCCACTGCGCTCAATGGTTAGATCCGAGCCAATAGGATCACAACAAATGCCAGGTAACTCCCAACAGGGAAAAATCATGTTAGTCGACACTGTCAACTACAGACATATTTCTTGTTCTGCCAAAGCTGTTGTGAGCTTTGATCGAGACTGGTCTGGGCCATTGAGCTGATCTGAGTTGGAGTTGGATATAACAATAGCCTGCATTGTCCCACTGCCTCTCAGCTTTATTACATATGTATGTGTTGATTGCTGCAAAACAACAATGCTGGTGCATGGCATTAAGCAGTAACAATAACAGTGATGCTTGGCGCTCCTACTCAGCGTTGGATGTTTATCCAACAAACCTCTGCACCCAATGGTGTGAAATGCCAGCAGACGTGCCAGCTTTGGAATATCATGAATGGGAATTATATAGGACTATGGGCTTTCCTGTGTTTATCATAGTTGAGTGATTTTTACTCTACAGATGAAAATACAGACTATGAATGCTACAGATTTTTCATTGCACATAACTTAACAGCTTAGATTCCATCTGCACATATTTTCACACTACAAAGAGATCCATATTGTGTTGATGTGTGAAATTGATAGAGCCCGTGGTACAATGGGCAAATACGAGAGGCTTCCACAGGCCCAAAGGTCCCCTGGCCCACCCACGTCACTGTGGTGTAACAAGCCTGAGTGGAATACCAGGGGGTCGTTCTGGTCGCAAACCTTGGGTTTGTCATCCACCCAACTCTTCCAGCATCGTGACACACCCGAGAGGGCCAAACTATGTGCCTCCCCCGCCGGGCCGGCACCCTGCGGTACCACAAAGCTCCCCACCCTTGGATCCCATTCACACAAAACCACATATGGGCGTAGGCAGACAACAGCAATCTCTGATGGCCTTCTGATTCTCTTCGCTGGCATTTAGCTGGAGAAGCATAGTGTGCGTGTATAAGTGTGTATATTCGTGTGTGCATGTGCGGTGTGCAGCAGGGAAAGGGGGGGGCCCTTAGTGACAATCGTTGTGGTGCAGATGTCTCCAAAGCCAGGGGAGCCTCATGAATGGCAGCTGTTGTGATGGTGACGGGGAAACGCGTTGGAGGCCTGGCCTACGCACCCCAGTCATCTGAATGGCTGGAATTCAACATGGTCGAAAAGACAAGCTTATGTGTGCAGACTGGAAACAATGTGCCCTCTTTACTGCTCTTTTCTCTGTCTGTCACTACCACTCTTTCTTTAGCTTTGAATCATCCCCCTTCAGTAAATATAGTTATATATTTTGTTTCCAGACACAAATCTTCCTGTGTACCTTTACACTTTATTGTTGTTATATATGCATAATTGAAGCCATAAAATCAAATTGATTCATTTTAATAATACATCAGGAGAAGCTCATTATTCTTAGAAGATAAAGCGCAATCTGTTGAGACAAAGGAACAAAGATGGATAGGAAGTCGTGGTGTAATAGATTTGAAGTGGAAATGTTATGATTGATCTATTGATTAACTGTCTGGTGTTGCAGCCCTTTTTAACAGCAGACATACGGCTTCACTCAAGGGACCGGAAGGCTCAGGCCTCAGTGGCATACCCAGGCACGTAGCATCCCTCTAGGGCCATCTATTTACCATGTGGCTATAAGGACACAAATGGGGAGACAAGATGACGAATATGTGCTAAAACTGGAAAATCGGAAACTGATGACTCTTTATATTACGATGCTTGTAGGTAATTATAGTGGCAATGAAATGTGAATGAAAAATAACATTTACATACAACATTTGAGCAGTCATGCTCAAAAACACACAATGCCAAGTAAATAGGTGGATAATAAAGGACTTATTAACCATAATAAGGCAATGTTCCTGTGTTAGATCTGTTAAAAAAAAAAGAAAAAAAAGTTTACTTTTACGTGTGCAGTTAAATGTTAATAGATGCATTTTAATGTCGGTATTTATCTCATTGAGGCAACAAAAATTTAAGGTTTATCAATTCTATATTAGATAAACTAGTAAAATTCATTACATGTGTTTAGAATAGTGTAATAATAAATAATAAAAAAATCCATAAAGCATATGTTCGGTGTTTATAAATACCTTACTATTCTCTTATACTATACTAAATGACCCATAAGGACTTTAATACTTCAGTACCATATAAATATTATACATCACAAAAATAAGGCACCTTGATACGGTATTTATCATTTATGTTATTTATTGATATTTTTCAAGCTACGTGGCTGTATTGTTGAGAAGCATTTATGATATTGTGAAGTACTTTAGGAAATTCATCTATACCTTCATTTCTACTGAAAAACCCATCTCATCTCCTTTTTCTTTCACTGACAGTGAAATGGACAGCTAGAGTACAGTGAAATCCTTTATCCTGACTAAGAGATAAATCATACAGCTCTTACCCACACACTCACACACACAAGGGATTGACAGACCGACATATCCCAAGACCGACCAAGAAAAGGATTCTTGTTTGAAGCAGGAAGGGGTTATTGTTCGCAATGCCAGGACGTGGGCACATCGGCAGAGATTAGCTAGAGGGAAACTTTATCTCTCTGGGCAAGTTTACAAGACCCGGTCTGGCCTGGCCTAGTGTAGTTTGGTCATCTAGGTACTTTATGTTCTGAGCGTCTCCCATAAGAACAAAGTGAGGGCTTGTTGGAGGAGCCCGGAGGGGTTAGTCCTCGCTTTCTTCCCACCTCCTCTCCCCTCCACTTCCCCTCCTCTCCGCCTCCATGCTCCCCGGACCAACTGTTAGGCTGACGGAGTTCAAGCTTAGCCACGTGTTGGTCATTACACTCCCACAATGACCTTGTTGAGCTCAACATTTGGAGTTCCATAAAAACATTATTGTCCGACTCCTGGGATCATTTGTCCACTACCACAAAGACTCAGAGAAAACCAAAATGTTAACCCCTGGGGGTTTAGTGGAGGAGCATTTTTCAAATTCTGCCCCTTCTCCTCCTTTCTACGCATTCGCCTTCGCAGTACCACATTGCACCCACAGTGACGTACTTCCCAGCAGTGCCCACGAGGCACTCCTACGACAGAACATTTAGATATGAAGAAGGTTGCTTGGTCAAAATGCCACCCATAAAACAGCCATTTTGTCTTCTGTGCTTAGAAAGAGCAAAACCAACAATAATATCCATTCTTCATACCTTACAATTTCAGCATTTTCAAAATCGTTCCACTGACTTTTGTTTGCAAATATTCCTGTTAGCCATTTATCCATTTGTCCAGACTTCTCTTCCTCCCTTTTCATATGCATAACTATGGGCCCATGACAGCTAAAAGTCCCTAATGGTCATTTAGTCTCTAAATATGTCCATTTCACTTCAGCTGGGTGCATGTACCTGCTGAGTGAATGGGCAAGGTCGTGCCAGCCTATTAGCCATATTAAAAACCAACCCATTATGGTAATTGGGGAAGTCTAATGCATGTACAGGTTGCTTAGCGCCCATGTATTAGCTCTGATAGATGACTCAGTGATTAGCATTGAAGGGTACATTGTAGTACAGCCCCGCCGCTTGCCCCTGTGCTCGCTGTCCTCTGATCCTGTCTCTCAATATGGTGACCTCTACTGTGGACACTGAGGTCAGTTATGCATGTCCCTGAGCAATTGTTTGCTGTTTTGAATCAGAGTGACTGCTTTGGGCAAGGATATTCATCATTCACTGCGACAAAGAAATTTCCTGTTTTCTCCTTCAGAGAAACTGACCAATACACCAAATTTCTATTTAACCAGAAGGTCATGATTGTGATCTTAAAGAGTGGAAGTCATGTTGATTGCATCTACTGGTGGCTCAAGAGATTGGGGGTAGGAGTATATAAGTTTTTACTTCTTCCTACTTCTTTTCCAGCATGTTCAATTGTAGTTTTATTTATTTATTTATTTATTTATTTATTTATTTTCTCTTTTGTTTACTTATCAACCTTTTATGTATCCTTACTGATCTTTCGTTGGTTGGTTTTGTTTTGATTTCACTGTCTACATGTTCGAAATAAAAATTTAAAATTAAAAAAAACAAACAAAACAAATAAACCAAAAACTTTTTTTTTTTTTTTGAATTTGACAACCTTTCTTGTCTTATTTTCACAACACTCAAACATCAGGATAAACTGAGCTCTGACTTGGCCCAGTGACCCATGCAACATTGACCTGCTCTGTGGGGTTGACCTCACTGCTTGTTAAATGATAAACGCAATGCCTTAGTTGAGTTCTACAAAGTTGGGGTGGGGGGTGGGGTGGGCAAACATGTCTTTCTGACTAGATTACTGTTCTTCACCTACAGTCGTGGAAAAAAATATTAGACCATCCTTGTTTTCTTCAATTTCTTGTTCATTTTAATGCCTGGTACAACTAAAGGTACACTTGTTCGAACAGATATAATGATAACAACAAAAATAGCTCGTAAGACTTTAATTTCAGAGCTGATATCTATCCATTTTCCATGTTTTCTTGATAATAACCAAAATCACTTCAGTTCTTACATCAATTGCTACGTCATTGTACTGACAAAAACAGTGCTTTTAGGCATCCCATATTTTCTTTTCTATCTGTTTTATGCTGCGTTCCAGGCAACCCGTAACTCATGTTTTTCCAACCTTGTACCGGTGAAAATGCACTGGAATGGCAGTCAAACCCGTGACTTCCCACCCATGAACTCTTACCAGATCGATGTACTCCCAGTTCCGAGCTCAAACGTCACTTAGCCTGTGAAACAACAATGGCGGCCTCCATGGATGCTGAGTTTATGCAAATTGTTTATTAAAACAAGGTATTGCTCTGACATTATTTATCCACAAATTTTCTGCATAATCAGCAGCTACTCTAGCATTAGCTAGTTTTCAGTCCATTGAGTGCAAGAATGAATTAATACAAATACATATCCAAATATCCAAATAACATAACATAAAAGGTAGAACAGCTTCTCTTGCCTTATGCGCTGTTTTTATTCTTCTGTTTCCCTCAAATAAGCAAAGAGCAAACACCTTTGGCAATAGAAATGATTGTAAATGAGCATAACGTATGATCCACCATGCTGGTTTGTTTACATCTAACTACCACAATTCCATGTGCTCAAACAGTTGGCTGTGACTTGCCTGGAACATTACAAAGTCATGAGGAACACAGCATTAGTCACATGATACACGCAGGAGTTAGTACTTGATTACATAACCATTGTTTCTGATGACTTTTGATGGTCTAATAATTTTTTCCGTGACTGTATGTTAAGTCCACAAACTGTTACCTTTTTTTTGTGTGTCTTTGTACAATGTAACTGCCTAACCCTGCTGTTTTTGTTATCTCTTTTGTATATTTCTGAAAACACAATGGAAATTATTTGAAATTAGGGCTGTAAAATTAGCACATTAACGCGGATTGATCCATCATCATGATTAATCTGATCAAAAATGTTAACACAGTTAACCCATTTGCAGTGCAGAATGACTCTGAACATCTCTGGCAATGTATTTCGGGCAGTTTGTCCAAGTAGAGTTAGAGTCATGCATGAACAAATGGGCAGTTGATCCGATAGTGACAGGCAGCAGAACCAGCACATAAAGATGGAAGACACCAAACAGCACGTTGGCCCTCTGGATGGAAATATGAGAACAAAAAATCAAGATGGAAGAGTTGTTGCAAGTTGTTTTGTTGAAACTGTTGAAGGTGTTTAATAAACAAGTTAAGATTACTGAACTCTGTAATTAATCTGATTTAAAATTTTAATTGTATGACAGCACTACTTGAAATATAGAGAGAGGAAGTCACATGTTTGAGCCTCATTATCTGGACTTCATGTGAAGATACGGACTTGGGTTCTAATGCAGTCTGAAACAGAATGCAATTAGATTTTAGTCAGTTTCAGGTCTGGAAAAGGATAAAAAGCACAACAGAATATTTATTTTCTTAGTTTATTTACCCTGTTTCCTGAAATATGAAATTTTGAATTATAAAAAAAACAATTATTTTCATGGAGAATATTTTTCATGAAGCAAAACCAATATATTTTCCACAGTGGTGAGAGAGGACTTACCAGAGAAGGGTTGATGATGAAGGCAAGGGAAAAAGTATGAAGTGCACCCACCTACACAGATCTGACTTTACACCTGGAATGTCATCCACCTTTGTGTGTAGGAGGGTGAACTGAATTGCCACAGTGGATAAATGTAAGTTTTCCAAGGTCTGGCTGTACAGTCTACCTGGATGGCAAAGGATTGCAAATGGGAAAAGATAGGTAGATACAAACTTACGCTTTGACTGCACTGTACATGTAATATGCAGACCATTAGTGAGGCAGATGTGCTCTCTACACCTGCAGCAACACAGAGCAAAGAGCTGAACCATTTAGGATGGTAACATAAAATCATTTGGTACCTTCATTATCAAGGGGGCAGACGTCGTAAGACAGAAGCAACACTGATTTACAGTTTACATTTTACATTTCTAAAAACCATGGATATGTGTTTTCTCAATGTAACTTGCAACAGAAGACTTCTTTATTGGCTTTAGCTCAATGGACGGGAGGTGTTCAGGGTAGATGATACACTACAAAACCCAGGACTTTTGACACTAGAGTGCAGAGTTTGCATCATGACTTCTGTGAGTATTTAGGTTGAGGTAATAAAAACACTTTGGTTAAGATATAGATCATTTCTGTAATAAATCAAGCCCCAGTGTTATCAACTTAACCATAACTGTAAAAAACAAACAAACAAACAAAAAAACCCACATGATATACAGTGGTGTGCAAAAATATTAGAACACTTTTTTTCCCAGAGCCTGAATTTCATTTTTTTGCCATTGCAAAAGGTAAAGGCAAAGGTACTGAGAATATTTCACCTACAAATTTATCAGTCCAGTCCTTTTTTTTACATTTTACTGTAATATTTAGTGTGGCCCACCTTGGCAACAATCTAAGGAAACTCTAAGGAACTCTGTGGAATGAGCCTCTGAGAGCGTGGAATGACATTGGGGGGGTTGAAACTCTCAGAAAATACATCGACACAATGCCAGAAAGATGCACTGCTGTGATTGTTGCCAAGGGGGGCCACACTAAATATTAGAGTAAAATGTAAAAAAAAAAAACAAAAAAAAAGGACTGGACTGATAAATTTGGAGGTGAAATATTCTCAGTACCTTTGCCTTTACCTTTTGCAATTGCCAAAAAAAAAAAAAAGGAAGAAATTCAGGCTCTGGGAAAAAAATAAACCACCAGTTTCTTACGATTTGACAAGTGTTCTAATATTTTTGCACACCACTGTATATGAACATAATTTCAATTAGAAATGTTAAAAAAGCACCATGAACTGTTGGAACACTATAATGTGGATGTACACATGAAAACAGTACTCCCCATCCAAAGCCGATAAAAATGTTGCCCAGTTCTACTTTTGTGGCAGTTCCCAAATTAACTTTTCTTTACTGATTTATCATAATTTATTCTAATATTATGTTCTGTATTTTGCATTTTTAAGTATAAACCATTTTCCTATATTTAATGTACTGATCATGTAGATGTCCATAAAAGCTCAGATTAAAACTGAGGGTTATTATTTTAATCACAAACAGAGAAAACTAAGGAAAATATGACTTTTTCAGTCAAATATATCATTAACTGAACGTAAACCAAGTGTCTCCATCCACTGTCATTGATCCAATTCCCTGGAGTTTACTGGTGAATTAATGTTGTAGAAGATGACAGTGTTTCCATGTTCACTAAGGAACTTCTGAACATCCACATGATTCATATCTGATGACCATGAAAAGATAATAAACTGCATTTAATATCTTTTTTCCCTGTAAAGCCTGAACCTTTAAATCACTGACAGAAAATTCCAGTTATTTGAAATTGGAGCTTTTATTGGTCCTTCTGAACAACCCCCAAAAATGTTTTTCAAATATCAATTTCCATGTATGAGTTTCAGTTTTGTATCGTATTTGATACATCGGGTCTCAATGCACAAATATTATCATTTTTGAACATACAAAAGCATAAAATAACACAAACATGTCTAACAAACTGGTCATTCCTTTTCAAAATTGTCAAAGTTCTTCCTCCTTCCTCATTAATGACAGTCTTGTAGTGTCACTGGAAAGGCCTCTGGTGAATGAATTCCTCCCCCCTGGTGGATTATCTGTGTATTGCATGTATCTAATTGTATACATCAGGTTTTTTAAGAAAAAAAATATCACACTGATCATGTTGAGGGCTTCAAAACTCATGTATCAAATAGGATGCATTTGGCGTTATAGGGTTACATGTTTTGATACAACTAATGGATCAACAATTATTAAACATTTTACATCAGTAGATTATATTGGTTGTCCATGGATGTTTGGGTCTTTATGGGTTAATGAAAATCAAAAACAACCATACACTTAGATCAGACATGTATATAGAAATAGTGATAGAAAAAATAATATGATGCACGAATATGGATATTATCCTTGGTTTTCTGTAATGTACATTGACAACATTTGATTATAAACACCGGTGGAGTGTATGTAAAGTAAAAGCACTGAACACAGAAAAGACCACAACAAGTAGCAAGTAACAAAGTCACTAATGTACCAGTGATCAGGGACCCCAACCCCCACTGACTGACAACCACCACCTTCCATCAAATGGACAGTACGATGCTCACCCTACCTCAGTGCAACAGTCACAACCCATGCACCTTCTTTGTCTTAATCTTACCTTGTATATATGCTGTACTGCCAGTATATATCCTCATTTGTTGTAAACATTTAGATTTAGCTTTTTGTATATTTCAGTACTTTTTAATAGTATATGTATGTTTAATATTTTACCTTGGAGCTTTTGCACATTTCCTTAAATTTTTCAGTATTTTGTGTGATATTTTTATGCAAGTATTTTGCTGCTTAACAGATTTTCATAGTTCCTGTGACAGTAACAACAAAGATCTGTTCTATTCTATTCTATTCTATTCTATTCTATTCTATTCTATTCTATTCTATTCTATTCTATTCTGTTCTGTTCTGTTCTGTTCTAAGGATCTAATTCTATGTTTTACGATGGTGAAATGTATGGAATGCTGCTTCTTAAGGTACTTGTGTAAAAAAAAAAAAAGCACACTCACAGGAATAGAAAGCAGAAAATGGTTTCTAAAAGCCATCACACTAATACAATTATTGTTTCTTTTACAATTGAAGTATCTCACAATAGCATGAACATTTATGCACTGAGTGAAAATTGTGAATGGAGAGAAGAAAGAGAGGGAGAAATCAAAAACCCACAGTCCCACTGATGACAGTGTTAATACTTCACTACAAGTTTGTAATTTAGAAACCCTTAAGAGAAATGCTTTGCCTTGAGTATCTGAATCACATTTCATTAAATTTTACCATCTGTCCTGTACCAGCAGCACCCACCCCATTACCCGTTTTATTCCCACTCAGAGCTCCCATTCCCTGCTCTGTGAGCGTCCCTGACTGGGTCTCTCTGGGAAGGGAGCACATTCTCCTTTCATCCCCTCTTAGAGGACAAACATCAGTCCCATCTCGCCGCCCATCCATATTCATGAGCTGCTTATAAATATCTGATAGCAGCTTTGCTACAGCTGTTTAGCTGGGAGAGAAACGTACAGCGCCATGCATACACACACCCTCATACACACACAAACGTTTCACTAGGGTTTATATGCATGTGCACATATACATGCTTGAATATTTACTGTAATGTTCTCTTTTTCCTCCGCACACATAGACGCTGTGGTCAGAGGCCAGATCTCCGCCCCTCGTGGCGTCCCAGCGATTCTACCTGCATAGCCTCTGATAGCATCGTCTCATTGCGGGGCTATCATTCTCTCTCTCGTTCTCTCTCTGTGTCTGGCTTTAATTAAAGTGTAAGTGTGACTACAAAATGAGAGAGGAATCCTTAAGTGCTGTATTTACCTTCCCTGTGACAGGACTCATGCTTATCTAGAAAAGCTGGAGTACTGGAGCCAAGAGACAGGGACTTCTCAAAGGCCTGAGTAATCACCCAATCCCCTTTCCTCCACACAACACACACACACTCCTTTAACCTGAGCATCACCTACTTTCTGATCCCTATTCCCCCTTGAATCCTTGACACAGAATAGAAATCCTTCAGTCTGGTTCTTTTCAGTGTTAAGGATTTGAATGGTGTACTGAAACGTACAGTAAGTACAAAGAGTTTAATAAAACCAACATTCATAACACCTCATTAAGACTGAACAAAACAACATAACATGGCTGAAAGGGGAATTTCTTTTCTGTGGCTGAAGCAATTTATGCAAATTATGCCTCTATTAATTTTAAAGTTTTTACTGTTATTGGAACACTTAACTGCCTGAATGTCTTTCTGAATAAATGTAACTGACACCAGGTATTTAGGACAGAAAGTGGAAAGACTGGTGTTAGTTTAATCATTATTATTTATCATTATATTTATCATTAACGACCATTGTTATAATTTTATATTGTGATAAATATCATTGGAATAAAGTTTTCATTTTATCCAACAAAATACTTTAGAGTGTGTATTTGCTTGATTCAACTCACAGTGGATTGAAAAAAAAAAAAACAACAAATCATTATCTCTGAAATATTTACCCCATTTTGACCATAAATAATCATTTTAAACCACATGAAGCTTCTGGGTTTTTGTTTTTTTTTTTCCAACTCACTTAAGAAAAATCTGCTTTTAAAATGTAAAAGAAATATTGATTTGACATTAATCATGATAATTACTGACAACAACTGACATGATTATATTGTGCATCAGCAGTAATGAAAGTCCTATGAGTTGTAGGTGTGAGGTGTCACTGTATTTTTGTCCATAAAGTGTAAAAAAAAAAAAAAAAAAAAACAAGTGAGAAGGCAGCACAAAAAAACAGATATAAAATTGGTATAAAATAATAAACCAAGATCATTATCAGTCAAAAACAGGTGAACATCAGGGACAATAACAAAGTGTGCAGTGTTTGAGCGGCCAATTCTATATGAAATACACTGCCTGGCCAAAAAAAAAAGGCACGCACGCATGAGTTTTTGATTATTGATGATAGAGAATCGGACATCAAGTCTGCATCACATCTCAAATTAGAGTCTGGACTTTATGGTGGCTAATCCATGTGTGTAAATGGTGTCTCATTCTCCCTGAACCATTCTGTCACAAACCTGATGATCCTGGTCAGTCCTGGCATTGTCCAATCTGTTTGACATTGGAGACATGAGAGGACACTTACTGCACTCGATGTTTATATACAGAGCCGTTTCATATTGGAATATGTGATAAAGAAATGATGTTAATAAGTAATTATGTTGTTTTTAAAACATATCTTACGAAATCTATAATCAATAATACAACAATGCTAAATTAATGTAACTACGTTTTGTTTTTTCTGTTCGGTACTTTCTGTCTATGTGCTTTGTAAACATATAAATTATAACGTTTTTATATTGAAAAGTAATCATGTTTATAAAACAAATCTTAAGAAATCTATTATCAATAATGAAACAATGCTAAATTAATGTAACTGTGTCTTTTTTTTCTGTCTATGTGCTTTGTAAATGTAAAAATTGTAATACTGTAATATTGGGAATGGACCCCAGGAAGAATAGTCTCTATTTTGGTAAAGACTAATGGGGATCCTTAAATAAAGAAATAAAGAAAAAGTAAACATGTACAAATAGTGCATACACCTGGGTGTTCCACTGCTGCCGATCTCAGCTGGAGCCAATAATACCCATGACGAGTAACTGCAGTCATTTGTTAATTGTACCCTCTCACCCTGAAGATGAGAGTTAGATGTTTGTTTGCCTGAAAGGGAAGGGAAGTGAAGCGCCTCCAGATCAGCTCTGATGTGTTCTTTACTGTTTTTTCAAAACAGTTCCATTGGTACATTTGACGATGGTGGTGGAATGGTCCAAAGGTCATAGGTGGTGGAATGGTCCAAAGGTCATAGCTGAGCTCCACTGTCTGTACATTTTACCATCAAATGTAAAATTCAGGTTAATTCTCTACAATAATTACTACTTCAGACTTCATTAATCGTTACCTTATTCCATTGTTTCCAATAAACATAACATTTCCATGCTTCCCCCTCACTTTATGTTTATGCTTGATAAAAAACCTTCATATCTTTTTTTTTTTTTTTCCATATGTAAGGAGGAGCCTTGAAGTCATTTACAATGCAGAAACCTTGGGAGAGGAAAACAGAAGGGGCCTTTTTCCTGGGGCTCCAGATTAGAGCGGTGATATGAACACCTCCCTATCACTGTCTGCTAGTGGCTTCCTAATCACATCCCTGCAACTGATACTGAGGCAGCAACAGAGAACGTGGAAGGGAGAGGGAGGGAGGGAGAGCGAGAAGAAGAGAAAGGAGAGATAGAGGGAATGGGGAGAGAAAGAGAGAGGCAGCTAAAGGCACAATCTTGGAAATCAAACGCCACACTCTGCCGTGTGCTTCGCGTGGCACACATACAGCAACAATATTCAAAGGTGACATTGCAATCAGTGGACAACACTGGCACAGGTTCCTGCACTTTCGGGAGGGAGGGAGCCCCAAAACTGCACTTCTGAGAAACTTTCTTTTCTTTTGATTCCTTTTTTTTTTTATTATTTACTGATACCTAACTGCTTCCAGTCGCTCCTCTTCTCCTCCAACTCATTAGAAACATTAGAATTGCTGATGCCGGCAAGAAAACACATTTTGCTTGGGTCTGAAGAATATCTTTGTTCTGTTTCCAATACAAATAGACGGAGATTTAAATATTGCTCCTCTGGTGTGTGCCTGTGTGGCTGTGTGAGTGAGTCTGAGTGTACTGTGTGCATCTGTGTGTTAAGCTGCGATCTGTTGTGCATACGAAAAGATGAGAAATTGTGCACTTGTATGTGCATGTGCAACTATGTGTGTTCCCAGAGGGTATATCTGTTCCTTGTGGGGAGTACAGTTAAAGTGAACAATAGGCAGTACTGCACTGCACCCTATGCAGTATGATACTACAGAACATCAACAAAAAGCACTCTGTAGAGAACTGGAATCTGCTTTACTTTTGGAAATGGTCAAAATATTGTGTGCCTTTAGCCCACAGGTGCCAAACATGCAGCCCAGGGGCCAAATCCAGCCTGCCAAAGGGTCCAGTCTGGCCCTTGGAATCAATTTGTGAAATGCAAAAATTACACTGAAGAAATTAACAATCCTTCCATTTCAGGTTCCACATTCAGACCAATTCAATCTCAAGTGGGCAGGACCAGCAAAATACTATCATAATAGCATAAAAATAATGACAACTCAAAATTTTTCTCTTTGCAAATGTAAATATTTTCATGTATTTACACTAAAACTAAGTAGAATTTTGCAAAAAAATGTGAATAACCTGAACAGATATGAACAACCTGAAATGTCTTAAGAGACGTAAATACAATTTTAACATTAACGATATTCCACCTGCTACTAAATGTTTTGTGTGTAAAGTGATCTGTAAGATATAATGTACATGTGTAAATGATAAACTGAGGCAGAATATTGTTAAAATTACACTTATTTTTTTTAGTTTGTTCATGTTATTCACATCTTTCGAAAGGATACTTTGTAGATGTAAAACCTTTTCATACTGTAAATTTACTTTTTTCACTCTAAAACAGAGAAAAGTTTGGAGTTGACATTATTTATATATTATTATTTTATCATTTTACTGGTTCGGCCCACTTCAGATTGAATTTAGCTGAATGTGGCCCCTGAACTAAAATGAGCTTGACACCCCTGCTTTAGCCACAAAGGTCTTTAATATCTGTAATAAACATAAACATGGAGGCCAGAAACTGGAGTGTACTGACAACTAATTCTACTTGGAATGGATGACACAATACATATATTTGTAGTTTTCATTCCAACAGGTGCCCTGGTAAATATTAAGGAGTCAAATCAGTGTCACCAACACAAAATGAAAGCTAAACTGATAAAAACACAACTCACATTGAACATGAACTAAATCAATCAATAATGTCGCAAAAAAACATAATTATAATTAAAATAATTTGAAAATGAATTAATTTATTCCACTTAAAAAAACAGTCCAAAACATTATACAGTTGAAATTGCATGTAATATGGTAAAGACTGTGAATTAGAATTAATAATAAAGTATTTTAACCAACCCATGCCTCTCCTCTTACAGCACAGGTGTTACTCATTACTTTAATGACGGCTGTGTTCCATTTCGTCTCCATTCCACAGAGGCTGCATGCACTATTCCAACTTCTGACACTGATGCACCTAAATGGAATGCAGCCAATGTTAATGATACCAATTACACCTGTGTGTTTTTTACCCTGTCCACATGAATATGGATATTTTTCTGAATCTGTATTTTCTGCCATAAAAAAAAGAGTTCCAAACAAAACATCAGACAATAACACTGGACACAGCAGCTGCAGAGGCTTTAGTCTGTTATGAGACTGACAGTTTTTGTAACTTTTGAAATGCATCCATGCTGACTGTGATCTACTGCAGGTAATATTTTAACTTACATGTCGGTATCACCTGTATTTGACGTTTCAGGTGCATCTTTGTTGTACAAAGCAACACTAGGCAAGTACATGATACCATTTATTTCTAAGGTATGTCAAATGCACTATATTTTGGACTAAAATGCTTTGTTTGTGTGTGAACATTTACAAGTCAAAAGGCTGGAGTTCTTTTCCTAATTCTTTGTAGTTTTGCATGTTTATGTATTTTATGTTTATTTTAAGTGCTTTGTCAAGGGTTAGGAGAAAAAGGGGTTTGGTTTAAAATATTACAAATTAAACTATGACTTTCTTCTCTCTCTTTTTTTTTTTTTTTTTTTTTTACCATGAATATTTTATTCAACTTTTATTTCAAGCATATCCTGGAAGTTTCCCCTAAATCTAGCCAAATGATGTCAGTAACCAAACAAAAAAGTCATTTATTCATTCATGAATCAAATTTTCACATTTATAGATACATGTCTGTAGAAAATAAAATATGAACGACAGTTTTGATTATATTTATCTGGAGTTTGCAAACATATAATGGCAATATTTTACTCTGGTGACTGGGATTTGTAAACATAATGTATAGGAAGGACATCACAAATGAAGCTAGATTATTAATTGAGTAACACTAAAGTAGAGGAGGGACAAATTGAAGACAATGAGCGATAAAATAAAAAAAAGATAAATAAATAAAAAAAAAATAAAAAAAACAAGAGCCAAACAGAAGTAAATAGAAGGTGGGGAACTAGAAAGAGAAAGGGGAGGGCAGTCTGAGGCAGCAGCTAGCTTTTCTCATTAACCATGCAGAGCATCTTGGCTCCTCTCCCACACCTCCCGGCTCATCATCGCCTGGGCTCTGACTGCCAGCGCACCCCCACCTCAATGAACCGTGCCTCTGTGCCTCATCCCTCCATCCCTCCCTCCCCTCCAGCCCCTATAATCACACCCGCAATCACAGTCCCTAATTAGGTTAATTAATTTGTATCAGCCCTTGTAGGGACTTGGCTGATGAGGCAGCCATAATAACTTCAGCGCTTGCCCCCCTTGCATAAAAAAAAAGAAAAAAGGGGGTAGAAAAAAAAAGAAAAAAGACTGATCTGATGCAAGCCACTGTGTGACAAGATAGAACTATAAACCATGGGGTCACATTTACATCCCCACCCCCAACCTTTCTCCTAACTGTCTCCGTTCTAACCCCGACTGTCTCCTTCCCCCTTGCTCTTGTTATTTGATAGGGGTGACACTGACACCTAAATAGTGATATATAACCTATTGTGTCACCGTGCTTCATTGTGTCCACTGGAATGAAAACACCCTATAAAATAATAATGGGCTCCACTGGATCTTTCCATTGACTTACTGCGATTCATGTCGACGTGCGCTGTTTTGCTTGTTTGTTTACACTCTCACAATCTGCTTGCTGTGGTTTTCCAAAAGAGGAGAGTTAAAAAAAAAAAAGACAGAAAAAAAAACAGTGTATAGTATGATAATGATTCTCTTGCCGCTTCGTCAGAGAAACCGATCGAAGCGTCGCATTACAATCAGCGGCCCTCATCGCCCCTCATCAGGCCACTGACGAACAAACTCTGATTAACAACCCCATCTGATTACTGCAATCACCCGAGCTAACCACGCACAAGCACTGTCCCCCACTACCGACACACATACACTCATTCTTACACCTCGCCGTGGAGCAGAAATACACAAAGTAGCTCTCATCGCATATTGTCACTTACTTAGAGAGGTAACCATTAGACAAGTTGCCATTACAAAAGCAAAACGCTAATAATTTTGAGCCAAAACAACTGCATGTTTATAAAAAAAAAAGAGACGCTAAAAATGTCATAATGAGGTGATCAGCAGAAACAACTAATTAGGTTGGAAGTTTTCAAGATCATATCACATCAGCCTTAGTATCTGTAACACCAGAATACTGCAAATTCTAAAACACATACCTAGAGTGAGATAGAGTGTGTATGTGTAAAGGACATTTTTAGAATGCAGCATGAGTAAGTATTTTGAAGAAGTTACTATTATAACAGGACATGATCAGAATACACTTGAATTCTTAAAATAAATGGCTTCTTTTTTATGAAGTAGCTATTTAAACAGTACTGTGGGACTAACTTTCTCATTTGTCTATTACCACAAAGCCAATCAGCACCCTCGTTATATCATTTCTAGAGCTGCAACCGATTAATTGACTAGGTGCTTGAAGTCAACGCAAAAAGTCCCGATTTGATTAATCGACTCGAATTGATTGAAGGGAAATATTCTATTGCAGTTTTCCTGAATTGAAGCTTCTTTGTCCGTCACAATAAGCGTCCGTGTGAAACACAACAGTGGAACCAATGTTTAACAGTAGGGACATGAAGGAAACGAAGCTTTGATTCAGGAGAATTGTGGTTGAATGATTTTTTTGGATCACTTTGAGTCGATTAATCGGTTGCAGCTCTAATCATTTGTAGGTAACGTGTCACCCTGCTGCCACAGTACTGTAGGCAAAAAGCATCGCACATGCCATTTACCTATCTAGTTACAGGAAAAGGCTAGGGTCCAAGTTACCAACGGCAACGCTCATGGTATTTTTTATTTGCAGATTCTAAAAGTTTTGCATCCGTACACGTATCGTTCCAAGAAATATCTGCGTCCAGGTGGAAATGGGAAAACTGGGTTAAAACGGTGTACCAGAATTTTGTAATGTGCACATAGTGACGATAAATATTCTTGAATCTTGAATCTGATGTGCTTACTTTTAAAAGTCTGCATTATTTAATTCTGACATAAGGGTTCAATATGTTAGATTCATGTGTGCACTGAATTTTAAGAGATGTTGTTAATGTTAACGGATTCAGTATCTAAGCTAGTAGTAACTAGTTTCATGCAGTGTTGCTGCTGTAGAGGAGCAGAAGAGTGGCACTGATGAACTCTGGGGAGGAATCAGGATTTTGATGGAAAAACAAACTAACTCTAATACAACGGACATGAAAAGGCTGCTGTTATGGAAGTAAGGGACTGAAGTGAGTGTTAGCTTAGAAATTGAATCAGCTAACAACAAACTCCCAGCAGAAAACACAGACTCCAGGTAACAATGGATAAAACAAAGTGCAAAAGCTTATGTTCACCATAGTAGGATAAGCACACGGTGTAGTCTGTCTTATGTAACATAAAAGAATGGACCTCACAATGTGATTAAATTGCATTTTGGATTGAAGAGTGAATGTAAGTTATTGTTATTTATGTCCTATCTTTTTCACTTTTATCCAATGGTGAAACAGAGTCGGTACAAAGTGCTGTTTCTTTAGACATTTTTATTTGAAGACGGTTCAAACTACATGAAAAACATTCTCCTGCTAAAGATGAGAACCGTCCATTGTCATCTTTGTTTACTGCTTTTATTCTCAAAGGTCAAGGATAAATTGTTTATTCCTTTCTTCACAGGCAAACATTACACTGCTTTTGTGTTTGTATAGAGTTTACATGTTAAGTGTTGTGCAGTCAGAGTGAGTCCTGGCCTCAGTGACTTTTATTCACACTGTTACATGTAAATAAAGGTGTGAGGCAGCGCTGAAGTCACCCCAAGTATTTACAATACTCACTTGATATGTAATCTAATACAATATGTTACAGATTACATTCAGGACCATGTATTCTGTAATCTGTTGTGAAATACTCTTCTACCACTATGCACCCCCCCACCCCAAACACACACACACACACACACACACACACACACACACACACACACACACACACACACACACACACACTGGGTGTGTTCAGTTGTGATCCAAGCAGACACATGCATAAATATACAGTACACACACGCAATCTCAAGCAGACAATGACACGCAGAGGCTGGGAGACAAGGACAGATCCGGTAGTTAAAGCGTAATGAACACGTCCCCGAGGCGCGCGCCTGGCATTCCCCTGAATGATGGACTGACAGTAATACCGGGGCAGATGGGTGCGCTCCACGCCCCGTTCAACACCACACACACACACTCACAGTCCCACCCCCTGGTCTATCCTGCCCCTCTCTCCTGCAGAGTGATACCCCCTGTGGGTCTGATATGGAGCTAGGATGGGGGTTCCAGGGGTGCTATGTATGTGTGTGTGTGTGTGCATGCATGTATGTGTGTGTGTGTGTGTGTGTGTGTGTGTGTGTGTGTGTGTGTGTGTGCGCACGCAACCTAAGGGTGGGGGGCACAAGTATGAGGCCCCCATCATGATTTAGGCTCCCATGCAAATTTAATCAATTCGAGTACCTCTCGCCAGCCAGGGCTCATTAGCAGCAATTTAAAAAGGGGGCTCTGTGATCCCCACCTCTGTGCATGAGCCAGACATTCAACTCACATCTACACACACACACACACACACACACACAAACATTCTATGATACACTCACATATCCAAATACCCACACAAATACACAACAATATGTCAGGAGTACTGTCAAGGCTGCAAAGATCTTCCTTCAGACGTCTTCCCCCTGGCACGAAGAGAGACCCTGCATGCACACTAGCCCACACCCCCCCATTCAACTCGCCCTCCCCCTTCTCTGTCCCTCCGCTCTATCCACTACTTCAAAAGCCCCATGACACCCAGCTTCAAGTTAAAGGAGAGAAATAAAGATAAAGACTAACGTCTCATCCCCCACCCCTCACATTCTGAGACACCCTCTCAACACTCAAACCCCAGGCTACCTCTCTGTCTCTGTTCAGCTCACCTCCCGCTCTCCAGCTCTAGTAATTGAGGGATCGATTAGTGCTCTCCTAAACCATCGTTAACCTTGGCTCAGTATGCTGGCTTTAGAACAGAGCAGAGCCGTGTTGTGAATAGGTGCAGCACTTGTGGTTTACAAGGTCCAATACTGAGTTTACACAATAAAATGTGAATGTAGTGTGGAGAGTTTGGCAATAACCGGATGCATCACATTATGTAAACAAATTACAAAATAATCATGAAGTCACAGTTATTTAACCCTTTAACACCAAACATATAATATTTGATACATGAGTTTTGAAGCCCTCCACATGATCAGTGTGATATTTTTTCTTGATAAACCTGATGTATACAATTAGATACATGCAATACACAGATAATTCACTGGGGGGAGGAATTCGTTCACCAGAGGCCTTTCCAGTGACACTACAAGACTGTCATTAATGAGGAAGGAGGCAGAACTTTGCCAAATTTGAAAAGGAATTACCAATTTGTTAGACATGTTTATGTTATATTAAGTTTTTGTTTGTTCAAAAATAATATATGAGCATTGAGACCCGATGTATCAAATATGATACAAACTCAAAACTCACCCATGGAAATTGATATTTGAAAAACATTTTTGGGGGTTGTTCAGAAGGACTAATAAAGGCTCCAGTTTCAAAGAGTTGGAATTTTCTGTCAATGATTTAATGGTTCAGGCTTTAAAGGGAGAAAAACATAATTAAATTACAGATTCCATTCAAAGATGCATGCATGTGTATTAGTTTTGGTAACATTCATCACTATCGGTTTGTATATTTTCTCTTCTATTGGCCAACTTCCAGGCATGTGTCAGCAAAGCCAGTGACTCTAATACTATGTTTATGCTGCCTTTAAAATAGTATTTAATGAGTTTTAATCAGTTTTATTGTCAAGTAATAATAACAGTAATAATTTCATTGTACCTGTACAATGACAATAAAGACATTCTATTCTATTCTATTCTATTCTATTCTATTCTATTCTATTCTATTCTATTCTATTCTATTCTATTCTATTTAAGTCTAAATCTGCCAGAAAAGTATCAAGTGTAGTACATTGCATTATTTTGGTAAATTATCTAAAATAGTATCTTGACTTGTTACATTTTAACAGAGGAACTACCTCATCTCAAATGTGCTGTTCCCAATACTGGTGGTGAAAAGATTCATTGGCAAAGTTTTATATTTTAGTTTTATATATTTATTTGTAATCCCAGGCCAATTATACAAAACATATTCCAGATTTGGGTAAAGTTTATTTAATGTTTAAGGTGTCCATTTCTGAGACTTGACTAGAGCAAATACCCCAGTACAATATAGTTTAAGTAAACAGGGATTCACTTCTGTTTTTTATGATGTTGAGTAAAATAGAGGAGCAAGAAAAAAAAATGTTGTATTGAAACATATTACTCTTATTTCCAGTCCACTTTGTAATGTGTTGATGTATCAGTGATGTTTTTACATACCTCCAAACACTGTATTCAAAGTAAATGAGCTCATTTGTGATATCTACAGTATATCAAACATTTTTCATCTTAAGCATTCTGTTTCATCACAGTGTCCCCCTGTACAGCAGACACTATCAACTCCTTTTATTAGAACTGATCTTAAAAACATTTCTTTGCACTGTATTGACTCTTCTGACACTTCAAAGTTCTAACCACATAAATGTCCCATGCCAGTCTTTTAAATGTCTGAATTTTGTCTTGTGGATACTGTCTGCTGTCAAATATGCTGCTGTTGTCAGTTTATGTTTGATGTTACTGACACTGCAGATCTCAGTGTATTCACCATGCATTCCTGAAAGCAAATTCTACTGGCCTTGGTCATGTGTTCATTAAAAACTAGAAAAGCACTCGGAGAGCGTAGACCTCCACCAAAGCAGATCAGCCCCCCCCCCCATCACCACCAAAATTTAATCATTTGTTCCTTGTCCCAGTATCAACATTTCCTGAAAATGCAGCTCTATTGGCACATGATAAGGAAACCACCACGGATAGGCTGGATGCATGGAGATCTGACCTTCAAGAGGATATACATGAGGTAGACTGGGAAAGTGCATGTTTAAAAGCCCAAACACAATCAATTAACACAAGGATGAAACTCCTCCAATATAAATGGTTGATGAGAATTTACATCACTCCGATCAAACTGAATTGTTGGTCGCCCAACATCCCAGATACCTGCAGCAAATGTCTAGAAGGAAAGGGTACTCTGTTTCACTGTGTCTGGAGCTGTCCAAAATTACAGAAGTTCTTGAAGTCAGTCATACAAACTTTGTCCAAGATTGTTGGTGTGACGGTGCCTTTTCAAGCAAAGATGTGTGTGTTGGGTATATTTCCAGACAGCTGTGTTTTTACTTCAAGCCAGTCAACACTCATTGACTTTGGACTCTTGCAGGCCAGGAGGATGATATCTTCATACTAGAAGAAAATGGACTTACCCTCAGTACATATGTGGGTGAGGGAGATGGCATCTTGTATTGTATTGGAACAACTCACTTATATTGTTAGAGGAAGGGGAGGGGATTTTGTGAAAATATGGTCACCTTTAACAGAGTTTCTCAGATGTTATAAGACCAATTAGTTTTGACAATGGTGCTGATTTATGGCGCTGTATGCTGTTTATTTATGCTTATTTTGTTTTTATTTATTTAATTATTTTATTTTATTTTTTTTTCCTTTTTTTTTCTTTCATTCATTTATTTATTTGGGGGGAATATGTTGCTTATTATTTGCTTTGTGTTGAGTATATTGTTAATTATTGTGTAATATAAAGTTCAATAAAGATACTGTTTAAACCCTTAAAAAAAAAAAATCCTGAAAATTTCATCCAAATCCGTCCATAACTTTTTGAGTTATCTTGCTAACAGACAAACAAACAAACAAACAAACAAACTAGAAGCACTCGGAGAGCGCAGACCTCCACGAAGGCTGATCAGTGGCCCCCCCCATGGGCCCCCCCACCCCCGATCACCACCAAAATTTAATAATTTCTTCCTTATCCCATTTCCAACAAACCCTGAAAATTTCATCAAAATCTGTCCATAACTTTTTGAGTTATGTTGCACACTAACGGACAGACAAACAAACAGACAGACAGACAGACAGACAGACAAACAAACCCTGGCAAAAACATAACCTCCTTGGCGGAGGTAACAAACAAACAAACAAACAAACAAACAAACAAACAAACAAACAGACAAACCCCGATGAAAACTGTTCCTTGGTGGAGGTAAATATTCAGATTCTGACAGTACAATGTAGTAGAAGGACAGACAATAGAAGGTGTAATTCTTAAGATAATCCAAATATAAATGTTATATATAATTACTAAAACGTGTCCCATTTTAAAGGACTGTTTGTTTCTGTGGTCAGTCATGTAACTAAACTTATAGAACAGCCTCCCTTTGTTTCTTATCCTTCTTAACCAGGCTCCACTTTCACCCTAAAACAGTTTCTATATATTAGGGTCAATGTCACACCCTGCAGCTGTGTGACCACCACAGACCCCTTCATTTCACCCCCCCCCCCCCCCCCCCCATTCCTAAAATGACTATTCGTTTGCGAACCTCCAGGGTCATTAACTTTAGGGATGGGGTTAGGGGGGACAGGATGGCCTATGCGAGTCGTCAAATGAATTATGAGCTTTTTGACAATAGAGGAATGTCTGTCTATATCTTTAAAATCAGAAGGTCGCCCACTGCCCACCCTTGAGCCCTGATACTGAACCCCAGCAAAAGCGTCCCGTTGCTGGGGGGGAAAGAAAGGCGAGCTTGAGGAGGAACAGTGGTTCATCTGTGTTTGACTCTCACTGTTGGATAGGGGTCCCGGAATTGCGCACACAGTGTTTTGACCCCTGGGCTCTCCTCAGCGACCTCCACCCCCTCCTCTCATGGACGCTTGGCCAGAGGGTCCTGATGCACGCACGCTCTATCAGTGTTGTGACGCAGTAGCAGGGGGCAGGAAGAGTGGGAGGAAGGCGTACGAAACCAAGGAAGGCAGAGTCAGCCAAGGACGTCAATCACTCACAGAAAGTTATCCCGTCATGAATGGTCAATACCAGTGTTTTGAAAGTTGTAATCCATTACAAATTACTTGTTACTGTTATTTAAAAGTAGGGATGCACAATTGCCACTTTTTTCCAGACTGAGTACAAGTACAAGTACTTACATTTGAGTACTTGCCCATACCGAGTACCAATATGAGTACTTAATAATACCATTCCAATTCTTAGCTCCTTTTGAAAATGTGCTTTATTGTCGTTGTCATTAGTCTGACTGGAACAAAGTGCCGCTCCTGACATTTAATGCATTGGAATGAGCATTTCTCAATCAATCCACCAGGGGCGCCGCTCTGAATTAACCATACTGGACAAATACCAGGAAGAAGTGTAAAGTTTGTTGAGAAGAAGAAGAAGAAAGTCAGTAATACTAATAAGCGGGGACGACAGAGGTAACACTTATGTGGATACTAATGCTGATATTGGTATTGATGAGGGTAGCTGTCATAAATATATCAGTCGTTTTTCACTAACTCACACAGTCACTCTTTGAAAAGATTGGCTACCTCCATGGTTTCCGGTGGTATTCTCCGTCTGGGTACGCATCCGCGAGCACCTGGAAAATGGATGGAATGTATGCAGAGGACGGACAGAACGCTCCGTCTATATCCGTCTGTGTCTTTAACGTTACTTCCAGTCAGCGTTACTTTTATCACCGTCATTTGTTTAGAAAAATCTCCACACTCCTCACACTCTCCACACATTACTTGTCCACTGCGTACCTGCTGCACCTAACTGTGAATGTCACGCCACCATAAGTGGTATCGGTGCGGTTGTATCGAGTACTTTTACGAGTCCAAGTACAAGTGCACACAGAATATCGGACTCGATACCCAATACTGGTATCGGTATCGGTGCACCCCTATTTAAAAGTAATTTCTTACCTTACAATATTACTGTGTCAAAACTGTATTGTATCACATGACTCCTGTATTACTTTTTGCTACTTTCACTAAAATAACCACAGAAGTAGAACTTAACAATACAAAATGACAAAATGTACATCAGAGCATTTTACATCCAGTAGAGGGCGATATGGTGTAGCATAATGATAGTCAATGCCGATAGTTCTTTTGGTTTTGGACAAAGGTTTCATTTGACTATTAGGTTCTTATTGTCCTTATCTCTGACAACCTCCACGTGGCCAGTGTACTGTGTTCTGCCAGCTTCACCCACTGGCTGAACACCAACAGGAAATAGAACTTTCCTGCCACATTTTAGATTCCTTAATCCAAAAAGACCAAGTGCTAATTTTGCGGCAGTTCCCAAAGGAATTTTTCTCTCTATTTACCCTTTCTTAAGTGATTTATCATCATTTATTTTAATATTATCTTCTATATTTTACATTTTTCACTGAAAATTACATATTTTTCTATATTGAATTTCCTATACTTAATTTAGATGCTCATGAAAACTCAATGCATTCAAAGTTTATTATATTAAAACAGAGAAAACTGTAGAAAAAGTGAATTTTTCAGCAAAGATTTCAATAACTGAATGTAAAAACATGCACTTTCAACCACTGTTACTTGTCAAAGTCCATGGGTGTTACTGGAGAATCAATGTTGTAGAAGATGACTGTGTTTCCATGTTCACAAAGGAGCCTCTAAAACAGGGGTGTCAAACTCATTTTAGTTCAGGGGCCATATTCAGCCCAATTTGATCTCAAGTGGGCCGGACCAGTAAAACAATAATAGTGAAAAAAGTAAAATTATATAATGATCAGGTTTACATCTACATAGTTTCCTTAAAAATCTGAATAACATGAACAACTTGATTTGCAATTTTAACAATATTATGCCTAATAATTACATTAACTTTTGTTAAGACATTTCCGTTTGTTCATATTTGTTCAAGTTATTCACGTTTTTTGTACAAGTATAGTTTGGTAATGCTAACATTTTCATGTAATTTTACTTTTTTACACCAAAAAACACAAAGAGAGAATTTAGGGTTGTCATTATATATAGGTTATTATAATATTTTACTGGTCTGACCCACTTGAAATCTAATTAGACTGTATGTGTCTGTATGTGGAACCTGAATTAAATTGATTTTGACACCACTGATTGTTAACATCTTCAGTGTAATATTTGCATTCCACAAATTCATCCCGCGGGCCAGATTGGACCCTTTGGCGGGCCGGATTTGGCCCTCAGGCTGCATGTTTGACACCTGTGCTCTAAAACGTCCAAATGGGTCATATCTGATGACCAAGAAAAGACGATAAACTGTATCCTACACCAATTAT
The DNA here is from genome assembly GCF_902148855.1 of Sphaeramia orbicularis. Classification (NCBI taxonomy): domain Eukaryota; kingdom Metazoa; phylum Chordata; class Actinopteri; order Kurtiformes; family Apogonidae; genus Sphaeramia; species Sphaeramia orbicularis. Next base: position 41,662,165 of record NC_043972.1, on the reverse strand, counting down.
TTACATGTATTGACAGGATTAGTGGATTAACAGGTATTAAACATATTAGATCAGTAGATGTTTTTGGTTGCCAGTGGATGTTCGGGTCTTTTTGGGTTAAGGTCCCGCACACTTGCTGTTTTTTTTATTTTTTTATTCGAATAATTAAATTATGGGCTAAAGGTGTGTTGTAACGCAAGTGCTATTGAACATGTACCAAGTAAAATATTACTGAAAACTGTCTAGTATTGCATTACACTACTGTGTTACAAACAAGTTACAACACTGGTCGATACTGCATATGAGCATGCTCAGTCTTGTCTGTTTGTGAATTTCACATATACATGATTATATTAAGTGTACAGTATATGTAGTTAGCAAGAGGCTACAACCAAGCCTTAACATGGAAGCCAACGTCTAAGCATCTTGGTCTGGAAATACTGTTTATTTCTTTTCGGAGTCACAAAGTCTCAGTTAATTTATTTGGATCGTCTAATACACTGTTGGTCATTTGTAAATTATTCTGTTGAGAAAGTTTGTGTGACCTTTAATGGTTGGAGCAACAGCTTGCTTCCCTTCTGAATTGGACTGTACTGGCCTCATAAACACATGAGAAAAGTACTGAACCATCGCAGGGTTACAACACTGCTCCTCCAGGAGAAATAGGAAACAATTTTTGATATTTCTTCCTCTATGATGCAGAAGATAATTAAAAGATTTAAGGAATCTAAAGGAATTTCTGTGCATAAAGGGCAAGAACAGATACATGTTTACATTCAGAGGCATTTGTAAAGTAGCAAATGCACAGGACACACTTTAAGCTATGTGCATTAAATTAAAGTTTAAAATGGATTTTTTTTCACCCAAATGTTTCATGAAATTTAACATCACTTACTACAATACCTGTCCTGTCAGTATAACTTAACCCATAAAGACCCAGTGCAACTTTTATGTCACTTCCTAAATTATGTTTTTCTCAACTAACCTTTCTTAAGTGACTTATCACCATATATTATTATATTATCCTCTGCATCCTCTGTTTTCCCCCAAAAATCAGGTATTTTCCTGTATTTAATTTGCTGATAATGTGGATGTTCATAAAAGCTCAGATTAAAGTTGAGGGTTATTATATCAGAAACAGAGAAAACTGAAGAAAATGTGTAGTTTTCAGCAAAGATATCAATGACTGAATGCAAAAACAAGTGTCTACAACCACTGTCATTTATCAAACTCTGTGGATTTTCCTGGTGTATCAGTGTTGTAGAAGATGATTTTGCATTTTTAAGTATAAATCATTTTCCTATATTTAATGTACTGAATATGTAGATGTCCATAAAAACTCAGATTAAAATTGAGGGTTATTATTATTATCAAAAACAGAGAAAACTAAAGAAAATGTGACTTTTTCAGTCAAATATATCATTAACTGAACATAAACCAAGTGTCTCCATCCACTGTCACTGATCCAACTGCATGGGTTTTACTGGTGAATTAATGTTGTAGAAGATGAGGATGTTTCCACATTCATTATGGAGCCTCTGAACATCCAAATGGGTCATATCTGATGACAATGAAAAGATGACAAACTGTATTTTACAGCAATTAATTACATATATTGAAGTTATTAAACATTTTATATCAGTAGATGGTTTTGGTGCCAATGGCTGTTGGGGTCTTTATGGGTTAAATACCATTAGCTAATGTTAAAATCATCAGCTAGCAGGAATTACTTGGTGTAATTTAGTATCACATTTCCATTTCCTTTGGAACGTTAAGTTAGTGGTGGTGTTTACAGTGCTATTGACTAGACTTTAAAATTCTCTTGCCAGCACATAAAGTACTGAATGGTTTAGGCCCAAAATACATCAGAGACCTTCTAGTCCAGTATGAACCATCCAGACCACTCAGGTCATCTGGCGCAGGTCTGCTCTGTGTTCCAAAAGCCAGAACTAAACATGGAGAATCAGCGTTCAGTTTCTATGCTCCGTATATCTGGAACAAACTACCAGAAAATATCAGGTCTGCTGAGAGTCTGAGTTCTTTTAAGTCAAGGTTAAAGACTCACCTGTTCACTGCTGCCTTTGACTAAAAGGCTTTTTACTTTTTAAATTTTATATTCTCTTTCGAAACTCTGCACTGCAACTCTTACTTTATTATGTGTGTGTTTTTATATTTTTGGATTTTATGTGTTGTTTTCTTACTTACTGTTTTTAATCACCTTATACATGTTTCTTTCATAATGTTTTAAATGTGTTTCTTTTTCCCTGTCGTTGTATTTCAATGTCCTGTGTGAAGCACCTTGAATTGCCTTGTTGCTGAAATGTGCTATACAAATAAACTTGCCTTGCCTTGCCTAGCTTGGTGAGTTTCCCCCATCATGCTTTCCTAGTTCCAAGTGTGTTCCAAGTGTTTGCTCCTGAAGGATTCTGTTGGGTTTCTGTAAATTGGCTTAGAGTCTGGTTTTTGACCAACTCTATATATAAAGTGTCATGAAATAACTTTTGTGATCTGGCACTATATAAACAAAATTTGATTGATTGAGGGATTTGATTGGTTTTCCCCTGTAAGTCGCTTTGGAAAAAAGCATCTGCCAAATGCATAAACATAAACATAAACATAGTTCCACCCTTTCATCCAACATGCAGTCACTTCAGGCTCCAAAATGCGATGGTTAAAAGGCCAAACTCAAGACATTACTTGACTCTACCTCCCTTTGCTTTGTATTGAGTGTTAAATAGCCGTAACTGGTCCAAGTGGACACCCACCATCAGTCTTCCCTCATTCCTGGCCCGTCCTCAGCTGTTGGCTCACCTTTGCTCTGGTCAGCAGTGTTTGGGCCAAGGCCTCTGGTACCTCTCCTCCCACCCCTCCACCTCTCACTGTGCCTGGTGACATTTCCGCCTGGCTCCCTCTCTCCCCTCTTCCCCTCCAGCAGCTCCCAAGACAGGCTGATGGATGGGTTCTGTTTATGAAGCTGCTGCCACCACTGTGATCGATCAAGCCTGGGTCACTGTGAGCTGCTGCTGGGCGCCAGGCCTTCAGTCCATTACAAACTATAGGCTAAAGGAAGTAATTGCACATACACTCGGTATGAAGTACTGGTACTACATGTTAATGCACGTATGGTAGGCTATTATATTACTGAAATATGTTCTGGTAGGTTTGCAAAATGCTGATCCAGTTAACTTTGACTATAAGGATGGTGAGTGATCAGGGTGATTTGAACCAGTCAGAACCAAACTAGTTCATAATGTGGACCACACAGCTGGTCTTTGATCCAACCAGACGATGTGGTTTGGGTCTCAATCAAAGTCAACCACATAATAGTTCCATCCATTTACAATGAGAAAACACTATGTGGATTTTAAGGAAAAGCAAAAAAAAGTTATTTAAGGATATTTTAGCCCAAAACAAAAGAAGAAAAAAGAACTAAAAGAAGGTGTTTGGACTTAAAAATGAAGCAAAGTAACATCATACTGTTAAATGCACCTGTCTATAAAGTACTCAATGTCAAATATACAGGGTGGGGAAGCAAAATTTACAATATTTTGAGGCAGGGATTGAAAGACAGTGTATGACCAATCAGTTTATTGAAAGTCATGAGAATTTATTTGCCACAAGAAAATTGACATAATAGAAAATGTTTTTATTCTATGTGTCCTCCTTCTTTCTCAATAACTGCCTTCACACGCTTCCTGAAACTTGCGCAAGTGTTCCTCAAATATTCGGGTGACAACTTCTCCCATTCTTCTTTAATAGTATCTTCCAGACTTTCTCGTAATAGTTTTGCTCATAGTCATTCTCTTCTTTCCATTCTAAACAGTCTTTATGGACACTCCAACTATTTTTGAAATCTCCTTTGGTGTGACGAGTGCATTCAGCAAATCACACACTCTTTGACGTTTGCTTTCCTGATTACTCATATGGGCAAAAGTTTCTGAAAAGGTATGGATAATAGTGTTAGGTATGATTATGACATCAATATATGTTTGGTTTCAAAACAATTGACGTAGTGCCTGCTGAGAAAAAACAACTAAATGTTCATTGTAAATTTTGCTTCCCCACCCTGTAGGAAGTAAATGTAAAGTAAATGACAGTAGAATGAACTCTACTGAGTCCACTTCCAAAACTGCAGTGTGAAAGCAAATTTTACCAGACTAAGCACACACAGTGTAACAAAAACATGAACCTTTGTTGGAACTTTGAGGTGTTAAAAAGGCCCCTTGTGATGACCGAGGGACCTTCACAGAATGAGGCATCAACACTAACTCCTGCCATTCAGGTAGATCATCTCTCACCTGAACAGTCTAATCGGCCAAATACAATACAACAGCATAAACTAGGTAGACTGAAAGAATGAAAATAATACATGCAAAAAGAAAGCCCACCCTTCACATAAAATACAATTTCTTAGAGGTATGTAAGAGAAAAGGAACATTTGTAAGAGGTGAAAGTTAGAAAACTTTAACATACACTTTTAATGCTGGAATGGAGGCAAATTTAAAGGCCTTTTATACTCAAAACCTGGATGAATAAATCACAACTACCTGCACAACAAGACACAGACTCAAGGTAACTGAGATTGTTTTTGTTGAAAAAGTTCAACCCTAAATCCGTGTTCATACCAGAAAGCAATGTTACCTTGACTTATTTTTCTTTGTAGACAGTATGAAAACAAAACATTCAATATTATGTCTGACGTGCCAAAAAAATTCCAAAAACATTGGGGTAATGTTGGATTAGTGGTAAGGAAAACATGTGGTACAATTTGAAAATAGCTGTTGTCACTAATGTTGCCTAGTCCTTACAGACCATAGATGGACTGAGAATAGTCAAACTGTTCATAAACACGCAAGAAAATTATGGAAACATTGCAATATAACAAAACTGATCCTCAAGGAAAGACAGGAAGCAATTTTTGATATCTCATCCTCTGTGCTGCAGAATGCAAGATTCAATGAATCTGGAGCAACTTCTGTGCATAAAACCCAAGGGCACACTGAGTGTAAAGACGCCTTTATACTCAGAGGTGTGTAAAGTAGCACAAGCAATTCTGGACACACTGTCGGCTTTGTAGATGGCAGCTGTAGTTGTGTTGGATTTAACATACTGTACGTCACCATAATCCTGAGCCCAGCTGTAGATGATTGACAGTTTTTGCTCCAGTGGCATCACAGGTGTTTAGTTTGGACTTGCATCCTTGCCCTTTATGCACTGAAATTCCTCCCAGTTTCCTGAATCTTTTAAGTCTGTTTTGCATCAAATACAGTAAAATATCTAAATCTCTTTTTCTTTAACTGAATATTGTTTTTAGTTATGATTTTTCTCACACATTTAAGTGCAGGTTAAACCATGTCTTTGTCTAAATGTAACTTTTCACACCATCTGTGATAAAACAGGTCAAATATCTTTAGAAATCATTTCTTTGTGTTTTGATGTGCATTATTTATTGTCAATCAATCAGTCAAACTTTATTTGTATAGCACTATATATGTATATATGTTACATGTAGTATTAAGTGCTTTACACCAAACCCCCCACTGTCCCGTAGTTGCAAAATGAAATAGAAATAAAAGCAACAGAGTAAAGCAATGTTAAAAAAGTAAGAGTTTAATTAAAAGCTAAACCAAAAAGATAGGTTTTGAGTTTACTTTTAAAAATATTAACACTCGTAGCAGACCTCAGGTTCTCAGGTAAACTGTTCCATAGTTTGGGGCCATAAAAGCCACCATGGGTTTTAGTGTGGATTCCAGGAACAATTAAAAGAAGACTACCTGAGGACCTGAGGGTCTGAGAGGGCTCATAAGTTAAAAGCAAATCAGATAAATAAATAGGGCTAAGACCATTAAGAGTTTGAAAAAACAATAAAAGTACTTTGAAATCGCACTTTATAACGTGTATTTCATTGCATGTGTACTTTTTTCTGATTGGGGGTTGTATTATTAGTCACTCATTTACTGTAACCATTTAATCCTCTGCAGGGTCAGGAGCAGTTGGACCCTATCCCTGCTTATATTTGGTGAAGTATACCCTGGATATGTGTCCAGTTGGACATGTGGTGACGAACCATCATTCAGTGTCACATTCTTACTTACAGGTAATTTGGAGCGACAGTTAACGTATTAGGCTGCATGTCTTTGGATTAAGGGAGGAAGTGAGGGTAAATTTATAAATAATCATATAAAATCACAAAGCCCTCAATAAAGTGGTATAAATATCTGATAACACGCAAGTTAATGTATAAAATGCAGAAGTGGCAAATAAAGTACCAGTCGTTGTTGTCAATGTTTTTGTTCCTGTCATTTACAATATAAACTACATTTCTTTTCATTATCCTGTCAAATTCTTTTCAGTGACTGATACTTGTATTTAACTGACAAGTCTGGGCAGAAGGATAATACATCCTGAGTTTGAGTTGACAAAGAAAAACTGATCTATCTCCTGACCCACCTGTAAAGATAAGGTTGATACATAAAGCAGCAACAGATGAGTTTAGTCAGAATTCAGAGCTGGAGAGTGAATGGCAAACAGAAGTGTGACATGCCAGACAAAGTGTCATTTTCACCATGAAAATCCCATTTCTATAATTTTGTGTTTATTTAAATTGCTTTCACTGTGTGCTCAAGTACACCCAGTTACCAAGCATTTTATTTCCAGCGTCTTGAAGAACACTAATGCCACCTACTGGAATAGTAACAAAGCACAAGCCACCCAGAGACTGTTAGTCCTATCTATACAGCTCTGGAAAAAAATAAGAGACCACTGCAAAATTATCACTTTCTCTGATTTTACCATTTATAGGTACGCATTTGAGTAAAATGAACATTTTTGTTTTATTCTCTAAACTACCAACTACATTTCTCCCAAATTCCAAATAAAAAGTTATTTAGAGCATGAATTTGTAGGACACGACACATGGTGAAAATAGCAAAAAGATGCAGGTGTTTTCAGGTCTCAAATAATGCAAAGAAAACCTGTTCATATTCATTTCTAAACAACACAATTCTAATGTTGTAACTTGAGAAAAATGTTCAGACATCAGTATGTGGTGGAATAACCCTGATTTTCAGAGACAGTTTTCATGTGTCTTGTCTCTCCACCATTGCTGTTGGATGACTTTATGCAGCTCCTGGCACAGAAATTTAAGAAGCTTAGACATCTTCCATCGTTTGTGTCCATCCATCTTCCTCCAGAAGTTTTCAAAATGGGTTCAGGTCTGGAGATTGGGCTGGCCATGACAGGGTCTTCATCTGGTGGTCCGTCATCCACACCTTTATTGACCTAGCTGAGGCCAGGAGCATTGTCCTGATAGAAAAAACAGTCCTCGGAGTCTGGGAACATTGTCAGAGCAGAAGTCCAGTAGTTTTCAGTAGTTATTTTTGGATTCCAGTTACTTTTGTGGGACTAATGGCACTGTTTTACTTACTGTAAGAAGATAGTGATGGCCACAGTAGTGGTTTTTATACTTCTCCTTCTTAAGTAACACATGGATCAGGTGTTTATTCAGTAGAATAAGGTGTGTTTATGTTGGAATTCAACAGACACAGGAATGGAATGGCTGTCACACATGCTGATTTCAGAGGAAATTGTAGTGGTCTCTTAATTTCTTCCAGAGCTGGTATTAAACCATTTTCTCTGCTGCCAAAGGAATCAATAAAAGTGTTAAAAACATAATAATAATAATAATAATAATAATAATAATAATAATAATAATAATAATAACAAAACATGATCCATCACATCAGTCAGAATTCTCTTCAAGTTTATTTCAAGAAAACTAAAAGTTGTGGTTTTAGATAAATATGTGCAAAACTGTACAAAAACAACAATGCAACTGGAATTTCTTTTCTGTCATAATGAGACTAAATATGCACCTCCTTTGTACAGATATACACCGTATTGCTGGTATCATATTGTGAAGTGTTGAGTTTTTCCACAGTCTGATCTCTTTTCTCTCAACGTTTCCTCTTGGCTTCAAACTTGTAGACAGCTGCAGAACTGGTCGTCTCATTCTTTACTTTCACCTTCTTGGTTTTATCCTAAGCCGAGGGAAACAGTAAAATGTATTATTTATTTGAAAATTCATAATTTGAAATTTGAAGCTGAAACCTTATCCTTCTCACCTGAAGGTCCTTGCGAGTCTGAATCTTCTGGCTGATGACAAACATTTTCTTTTCCCTGTCAATCCTCTGGGACAGGATCTTGTACTGGTGCTTCCTCTGCTTACTCAGCTTCTACAGGTACAGTATGAAAACATATAATCACATGAATACACAAAACACTTACTGAAAAAAAAAAAAAAAAAATGCTGTGATCATTACATGCATTATTACAATTATACTGCGTGGATCTGAAGCTCCCTGGATGGTTTTTGTCTCCAGCGTGTGCAGAGTCGGTCTGTTGTACACTCTGTTCACAAGCTCAGGGGCTGTGTTGAGGTGCTCTGCTAGGTCAAATGAATGCACTGAGGAAACACAGAAGAAAGTCATGAAAACTTCTAAGGCAGCCTTATACAGGGGGCTTCCTCTTTACCCAAATAAAAATTCCAGACTTTTTCCAGACATTTTCAAAACTGCTATTTTGTATTTATGGACTTTTATACTTGTGTCCCTACGTTTTTTGGTTAAGATTATATCTGTTGTGTGTAGTAGAAAAGTTCATTTAATAAATGTATAAATGAATGAATGCATAATTCGCAGTAAATTATGATTTACTGACAGAAACATTTTCAAAACCTATGAAAGTCACAAAAGTGCATGAATATCACATAAAACAAGTTTCACTAGAATCACTGCAGTACTGACCAGTTAATGAAATCATATCAAGTGTTTTATATGCTTTATAAGTGCTCTAAGTTATACTTCCTCCCACTCCTTTTCGATTATGCGAATAAAATCATATTTTGTTTTCATGTATATATACGTTTTTCATGTTTTCTTACAATCTGGTTTACTTCTAAGAACTGAAGTAGGATTACTTTGTTTTGTACATTTGGAATGAAGTAACTAATATGCTTTCCTCATGCATCTTTATTTATCTTACAAGACTACGTGCCTTTTGAGCATACTCTAAAATTCAACAGAGCGAAACTGTTATCCATACTTCATTAAGACTTTCACACAAAATTCCAGACTTTTCAAGTTCTGGAAAAAAGCGTTTCAAAGTTCCATACTTTTTAAGACTTTCAAGACCTGTGCAAGCAACCTGCTTATAACTGTAACTGAAGTAGACTGATTACGTTTGTCATGTCTTCCCTTCCAAATGTTAGAGATTTTCTTGTGATCATACAAGTAGAATTGAGGAAAGATGTTTTTTTTACCTGCTGACAGTTTCGGCTGTAGATTCAGCCTTCATCAGAGCTGCCAAACGCTTCCTGGTGTGACGTGTCTAAAAACAGCTGATCGGGCCAGGAAACTTTTCAAGATAAAATTTCCCAACCCAACCATGTCCGTTCTCTGCTCCTCTGCTGCCGGTGAAGAACGGTGTCCAAGGTATGCGGGAGGGTGTATGCCCCCTCGTCCCTGTTTATGGTGTTGCTCCCACGTTTTCTTATTTTGAAGGCCTCCTTGAGCCATCTTCTGAATTTGTTGGCCTCAGATTAAATGATTTTTCCCTTGTCCCAGTCCATGATGTGGTTATTTCTTCCGCAGTGGTCTGTTATAGCTGATGTTTGGTTTCTTGTTCGGCTGTTTGCTTTTGTTTCCTGGGATGATCAGCTGTTTTTAGACGCATCACACCAGGAAGCATTTGACAGCTCTGATGAAGGCTGAAGCTGCAGCCGAAACCGTCAGCCGGTACAGAAACATCTTTCCTCAATTCTACTTGTCTGATCACAAGAAAATATCTAACTAACATTTGTAACTAAAGTATCTCTTCTTATGAAGATTCGCTGGGCACTATGAACATTTATTATTATATTTACCTTCTTTCTTGGAGTCAACAAAAAATGTGTGCTTGTTCTTTTGCTTGCTGTCTGCATCCAGAAGATGGAGCTCTCCTTTTAGCCTTTCAATTTTCTGAAAGCAGTTAACAGAAATTATAAGAAGTCTCAAGTGATGGCATTTGACCTGAGAGCACTTAAGTGAAACACCAAAATAAATGAATATATTGAGGACCAATAATGCTCAAAATGCTGATATGGTTCATTTGAGCCAAAAAACTTTCCAGGAAAGGACAAAAAAACTCACCTTAGCCTCTGCAACTCTTTTCATTTCCACATATTTAATATCCTGCGTTCTCATCATTTTCTTTTGTTCCTCCGTCATCACCTCTTCTGTGCCTTTTTTTGCAACATGTACTCCATCCTGTAAATAAGCATTTATATTTCAAAAATATGTGCTGATAACATTAAACTAATGTCATGATAGATCAGATCTGGGCATTATACGGCCTGCGGGCCCCATGATAGCTGACCCTGACTGGCCCACATGAGGTTATAGGCAAATTAAAAGTCAATGCAAATATATATCATTGTAATAGATGTAAACAATACAACAGCACTGCTTTTATTTTAAAGGATCTGCCAAATTAATATATTTTCACGTGCACTTTCCGTACTTAGTATAAGACTTATTGCACTGATTGGTTTGTTGGTCAGCTAACGCTGAAAAAATAAGGATTGATTCAGAATGCAGAGTTTTTAACAAGACATGGACTGTCAGTATTTCTTCGCTGAAGTCAGAGGTAAATAAAAAGAAAAAGAAGTGATATATGCAAACAAAGGTGAATGGATTTATTGTTTTTCATGTAAAAATTAATGTGGAGCTGGTTCTGCACATTTTTGAAAATGTTTTTGGGAATATTAATCAAATAGTTGTATTCTGTGCTCCACATTTTCTTTGAATTGTTTCATTTACTGTTTTTATAAAGACATATATTAAGCAGAGCTGCAAGAGTATTGATCCAGCCCTTAACAACTGTCAAAGTTTCTCATGTGGCCCCATAAAAAATGAATTGCCCACCCATGTAATAGATCAATGATGTGGGGAGTACATGCATTCTGCTTTCCTTTGTGTTGATCATCTCTCACCTGCAGCTGGGTGTTGATCATTTTAAAGTAGAACTCATCTGGGTTCTTGTCCAGAGCTTTCTTTCGCAAAGCAGAGATTGTGTTTTGTTTCTTGTGGTAATCCCTACAGGGCAAAAGAGACAAAGTTACTGCGTGTGGTGAATAATAACTGATACTGACATTGAGTTTTACTGTTTGAATATAGAAGACACACTGTTGACACGCATGATAGATTTTAACTGTGTTGAAAAGTAAAGCCTTTCAAACACCTTCCTGTGAAGTGCAAGCCATGTATTTCCAAATGATGTGATTATGAATACTAATGATAAATTGAATATCTACTTGTTCCTTAATGGTTTGAGAAAATACATCTTTCTTAAGATGAACACAAAGCTGAAGGCCTGCTTTTATAGACATGTGGCTCTCCCATGAGAACATCATTACAAACATATCATAACCCTTTAAAATATGATATATACTGTAGATTAAACTAATCAGTAGAATGTAAAATATTTAAAATTCATATTAAACATCTTCAGTAGCAAAGGATAACACATAAAACAGTAGAAAAATGAATCCAAAACCATCAATAAAAACACTAGCATTATTATTTTCCTGCTCATTGTGTACAATTACTTTTCAACTACACTTACATTTACCTCCTTACACTTTTACTTAAGTAAGGATGTGGATGCAGAACTTGTATTTGAGCATTTCTTTCATTTTAATTCAACTCACTCTGCTCTGAGTTTGTAGTCTTTCTTTTTCTCCAGCAGTCCCAAATGCTTCCTGAATCCAGGCTGGAAAGATAAATTGACATGGTTAGGACAGAAATACGCAGTTAAGCTTAAAACATAATGTCTCACCCCAATAACGTCACAATTATAAGCTTGTTGCTGACAGTCTGTAGTCATTTCACTGTACTCTGGCTCTTCATTACAGTACAGCTGGCTAACATGCTAGCTACCCAGCTAGCCAACACAACACTGAATACTCACCTGAGATCTTTCATGGTGGTTTTTCTGTCGAGATTTCAAGGCTTTCCTGAACGACGACATGTTTAAACAGCGTCTTCGAGATTAAAATTGTAACCTAAAAAGCCGGGTGGCTTTTGTGAGCTCTACAGGTTCACAGACTTGTGTGCTGCTTTACTTCTCTGATAACGGAAACACATGGGTTCCTGCCTGCATCTGACTGAACTGTTTGACGTTTCTCTGCCGCAGATTCGCAACTTTGCGGAAGCGTAAAAAATATATAAATGCTTTGTACGAAGGTGAAGTGACAGGAAAATATTTTAAAGATAACATTTTTTAAACCCCTACATAAAAATATTTTAATTAATGTGCATCTATGAATCTTTTTTAAACGGTGTTTGTAATGTGCGGATACGTAAAAAACACAAGGGGGCAGTGTTGCACTATAACATAATAAAACGTAAAGCACGTCCACTTCTTGTGACTTAAAATGTCAAATCGACTGTTAAATTACTGTAAAGGTATTAATCCATTGTTGAGAAGTAACTGAGTACATTCATTGCATTTGGTCTCTGATACATTTGCTTATTTTATTTGTAAATTTAGTCTAACATCTGGTCATTTTATACAGTAAAAAGCTCCCTGATTGATGACCAAGGATTTAATTCATTTAGTGATGTAATTCACTTTAGCTTGACCTTCTACATTATAAAATCTTATTAGTAGTATTATTTTAATATTTAATACTAATTATTTGGCACATACTGACAGGTGACAAATTGAACCCAACATACAATGTCTCAGTGAGATGTGGGTCCATGTGCCTCCAGAACAGCTTCACTGGTTCTTGACAATGATTGTACAGATAGGCAAATTCTGGAGTAACAGAAAAACATCATTCTTAAACCTGTTCCTTCATCTAGTGTTTTGACGATGGTGCTGGAAAATGATCTTCTATTGGCATTTAGTTGGGTTGAGATCTTGTGATTTTGAAGGCCATGTCTTATGATGCCCCCTGTCTCTTGTTTTTTGACCTGTCTATAGTCATATAACAATCACATGGACCTTTGTGTGTGTACTTAAATAATACAGGATTTTGTAGTCTTAGCTTAATGTGCTGTATTTGTATTGTAAAGTTAAATATAGCAAAACTGTCTTGTATTAAACACAAGGAAATCCTAGAAGCAGAGTAAAAATCTAGGGAAAGACAATAATGGGCTTTAAAAACAGAAAAAAGAAAAAAAAAATACAAGGAAAAAAAATAGAGTTTTTTTAAAGAAAGACTTAATAATGATAAACTAAGATTCGTGCATGTAGTCTCATTCATAAAATTAGGAATAATCATGTCTCTGTTCTGGGACATTATGCACACTGCTGTTTTAATTTCATACTGACTATATCTAACTCAGTATTACCTAAAATATCTTAAGAGAAAGTTAGATATTTTCATAAGATGAGATTGTTTTTCTAATGAGTACTTTCTTTGCAGAAGATAAGACTCATTTCCCAGAAAGAAAGCTTTTTGCTTTCTTCCTTTTTTGTAGTGAACTTGTTCCACTGCTGGTATTAGACTCATAAATCATGTAGAACTAAATAAATGGATGGGAACATAATGACATCTGAACAACTTAATCACCTAATTTCCTAAACAGTGATTCTTATCTGATAACCCCATATTTCAAAGCATTGAAATCCCGTCTATTAATATTCTAGTAAATATTGAATGCAGTATGAGGCTCACTAACAGCTGTGGGCTGACATATGTGATGGTATCTGAAACTGCATCATCGCTGGTCTAAGCAGAAGAGACACCTAAAATATAAGGGTCATCACAGCTCTACTTGCTTAATATTTTTTGGCTGCTTTGCTCATACACCAAATAATTTTGGTCATTATAATGAAGGCCTTCATTTCCCAGAGAGCCCAGTTAACACTAATTGGTAATAAGTTGATGTTTTTCCAGTTGGGACATTTATTGCATGTTTCCACTTTGTTTCTAGATCTCTATGTTGATTTATGTCCTGACCAATAGACTTCAAAGAGATCACATGGAAAATATATAATATTTCTTTGAACTTTTATAGGATCTCTAACCAAAAAATGAGCTTCATTTTATGTCCTTTCTAATCAAATCAGGAAATCTTCAAAAATCAAATCTTGAGCTCACTTCAGTACCAGGAAATACACATGATTCTTCAGTCAAATCTATTTTGTGCAAAAAAAAAAAAAAAAAGAAGAAGAAGAAGTGCTGCAGGATCTTGAGGATGAGGGGGTCGTCACCCTTCTCTGGGGAAAAAGACCATTCACTTCCTGACATGATATTTTGGGGAGAGACAAAGACAAAGCCACAGCGGCACCAGTCTCCTAATCTCACCCAGACTCCTAACCTTGTGTGGAAGTGAGAAGAAGCCAAGAGGACAGAGAGTGATATTCCACCACTAAACAGCCATTTTTCCCCCCATAGCAGCTCGCTACCTCCCCCATCAACCCCCCACCCCCACCCCTCAACAAACCGCAAGGAATTTGTTTTATATGTGTGAGATTTTGCCCGGCATGCAGAATGTTTTGTGGGTGATGAGACCTCTGAATGGGATCAGTGTTTCCACATTATGTCATAGGCTTGTTTATCAGTCTGATGGCTAATGACCCCGAATGCTGTGAAGGTTTCAGCCTAAGGCCTTACTGATCCGCTCCAGCCACTAACATGTGTTTAACCAGACAAACACAGACAGCAGCCAGAATTTACAAGTTAAACGTCTACATTCCCACTCACTGGGCTCCTTCCTGTTTAATACATATCAGTATTTATCATTACAAGTGAAACACACGGTGACTCACCACAGACTAAAGACTACTTTGGAAGTTAGGAGGGTTATGACAAGCTGATGCAAGAGCAGGAGGACAAGAGGTTACAGGTTTGTTCAGGGTCAGCAGTAGAGGAATGCCCTTGTGGGGCAGATGCAGAGCCGTTTGGTTTTCTAATATGACCCTGTAAAAATAACACTGCTGACATATTGTAAGACTGCACTTGGGCTGAGCTCAAGGCTTTGGTATGTCTCCCCTGACCATGTTGGTCCTCATCTGCAGCAAGCCGCCAGTCCAGCCCAGCCAAAAATATGCCTGAGCTTGGAGTTCCTCGTGTGTGATTGTTTCGTTGCATCAGTTAGATTTTGCATCAAATAGAACGGTAAATGAAGTCAGACATGTAAGAAATGCTGGTAGCGGTCATTCCCAGGCTTACTTTCCCTCCACTTAATGCCCAGTTGTGAGCTCTAGAGAAGGTGCCCTCCTGGGTGGGATTCTCACCATAGGCTCTTAACCGCAAATTCTTGTAAAACAAAACTCGTCTACAATTAAGTGCCAGTACAGTGCTTATTTTCCCTGCTTGAGATTTTAAGTGTATATAGTGGTGAGTTGTTTTATACACCAGACAATCACAGCGGTAAAGTGGCAAGAAGTGGACTGGGTTCAGAGGAGGCACAATATATGGTTCAAGTGCTCTGTAAAAAAGCTATTAGCTATCACAGATTGTATTAAAGGGTTCTTCAGGGTCTTTGGACTACTTTGAGATGATCTCTTTAGAATTAATACACAAGTCCACGTCTCCCTCTTGTACTATGCTTGCACTAAACAACCCTACTCCAATGAAGCCAAGTATTGTTCAGTACAACCAAACTGTTTTCTATTATGCCAAAAAGGTCTACAAGTGTCGAAAGCAAATTTTTTGCTTTGTTAGATTTCTCAAAACTAGAATAAGTCCAGCCACTGGAAGACCACAGTCAACCTTAAAATGAGAAATAAGGCCAAAATGTAAGCAAATTGGGCTCCTTCTTCTGCAGGGATGTTATGCAATCTATTGTTTTAGCTTGTTATTGGTTAAATCCCGCTCAATATTAGGTAGGATTGTTTAATAGGACAAAGATAGAGTTTCTTAAAATCAGATTCCTTAATCTAATGAAAAACATGCTTTGCAAGATTTCATTTTTCTATCTTAATTTCTTGAAATCCCTATTTTTGTTATGTATACTACAAACACACAAGCATTTCCAAGTGTCTACAATCAATTCACTTTTTCATGAGACGACTTCATGAAACAATGTTGCATGTTTCAGTTTTTCATGTGCATGATGTACATGATGAAAACACAGTTTTAACTCATACCAACATATTACATACATTGGACTTAAAAAAGTTTAATTGTCTCATTAGACTTCTTCTTAGAGTGATGATACTCATTAGAGTTAAGTATTTAATCAATTACATTGAAATTTCATTTTGCAGAGCATGACAGTCATCTGAGGCTATCACCATGACTGTATGCGCACTTCATCAAATGTCTTGAGCATTTTACATGTAGTTTCTTTAAAAGTATTTTAGGTTATTGAGTAACCCTTTTTCATTTGTGTCATCGTTGTTGTGGGTAATGACTCACTTACCCGTTAACCTTTTGACTTGTTTTTCAGAACTATAACAGGGATGTGCCTCATGGGTGTGAAAAACAACTAATACGAAGCTTTTTACCTTTTTAGAAAGAAGAAATTAGTCAGGGAGTCATGAAGCCATTTCCCCTGTGATGAATCGACAAGCACCTATCTTCTAATTTGTTGAGTTTAGTATGACAGAACCACACCCCACAGAGTAAAATTAGAATTTATAATTAAGGGTTTGAGGGGACCAGAGGGGCACACCACACTTTTAGTTGTCACAGGACCATGAAAGACAAGAGTCACATGCTGGCAGTTATGTGGGAAAAATTCATGACTAATGAACTATTTGATGTGTAACATTTAGCAGCATTTTTTTTGGCATGTAAAGTATTTTTAAGCTCTCCAGAGTGGAGTTTCCATGCTACCATGAATGTCTGTCTGTACTGTATATGGTTGTCAGATGATTGCGAGGCAGCTGCTTATCAGAATTCATTAGTTCAACATAGTACTTTAAACAGCAACTCAAAGTACTATGTTTTTGGGCACAGATCTGAAGCAGAATATCCCAGGTTCTAGTCATGGTCCAGATCTGTTTTGCTGGAAACTGGCTTATGTCTTCCTTTGTTTTCTGTATATCTACAGTCAAATAAGAGTTCAAAATGTTCCACTACAGTGTGTCTTTTTTAATTTAAAGGCTAAAAATGCAAGATTTGTATGTGCTAGTGAAGTCTCTGCTGGATGTCTGATATTTGTGGAACTCCATTTCTAAGCTTACAGCTCTTTCAGTTGCTTGCATCTACGATAACCTGTACACTAGTGGGACTGTAGGACTAGGTCAGTTATTTCTGGAAAAATCATTACACACATTATCAAGTCCTTTGTTGTTTCTTCTGCTCCTCTACAGCAGTAACAATATGCACCACTGGATACTGTTAGCTTAAAAATGGAGTTGGCTTTACGAAAAAACAACCGGCTAAAACACAGTAAGCACCCCATAAGCATCATTCCATTGTTAACTGTTTCATTTGGAACCTCTAATAAATAATCTGGTGGTCCATCTTTAGATTTTTTTCTCAGTTCAGATCTCAGGCCAAATAGGCTTTAATGTCTGCTGAAGCAGGACTTTGAGAGTTTCTGTTAATTTAAAAATTATTACATACTCCACGAGAACAGAGAAATTTGTTCTTGCAACATTTTCTCGACATATCACGGCAGAATATTTTTCTCGTGTGGTAACCAAGAACTATTGTGTGGTCAGAAATTTGAAGTAAATGTGGTTTAAAGCTAAAAATCTAACCTGTTTTTGTTATCCCCACAGGGAAATTCAGCCTTTTCATTTTACCCACGCTAATACATACACAGTAAACATATGTAGCATTAGCATTATCAATTAGCACTATCAGTTAGCACATAGCACACAGTAGGGGCAATGAGCTGTCATTGAAGGTACTCAGGGACCAATGCCAGAGCATGTAATGACCTTCATAAAACACTTTTTCCTCTTAAGGCGGCCATTTTATTTACTCAATAAGCTAGTTAGTATTTAGTATTAGCTCTTCCATGACCCTCAAACTCCTGCAGCTCCACCCCATTTGTCCAAATATGGTCACTTCCATCTCCAAAAACCAACATGGTGACAGCCAAATTCCAAACTCCTGGCTTCAAAACTGCACCTCAGAATCAGGTGGGTGACACCACGGTACATCCATCCACCAACTGCGTACTGTTATGGGGATGACGTCATTGTTACTGTCTGTCTCCATGAACAGTTCAGGGTCACTGAAGATGTCTCTGCAGCTTCAACATGACTAGACTTGTAGTGATTTTTACCGTTTATATATTTTTTTATCTCTCTCTTGAAGGTTAAGGTCAAATGTGCCAAGTCAGCAGACTTTTCGGTGCTGGTGACATGTATCATGTGTGACAGGCGACGCAGTCCATGGAGCTGTTAAACACAGAACTAGTAGATGCTTTTTACAATTTTTGCCAAAAACTGCAACTTTCTTGGTTCGTGAAATTATCTTTTAATTGATATTCATTGCATGTGTAAATGGTAAACCAACTTGTATAAGATTTTTAAAAATTTCACTTGCCATTGACTGACATTCATAATTTTTTCAAACTTAGATCCCATGGATCTCGACTGAATGGACAGGATTTCAGCTCTCTCTGCAGACTTTGATATGATTTTACTGCTGAATGCTACGATAAAGTATCTGAGATGGACATAGTGACTGAAATAGAAACTCACATTTTCCTATGAAATTTGCCTACATAAGCCCTAAGCCATTTCATTGTAAACATGTGGTGCCAGGCACAACAAAGCCCGGCTCCCCGGAAGTATTGTAATCTATTTTGGCATCGACCCAGCTGATGTCACCATGTCTATGCTTGTGCTGATGTCAACATAGACATAGACAGCATAGAAAAATTTTGGCCATTATAAGTAAATGGGGAAATTTTATTATTATTTTTTTAAATTCATAAGAAATTAGAATTTTGACCTACTTTTCTCAAAATGTAATCACATCTATTCTGGGTCACTGGCAATTTATAAACTCAATTTGGTATGAATTCAACCAATAGTTTTTCTGCTAAAGTGTTAAAAATCAAACAAAGAAACAAACCGAACCAAAAACCATACCCCTTGCCTTCCATTTGGGGGGGCAGGGTAATAATTTGACTGTGAGACTGAATTTGTGATATTTTTTTTAATAAGAAATTACATAAGGTCTTCCCTCTGTGTGCCTACAGACTGATTTCAGCTGGAAAAATCTCATATCGGTCATAGTCAAATGTCATTCTGCTAAAGTCACAGCTGATAAAGCAGAAAACACTGACCACAGGGAGTAAATGGGGATTAGCAACCTGGTTACTGGCAGTTTCCTTTTTTCACCCATATTCCTGTAAACCCAGCAGCACCAGAACAATTGAATTCATCACACGGAGTAGTGCTTTGGTCAACAGTATGTGTATTTTATTACTGTTAGTACACACTGATTAACTCTACTGACTCAACTGATCACAGATTGTTTCATGTCCAACGTAACAGCTGCCAGCTGCATCCAGGGTAACACCACTCCCATTTTGTGAGTCATGACAAAAATGAACCATCAGGGCTTATACTGTATCATGACGTGTGAAACTGAACCCAGGGTTGGTCTTCACTCTGATATCAAGGGTGTGAAAGGGGTGGTCAACAATGGGTAGCAAAGTACATACTGTACTGTAAAATAGAAAGATATGAATGATGTGAGGGTTCAGGTATTCAACAATGCCTGTATATACATGTAGGCTCTTTTAAGGGTATGATTTTGTGTGAGACTATACTTCAAACAAAGATATTTGATAAAACATTTTGATAAAAGACATACTGGCTGACAACTCTGATAACTCAATATTAAAAGAAATTCTACTCTTTTACTATTCTGGTCTTTACTTCAAGTGAAAAAGATATTGGTATCTAAATGTGATATAATATATGTGTTTTAACTGATAGACAGTATGTGATTTTTTGTAGCAGTCTTTATGCTCTTTTGTTTTTCATGCATCCTTCATGAGCACCTGGTTACTTTATAGATTTCTATATAACATTTTATGTTCTTGACCCAGTGAAGCACCTACTATTGTTTTCCACTCTTTCTGCATGATTCTTCCTGATCACAGAAAAATACAAAGTCTATACTTGACATTTACCTGTATATGTAAGTGAAGTGACTGGATCTAAGAAACTGAAAGCTGTTGTTGAACCACTATCAACCTACTGGGTTTGTTTTGATATTGCATCACCCCGTCACAGACATGATGATTGTCTGTTCTTTCACCTGTTGCATAATGTCGATGCACTTGTATCAGACACATATTTCACTTGTTCTTACATGATTTTTAGACAAAACACAGGATATGGTTGATGCTTTTTACCGTTAAACCAGTGTTTTTCAGCCTTGGGGTTGGAAGCCCATGTCAGGTTGTCTGGAATTCAGTTGAAGTTGCCTGAAATTTCTAGTAATTGATTAAAAAAAATTGAAAACAAATTACTGATATAAGATAAAAGTAATCAAGAGAGACAATCCCAATACATAAAGGACATGACAAACTGTGAAGCTGAAACTGACGCACTGTGGTACTGTTTATCTTTCAAATGTTCATTGTGGTCGGTTTCAGATGCTGCAGCTCTTTCATAATTCATAGTTTGAGTTCTTGTTTGTTCAGTATTAATTGTCAGCCTTGTAAATCCGAGCTGGACTGACTGTACATATCCTGACTAAGGAAAATAACATTCTCACTTTGTACAGTAATCTACACCTGGCTTTTCTGCCTCCGTCCATAATAATATACATTATATAGACTAAATGTCATCTAAAATTAATTTTAATTTGCAACACAGTATAGCAAACTATTACATGATCAAAAACAAATTAATTTCAGCAAAAAAACGTCTCCGTTTTGGATGTCTGGGGTCACCAGAAATTTGTGGTATTAAAATGGGGTCACAAGCCAAAAAAGGTTGGAAACCACTGCCTTAAACCTAAGGAGCATCTCTGAATCCTGCAAAATGAACCACATATAGTGTAAATATATATTTGTGTTACTGTAGTCACATTTTTGGTTACTGTTACTCAAAACTTCTGCATCCATCAAGTTGAATTTTGGCAAATATTCCCTCACTCGTTGCAATATTTTAGCCTCTACAAAGTCCTGAAGATATATCAAGCTTTCTGACCACTTCAAGGGTTAATTCAGAAGTGGGTTGTATCACCTACCTTGTATCACAGTCCTAGTTTGTGGTGCCCCAGGTGACCAGAGTTAAAGTTTGAGTGAATGCAAATGTGTGGAAGAGAATAAAGAACACACATTACATGAGTGGCGTTTTCAGGAAGACAATTCCCCAATCAGTAAAGTATGATGGCTTATGGAATGGTTGTGATGTGAGGTCGCTGTGGATCCTTTGAGAATCTCAAAATCTCTTCAATTTAATTCTTGATTTTCAAGTGTTTAAAATTTCTTAAAAAGTCTGACATGTTAAGAGGAGAGATCCTAAATTCAACTTGAATTATATTTTGATTTTCAAGTGTGAAATCAAAAGCCTGATATTTTAGGAGGGGAGGCACTTAATTTGATCTGTTGATGCCACTGGTTCCAGATATTTTATAACCCAGAACATGACTACTTATAGTTGCACATTTACAGTGTGAAGTTAACACCTATGACATGGTAAAAGCCAGTCTGTCCAACACACTTGAGGTTAAATGTTTAGCAATCCTGGAATGCAATTCTCTACAGCATTTTGTATTTATTTTTTGTCATTTTCAGACACACTGCTTCTGCTTGTTGACTGTGATGGGAGAGGGCTCTTCATGATGACCCCCCGCCCCCCAGTAGAATATGATGTTCACTGACTGGTTTGATGAAAATGAAAGTGATGTGCATTCAAACTGCACATACTGTGTTATTACATTTTTTTTCTTATATGATGTAAATATTCTTTTAGTGCGTTTTATAGACATACATATTCTTTGGTGTGTTATATATTTTTATCATTTGTTATTTAACCCATAATACCCAAACAGCCACTGGCAACCAAAACTATCTACTGATCTAAACTGTTTAATACCTGTTGATCCTCTAATCTTATCAATACATGCAAATAATTGGTGTAAAATATAGTTTTTCATCTTTTCATGGTCATCAGATATGACCCATTTGGATGTTCAGAGGCTCCGTAATGAACGTGGAAACACCATCATCTTCTACAACATTGTTTCACCAGTAAAACCCATGGAGTCTGATCAATGACAGTAGATGGAGACCCTTTTTTGGACATTCAGTTATTGATATATTTTGCTGAGAGAGTCACATTTTCTTCATTTTTCTCTGTTTCTGATATAATAACCCTCAAATTTAATCTGAGTTTTAAAGAACATCTACATGATCAGTAAATGAAATATAGGAAAATATATGATTGTCACTGAAAAACCACAAAATACAGAAGATAATATTACAATAAATGGTGATAAATCGCTTAAGAAAGGTTAAATACAGAGAAAAATTCATTTGGGAACTGACACAAAAGTAGCGCTACACGCACACACACACACACACACACACACACACACGTGCATATAATGACAATAAACATTCTTGAATCTTTAGTGTGAGTTCACTGTGAATCCTTCGCAAATCTTACAATATCTTGATGTGATTTTCAAGGCCTCATAAAGTTTTTTTTTCTTTTTTTGTTCTTCAAGCATAAAGTGGGTTAGAACCTGTGATTCCAATGTATACTGCATCAGATGATTCAGTTAAAAAATTTAATAAAGTAATAATAATAATAATAATAATAATCTTACAATGACTTGAATTATATCTTGATTTTCAAGTGTGAAATTAAAAAGTCTGATATTTTGGGAAGAGAAGCACTAAATTTTAATCTGTACATTCTTATATCATGTTTTATAGATGTACATATTCTTCAGTGTGTTTTAAATATTTTGAGTGTCATGTAAATAACATTCTTGAATCTTGAGTGTGAGTCCACTGTGAATCCTTCGCCAATCTTATTTTTATTTGTTTATTTATTTATTTTTGTTCTTAATGCAGAACATGCATTAGAACCTATGATTCCAGTGTGTAACGCATCAGATGATTCAGTAAAAAATAAAAATAAAATAAAATAAATATATATGAAAATGACTTGAATTATATCTAGATTTTCAATTACGAAAAACTCAGAATTTTGTATTTGTACATATTATTTAGTGTGTTTTATATTTTTATTTGAATGTCATTTAAGTACTACATTCTTGAATCTTGAGTGTGAGTTCACTGTGAATCCTTGACAAATCTTATTTATTTATTTATTTATTTATTTATTCATTTATTGTTCTTAATGCAGAACGTGGATTAGAACCTATGATTCCAGTGTATAATACATCAGATGATTCAGTTAAAAAAAACAAAACAAAACAAAACAAAACAAAACAAAAAAAAAAAAACAAAAAACAAACAAAAAAAAAAACAAAAAAAAAAAAAAAAAAAAATATATATATATATATATATATATATATATATATATATATATATATATATATATACAGGGTGGGGAAGCAAAATTTACAATATTTTGAGGCAGGGATTGAAAGACAGTGTATGACCAATTAGTTTATTGAAAGTCATGAGAATTTATTTGCCAAAAGAAAATTGACATAATAGAAAACGTTTTTATTCTATGTGCCCTCCTTCTTTCTCAATAACTGCCTTCACACGCTTCCTAAAACTTGCGCAAGTGTTCCTCAAATATTCGGGTGACAACTTCTCCCATTCTTCTTTAATAGTATCTTCCAGACTTTCTTGTAATAGTTTTGCTCATAGTCATTCTCTTCTTTCCATTCTAAACAGTCTTTATGGACACTCCAACTATTTTTGAAATCTCCTTTGGTGTGACGAGTGCATTCAGCAAATCACACACTCTTTGACGTTTGCTTTCCTGATTACTCATATGGGCAAAAGTTTCCGAAAAGGTATGGATAATAGTGTTAGGTATGATTATGACATCAATATATGTTTGGTTTCAAAACAATTGATGTAGTGCCTGCTGAGAAAAAACAACTAAATGTTCATTGTAAATTTTGCTTCCCCACCCGATATATATATCTATGTATATATATATATATATATATATATATATATATATATATATATATATATACACATATATATAAAAAGCAAATACACCGTTATTTTAACATTATGGTCTTTGCAATTTAAACAACACCACAATGTATTTGAATTTACAGTTTTATTTTCTAAAAACAATAGAAATACATCATTTCTTCATACAAATCTGGTTTTGTTCACATACTCTTCCTGCAAAAACTACAGCTATATTTGATTCAATCATTAACACAAAAATCTTTTCAAATAAACAACTTTACATTGTATTGTCACTTACAGTTTTTTTATGTTGCAATTTTACAACTTTCTGGTGTTAATTCTACAGTCATTTTTTACAGTGTAGTTTTCACACAGAATACCAGTGTGTTTCTTTGCTTCAAAAATTAAAAGCATGGTGTCCAGCTTAGTGGACATTTTTGCAACTCCATGAAAAATAGCTTCATAGAAAAATTCAATTGCATTGTTTTTTTAATGCCTGATGAGGAATAAAAACAATCAGGAAAAAAAAAAAATCTCGACTAAGGTTCTCGTAATTCATGCATAGAAGGATTAATTTTTATTTTATTTTATTTTATGTTTTTGTTCTTCATGCAGAACGTGGATTACAACCTGTGATTCAAGTATATAACGCATCAAATGATTCAATTAAAAAAAAAAAAAAAAAAAAAAAGGAAGCCACATTTCCTTTGTCAGAACCCCACTACTCGTCAATACCCACAGTATGTGAGTGGATTGGACTTCCAGTGGGTTCGGAGGCGGTGGGCCCTGCTGGGACCCATCCGACCCACTGCACCGCCTGGACTTCACCCGTTTGAAGTCTCTGGAGAAGAGGGAGGGAGGAATGTTTTTTAGGGGGGCGGGATCTTGTGACTCACCACCAACTTCCTCAGTAGTAGGACAAAAGTAGCCGGCAAGCTGCATCACTCTCCGCCGCAGAGGTTTGACTACATTGAGAAGAAAAACAGTCAAAGTTTTCCAGCTGGCTGCCGACGCTGCTGAGCGGCCGGAGTAAGCGACCTGCAAACTGATCCCAGTCCGGCTGTGAGTGTCTGCTGCGGGTTACCACTGACAAGCAGCAAAGGTGCCTTCACATATACCCCCTGGTAGGACTAACACTTTTCTTTTTTCTTTTTTTCCGACTTCTTTAAAACATTTTCACTAAGTGGATCTTCACATGAAAATTCACTCACTTTTTTTTTTTTTTTTTTTTTTTGCTTCTTATTAGTGAGAGTTTTATGTTTATGTCATGGGAAAGTGTCTAAAAAGTTATAGTGGCTGATTTATGGTTTTTAAAAATGAATGGTAAAAGTATTAAAAACCACTAAAAATGTTAATTCAGTGCACGGTAATCTAATCTAAACTTTAAAATCTTCACAATGTGATAATTAGATTTTAAAGTATTGTCAGTATCAGCTGTATTACAGAGTTTTTTGCACTTTTTTTTTTTTTATTATTTTCACTATATAACTTGCATAAACTTGGATCTGCTCTGCACTTCTGTGGTAAAAGATGAAAGCAGGCGTGGGCATGACAGTGTGACAAGCCTTAATATTTTACACCTTAGTCAAACACTAATCACCCGGGGAGAAGCCTGCAAAGTAAACCCTGACAAAAGAGGACCCACTTCCTGTGACAAGTGAGGAGGGTGGGTGTGTGTGTGTGTGGGGGGGCTCTGGACACTTTCCATCTTCTTATGTGATTTCTTCTCTGCTGTCTTTGTTTATACCTCTGTAAATGTTCCCTCATCCTCTCAAAGCGCTGTGTTACACCTGAGCTTGTGGTGGTAACGTTCACATGTAAGGCCAAAACATGTAAACAAGCCCTCTCAGTCAGTACCAGTGTGTTGGATTGTGTGACCCACTGAACATTGCAGAGGAAGGATTAAGGACTGTGTCACTGAAGCTCCCAGCTGAGCGGTGTACATGTGTGTGTCGAGACCTCAGAGAGCGAAGTCCCCAGGGCTAAACTTGTCTTTTCTTCAGCAGCAGGAAGTGGGATATGGCCGTGTACGTCTGGGATGGGTGTGTCTGAGCTGCAGCTACTGGGTTTGTTTTGATAGTGCATCACCCCCTTCATAGACGTGACGATTATCTGTTCTTTCACCTGTTGCATCATGTGGGCTCAGTTGGTTGGGGGGGTGTTTTATCTCTTCTTATATGAGTTTAACCCGTAAGGACCCAGTGTGACTTTTATGGCAGCTTCTAAATGAATTTTTCTCTCTATTAACGTGATTTATCAACATTTATTATCATATTATCCTCTGTATTTTGCATTTTTTCCAGTGAAAATAATGTTTTCTTATGTTTAATCGACTGATCATGTAGATCAGGAGTGTCAAACTCATTTTAGTTCAGGGGCCACATTCAGCTAAATTTGATCTAAAGTGGGCCAAACCAGTAAAATAATAACATAATAATATATAAATAATGTCAACTCCAAACTTTCCTCTATGTTTTAGAGTGAAAAAAGTAAATTTGTCATTATGAAAAGGTTTACATCTACAAACTATCCTTTCAAAAGATGTGAATAACATGAACAAACTGAAAAAATAAGTGTAATTGTAACAATATTCTGCCTCAGTTTATCATTTACACATGTACATTCTAACTTACAGATCACAGTGGATCTACAAACACACAAAACATTGAGTAACAGGTGGAATATGATTAAAATTGTACTTAAGTCTCTTAAGACATTTCAGGTTGTTCATATTTGTTCAGGTTATTCACTTTTTTGTGAAATTATACTTTTAGTGTAAATACATGAAAATAGTTACATTTACAAAGAGAAA
This sequence comes from Sphaeramia orbicularis, assembly GCF_902148855.1. Taxonomy (NCBI): domain Eukaryota; kingdom Metazoa; phylum Chordata; class Actinopteri; order Kurtiformes; family Apogonidae; genus Sphaeramia; species Sphaeramia orbicularis. The sequence continues at coordinate 41,635,312 of NC_043972.1, read as the reverse complement.
AATTTGGAGTTGTCATTATTTATGTGTTATTATAATCGTATTTTACTGGTTCTGACCCACTTGAGACTGAATTGGTCTGAATGTGGAACCTGAACTAAAAGGATTGTTAATTTCTTCGTGTAATTTTTACATTTGACAAATTCATCCCGAGAGCCGGACTGGACCCTTTGGTGGGCCGGATTTGGCCCCCGGGCCACATGTTTGACACCTGTGATGTAGATGTTTGTAAAAGCTCAGGATAAAGTCAAAGTTTATTGTATCAAAACAGAAAAAATGTAGAAAAGGTGACTTTTTCGGTAAAATTTCTCATTAACTGAACATAAATCCAGTGTCTCCATTCACTGTCATTGATCCAACTCCATGGGTTCTACTAGTGAATCATGTTGTAGAAGATGACAGTGTTTCCACGGTAACTACGAAGCCTCTAAACGTCCAAATGGGTCATATCTGATGACCATGAAAAGATGACAAACTGCATTTTTTACACCAATTATTTACATGGATTGATAGGATTAGTGGATCAACAGTTTAGATCAGTAGATGCTTTTGGTCAGTGCTGGATGTTTGGGTCTTAAAGGGTTTTAATCTAGAGACCAGACCCTTAAACTTATTAAGGAACATCTCTGAATCCTGCAAACTGAACTAAATATTGTACAATTTGTTTTTAAGCGACATTTCTGGTCATTATTATTCAAAACTTTCATTCCTTGAGTTGATTTTTGGTAAATATTCACTCAGTTGTTGCCACTTCTTGGACTCTACTAAATCCTGGAGATAACACTAGCTTTCTGACTGTTTCAGGGGTTAATTCAGAAGTGGTTTGTATCAGGTTGTATTATTTGCATCGGACTGTAGCCAGTATGGCCCCAATTTGGATAAGTAGAAAGGAGAACAGGGAACAGTGGACAGGCACAGTAAAACAGTATTTTAGACATCTAAAAAACAATCACTGTGAATGTATGTGTACTATAGTGTTTTCATGGCTTTACTTTGGTATTAGACAGCCCTTTTTAAATGTACCAAAACCATCGTATCTAACTTAGCTTCCCTCAATGTCCCCAGACTCCTGTGACAAAAACAGCAGTTTTATCTCACAGGACACAGGAAAAGATAGTCTGCCGTCACCTCAGTTTAACTTTGGTGTTTTTCATGGTAGTTAATGTCCAGGTTAACACAGCGACACTTATAAGTTATGTGCTCTTCTAGGTAAAGTTGCTGTGGTTTTGAGGAAAGCGACGTAACTCCTTGTTTTCAGAAAAGGCTGTCTGACACGATAAAGTGGTGAAAATGTTCAACAGCTCATATTGATAGAGTTTTAGGGTGGGATTGGACTTTGGCTAAATGATCATTATTGCTGGTCCTGTCAACAGCAGTACAGTCTTTCACTTCCATACCTCACATCAAATCATCTGAGCTAACCCTGAAATGCTTAACTTCTCCCATGTGGGCGCCGCTACCAATTGTGGGCCCCTTGAAACCATAAACGTTGTGGACCCGTCATAAATTCAGAATCTTCTCAATCTGTCAGGGGTATGTAGGTGGTGGGGGTGTGGTCCGTACATAACGTCACTTAAGATAGTGTGAAACAAAACTGAAACTTAACATACTTTGAACGTCCGACTCCCGACTTCTAACCTCTGTTACACATCGGATCTAACACGAAATTCTCACAATTTCTTCTCTCTGGGCCCCCCACAAATGCTGGGCCCCATGAATTTGTCATGTTTACCCCCCCTTTATTGGCGCTCCAACCAAGGTTCTAATAGTTTTGGATTTTTCATTATAGTTTAGTTTTATTTAGTTTGCACTTTTTTTTCTCGAATTCAGTTAGTTTTAATTCGTTTTTAGAGCAGGTTTGCTAGTTTTTATTAGTTTTGATTTTTTTTCTAAATGCTCAGTTTTAGTTTAGTTTTAGTATTAATTTTAGTTTTGTCATATCTTTTCTCTTCTTCTACGTCGTATTCAAATAAATCCCAGACAGGACTCTGCTGCTTTCTCCCAACTTTAGTCTCCACGTTTCCAGGTAGAGTGGGGACCAGAAGACGACTGGAAACCATAAGTGACCACAAGTGACGGACTGTGAAGTGTCATAGTTTTGTAGGCACACAATACATTTTCAGTTAATTATCGTTTTTTTTTTTTTAATTCTAGTTTTTATTTATTTCAGTTAACGAAAATGTTTTTACAATTCTAGTTTTTGTCATTTCGTTAGTTTTCGTTAACGATAATAACCTTGGCTCCAACTCTCCCAATAGCTACATACTCATTTGTTTGGCTTGGTTGGTGCTTCAAAGCGTATTGAGTTTATATGAGATAAATGTCACATTACTCAGATATTTGAGGTGTCGTTCACACACATGTGATTACTGTCGCTGCTCCACTGAATGTTGTAGATGTGTTTATAGTTTGTATAATACAGTAATCCATTTGAGGTTAATCCCAATCTGAGCAGAAACACTGGTTTAAGAACATTTAGTTTGTTTCTATAGAAATTACACCTTAGAGGAATTTGGTTTCTGAAGCATCCTGCTGTGCATCCACCATTGACAGGTTATTTTTACGCAAACTGTTTGTCATGGTAACAGGCAAAAATAATCCCTCTAGCAGCCAAAAACCAGTCATTCTGTCCTCGTTAGCATCTGGGAAGCTTGCCTTGACAGAGCCCACAGGCTGTATAATGTATTTGTTTGCTTTTTTCCTCTTCCTCTCTCCCTCTGTTTCATTGACCATGGTCACATTCTTTAGAGGTCTCAGTGTTTTCCAAAGGTTAGTCCTGCGTGCTGATTGGACCAGAGCCAGTTCCAAACTGCAGCAGGACTGCAGCTAAATGAGTCGGCCTGCTCGTGGCTGGGTTGGGAGTTGGCATCATTTTGAAACCAGGCCAACAATAATGGAGAAGAATCGGGGGTCAAGTGTTTGCAGGTGTTTAGGGAGCACCGTTCACATTTGTGTTAAATCAGTTCTCGTTTGCCTTTCTGAAGCTGTCTGCCAAAGGACACTGAGCAAATTAGCATCATATTCTGTCTAAGGCTATAATCAAGTAAAAAGACACTGAGTTTGAAACTGTTGGCCATATATGATGAATTATACTCCATTGTAGCCTAGTGAGTACTAAGTATATGATCCCTTCATTATTCCAGTGTCTTTGAATTTGGTGGTTTTTCAGCAGAGTCTCAGTCAGGGTAATAAAGAAAATACAAAAATATACTAAAAATAATTATGTCTTAGAAACAGACTGATCTCATTAAATCACATTGTATGATACGCCAGTTCTTATGGCATTTGGCATGCTATACGTATGCACTTTTGACCTTTCGTGTGTTATTCAACACCATTTGACTGCATGTCAATTTACGCCAAGATCTCCGGTTCACATAACCCTAACCATAACCCTCAGTACGTGGTATTTGATGTGGCATAAACATACATGCAGAAAGCTTATAATGCGTACAGATAACACGCCAATTAAAAGTGGCATATGGCTATATTCACATGAGTCATAATATTGCGTTGTAGAAACACCAACTCAAAAATTACTTCAACATAAACTTCCCGTAAGCATGTTAGCATGACCTAGAGTCACATACTGAACCTGTAAAATTTTAATCTCATTAATAATAGATAGCTTTCACAGGCAACATGATGAAATGGGATGTTGAATAGATTTACAGAGTCCTCTTAATTTCAAAGAACGTTGATATAATAAGTATGTTATGAAGCAAAATACATAACACATGCTTGTTTTTAGATACATTAATGCTGAATTGTTACATATTATAGCTTTAGTTTGTGTTTGTATTAGGATATTGTGGTGAATTTATTTTGGATATCACAGCGTTATTCCAAAGTGAATTAAAGTACGTAACCCAATCTGCCTTTCCACTATTCAGAACAACTAGAAAATATATATGTTACACATGAGAGCAAAAGTGAAACTCTTTCTGCTTTGGTGGCTTTACAACCTAATCTAAGGCTACGTTCAGACTGCAGGCAAATGTGACCCAAATCCGATTTTTTTGCTCATATGTGACCTGTATCCGATCTGTTAAAGACAGTTTGAACAATACAAATCCAAATTTTTCAAATCCAACCTAGGCCACTTTCATATGGGGTCCTAAATCTGATATGTATGTGATTACCTCTGCCAAGTGTAACGGCAGAGGTTATGTTTTCATCGGGGTTTGTCTGTCTGTCTGTTTGTCTGTTAGTGAGATAACTCAAAAAGTTATGGACAGATTTTCATGAAATTTTCAGGAAATGTTAATACTGGCACAAGGAAGAAATGATTAAATTTTGGTAGTGATAGGGGGGAGACTAATCTGCCTTGGCGGAGGTCTGAGCTCTCCAAGTGCTTTTCTAGTTTGCAATGCGACTTCAGTCTTGTCCGACCTTTACGTTATTGAAATGCGATAAACATCACAATTCTGCATCCTAGGAGTGTCACTTCTGCAACACAGTGCGTGCCTGCGTGGTCACGTATTACATCAGGACCACGTTTGCGCATGCAGGGTCACTTCAGGGTCGCATTCAGTTCATACTCAAAATTAATGGAAGTCGTATTTAACGTGTAATACAAATGAGCACGCAAAAAAAAATCGGATTTCACCCAAAATTTCGAATAATGCACTAAGACCTGTTGTCTGAACGTAGCCTCATACACTACTTCTACTAGGTCCCTACTTATTCATGTTTTTTCAGTCATAATTAGTGTCTCCGTATTTTTTTTTTCCCAGCCCCCTCTTCATTAAGTTTTGGGGGGGGCACGTGGCTGGAAGCAGGAGTGTGTCTACATTCCCTAAAAGGGGTGGAAGTGACCTCAGGTTTCCTGCATGTGGATGGCCAGGTGCTGCGGTGTTATTGTGAGGGGCGCAAGACTTCCTCCATGGATGCTTTGTTGGTAAACGTCTGAAACTTTATCCTCTGCGCTAGGGGCCCTGTGGGAGGTAATACCCCCCCCCCCCCCCTTTCTTTTTTTTTTTTTTTTTTTTTTCACAATCCAGTCATCCTGCATCATACTTCCTCCCTTCCTTTTTCTCAGTTTTTGTACACTCTACTACAGTGTTCAGTCCATGTGCAGTTTACATATAAAAAGGACATAAATTTATATAGGGAAGCTAAGGGTGTAAAGGGTGTAAAGGGTAACTGACTCTGTGCTAATGGGGTCATTACATTCCTTTAGGGATACAATTACAGGTCTATACCTAGCACTTACCTGCTGCTCTCAAAGGAAATGCTGTTTTCAAAGGAAACTCCAAATTGTAAGCATCAAATTGCAGCTGCCTCATAACCACACACTTACTAGTTTAATACAAAGTAATTACAGGTTTATGGGAAGAAAATGCACTACTTTTTCTCACCCCACCTTTACCTGGTCCACTCTTTCACCACCTCTTCTCTGCGTTTACAAGTTGAATAAACAGAACCACAGAGTGAACGTCCCCCTTGTAGCTTATCACTGTTTCCTCTGCGCCATCTCACATGAAACAGATGTTGTTTGGGTGCAGGAATTCTGTGGATTCATTGCTGCATCATCACATTTGGTCATGTTCTGAACTTGTGTCAAGGCAACGTGTGAGTCAGATGTGACTGTTTCTCTGCACCCTCGCCTAAAGGGAGGAAGGTAACGTCATGCTACGACCGAAGTGTTCGGTATGTACAGGTTCACAGGACTTGATAAGAAGGTGCAATTTGTGTGCTGGTGAGCAACACATACAGGGTTCGTACAGGTGCTTGAAATCCTTGAAAATGCTTGAATTTCAGTGTTGTGTTTTCAAGGTCTGAAAAGTGCTTGAAAGTGCTTGCAATTACAACTCTGTGATGTGATTAATTAATTTATTTTTAACATTAACTCTGCCAGGTTAGATGGCAAGCCAAAGCTACTTACAGAGAGGTGATACATTTAGAAAAATAAAAGTTTATGTCAAAAAAGAAAATTACTGGGTGCTCCTAGGTCGACTCCTGGTACATTTTTATCTTCATCTTTGGCTCACTGTTTGAAGAACACCAAGTGACTTCCCTTTTTTGGATAAAACTTTGTGTTCTCCTTTAATTCTTAAACTTTTTGCTATTCTTACATTCGTTTTCTGAACTTGCTTTATCCTCACTAGGGTCACGGGGGTCGCTGGAGCCTGTCCCAGCTACTTATGGGTGAATAAAGCATAATTTTAGATGTGTATAGCAGAATACAATGTACTAATCATGATCATAGGTATGTATATTTCTGTAGATTTGTGTTTTACCCCAGCAATAAGGTGCTGTGCTGCAAAATTTTGAAAATGACCCCTAAAAGTGCTTGAAAAGTCCTTGAATTTGACCTTTAAAAATGTGTACGAACCCTGCACATACTTTGACTTGTATCTGATACGGGTTTTGGTCTCCGGTTCTCAGATTCAGCTGATCTCAGATAAGTCTGCCTTGTATTACCTAGGAAATATTCAAGCTTAGCTGTGGGTTGGAAGCATTACTGGCGCCAAAAAATATGTAAATCTCTAACAATTGTTAAATCTTAGTCTTTGGTCAATAAATTGGCACCTAGAGGAGATGGTATCCTGGGAAAGTCATTAAATCCCACACAGGGAATAACATTGGAAATGTCCATAAATAAGGATGACAACTGGGTATATATTGTCAGCAAAGTGGCCTCCAGAATCAATTAAGCACTTCATAACAAACACAAAGAAGACGGGAGGATTGAGAGAGAACCATAAACTTAAAGTCTGTGGACAAATTGCAGTGGTTTTCTACAAATGGTAACGTGTAATATGAATTCATAGAACTAATGGTTATGTTGGGCTGTGGCTAATGGCTAAATCATAGGATAACCTATAGTTAACAGACGCACAAGAATGTTAGAAGAAAATAAATTGTCCTTTGCAGGAGGTGTGTAATTTCATCTCAATATGTCTCTGTGAAGAAATATGACAAAGTAAAGAGACTAAGGCACCATACTGTAACACCACATCTTCATATCTGGGAAAAGTGAGGGATCATCTTCTGTATAATACCCACTTTGAGAGAATTACTATGTTTACATGCACACTAATATTCTGTTATTATTCTGAATATGACAGTATTCTGAATTGGATATGGCTCATGTAAACACTGCATTCCATATACATTTGATATTCTGAACTAGGCCTTTTTCCAAATGGAGCATTCTTCTGTTAAGACATGTGGGATACGCCACACTTACGCAGATTTTAGGAGCATTCTTTGGACATGTATACAGCGAGGATTCGGAATATGCATCTTAATTGGGGTTTTACGGCAGTTTATGCAAACACAGTCTCTTGCCTATTTACAGTCAGTGTAGTTCATTGTACAGAAACCAACTATCCAGCGATTTACAAGGCTGCGGTACAGATGCACCGCCAAAAGAAAAGCCTACATTTGTGGTCATAAAGAGAAAACACACCTACACCTAAGACTTGGATATCAGCAGGTTTTAACCCATGAAGACCCAGTGCTACTTTTGTGGCAGTTCCCAAATGATTTTTTTCTCTATTAAGGAATTATCACCATTTATTATAATATTATCCTCTGTATTTAGTGTTTTTTTTTTCAGTAGAAATCATGCATTTTCCTGTGTTTAATTCATTGATCATGTAGATGTTCATAAAAGCTCAGATTAAAGTTGAGGGTTATTATACCAGAAACAGAGAAAACTGAAGAAAAAGTGACTTTTTCAGTCAAATCTATCATTAATTGAATGTAAACCACAAACTCCATCCACTGTCATTTATCAAACTCCGTGGGTTTTACTGGTGAATTAATGTTGTAGAAGATGACAGTGTTTTCACGGAGCCTTTGAACGTCCAAATGGATCATATGAGATGACCGTGAAAAGATGACAAACTGTATGTTACACCAATTATTTACATGTATTGATAGAATTAGTGGATCAACAGGTATTAAACATTTATATTAGAAGATGGTTTTTTGGTCGTTGGTGGATATTTGGATCTTTATGAGTTAAAATATCTACAACTGGAACAATGGCAAAAACTGGAAATTTTGTAAGGGAATGTAGTCACTGACCTTCAGTTATGGGTCTTTTTAAATCGCTTTTTACCTCATTTCATTACTGTAGATTCAGTAAAGGCTTTAACATCACATTCTTAATCTTACATTCTGTACTTTACGCTGGATTTCTTGTAAAGAATAGCTACATTATGAGTAGCTCTTCATCTATTTAGTGGAAATCAGCCGCCTACACAGAGCAGATTATTTTTAGTGGGCGCAGAAGAGTCATCATCTTGCCTCTTGAATGTTCTTGCTTAATTGGGCAATACTTTGAGACCATGCAGCACCTTAACCATGCACTGACACACAGCAGGCCTCAAACAAGGCAACAATGCCCGAGGCTTGAAATGTCACCTTTCAAAACATTGTAAACCCCTGACACAGCGGGCCATTAACAAAGTATTTCTCCATGATATTTCAGCAGACCCTTGTTCTCATAACAGATGTCTTTTAGAGGTTATTTAGTCTTGGCACTGGATGCATAGGTTGTTTGTTCCACCACTCCACTACTGTATCCACACCTTCACCCCCTGCTGCATTAGTTATGCGTCTGCATGTGTATAGGGCTTGTAAATTTGCCACAATGCCAACTGCATTAATGTTGATTGCTTCCCAAAGACTTAATAGGCTTGGTTTCCACATCTGCAAAGAATGAACCTCGGCTGTGACATCATGGCAGAGGAAGTGTAGTCATGAGTGTGGGTGTGTGGCAAGGTGTTGGTGTTCGGTATGGGAACATTTTTATTCAAATGCGTATTTGCAGTTTTTTTAATCAGTTCTTTTTGTTATGTGTTTCGCAACTGCGCTCCTGGGAATACACGGAAGGACGCAACTTGTTGAACTACATGGAGACTTGTTACTTGTTCAGACTGAATGTGTATTATATCATCTTTGATAAATACAAGTCTGTTTGTTTAGAGTGCAGCTGTGAGAGAACACCCCCCTCACTACAAGTAAACACTGTTAAAATGCCTGCTCTGCAAGCTGAAACAAGGGAATGATCAAGAATGAGAGGCCTTATCCAGAATGTCTCACTCTCTCCATTGTACTGCAGTTTTTTCACAGTTAGGGCTGAGCAATTGGGACCAAAAATTGCAAGCAGGAATAACTAATGTTTATCTGTGCATTTAAATGGAACTAAATCAAATGATGAGGTTTCCTACCCTTTTTTTTTTTTGTTTTAAGATTTACAGCTAAAAATCATGCAGATTAAATATTATGTATGGGTGCTTCTATGAAACTGGGTTCATTTTGGTACCTGGCACTTTGCCAGTTTTTTTAGACCCCAATAATAAAAGAGAAATTTAAACATATTTCCCCCCAGGATGTTCCTAATGATGACCTCAGATAAATGCAAGAAAAATTATACTCTTGCACTGAGCCATTCCAAAATTAATTAATTTTTAATAAAATATTGGGGTTAAAATTGGGACATGAAAAGCTACCTAGGTGTCAGTGCATTTGATCTGGAAAACATGGCTGTAAATGGTCTTATATACCACAATAAATAAAGACACTGTGTTAAATCTAGTGGTTTTTCTAATCCAGATATGTGGGTTTTTCATGAATCTCAGTCTCATTCCAGGTTTCGTGTGTAACCCATCGTGTCCACTCGTGTTACCTGTCCATTTAAACACAAACAAATTGTGAGTGATTTTGCAACAGCAGTCATTTTGTGAAACACTCTGCCTTGCATAATTTGTTCAGTTCCCAAAATGTACCTGTGAGCGAATAAAGACATATTCAAAAAAATAGAAACACGTAATTTTCGTGTCCTTTTTACCGTGTTACGCTTGGATTTTTGTACAGAAATAATATGAAAAAAATATAAAAATGTGTTTTATCTGAAAAAATAGTTTCTCTTTTATCTCAGTATATATTTATTTTTAAAATAGACCCAAAGTGCTTCCAAACTTGCTTCATAACATTAGTCTACATCTGCCCCTCTGTCTAATTTTTAGGTACCAGTTTAATAGAAGCACCCATTTAAAAAAAAAAAAAAAAAAAGCTTATATTTAATAGATTAATATATCATTATCTACAACCTTGGATATGTTTTCAACATTATCAGACTGACTTATAACAAAGTGCAATTACACATTTTCCTTTCCTGCTTAACAAAACACACAGCTGTGCAAATAGCAATAAACAGGACAAATAACAGGACAAAGGTACCACCCCTCTACCCTGTGTGAAAATATACTGCTAGACAAAACGTCAACATATAAAGGAAAAAATATGTTCAGTCCGGTTATGTACACAAAATCAAACTATACTGATATGATAATCAATATAAATGGAATTGTGTCATCTTGTCTGGAGTTTGACAATAGATCAATACGCCTTTAAAATGTGATATATTGCCCAGCGTGACCCTCAATCATCATCTTTTATGATCGATTGTATTTACAGGCACTCACACTTTCCGTTCACCCTCTATGGTTCTGCTGGAGAGACAATAGTGTACTGAGGAGACAGGCTGAGACAAGCCAGACTTGCTACGTACACTGAGGTGTGGATTTATGACAGCCACGAGTCTGTAAATTCAACTGTTGTCAACATTTGCCCCATTTTAAAACACACACAGAAGAGTGCATTTGGCACCGCTTGGGCACACTTTGGTACTAATTTGTAAAGATGTCAATGTTCCTTGTCGACTTCAGAGAGGAGGAGGATGCTTCCCTGTGTTCTCTCACCTTCATGGGATACTGGCCCATGTACGGCACCTCAGAGGAGCCATAAATGGCAGAAAGTGTCCTTGGCGTGGCTATAAAAGGACGCCAGCTCCTCGATGAGAAGATGACTATGATTTACGACAGGGACGAGTAACACAGAACTGAGGAGGGATTACTTGGCTTGTTCAGTTAAACGTAATAAAGAGAATGAGAGGATGACATGGAGAGAGGAGTGGCCCGAGTACGCTACTAATGCCTCTGGGCACATCTGTCATCAAACTGTCACAGCAGGACTTAATCGAAGACAAATCTAAGTTTTCGGTGTGTACCTTACTTCGTGTGTTCCACCTCTTCCTACTCGTCTTCAGAAATTCCAACAAATATTTACCCTTAAAACAACATATGCATTCAATATGTACACATGTGACTCTCCAATGCATCTGTCAGCAACTTGGCCTCCTTATGTAATTAAAGTTCTTGAAAACGGTGCAGTGAGATCATAATGGTTGAAGCACTGCTGCGTTTTACAGTGTGTTCACAAGGGGCCGATCATATATTGGGCTCTGGATTTTTATAGTAATTGGACATAACTTAGACCAGAAGGAGATCAGAGCATTTATATTCAACACAGTTACTCACAGACATCAAGGACCAAACAATGCTGGGTTCTATTTTATTTTATTTTTTTTTTATTGTGTTTCTTCTATTGTTATTTAGCATAATCAGCCTATGTTGAATCCCCTGTAGAAATAAAATGTCACATGAGCTTAACACAGACTTTTTTGGAGGTCAGAATATTCTAGAATTTGAATTATACATATTTGGGTCCAATCAAGTGAAAGTGAACATCACCATGAAAAAGTAAATATGCACACATCATTTATCAAGTGGGCTCATTTTTTAGCTAAACATCACTATTTTATGGAACTGTTATCCTTTTTAAAATACCACTTATACAGTACAGGAGAAGTTCCGAACCCTCTGCTATAGGCTGCATTAAATTAACAAAAAGACATGCAAAAGACTGTTTATTACTTTGAGAAATTAAAATTCTGAATGATGAAGTTTGTGAATTCATACACTGGTCACATTTAAAAAGACTATCTGTGAACTGTTACAGAGAAATTACCCTTTATTTGTAATTTACTTCTATCAGTATGGACCAGCACAAGTTGTAAATAACTGTGTTAGTATTAAATACATTAAATAAAGCATTGTGATTATATCTGGCTTTTTGTTTTAAAAAATAAGTCAACATTTTGGGTGATTCATACAACGGTAAAGAGTCGTCCACGTGTTACTGTGGCAACCTGTCCATGTGTTACCACATTCTCATGTCAATAAAACAGAGACTTTTCAATATTTTACTCCAAAATTTATTTTCAGCATAGGTGAACATAATATCTAAAAGGTTTTGTCCTATTTGGTATCAATTTCTGTTGAGAACCACATGTTTTGAATGTTTGCGTAAAACTTAAAAAAATGATGTCCATTTTAAGTCCACGTGTTACTGAGAAGCAATTTGACATTTTTCACCTAAAAATTTTATCTTCCCAAATTTTTTTGTACATAATGTTAAAGTGCTTATAAAAACCTACTCAAATATGTATAATACATGCATATTAGTTACTCTGCTTACATGACGGAGACTGTTGAACACCAGATGTGTCCACGTGTTACAGCTTGATCAGACCCATTTGCTTCTGGATTATTTACTTTTTAATTAAAAAAAGTAAAGAATCCCTCATCATATAGGCTACAGTACACTGCAAAAACTGAAATCTTAGTAAGATAATTTTCTTAAATCAAGGCAATAATGCAAATTTTTTTGCTTAACAATATTGGTTTTCTTGTCAGAAATAAAAAATGCAAGAATTTTGTCTCATTTTAAGTAATATATTTCTTATTTATCTCACCAAGATATTAAAAGTAGTTATAAAGACAGTTTCACTTGATTTAAGCAATTTAATGCCTAATATCAGCATTACTAGAGGTCGAAAGGTGTATGACCCATTGTATATGGGGAATACGTATGTATACAACTAGTGCTGACTGACATATTGCTGAGGATTAGGTTTATCATCATCTGCGACATGAATATTCTCATCATTTATGTGAATAATTGATATATATGGAGTCAAACCCCAGTTAGCTGTCAACAACCAGTAGCAGTCCTTCTGTCACTGCGATGTTAACACATATCGTAGATTTTCCTCATATCCAGGTCTATTGAAGACACATCTATTCCGTGGTATTCAGTATAATGAAATAGTGTAAATATGGAAACATAATTTAGAATAATTGAACTACATATTGAAAAATTTCAGGCTTGTGATGTAAGCATCGCCTGCTTTAACAGTTAGTACAGTTGGATAAAATGACAAAAACATAATCACTAATGCACTTCATTAAATTGTCTGGCTTCAGGGTAGTCCAACTCCAACCCACAGCCATACAGCCCTGCTGTCTCTGCCACAGCTGGAAAAGCATTGGTGGGTATGCACATTAGAACTTTCTGCAGTGGTAAAGAAGTACATTTACAGATGGTATAGTAAGGTAGAGGAAAGAAGCTATTTAATTTGGGATGAAAAAGGTACAGATGACTGAATCATTGAGTCTTTGGTGGTAAAAAGAAGCAGCTGTTGGGGTATTTTCTACAGCCCGACTAATATGGGATTTTTGGGGCCAATACTGATATTGGGGGCTAAAAAAAGCAGATATCTGATATATCAGCCGATATCCGATATATTGGCTGATATATGAAATAAGAACATTGATATACACAAGATACAATAGTCTTATGTTAGATAATGGTGGACATGTGAATTAAAAGTTACATCTTTGTTTATCTCACAAAGATAATGTACACAACTTTAAAACGCTGTATAATAGTCTTATATTAGACTAGTATGTGACCTGTGGGGAACCACCAGTTGTAGATGTGGTAGTTTTTATAGTGGGGAGAGCAGACTTTTGGGAAAAGATGTGAGTCTATATTTTAGAAGTAGTGACATAAAAAATTGTTTGGTAAATCGTTCTTTAACCCTTTCATGCATGAATTATGAGAACCTTAATGGGTCAAAACACAGTAATGTCCCGTCAGAGAGCGAACTTTAATTGATCGCCATTCCAATGTTTACTTCAATATAAAGTACTTCCTTGTTTTGGATAATCCCTTATGGTCCAACTAAAGCAAAAACGAATTTAAAAGTAAAAATGTGAGTCAAATTGTCTCTAAAAAGTCCCGTCAGAGAGATTTTGAATACCGTTTTTTGACCCTAATCAAGATATTTTTTCTGAGTGTTTTTATTCCTCTTTAGGAATGAAAAAAATAATGCAATTGAAAAAATTTTTATGAACTTATTTCACATGGAGCTGCAAAAATATCCACTCAGCTGGGCATCATGCATTTAATTTTTGAAGCAAAGAAACGTAATTACTGATACACTGTGTGAAAAGTATGAAATTAATTTTTTTTGTCACATTTTAACATACTCTAATATTAGTTATTATTCACTTTATGGAGATAATATGCCAAAAAAAGCCTTTTTGTTTAAGAAAAATGGTTAATTACAGTCAATTAACAAGAACAAGCAATTGATTTACACTCAAACATGTTAGTGCAGATCAAGTTTATCAAGAACAGCAAAATTACAGTAACAGTATGAATTGCAGTGTATGGGATTATGCATAGGTGTCCACAATGTTGGCTGATATGGAACTAAAACAATAAAATCCATGAATATACAAGAGAACAGCTGTAGAATAGCTGTCAACTGTAGTGACCACTATGCATGAAAGGGTTAAAATGTAAACAGCAATTAATACACAGTATTAATACCCACCTGCAGAATGAAACAGTGAAGTACACAGGAGGAGCACAGACGGGGGTGGCAGTCCGTGATTGTCAAAGTGAAAGTGAAAACGCTTTACTATTCCTTTAACTCTCCAGGCAGCACAGACACAGGAGCGGAGCGACAGAATCTCCGTGCAGCAAAAAAAAAAGTAAATACATCGGTTGCATATTGATTAATCGGTGATACACTATAGATGGGCCAATTAGTTGGTCTGGCTCTAGTATTTTCAGTCTTAAAATTCATCAGGTAGACATTTTACCCATTGCAGTTAGTGTGTTGTATATATCCATCTATTTTCTGAACCTCTTAGTCCTTGTGAAGGTTGTGGTGATACGGTGACCCCACCCTGGCTACCAATGGACAAAAGCGGGGTGCCCTGAATGTATCTTATTTAGAAATGAAGAATGCGTAGTCCCAGTAGTCAATGCATCAATGATAGAAATTATGTGACGGAAACACAGTCCAATTTCAAGTGACAGTTTGATGTATGTATATGTGTGAGGCGGTCAGCCAAACCACCTACACAGACTGACCGCATTAGTAAAGTGCAAATGTGACACGTGTCTGTGAACAGTCTACACAATGACGCTATACAAATGGTGACCTGACGTGAACTGTGGCTTCCCCCCTCCAAACAATATGGCATCCAAAAGGCTTTCAAAACACAACTCTGAATTTTAAACGTTCATTATACCAAGAAGTGGTTGGTTGTTGTGGTTAGCTGACCACTTTTCTAAGCTAACAACTGTCTCAGGTACTTACAATCACTATGGAAGCCTTAACCCTGATTTGTATGTAGAGAACTTTTCTGCTAAAATCCATATGGTCGCTCCTCAAGTTCTTCACGGCTTCTATTCTGTTCCTTCATAGCTGCAAAAGTGTACAGTGTAATTATGGTTCGCTTAAAAGTGGAGTTGGATAGTGTCAACAAAACACCAGCTCCGAGCACGACAACAACTCAGACTTAATTAACCCATAAAGACCCAGGGCTACTTTTGTGGCAGTTCCCAAATGATTTTTTTTCTCTATATTCAACCTTTCTTAAGTGATTTTTCACCATTTACTGTAATATTATCCCCTGTATTTTGCATTTTTTCAATAAAAATCTGGTGTTTTCTGATATTTAATTCACTGATCATGTAGATGTTCATGAAAGTTCAGAGTAAAGTTGAGGGTTATCATGTCAGAAATAGAGAAAACTGAAGAAAAGGTGACTTTTTCAGCAAAAATATCAATAATTGAACATAAAAACAAGTGTCTCCATCCACTGTCATTGATCCAACTCCACTGGTTTTACTGGTGGATCAATGTTGTAGAAGATGACGGTGTTTCCACGGTAACTACAGAGCCTCCGAACGTCCAAATGGGTCATATCTGATGACCATGAAAAGATGACAAACTGTATTTTACACCAATTATTTACATGTATTGATAGAATTAGTGGATCAACAGATATTAAACAATTTAGATCAGTAGATTAATTTTGTCGCCATGGGTTAAGGCACACAAACATCATATATTTTACATTTTGACCCTTTAATAGTTTTAGACGACCTCATATTTGGTATGTTGTAAGGGAAAGAGAGTTCACATTTTGTTAGCCATTGTTAATTGAAAGCATCTCAGAACTACCCCATATTAGAAGGTATGAATGTTGTTAACACTGTGTGTAAATCACACCATATTTTCCCATTTTATTGGACGCTGATCCAAAATCTACAGTCTTTGCTATGTTGCACTCAAAAGTCTGGCAAACATCACTAAATTGTTTTCCTCTATACTTTTCTTAAGATCCTCCATACGTTAGCAATTCTGCTGTTGCTTTAATGGTTCTAAACATCCAGCTTCAAACAGAACCACATCCAATGTTGGCAATGGAAATTAGATCAATGGGTAAAATGGGGGCCAGACGGTGAGCAAAGCACAGCAGAGGGCGAATGACACAAGCACCATGACTTCACTATGGAAGTATTTAACCCCCCTTTGAAAAAAAAAAAAAAAAAAATCCCTCATCCCATCACACGCTTTCTCAGCTCTGGTAAGTGGAAACTGTTTAATGATAATTGAAGAAGGAAAAGAAGAAAATGTGTCCCATAGTATGAAAGAGTCATGCATGATGCTGGTTATTGGTTATACCACGTCATGCTTGTGGTGATTTGTCAGAGGATTATTACATGTTTTCTGCAAAGCACTGTGTGTACATTTGCTCCCTGCAGCTTTTAACCCTCATCTAGTGGATCCTGCTAGTCCAGTAAACAACACAGAGCCATATATCTGTTTAATCTACACATACTGTGACAGAAACCTACACTTCATTTTATCAATGAAGACTGTAGCCATGACAAGAACGTTGCACCTTCTACTTTTCACTTTTTTTGTTTTATTTTCAGCGCTTTCCTGCATCTCTTCAATCCACCAATTCAACCATATAGGAAAGAGGGGAAGAAAAAAATGCAGAATGGGGTCAGACGAGAGTTCTGGTTAATAGATTGAGAGAGATAGACAGGTCTGCTTGGGAAGCAACATAATTCAACCACGCTATCAGTGTTTACCAAAGCACCTGTTTTTATGTTGTCTCCCTATTTAACAACTGCAGCTGCGACTTTGCATTTTATCACAGATAATGAATTAGGTGGGGAAGATGAATGGTGTTTTGCATGGCTGCATGATAAAGAGATCCCATTGTGTGACATTGGGAGATAAGGACCTGACGGATTGCAGGTCTCTTCTGGCAAAGTCAAGAAACTAGCTATAGGATTTCTGAACTTGCAGCTCTCCTCGCGACTTAAATGAACCTCAGATAAATCCACTCAGATATAACGTCTACCATTGTGAGCATTCTCTCTTGATACCAGGCTAATCAGTTAAAGGTCACTACGTGTTTACATCTGCTGTACCACTACTATTCCCCAGTCCATCTGTGATGATTGAGTCATTATGACCTGCTCGCTGCAAGGATACTCCATGTCAAACTTAGCAATACGGATGTGAGAGTGTGTAGCCAAAATAAACAGCTACATGACACGTAAGCCATCGTTAAATAGAACAAAACTGTATAAAGGGTACCAATCCGGTCTCTAGAGTAAAATGATCTCAATGTAATTTGTCACTGACGCAAGACACTAAAAAATAAATAATAAAAAACAGCATTTAACTCACAGAAACACTCTTGATTAATCAGTTTGTGGGCGACTAATTTACTGTAACTAATTACATCACATGAAAATGACGTAAAGAGACACTTTTTCTGTTTTTGTCAATAAAGTATAGTGGTTTCATAGAGAACAATTTAACATTTGGGTGAGATGAGCTGCACAGTAATTAATCAGAGGTTAACACTTATTTTCTATATACATTTGATGACTAGAGATGTTTAGTTTGCTCTTATTTTTCTCATATTTTTGCTCATGTCTTTATTAAACCAAGTCCAGGTGTCTTTTGCTTGTCTTTAAGTGTCAATGCTCCCAATGCCTAACCTAATTGCATAAATGTAAATAGGAGATGAGGTAAAAAGATATGAGATTTTTGAGAGACGTAACTGAAAAGCTACAGTAAACGCTTAAGTTGATTAAAATTATTTTGGTTCTTGATTCAGAAAATCTCTGAATGAAAGAACATTGAGATCGTATGTATCTGTTTGTACATACGTCCATCTTCAACCTTTTACTTAATGGGTTGAATCAGTGAAGTCACAAGGCCTAAATCTTGACTGGAGGATGGTAGAGAAAAGGAGAAAAGGGTAGGTGGTGGAGTGACTGGGGGATATGCAGAGAGTGGAGGCAGCCCTGGGATACATGGCAGCATGATTTATGGACACCTTTGAAGTGAGCTCATTCCAGCCACACGGCCTGCCGGCTGCATTTCAGAGCCGGGACATTCTCCTGGCGGTATGACGAAGGGGGAGAAAATGACCCTTGAGGTCACTAACCTCCACTAGTGTACTGCTCACATATGCACTTCCTGGTTTTGTGGCAATTCATCAGCATGTGTTTGGTTTGCAGAAAACAAAAATGAACCAACGAGGCGGTCGACAGACATGTGATGCAACTTCTCAGTGAGATATTTGAAGGTCAAAGTGAATGACAAGGAGGAAAAAGGGGGTGTTCTCTCTCTGGGATCATAAAAATTGGGTCAACAGAGATATGTTCCAACACAGTCCAGTTGGGTTTCTTTTTATGCCTCAGTAGGCAGAATTATCAGGGGAAATTTATAGTATCTGCAGCAGAATGGAAACTGATTTGTATCGTTCTTTTGCAGTTGAAACCTCTCTCTCCAGTAGTCTCACCAATGATGACATCATTGTTTGAATAAGTAAAGCTCCCCATCCTCTGCACCGCGAGTGAGGATTGAAGACTAAGGCGGGTGGCTTGGCAGTAGTCAGTCCCAGTGCGACAGTCTGCTTTGAATTCATCATCTCCTCCATGTGTTTGGATTGTTATTACCAAGATCTTACCACTTTGTTTGAAAGTCATTTCCTAAATACATCAAATTGTTTGATCTTATCTGCTTCATTTATGTGAGCTGAAAAGCCCGGGATTGAGAATATGAGCAGTAATTACGCTCAACAGGAAGTCCCCACAAAGACATCTAAACAAACCATGTGTGTGTGTGTGTGGCTGCTCCTTGTGTCTGCTCTTCCTGCACAAGTCGACCATTGTCCCCCAGTCTGGCTGCTGTGTTTATTTTCTTGTTTGATCCCCCTCTCTACCCTTAGCTGATGTGTTCACATGTGCATGTATGTGCATGCCACATAATACTATGTGACTGCTCTTGCACACGGCTGCAAAGGTTGTCTCTGTGCAGCTCTGCAGGACTGTGTCACTGTGTTTATACGTAATATGTCCATTTTTCATTCTGACTGTGTGTTTGCAAAAGTGTGCAACCATTTTTCTGAGAAATTGCAGAGGCGTCTCTGTTTGGGGTAACAGGAAATGTGTGCATACTCACTCCTCATTGTTGTCAGCACCACATGGTCAAAGGGGTCGTAGCCCAGAAGGAAATGAACCTGCATTTAGCTGTCACCGTAAATACTAGAATAAAGGAAGAAGACGTGTTTTCATGACAGGAAAAGGAACAGAAATGTATGACAGATCGGGTCACATTATCACACCTGTTCTGTGCTGTGGGACTTGATCTGCAGATTTTTTTTTACTAATCAACAGTCCAGAACTACAAATAATTAGTTCTCAAAAGAATTTTTCAAATATCTGTTGCAGCTCTACATGCAATGACATGCATTTAAAGCCATTTGATGTAACATTTCCCCCCCAAAAAAACAACATCCGAATAGATGATGCCTTCAGTTGTTTTGCATTTATGCATTTATATTTTGTCATACTTGTCAAATTCAAAGAAATCCATATTTGTCTTCAGTGTCACAACTCATTTTATTTGTCAGTGGTGTCATATCAGTGTCACTATTATTTTTTTAAAAAAAATGTCCAAGGTCAATGAGATTTATGGGTATTTAGGAGAATCTAACTGCAGAAATGGACTATAGTATTTATTATTATGTTTTTGTTAGCATATAATCAACATAAATGTTTGATAACTTAAAATAACTAATAAGATAACTAATTGTAGCTGAGAACAGACTGCTTATTTTTCCTGTTTTAGGTGGTAAGGTTCATTACCATCACCACCATTTCCCAGAATGGCCAAACCAAACACTGGCTCTAACGACAGCCTTCTCTTGTTTTTTCCACCACTGTAGTGGAGAGAAAATGTTCACAATCTACAACTTTCATTCATTCATTATCTGAACCCACTTTATCCTCACTAGGGTCGCAGGGGTTGCTGGAGCTTATCCCAACTACTTATGGTTGAAGGCGGAGTACACCCTGGACATGTCACCAGCTTATTGCAGGGCTGATTGTGTGACAATCTACAACTTCACCTTCATATGTCACTAATATTTCACACTGAACATGTAAAGCACTCTATTAAAATCTAATGTTAATGCTTTTTACTGCTCAAAATGAAGCCAAAATAAGTAATATAATGTGATAATACATGACCTCATCTGTAGACTGTCACATCAGTTAGGTTTTCACTGACAATGGTGGTGAACAACAACTCCCATGATTGTACGCTACGTCATGATAATAATTTTATAGTTTTTTTTTTATTACCATTTTGATTGAGAGACCGCTTGTGGCAGAAAGTTCATACAGCGTATTTAACTTTATGCACTGGTGAACAGTTACATTTATGTCAAGCAAATTTGACTTGATTTGCCTCATTGGCTTCCCACATAGTCAGGAAGTCCAAAATCAGACCAAAACCTCTATGTTTAGGATGCACTAATAATATGAGTTCACAATTTTTTATGGGACAAAACCCCAATTTTCACATGGCCACAGCATCCCATATAAAACTCCGGGGTTGTGCCCTCAGTAAGCAGTGCACAGGATGAAACGAGAGTTAAACATCACTGCCAAGAGGTTTATAGTCCTGTGGAATGAGGGCACTGTTTACGCGTTGCCAGGGAGATGCGCCTGAGAAAGGAAAAAATGGCAGCATATACTGGAAATGACTTCTAAGATATTCATCCCCTTCACATTTGGCAAGTCTACCTTGGTTTCTCGAGCCAACGTAATGCTTTTTTTTTTTTTTTTTTTAATGAACCCATTTTCTCAGGGTTACGGAGTCAGACAGGGAGAGGGGTGAGTATTTTGGTCTGCTGCGGTCGTGAAAGATAATTCGCAGCTGTTGTCGAGAATGTGGATTGTTCTCACTGCTGCTAATGGTGAACGTCTTCTGCACACAGTGATTGGAAAACATCCACCTGCTTACAATAACACGCTGAATATTCATGTCTGGGGATGTCGGGATGTGTATTTCAGAAAAGAAAGAAAAACCCTTCTTGTCTGGGCATTAACCTCAAGGTCAGGTGCCACTGCAGCAGCCACGAGCCGCAAGTCTGAATGAGTTATAAATAATTGCTAGCAGTTGTGGGTGTGCACTGCGCAGTTGTGTGGCAAACTGAGATTTGTGTGTGTGTGTGTGTGTGTGTGTGTGTGTGTGGCCTGTGAAACCGAAGCCCAGTACCTTGATGTCCAAGCTTATTGTGTTGACTCAGCAACATTAGCAAGAGACCACCTGGGAATGATGGGTCAGCAGGGGCCACTTTATGTCTTTTAGTTTACAGTTAGCCTTGGCGTTCTCTCCTTGTGGGTTAATAATAGTTATGAAGAGAGTGTGTTAACAGCAGTCAGGACACATTTAAGTCAAAATAATTACACAGCTATTATCAGCTTTGACACCACTATGTTTGCAAGAGTTAAAAGCGTGCCATTGTAGCATATACAGTACAACATAAGTGTTTTTGAACTCAAGAATTATGTTCATATGTGACTTTATAACAATGATTATTTAGAGAAGGCGCTCCTTTAGGATGAAGAAAACATGTGTGAGCTTGATTTAAAACAGAATAAATCTGGCTAAAATGTGATAAATACTGGCCCACATTGTATTTAGTAAAATGTAAACCAAACCATAATCTTTCCCCAAATGTAAGCACTTTTACTGCGTCAAGTACACGTTAATTGATATCAGCCGATATAATACACTGCAAAAATCTAAATCTTACCAAGTGTATTTTTCTCATTTCTAGTCAAAATATCTCATCACACTTAAAAATGTTTGAATCATGCAAAAAAAAAAAAAAAAAAAAAAAATCTGCTAATGGAACAAATGAAAATTATCTTGGTAAGATTTCTTGAAATAAGATTTTCAAGATCTAGATGGCAACAAATCCAGGACTTTGTATTTGAGTTTGTGACAAATCATAGTTTGTCAGGTTTACACTAGAGATAGATGGATAAATCAGTGCCGACAGAGCAGTTTACAAACTCAGTATTGGCAGAACTCAGGCTTCGCAATTGGAATGACTGGTTTTGTGGAAAATAAGAGTTATAAAACAAACAAATACAGCTAGAATGACCTGTTTTTCACAATTAGCTTAATATCAGAGTTGTTGATTCATTGGATTAACACTGATGTTGTGATACAGTCTTGTTTAGACAGGTATTTGACTTAATATGTCAGTTATACTGTTTGTAATAATGTCAAAGATTCTCAAAAATTAGCTCTTTAACTATCAGTTTATTCCTGCTATTTTTACACTGCAAAAATCAAAATCTTACCAAAGGTATTTTTCTCATTTCTAGTGAAAATATCTCATCACACTTAAAATTGCTTGAATTATGCAAAAAAAAAAAAAAAAAAAAAAAAAAAAAATCTGCCAATGGAACAAATGAAAATTATCTTGGTAAGATTTTTTGAAATAAGATTTTCAAGATCTATTGTCTAAGAATAAGTTCTTATATCTCACTGAAAAGTTACTCTTTAGGTGATTATGTCTTATTACCTCCGCCAAGGAGGTTATGTTTTTGCCAGGGTTTGTTTGTCTGTTTGTTTGTTTGTTTGTTTGTTTGTCTATCCATTAGTGTGCAACATAACTCAAAAAGTTAAGGACAGATTTTGATGAAATTTTCAGGGTTTGTTGGAAATGGGATAAGGAAGAAATGATTAAATTTTGGTGGTGATCGGGGGTGGGGGGGCCCACGGGGGGGGGCGCAGACCAGAAAATTTCATCAAAATCTGTCCATAACTTTTTGAGTTATGTTGCAGACTAACGGACAGACAGACAAACAAACAGACAGACAAACAAACCCTGGCAAAAACATAACCTCCTTAGCGTGGGGGGGCCCACAGGAGGGGCCACTGATCAGCCTTGGCAGAGGTCTGCGCTCTCCGAGTGCTTGTAGTTTTAAGTGTGATGAGATAATCTGACTAGAAATGAGAAAAATACACTTGGTAAGATTTTGATTTTTGCAGTGTAATAATAGCAGGAATAAACTGATAGTTAAACAGCTAATTTTTGAGAATCTCTGACATTATTGCAAACAGGATAACCGCTATATTAAGTCAAATACCTGTCTAAACAAGTCTGTGTCACAACATCAGTGTCAATCCAATGAATCAACAACTCTGACATTAAGCTAATTGTGAAAAACAGGTCATTCTAGCTGTATTTGTTTGTTTTATAACTCTTACTTTCCACAAAACCAGTCATTCCAATTGTGAAGCCTGAGTTCTGCCAATACTGAGTTTGTAAAATGCTTTGTCAGCACTGATTTATCCGTCTATCTCTAGTGTAAACCTGACAAACTATGATTTGTCACAAACTCAAATACAAAGTCCTGGATTTGTTGCCATTCATTCTAAGCACATCCTGCAACTGGGTTAGTCAAAACAGTATAATGTTGATATCAGACATGTTGATATGACATATTTTGTACAACGGAAGGATTTTCCCCAATGAACAGGATGATTTAAACCACACTTTGGGTAATCAGTGTGGTTTAAAGCCTACAGATAAGCTATAAAAACTTTATGAGACTTGAAATATGTCGTAGCATTAATTCATACTGAAATACATTATAACGTACAGTTGTGCCAAAATTAGGCACCTAAAATGTTAAGATTACAACAGGAAAATACGTAAAACCATCAAAATGTCATCCTCTTCCTCCATTATCAGATTACACAGTCCACATCTCCGTAGCAACAGCTCAAATCCATGTACCTCCAATCCACATTAGGATTTGTGTAAATAGAGGATGCTAAATTGACCCTTAAATCTTTCAGCTACGGCAGTTTAAAGCACTTTTTGTTTTATTTATAGGAGCAGCTCCAAGGTAATTTTCCATTGTAGTGACTTGCAAGATATTGCTGTGTCTTCCGAAACTGCAGGAAAGGCAGAAAGTTTTGCCACTGAAGGTATTGCATCAGTAATGCACTTTCTGTTCCCTTCTCTGGAGCTTGGTTGGTCTTGCGAAAACAACATCCGCTCCAGGGGCTTACGAACCAGTAACTGAATCAGCTGGCTTGCAAGTGAAAGTACCCTGACCTTACTTGTTCTCTCTTAGCTGATTCTTGAACAGAGACTGGACTATGCAGCTCATGTGAAGTGAATGTGCAGAGGGCATCCAGTATGTTTTAAAATTCAGTGTATTTACTTGAAAACTGCGCGCAGGTCCACAAACAAAACAGGTGTCAGAATGGAGATGTGGTTCTACTGACAGTGAGAGCTTCAGATTTCAAAGGGATGCCCTATCCCTTGGATCACAGGGTGGAGGATGACAGGGAGGATGTGAAGATAGCAGGACAGTGGCTAAGATAGCCATGTTTGGGCACAAATCTGCCCTGGGAAACTTGAGTAAAGGGGTTCCAAGGATTAATGACTATGTTTGTTCAAAGAGAAATAATATACTCTGCCTCCCATATGGCTGCTCAGAGGCCTTACAACAACCCTACTCTACATTATTTATTCAAAAACCAGCACCACTCCAAAGTATTGAGTGAGACCCCGCGAATATGTAACTGTTACCCTGAGATCTATCAACACCTTTTTTGGCTTTCACTCTGCTATTATACAATATGCTTATCTGTGTGACTCTACCATTTTTGTTCAGCAGGCATCAGCTTTTAAGGCTTTTTATCACACATGCTCCTTAACTCCTTTGTTTCTGCATTCCTTGCCTTCTTCTCACCACATTGTTTACCACCTCAAAGTGTATCCAGAGATCAGCTAGCAGGACTGTCAAGAGTCTTTTTTTTTTTCTTGCTTTCTTTCAAAATTTGCTTTCTCTTTTCTCACTCTCGCTCCATTTTTCTCTCTGCCATCTAAACATTTACCGGCAAATACCAGCACAGAGAAAGAAGGAAGAAGAAAAGAAGAAGAAGAAAAAAAGACAACCTTTCTTGCATTCTCCAAGCAGTGACTCTCCAAAACCTCCACTGGCACACAGGAGTTGACTGCATATTTTCTCCAATGCAAACCAGATGTGAAGCACTAATGTATGGCAGCATTTTTTTTCTTCAAAGGAAGACAAATGTAGGCCAAAAATGTAGTCTTTTGGCCATCCACACAGTGATATAAAAATAAATTCAGATTCATTCCTGAGTCCCGAACTTTCCCTCATGGTGGTTAAGACAGTACTGTATGATTTAGAGTAATTGCAATGTTATTGTTTGGTGTTGGTGGAGTATTGTGGAACACTGGGATTGAGACAGGCTCATGGAAGACGAGAGATGAGATGTGACATTTTCAGCTGCACTGTCCTTTAAAATGTTATTATTTGTACATGCATACAAGCACGTCCCCTGATGCGAAATTGCCAAGCAAATGTCAGATTTGACAAATTTATGTTTAAAGTATAGCTAAACAGTGTTTTCTTTTGTACACATTTAGATCGCTGTATCAAATCCTTTTAATAACTGTGTCCAGTGCATTTGACGTAAGGTTCTTTTAGCTACTCACTGATAGCTTTTCTCTTTCTTAAATGCACCACACAACAGAATCAAGACTAATATTAAAAGACATCAGGCCTTATCCCTACACTTGCATGGTCATTAAAAGTTGCCCAGTAAGGACAAATTACAAAGGCCATGGTGACATTTGCTGCAGCAGGTAGTCATTTTCTTCCTTTATGTTTATGATGTTGGCTTTCATTTGAGCCCTCTGTCGCCTCCCACTCCACACCAGGCGGTGTTTAAATGCTCAGGGACAATAACAGGTTAGCGTTCCAGTGTCTGGTCCTGCAGCTTATACTCTATCCTCAAATCTGACCCAGGCTCCCACGTAGGAACAGACTCAGGTGCCTTCATAAGAATCCCCACCTCTTCCTTTCCTGCCACGACTAGCTCATTGAAGATGTTTGCTGCAGCCTCCTACTCTTAGGTTGCACCAAAACAGGTTAAATTTTAAACTTGATAAAATCCCAGGTTTACTTTAAATTATGTTGCAGCAAGCTCTAAAACTAGCTTTAAATTAGGCAGAAATATAAACTTTTCTTTAACCTCTACTTTTAACAATAAATAGCTGCCTTTTTTAAAATGATTTTTTTTATGATAATGCAAGGACTTGTAGGATAAATCAGAGCTTTTTTCCATTAGAAGGATCTTCATATGTAAGCTAATTAGCTAACTGCTTAGCAAACTAGCAAACATTCATTCATTCATTCATTCATTCATGTTCCAAACCACTTAGTCCTCGAGAGGGTTGTGGGGTGTACTGGAGCCTTTTCAGCTACCAACAGGCAAAGGTGGGGTACACCCTGGACATGTCACCAGTTCCTCACAGGGCTGACATAACAACCATTTGCTCTCACATTCACACATATGGGTGATTTAGATGACAAATTAACCTATTAATGCATGCATTTGGATGGTGGGAGGAAGCCAGAGTACCCAGAGAGAACACATATAGAACCCAGGACCTTCTTGCTGTGAGGCGACAGTACTAACCACTGCACCACCATGTTGCCTGGATAACAAACAATGTAGCACTCCATCCAGGAACACAGAGCAGGCAAAAAATTATTTTCTCCCCTCTTATATGCTTACTTGGTCCCGGTGCAAGCATGTCTACAAAAATTAACTGAAGTAGCTAGCTACCTATCAATGTAGCATATTTGTGGAACATAGAGCAGCCAAAAAGGATTTGCCACCCTCTTTTATGCTTATGCTAATGATATTATGACTAAAGACACAAGATGCCAATCTTTAGTTATAACCACAATGCATCCTTGAGGTCTTTGAAAAGAGGTGTCTGATCTGTTGGATGGACTCCCATGAGGGAAGTAGCTTTAGTTCCCTGAATAAACAACACTTTTTTGGAAAACTGTTGATTCCAGAATGAGCAGATTGTGATTCTGTGGTTATGTGTGATGTCTTAACCATAGACTACAAAATGACCTGACTTGATTACATCTAACATTAATTAAATGACCATTGTTTGGAGACAAGTGACAGTCTGAGATGCTGTGACAGTTGAGACCCATTTCTGGCAGCTCTACAGTCTGTCATGAAGCTGAACCTTGGACCAAACACAAATTCATATTCATATCTCTCTTCTCCTTTATATCCTCACAACCAAAGGTAAAAACTCACCAAACATGTAACTGATCTCTCTCATCATAGCTAAGAAATAAATTCACTCTGCTGTAGAACAAGACTAATAGTTGAAAGCATTAAGGGAATGTTTGGCAACTTCAAGGAGCTGATTTGATTGGCTCACATTGATATACGTGACCAAATCAGCGGGGCAGCTGTGGCTCAGGTGGTAGAGCGGGTCGTCCAATAACCGAAGGGTTGGTGGTTTGAATCCCGCTCTGTCCTAGTCAGTCTGTTGTGTCCTTGGGCAAGACACTTCACCCTCCCTGCCTCCAGTGCAACCCACACTGGTGTATGAATATTTGGTGGTGGTCAGAGGGGCAGTAGGTGCAAATTGGCAGCCACCCTTCTGTCAGTCTGCCCCAGGGCAGCTGTGGCTACAAATATAGTTTACCACCACCAGAGGGGAAATGTAAGAGCGAAGGAATAATGGGTCAATAATGTAAAGCGCTTTGGGTGTCTAGAAAAGCGCTATATAAATCCAATCCATTATTTATTATTATTATTAAATCTTAAGTAGCCACAGGTTAGTCTTATGTTGTTATCAATAGTTAAACCAGTCAGACTGGAATATGTCATCTTTAGCCCTTGTATTATTACTGAAATTATGACCAGTTAGCTTGCAAATTCATTGATTTTAATTGAGTATGCTGGCATCTCCACATAGATTGAGCTTTATTTAAACTCACATAGTACTCTAGGACTTCCTAATAGTTGGTTTAAAATACACATTTTAAACCTAGATTTCCATAAATGATTAATAGAAGTTTTTTGTTGAAGTCTGTGTTAAACTGGAAGCTGGTCATTTATTGACTTTCATGAAATAAGTGATTAAAGTCCGTTACGTAGAAATGAGATTGCAAGATGTTGTCATGGATTCAGGCTCCAGAGAAAGTCATTAACTGAAGAATAGAGTGAGTTAAATACAACAAATGACCAGCTCCAAGCACCAAACTGACTCCAACACAAACAAATGAGTACAAAAGTATGCACTTGTGTTACATAGGGAACCCTTAATATCTGTTGGATTTGACCCAGTCACAGGCTCATTTTGTAACCTGAAAATGTGGGTGGCCCAGGTTCTCCTCTACTGATGCAAGATAGAGAGAACACAAAAATAACAACACTCATACTAGAGTCATTGTTTACCAACAGCGTCTTAACAGTGGCTACGTGCCGACCTCATCATATAAACTCTTATGACCACAGATTGCTTAAATGTCATGGGGATGATTGCAGTTCTGGTTTTCTGGTTTAGAATCAGCGTCACATCTGCAATAAACATCATGATGCTGAACTGCCATGTACAGTATTGTAGTATATGTTGTAGTACCAGCAAGTAAGCAGAATTCTTCCCTAACATTTAAATAAAAATGTTATTATATCACAATGAGTAGTACTTCTTTGAACAGGCATGTGTGTTTATGAATAGGGCTGCAGCATTATCTCTCTTTCATGAGCAATTTCCTCTTCTTCCTGTGATAACATTCATTGGCTCAGTGTGTCTGTTTGATTACTGGACTTCATTTATCTGATGCAGTATGAGCCAGCGGGAACCGCACACCAAACATTTGACATATACATAACAAATATCTTCAGCATCTGTTGTTGTTTTGTGACCTGAATGGACTTGACCGCTTTAAATGATGGCCATGAAGACAATTAGTCATGTTGATGTAATTTTACATGTGGAATGAATAGTCTTGGAAAATGTGCTTGATCCTGACGGGTCTCCCAAAGGACGTGACCTCAGTCGCCAGTTTCTTGAAAAACAACATCAACGTAATCCCTTTGACGTTGTGTCATAAACATTAGTTCTGAACCATTAAAAAAAGTTTCGTGCAACTCGTGGTTTTGCCTTTTAGTCACCAAATGGAAACTCTTCTACGGTCACTAGACTTTGGAATAAATAAGATCAGACGACATCTCCATCAGGCTCCTTTCAAGTGGCCACTGGACAGAGACACCAGTGAAATTTTCTGAAGTGTGTTTTTGACATTGTGCTTTATTTTTGATATGCTCAACCAGGCCCTCAAATGATATACTCAAGTGTCCAGTTCTGTAGTTTTTCCTCAACTCAAATCCAGCCAAGGAGCTTTACTGCACCTGGAAGATGTCCAGGCACCAGACAGAGCGCAGTGTGATGGTATGTGTTTATCCAAACACAGCCGTTTCACTTTTCCTCTAATTTGATTTAAGACTTGTCATTGGTTTAAGATCCTGCTCCAGCATTCATTTGCCTCTAAATGTCACCTTCTTTAGTTTCATCCTTTGTCTTTTGCTGGTTGTTGTTTGATTTCTCCTCTATTTCCTCATCACTCTCTCTGGGACACTGGAAGTTGTGTGTTTTAAAAAGGACCTGCTCAACAACACACTCCTTCCCCTGCTTTGTTCTTATGTTTCCTGCCAAAAGATCCAGACAGTTAATGATGATTAAGAGGTTTTTGTTGCAGCTACTTCTTTTTCAGGTAAATCAGTCCTCACTGTGCACAATAAAACAGCACATCTGTGTGTATTTATTTGAAGATAAAGCTGCAGTAGTCACTATCAAACTGAGCAGTTGCCCTAGTACTCCGTTGCCTATTAATTCTCAGATAATGTTTTGCTTATACATATACAGACTGGTGTACAATAAAAGGAAAAACTTAGTAGAATTGGTCATTTTCAGGATGACAATGGCCCTGCACATATAGCACAAGAATGGTTGTATGTGGTTTGGCATACACAGTCGTCAGACCTCAATCCAGCTGAACACCTATGGATGATTTGGACTGATATATTAGACAGTGGTCTCCACTGACATAGATGATTAAATATCCCAGATTTGTAGAATCAATGCCAAGACAAGTGAAGCTATTCTGGTGGCTCATGGTGATGTAATCCTTACCCCCAACTCTTTATGTTGGTTTTTCCAGTAATTTTTCATCCATTTGTACTTTTGGTTTAGAAATGGTTGTGGCTCAGGAGTAGTTCTGGTCATCCAATAACCAGAAGGTTGGTGGTCACATGCTGTTGTATTCTTGAGTAAGACGTTTCACCCATCTTGCCTCCAGACACTTAATGATGATTAAGAGGTTTTTGTAGCAGCTACTTCTTTAGGTCACTCACTCTGGTGTATGAGTGTTGGGTGGTTGTCAGAGAGGCTGTTGGTGCAGATGTAGTTTACCACAACCAGTGTGTGACTGTGGAGTGAATGAATAATGGATTCAATGTAAAGCGCTTTGAGTGCCTACAAAAGCACTGTATGTATCTAATCCATTATTATTATTATTATTATTATTATTATTATTATTATTATTATTATTATTATTAAATGCTTTGTGAATTAGTTGGTGACCACAGATTTAACAGTCCTAAACTTAGCCCATATATAGCCGTTTCTCAGTCAAACTGGAGCCATGTGTAGACTTATGTCTAGACAAGACCTCTGTCCTACATAAAACATTGCATTCCATTGCATTCGGAAAGAGGAATCCCTCATGGTTCTTTTTTGGGTTCCTTATTCAAAGGGAACTTCTTCAGGTATTGGTCATAAAACACACACATACAGTATATAGACTATATAGTCCCTTTAAACACATTTGTGATGAAGGGAATGTAATAAGATTGATTTGACTTTACTAGATGTACTTCAAAATAACCTCAACATTTGTACTTTTTCTCACTCTGCAGTAAAAAATGAAAAACGCAATCTGTCTGCCAATACATGGCAGATTCTGATGCTGTTTCCTATGCTAGTCATGTTATCTTAACAGAGGGGATACAGTTACTCCACTTCCGATTTTTTACATAAGAAGAAATGAAGTATAGTAGAGTTTTATTTGAGGAATTATTTTTTAAAAAGTAGTATAATCAATGGAGGCTGTGAGTTAATTGGTCACTCTGGTATGACTGTTAGGGACATCCAAGTGACATTTGTGGTGACACGTACATGCTATAGTCAGGACAACGCCTGTCCTCTGTTGATGTAACATGATGTCAAGTGCTTTGTCTAGCCTTTGTATATTTTACAAGCAGATTCTTCAAATGGACAGCAGGAAAGAAGGGAAGAGCTGTCAGGCTTGTTCCCAGCTGGTTGAACGGACTGTTCATTTGGAATCAAGCAGAGCGTAAGCAAAGTTTGGGCTGGGGATTAGCTCTCCTGCCTGTGGGACTGGGCTGCACTGGGTATCTGCTAGCCCTTCAGTAACCAACCATGACTATGTTGCCCAGCAACAGCATACAGTCTGCCCGCCTGCACTGGCCTGTTGTTGTGTGGTGTCTCACGACTGGCCCTGAACTTCACCCAGGATGTCAATCAGGAAGAGTTGTGATGACTAGTAGAAAGTAGCCTTGACAATCCTCTGTTATCTTATAGCTGCATGTGTAAAAACAAATAAGGGCAAAAAACAACGTCTGTTTTCAGCCCCAGTAAAAGATGCTAGCTTTTGCACATCCCACAATAATGAAGAGCTGCAAAGAGTAAACAATGTGCTAAGGAGTTTGTAGTGGTGCTACATGACTGTGTTTACACTGAACAAAATGAAAGGCTTCTGAGTTTAAAAAATATGTCCTTTGAATTAGGACAGGGGTTCTCTGTGGAGCCAGGGGTCCCTTATAAGGCATCAGACCCCTCACTGCTGTAACTCTGAATAAGCAAATACTAACCATCTTTCTTACATAACTAAAAAGTTATTGTACATAGTAATTAAGTCTCTTTATTTAAGAAAACCATTCATTCATGCTCATCCGCTAGCCAGCTGGCTAAGAAGCCAAGCCAAACAGCAGGTGGAACAGTTTATTGAGAACTGAGAGAACCGAGTGACTCATGACATGACGAAGGAAGAAATTTCCTCAAGACCTTTCTGAGACATCATGCTCACAAAAAAAGGATAGTCCCTTTGCCACCATTTTTTTCAGTTCATTTTTGCCCCTATACATTGTAAGCCCGGACTTTGTATTTACTAAAATGCTTTAATTGCAATGTACTTAAATGATTTAAGTTATATTCCATTACTATAAAATGTTCAGTATATTCTACTAATTTGTAGACATAGTCAAAAGTACAAAAAAGTTTCAGTTGAATGGATTTAAATCACTAAGTTTTAGTCATGACCACACCTTTTTATCTCTGCATTGCATTATGGGTATTGGGCATGTTGCTGAAAATGTATTATTTTTATGTGCAGGGGTTCAGTGGGGTTGTGATGTTAGTGTTAATTTTGACTTAATGTGTGTATGGCAACGT
The DNA here is from genome assembly GCF_902148855.1 of Sphaeramia orbicularis. NCBI lineage: Eukaryota > Metazoa > Chordata > Actinopteri > Kurtiformes > Apogonidae > Sphaeramia > Sphaeramia orbicularis. The sequence continues at coordinate 41,602,568 of NC_043972.1, read as the reverse complement.
TTATTGGCCTATTTGTGTTTATTTTTGAATTTTTGTAGAGCTGCACCATGACTGAGAGCCATAGGAAGAACAATGGCTTTACTGTTCATCTGTATTTGTTTGTGTTCAATGTAAATCTCAATACCTTGACAAATTAAAATACATCTGGTGCACTCAATATTTTAATGGAAGTTCTACTTATTTGATCTTACAGTAATTAAATATTAGTGCCTGACTTTACAAGAATTTTATGACACCTCTCTGAAATATTGTGTTTTAAATATAAAGCAGACAAAGCAACAGACATCCTCTTATAGAGAAGCACTTTAGATACATCTAACAAAGTAGGGATCATGAGTAAACTACAGTTTAATACTAAATCATGCCTTCTCTCTTTGTAGTAACTTACTTTAGGACCTATCAAGACTGCCCTTGGGTCTTTTATACAGATATAAACAGTTACTTTTGATTTCGTTTTTGATACTTTCTGGTGTTTTTTTATATAGATGAATGCCATGTGGCTCATTACACAGAAAGAAATACTTTACTGCTTACTTGTTCTTGCTCCAATACTATAATTAAACACTGTGCAGTATTTCTAGACCATTGTCCTTTGTGGAGGCAGTGGTGATTTCCTTCAAGCCCACACTTTTCCCAGGGGGTGGAATTCAGTCACAGCCCTGGTATTTTGGAACGTTATTAACCCAGAGTGGGGTACTTAGTCACCAGGTCCTGGACATGATGGAGATAGACTTCTGCCGGGAAGTTAAGTATGTACAATAGTAGATACAAAGCCCTGTGGGAACTTCTCTTCTCTTCTCTTCTCTTCTCTTCTCTTCTCTTCTCTTCTCTTCTCTTCTCTTCTCTTCTCTTCTCTTCTCTTCTCTTAATACATTAGCCATTCAAACACTGGTACACAAAGTTAATCTCTGAAATAGAAACACTACAGGACTTGGAAATCAGAACAACCCTTTCTGATACCTAATGTGAAACCCTTCTATTGTGTCAGGATTTGGAATTTTTGTGATTAAGCGGAACATTCCCAACCCATCTGTATTTTGGTGAGACTTCTGTTGCTTAATCTTACCTGATTGCTTGCAAACTACCTATTCTTGCTCAATCGCAGATCTTTCTGGTGGCCCAGAAACACTTGTAGACAAGCCGAGGCTGCATGAGACTTGTAATGAGGAGATTAAGCAACATGAGGAACATGCTGGGTATTCCATCCCAGACGTTTGTTAGTTTAATCTACATCTTGACATGTACATAAAAAAGGACATGTAAAGAAGTTACATCACCTCCTTTCTGTTCTGCAGCCTTTTTAATATTGAGATGATTTAGATTTGAGAAGGACAATAAATACTTGGCTGATTTACTTTGGAAATGATAGCTGACAGCAGACGTCATAGCCCTGGCTTCCAGGCTTTGAGTCATGCCTCGTCTCGTTCCTTTACCTGGCAAGCAAAAGCAACACATACCTGTACGTACCTGGCACCACACATAGCATTAAGGTCATAGTGCACATTTTCAACTCTATACTTTGTTGTTCTAATCTTGACGTTGCGGTTATGGGCTGATGACAATGTTGGAATTTTATGACGGATGGTGCGTCGACTGTACAGATATTCATGTTGACGTTAAAGCACAGACTTGCATGCTCAGCCAACCACAGCTGCTTATTCTGATATTCTGCCATGACCTCCAGATGGATGCTATAATGTGAGACATCAGACACTAAAAATGTCTCCTCTCAGCCTTTAGATAGAGAGATACGGTGGTTTAGTGAAGGGAGACATTGTATACACACGCGGCTGCGGGGCTGTCGAACATTAACACATGCTAATTTATTTCTTAAGGTTGTCGAAGGAGGTGGTGGTGGTGGGGGTTGAGGGTGCCTCCAGGTTTTAGGAAGCGGCGTTGTGTCATCAGGTTAAATATGACGAGCACGAGCAGGTGAAATCAGTCGGATGCTGACTTTTTCACCCTGACTCATTAAGAGCTTTTGTCTCACAAAGGGCTGAGACACATGAAACATGAGAGTCTGGGATGAAAAGTTTGCTTTGATGATGGATCTTATGTGATTTGGCTTTTATTCTTTGTTCATTTTTTCTGTGTTACCCCATGTTTTTGTGCTAATGTGTGCGTGCCGTCTGACCACTCGCATGTGCGTTTGTGTGGTTGTGTAAGACAGGCAGCACGGGTTCGGTCTGAAATGTGATTGATTATTATATCAGTGGTGATTATTATTACTGGATGGTGGGAATGAATAGCCAACAGTGTGCACTGCCAGAGGGCCGTATCACTTATCACTGGGCTTTCCTCCAGTCATGCTGTAATGTTTTGGCAACCTGATATTGTTGCCATAATGCTCTCACAATATTACTCTGTCACTTTGTTGTGTGCTCTTGATCAAGGGGCCTATCGTACAGTAAAAAACATACTTTTGCAGTATACCTCTGTGTCTGTGTGTCGTGTAGTTTTATTTTTATGCAGAAAGGAACCCCTGTCTGTGACTCAGAAGTCATGTTCAAACAGCTTCAAATGTCTGACATACACAAGCACACACATACACATGCTTTATGGGGTTTCTTTATCTGTTGGTGGTCTGCGCGCTATCCGCAAGTAGGTTCTTGCCGCATAAATATTTACTGTACAGGTGTGTGTGATGACTTCTAATGCAAATTAGTCACTCACAGGCTCAGTATGTGTGTTGCATTAATCTCTAGGCTGCAGATTTGGAGGAGCTGACAGCAACTTGTGGTAATCAAAGAAAAAAAACAACAGTAACAGCTCTTGCTCTTGTCCCCTCCCCGTGCATCCATCACACTTTCATCACACAGCAATAAAAGTTAATAGGCATTTTGAACGGTCTCTCATGTTGCTGCCTCTCTCGCGCTCTATTTTTCTTTTTCCACTTGCTCCCACTTGTGCTACGTGTTTTGTTTGAGCTCAGCTCCATTGCTGGTACAAGCTGAAATATTTACTACATAAATATTGGCAGTGAAAGTCTTCACTGATGTCCAACTACCATGTTAGCGAAGGTTACTGAATCATTCCTTGGGACACGCCTTCATTTTCCTACTCCTCCTTGTATGTCTCACTCAACCCCCTGTTCATGTCCTTGTCTTTTGTCCTCTTTTGGATTTGTTTGTGGTATTTGTCATATTCCTCAAATATGTTTTTCCTATTGTGTTTGCAGAAAGTTCACAATGGCTGACCGTTTTGACTGTGACAACTGCAAGGAGTCCCTGTACGGCCGCAAGTACATCCAATCAGATGACAGTCCCTACTGCGTCCCATGTTACGACAGCCTGTTCTCAAACACGTGTGATGAGTGCAAAGAACTTATTGGCCATGATGCAAGGGTGAGGCAATTATTTTGACATGATCAAACGTGCAATCATCATACAAACTTTTAAATCTAGCTTTGATGGAATTTTTAAAATCAACAGTGTTAAATGCATAAACTATCTATAATCTATGATACACACTGGCATATAATTCCAGTTTGAGGCATTCCCCACTGCAAGACACATGTCAATAGTTTAAATACATATGAAGCCAGTCAAGAATCTTCCCTAATTAGCCCAAAGCTATCTTTTACTATGTTTTGACATGGCTTTGGATAGCTAAACCAGAAGTTATGTCATGTTAGTAATGCATAATTCTTGTTAAATGAGGCATGTTCTATATATTTTGTGTGGCAAGACACTGTAAAGGCTAATTTAACGTGTAATTACACAGGCAATTTGCACTAAGTCCACATAAGCCCATGGGCTAATTTTGTCTTAAACTGTAAAGCTGCAGCATGAGGGTATGTCTCTTTTTTTTGGCCACAATCAAGTTAAAATTTAATCTTCTCTTATTGGAAAACACTAACATGAAGTGGCTCATTTGCAAACAACATACACTCCTTAGATGAGTTTAGAGTATACGGCACGCCACATTTCTGAGTAGTTTGTTCTGCTAAAGAGGCCAATCAGTTATCAACACCCTCATGGGCAGTGGACAAAAAAATAAAAACAGCCTTTCCTCCGCTTGATGCCCTGTAGCAAATCAGTTCTCTCGCATCCTTGACGAGACCTTTTTTCATACAGAAACATGCACAAAAGCATAGTGTGTGTATATACAACGTACTGGTTATTGCTGTGTAGACGTCTCATGTGTCAGTGTGACCCAGACGAGCCCACACTTCAGTTGTAACAAGAAACGTATGCATTGTTCAGTGTTTACCTTATTTGACTCGTCCGTGTCAGTGTTAGGAAATGAAAACAGTGCAGGGGTTTTGTTTTAAGGACATGCTTAAAAAGTGCATAAATGACCTCTCGCATGCTTCTTGTTTGCCCTTACACCTTCATCAGGAGCTGTTTTACGAGGACCGACACTACCACGAGCACTGCTTTCGTTGTTTCCGCTGTGACCGCTCGTTGGCAGATGAACCATTTACCAGCCAGGATGATGCTTTGCTCTGCAACGACTGCTACTGTAACGAGTTCTCGTCCAAGTGCGTAGCCTGTGACAAGATCGTCATGCCAGGTAAATGCAGAAACAGGAATGTTAGAAGAGATTAAAGTGGAGACTTTGGTTTCAAGCTTTGCATATTTAGATAAAGTCTGTCTGTCTGACTGCTTTGTTCCACCAAATGAAAAATCTAGGATGGAAAATTTTATAATAATATTATATAAAGTTAATGTGTATACAGTTTACTCACTAATATTCAGGCCTTCACGTTTTGTTTTGCATGTCATGTACAAATTCAAATTTGAAGATAGACAGGCAAATTATATTGGAAAATGATGATGTGGAAAAACTTCAGGAGGCAGAGACCAGTGGAAAGTATAAAGTAACAGATCGAGCCGATAGAGAAAGGAAAGAGGTCTTAGAAAACAGAAACACAAAGACAAAGGGTCCTGGATGATGAAGTCAAGGGTCCAGGTTTGAGCAGCATCGAGAATTCAATGTGACAGAGTAATTGCGAGTCTGCTTGAGTTGTTGTCTGCAAACCAGATCCCCAGGACTGGAGCACTGCCAACAGACTGATGATAACAAGAGATAAGAAAGGCAGTTATTCCAACGCCTCTGTAGCAACTTTAACCCTCATAAAGCAGCACATATTCCAGGAAGTGTAACACTCCCTTTTTACTTGTCTCATAGGTGCATGAGGCACAAGTTAAAGCCAAGAAAGTCCCTTTTAAGAGGAAAAAGCAAGCTAAATAGTATTGGAAAACATTGCAGGATTTAAATGCATTAAATTTCATAGTTTTTTTTTTGTTGGTTGTTTTTCAAAGTAAGAACATATCATCACGTACTATTTTTTAAAAAATAGCTCCCCCTTGACCTACTCAGCTGCCTGCATGTGTGATAAGAGCCTGTAGACTGGTATCTATGTAAGGGAATAGGCCAAAAATCCAAAGGATGCTGTTATACACTAAATGCCTCTTTTTAGCTCCTGTATAGTAACAGCCATGTACTGCACACACTACTGTTAACTTAAAACTGGTGTCTGTTAACGTAAAAATTACATGTACAACAACTGCATATGTGCACAAATGAGCACCATTAATTGTGAAATGTTAAAATGAAGTTTGTGTTGGTCTGTATTGTGCTGGGAGCCACTGGTTTGTTGCAGAAGAGGGTCAGTAAAGATCTCAGGAGTGAATATGAGAGGGGGGGGGTTTAGAAAAGGCTGATCCTATACTTGTAGGTAAAACAAAATACAGGCTGTTATCCTGAATATAGGCAACCGAGACAGTTGTTGCTCAGAAATGGAGTTGGCCAATGCCAAAACAGGTCCCTGAAAAACACAGACTCCAACACAAACTTCACTAAACTAGTACGTACAAATGTACAACGTACAAATGTATGCCATGTCCTCATTTAATATTTCTCTAAACATCTATTTTCCTTCTTTTTTTTTTTTTTTGGTTTTTAAATCAATCATGTTGTTTGTTTTATAAAATATCTTGAGAACACGCTTGTAAATCCTGAATGAATCAGATGCAGACACTTTAGTCTGTATTTAACTTGAGTAGCATATATGTTAAATAAGTTATAAGTGATAAACTACGTAAGTTATAAACTTAAGTTACCTGAAGTGTAGGTTTGGGGTGTCCAAGTGTGTTATTTATATTTTACAGATTTCACCACAAATTAGAACATGTGTCCGTATCCAAAATGTGTCCCTGTTGACCTTAATCTGCTGTAGCACTGACTTCATATATGATCTGTTTTTGATACTTAGTGATATTTTGCTTTTTGTAATGGAATTATACATTTTAAAACATTTCCCTGTGGTCTACATATTCTGTAAATGCTATGCTTGGGTCTGAATTCTTCATTAATTCAACTCCGCAGGTCCATGTTCAACCCTATTTCTGAGTAATGACACCGGAAAGGTGGTTTTGAGCGCTGGCCCTTTAAATGCAAATGAGCCACTTCACACCCCACCCCCTCCAGGTTGTTTACCATGCTTTCTGTCTCGTTCAGCCACTTGTGGTCGTCAATACAACCAACAACTTAACATTTTAGGTAATCAGCTCAAAATTTGGACACATTTTCAGTTTTTACCACAACCGCTGCTGCTGACAAACAATTATGTCGTACTTGGAGAAATGTTCGTCGGAAGTCTTGACCTTATATGTGCAAAAGTCGTGACATAACTAGTTATAAAACGTAACAAATTAAGCAGGAATTAAAACAGGTTGTAGAAATCCAATCGATTTTTGCCAAAATGAGTATAAAGATAGCTTTGCAGCACCTGGAGCATTCAAATTCAAACTTTATGAACTATTAGAGTCCAAATACACAAATAATTGTACCAAAGACTAATAAACGTGGGTTCAGCAAAATATGACCCCTTTAAGGTGCTTGTTCATTAAAAAAAGCAACTATATTGGGTGTTGGAGTGTGATGGCATCATTTTCTAATGTCCTCTTTTTTCATGTCCACACAGATACACACAAACAATGTTTATGCATTGTCACTCCGGAAAACCCTTAAAAATCCCAGCTTTTGTGACATAAACCACCATTTACATGTGGACAAGAGCCCCAAACATTCAAAAAATATCTGATGTGCAGAATATCAATGTAATAAGTTGCATTACTGTAAAGAAATGGAACCACTTCTTTCTACCAGTGTCACTAGTGATCTGTAACTTTTTAGTTTCCAAAAGTCTTTTTCCATACACTGTTGGCCTGGGACATCTCAGATATAGTTTTCTTACACCTCTCAATAGTAAAACTTTATAGACATCCGTTTGACACCATTTGAAAACATCTAGACTCTCAAAAACAGACATGAGCACTTATCTTTGTATAAAACCTTGATGCGAAGCTGAAGTGGTTTATGTCAATGTCATGAGAAGAGAAACAACTTTATGAAGAAACCATGTAAATGGATTCCTCCTAAGCTGTTTTGGTTACAAAGATTGATCTGATAAAGCTGCTGAAATGCTCCCATTTCCAGAGATGGTCATGCAGATGTTGTATCATTGCTCTCTCACACAGACAATGGTTCTGTTCTTTTGTTCTCGCTTAATTTATGCTGATGGAAAATCCTGCGACACAAACGGCACTTCTGTTTTATTCCTGGTGATGTGGAGCGTCATCTGAGTTTGATTTCAGCTAAACTGTTTGTAATTTGTTTTTTACAATAAATATAGTGGTGTTGCAAAGTTTCTTGCCAGCACTGATGCACAGAGCAACTGGAAATCTTCGCATTAAAGAAACGGATGTATATTGAACCTGACACACAGACCAGAGGACATATAAGGCGAAGAGAGAGTGCAACAGTAGAGTATAAGCAGAGGATATACTGTTTACTTTGTTTCCAGCTGGCGTTGACCTATTTTCTGTCTAAGGATGAAGTTCATTGAATGCAAATGAACTTTGTAAGTCTTAAATTCTGCAAAATATATATATATATATTTTTTTTTTAGAAATCTGAAGTCTTTTACATATATTAGTGGGGGTTTTTTTTTTTTTTTTTTTTTTTTTTTAGTTTTACACTCATCCGACTCTTACGCACTTACCGAGAAGTTAATACTGTTGAGCTACTCTAATTCCTGTAAGTGTATAACGTGGAAATTTAGGGGGGATTTTTGCAGTTTGTCACTGGAAACATCACAGCACACAGCCTGAAGCAGTGACATGTTAGTAATCTACAGACAGCAGTAGTGTAAAATGTCAGCCCCGCACAAACCACTGTGTCACCATAGAATAAACCGAACAGTATAATAAAAAACTCAACAGGCGAGGGGATAAGAAGATGGATTGGCTGGGGACACGGAGGGAAAATGGCATTATCCCTTTCTGAACCGCCTGCCTCCAGTTTCCAGCAGTAGGAAAGAAATGTGGGGGCTGTGGTATTATCTTTAAAAATAAAACAAATCATACTGAAACAAAAAAAAAGTTTTATATGCCTTCATGCAATCATGTATATTATTTCATAGTTCAATGAAATTACCACCAAAAAAATACTGAAATGGCCTTCCCCTTCAGAAGAATAAAAAAAAATGCCTCACTCTTTCCCCTGTTTCCATCATTCTTTCCATCCTTTTTTCTCCATTTCTCTCCCACCTCCATTTAATATGTTTTTCTTTTTGTCCTAGGTACAAGGAAGCTGGAATATGCAGGCTCTACATGGCATGAGGGCTGCTTCATCTGTCACAGCTGCGAACAGCCCATTGGCTCCAAGTCTTTCATCCCTGACAAGGATGAACACTATTGTGTTCCCTGCTATGAGGACAAGTTCGCTCCGCGATGCACACGCTGTAAAAAGGTCAGTAAATTGTATTTTGGTGGCACCTTTAGTCAAAAAAACCAAGCAGGTGTGGTATTTATGCTGCATTCATATGCTATGGGAATTACGGTCAATGCTACTTACAAACTTGAAAATTGCACATGAACGCGCCCTCATGTCGTATTTTCCACTGGGGAACTGGGCAAAAATTTGATGCACAAGTTGTCGAGATGAAAATAACCTGTGAACTTTTCAACATGGCGGAGAGAAATGAGGGATTAATCGCAAATGATAAACACTGTTTTTATTAAAGGAGCGATATTTTCCTTTTTTTTTTTTTTTTTTTAAATGTAATTATGCATTTTAAAACATTTTCCTGTGGTCTACATAAACTGTAAATGCTATGCTTGGGTCTGAATTCTTCATTAATTAAAATCCACAGGTCCATCTTCAACCCTATTTCTGAGTAATGACACCAGAAAGGTGGTTTTGAGCGCTGGCCCTTTAAATGCAAATGAGCCACTTCAGGCCCCGCCCCCTCCAGGTTGTTGCCTGTACTGCTCTGTCCCGTTCAACCAACAACTGAACATTTTAGGTAATTGGCTCGAAGTTTGGACATATTTTCAGTATGGACTACAACTGCTGCTGCTGCTGATAAAAAATTATGTTGTACTCAGAGAAACGTCCCTGGGAAGTCTTGACCTTATATGTGCAAAAGGTGTGACGAAACTAGTTACAACATGTAAAATTATGCAGGAATTCAAACGGTTTTGAAGAAATCCACTCAATTTTTTCGAAATAAATATAAAGATAGCTTTGCAGCACCTAGAGGGTTCAAAATCAAACTTTTTGAACTATTAGGGCCCAAATACACAAATAAATGAACCAAAGACTAATAAAAGTGGGTTTAGCAAAATATGACCCCTTCAAAGTTCTGCTGCTCTTAACAGTGGATTTAGCACATTTATAGAACATGCAATTTGCAAAAAAAAAACTATTTTACATAAAAAAAGTGGAATTTGCATGTTCCCCTGTGTGTGTGGGTTCTCTTCGAGTACCCCGGCCTCCAAAGACGTACATTAGTAGGTTCATTAGTTAACCCTTTAACCCCTGACATCTTTGTGGTGAGCGTTCTGTATGTATGATTTATTTTAAATAGTCATAAAAATTCAACCATTTGCTCAATAGGAAAAAAATCAAAACACGCTGATAGAATAGACTTTGTTCTTTCTATAGACATCTGAGCATGCTCAGTACACTCTCTGCCACCTGGGGAATGTGGGGGTAAAACACAGAGTGGTGAACGTGGCAGACTCACTCTAAAAATAGACAGTTTGGGCTTTTTTTTCTTTTTTTTTTTTTTTTTTTTCTTACACCATTTTCTTTGTCAGTTTTTGGTTTTACTATTGGTTGCATTATTGTCATTATTTTCTTTCTCTTCTCTTTTTTGTAACTGTGTTTTTACTGTGAGTTTTGACTGTGTAACTGCTTTTTGGAGTTCAACCAGGCACCAAAAAACAGCTGGACTGATTTAGAAAAAAAAAACAAAACAAAAACTATTGGGCCCAAATTCAAATACTTGTTGCTCCGTGTGTTCCAGTTCACAGTTCATGTTCCACATCCTAAATCTCTTATGGCTGTACATTCTGAGTGCCTTATTTAGTCAAAACTTGTCAAACTTCAATTCCTCTCTTTGTCTTTTTCTGTTATTCCACCCTGTTCTGACGCTGAAAACACACAGTAAATAAAACCACTGAAGAAAAGGAACACAAGCACATACTCATAGCAGCTTTTATGACACTGAAACAAATGCTAATTCACAGCATCATTGAAATAATTTCTCAGGGGTTAAAGCAGGGGTGTCAAACTCATTTTGGTTTAGGGGCCATATTTAGCCCAATTTGATCTCAAGTGGGTCAGACCAGTAAAATAATGACTTAATAACCTATAAATAATGTCAAAGCCTAGTTTTTCTTTTTGTTTTAGTACAAAAAAAACAAAAAAACAATTAAATTATGAAAACATTTACATTTTACAAAAAAAGATGTGAATAACCTGAAAAAACAGAAATTTCATTTGAAAAATTAGTGTAATTTTAACAATATTATGCCTCGACTTATTATTTGTACATGATCATTACACACAATGTTACATAAACATTTGGTAACAGGCAGAATATTGTTAAAATTTTGGAGTTTGGAACTAAAATTTGAACAATTTCTACATACATTCTATATTACATCTCTCATTATTAACACAACTACAGATCACAGTGGATCCATAAATGCACCAAACATTTAGTAACAGGCAGAATATTGTTAAAATTGCACAATTGGGGTTGTTCATCTTTGTTTTTATTTATGTATTTATTTGCATTTTATTGTGAAAGAATAGTTTTGTAAATGTAAATAGTTTCACAGTGTAATGTTTTTGTTTTTTTTTTTTACTTACATTTTTTCCACATAAATTTTCACAAAGAAAATTTGTCGTCATTATTTATGGGTTTATTGTGTTGTTATTTTTACTGTAGATCACATTGGTCTGTATGTGGAACCTAAACCAAAATGATTTGGACAACCTGGACTGTTCAGATTCATTTTTGCACTTTCATCCTGCGGGCCGGAATGGAACCTCCAGCGGGCCAGATTTGGCCCCCGGGCCACATGTTTGACACCTGTGGGTTAAAGGGTTGAGCTTAATTGCCCATAGGTGTGAATGTGAGAGTGATTGGTTGTTCGTCTTTATATCTGTCAGTGTATACATGTCCCTGCGACCCTTTTGAGGATAAATTTCCGAAGAAGAATGAATGAACGAATGAAAAAATATGCTGTAGCAGATGAATTAACACGTCCAAAACTGTTTTACCGAAGTAGCAGGTCACGATAAATTGTATGTCAGCCATTTTTCATTTTGCTACAACAACAAAAGCACTTGAACACAACACACTGGTAATTTCAAATTCTCAAGTGGAAAGGATCATCTTCCTAATAGCATGTGAAGGCAGCATTAGTTCTGTATTTGCAAATCTGTGCATAGAATAAATTAAAAACTGAAGGAATTTACTCGACCTTTGACCTATCCTGTCCTCAGACCCTGGCTAAAGGTGGTGTGACCTATCGAGACGAGCCGTGGCATAAGGAGTGTTTCGTGTGCACCAGCTGTAAGACGCAGCTGGCCGGTCAACACTTCACCTCCCGAGATGACAGCCCTTACTGCCTTAAGTGCTTCGGCAGCCTGTACGCCAAGAAGTGTGAGGCCTGCACCAAACCCATCACAGGTAACATTACATCCAATTGGCGTCACTTGGTCTGGTTGTTCAGGACTGGAGCCTTGAAGATGTTTGTTTTAGCCCCAAATAGTTCTCCATTCTCTTTGACTAGTTTATTACTGTGTAGCTAAAGGGAAAACACAGCATTTTAATTTTACATCCCCAGTGAATGAGGTCAACAACAGGGTTTATGTGAAGGATGTAAGCAAAAAGGGGTCAGCACCTTGTGTCAGACATAATCTGTGTGTGTAACCATGGTGACTGATACTGAAGTGGTCTACATTGTACTAGATAATTATTACCCCACCCCCCAAAGGGGAGGCAAGGGGTAGTGTTTTTGGTTTGTTTGTTTGTTTGTTTGTTCGTCAGCAGCAAAACTATTTGTTGAATTCATACCAAATTGGGTTTATAGATTGTCAGTGACCCAGAATAGATGGGAAAAGTAGGTCAAAGTTCAAATTTTTTATGAATTTAAAATGTTTTTTTTTTCCATATTTACTTATAATGGCCAAAATTTCAAATGTCTGTAGAAGCCAAATTATCGGTTGAATTCATACCAAATTGGGTTTATAGATTACCAGTGACTCAGAATAGATGTCATTACATTTTGTGAAAAGTAGGTCAAAGTCCCAATTTTTTATGAATTTTCAATATCTTTTTTTTTCCCATTTACTTATAATGATCAAAATTTCAAATGTCTGTAGCAGCAAAACTATTGGTTGAATTCATACCAAATTTGGTTTATATATTGTCAGTGACCCAGAATAGATCTGGTTACATTTTGGGAAAGGTAGGTCAAAGTTAAAATTTTTTATGAATTTTTAAAATCTTTTTTTTCCCCCCATTTACTTATAATGGGTGAAATTTCAAATGTCTATAACAGCAAAACTATTGTTTGATTTCATACCAAATTGGGTTTATAGAATGCCAGAGACACAGACTAGATGCCATTACATTTTGGGATAAGTAGGTCAAAGTTCAAATTTTTTATGAATTTTTTTCATCTTTTTTTTGGTCTCCCATTTACTTGTAATGGGCGAAACTTAAAATGTCTATAAAAACTTCAATTTTGTTTCAATTTACTTCAAACTTGGCACATATATGGAGGCAATTGATATGCTGACATCAGCACATGCATTGACATGATGACATCAGCTGGATCGATGCCAAAATAAGCTACAATACGTGCGAGGGGCGGGGTTTGTTGTGTCTGGGACCACTTGTTTTTAGTTTATTTTTCACCCGTTTTGAGTCCAACTCTGCCCTCTGCATGATCCTGACAAAGGCTACAGAGTCAAAGAAGGTGAGACAGAGGTGATTAGTAGTTGAATATCCAAGTATGTGGGACAGGAATAGTTCAGGGACATTTGTATGACAGAGAATTACAAGACGCTTGTGCAGATCCACATGAGGTTCTGAGTTTTTGTGCTGGTTTTATCACCTAATAAAGGCTAACCTAAAACTTCAGTATCCATTTCCATCTACACTATATTTAGAAAGTTTTTGCTTCTTTTTATTACCATCATACAGTCATTTCAAACAGATTTGAGCCCTGAGCTGCTCTAAAACCTTCCAAAGTTCCCTAACAGACCAGCCAATTCTGCAGTCTGTGTTGTGTTACTGTTGTTTTCATATATTATTTCAAACTAAAGGAGGTGGTACTGTTGATTATTTATAATACAAATTTTATGATGTAAAGTCATACTAACACAACACAAAAAGAGTAACTATGTCATGAAATAGGTTGGAAGGCTAAAAATGTTTTTCAGACAGTAATTGACCCATTTTCGCCTTATTGTTTTTAATGTACATTATGTGTTTTGTTACAGTTGAGTGGTATGATTCTGTTTACAGCTAAAAGAGCATGTTTCAGTGTTTTGTATCACTTAAAAAATAGATAGATAGATAGATAGATAGATAGATAGATAGATAGATAGATAGATAGATAGATAGATAGATAGATAGATAGATAGATAGATAGATAGACTCTGTAGAGAGCTTTAAGAAACACCTCAAAACCCTCCTGTTCAAAAAGGCTTTTTAGTCTCCCACCTGACCCAGGACCACCACAGACTGATTACACTCTATGTATTCATCATAACGTACTCCATGTGTCATCCCCCCCCCCCAGTCTCTCTATATCTCTATCGCTCTCTCTTTTCTCCTCCTTTACTCTCTCTCTCTCTCTTTAACCCCAACTGGTCAAGGCAGACAGCCATCCTTCAGGAGTCTGGGTCTGCTCGAGGTTTCTGCCCGTTAAAGGGAAGTTTTTCCTCGCCACTGTCACCAATCACAAGTGTTTGCTCCTGAAGGATTCTGTTGGGTCTCTGTAAACTTAATTTGATTCTGATTTGAATTGATAAAGCACTTTGTGACTCTGTCTGTGAAAAGTGCTCTATAAATAAAATTTACTTTACTTTACTTTACTATAGATAGATAGATAGATAAAGTCATTGACTATTGCCTACGCTAACTATACTTTCTATTGTGTTACTACTTGTACCATTGACGTGGGTTTCATATTAAATGGGTCCTTTATTACTGAGTTTTTAGACACACTAAGAAATTTTTGTTAAACACTTTGAGTAGTTACTTGTTTTCAACTCTCAGTCATTAATTTACAGTGGTGGCTTGTCAGTAATGATAGTAGGTGTCTGAGATATTTGAGTGGAATGGAATATTCACGTGCACATTATATGGTAAATTAATATAAACTTTTTCTTTCTTCTCTGGTTTCCACAATTCTAACACAATACAAACGCGTTCAGAGAACGCAAACCTCCGCCAAGCATCCCGAACGGTGTGCATGTGTGGATTGACTATGTCTTTTTAAATTAAACAGCTTTAAGGTGGCTCCATACAACAGAAGAAGTTGAAGCTTGGTACCAGTCATGTGGATGTCAAATTATATTAAATTCCAATCAATATTTGTTGAGTTATAATGAAAAATGTGTCGTAAATGGGATTTTCAATGTTAAATTGAAATGTCCACAGAGTCCACATGCCACAGTGGATGTGGACAATTTTGTGCCAGATACAAGATATTGTTATAAGCTATGGGTGTATCAAATTGGAGGCTAATCGGAGTCGTTTTGAATTTTTTATGAATTTTCGAAAATTGCTCAATGATGAGAGATAGGAAAATTGTAGATTTTGTGACCTTGCTGTGACCTTGAACTTTGGCCTACTTGGCCCATAATTTAATGGGTTCGTCCCAGGGCCTCGGCCTATTTGTGGGTAAAATTTGGTAAAGATGGTTAGAATAGTTTTCCCATAAAGTTGCTAATAAACAAACACGCAAACAAACAAACACAAAGCAAAGTGATCACAATACCTCCTGGTGGAGGTAACAAGTGGTGCCAGGCACAACAAACCCCACTCCTTGCACGTATCGTAGCTTATTTTGGCATCGATCCAGCTGATGTCATGATGTCTATGCATGTCCTGATGTCAACATATGAATTGCCTCTATATAAGTGCCAAGTTTGAAATAAATGGAAACGACATTGATGTTCCCATAGACATTTGAAATTTCGTTCATTATAAGTAAATGGGAGAAGAAAAAAGAATTTAAAAATTCATAAAAAATTGAAACTTTGACCTACTTTTCCCAAAATGTAACCAAATCTATTCTGGGTCACTGGTATTCTATAAACCCAATTTGATATGAATTCAACCAAGAATTTTGCTGCTACAGACACTATAAATTTTGCCCATTATAAGGAAATGGGAAAAAAAGATGTAAAAAATTCATAAAAACTTTGACCTACTTTGCACAAAATGTAGTGACATCTATTCTGGGTCACTGGCAATCTATAAACCACATTTGGTATGAATTCAACCAATAGGTTTGCTGCTACAGACATTTGAAATTTTGCTCATTATAAGTAAATGGGGAAAAGTGTTTTTGAAAAAAATCATTACAAATTTTAACTTTGACCTACTTTTCCCAAAATGTAATCACATCTCTTCTGGGTAACTGGCAACCTATAAACCCAATTTGGTATGAATTCAACAAACAGTTTTGCTGCTAGAGTGTTAAAAAACAAACAAACTGAACCAAATACCTCTTGACTCCCCTTCGGGGGGGCGGGGTAATAAAGAATCGGAGTCAGTTGTATACTTTAAACTCTGACTGCTTTTGTGTCGCAGGTTTTGGAGGAGGAAAGTACATCTCATTTGAGGATCGCCAGTGGCATCAGCCGTGCTTCACCTGCACCCAGTGCTCTGTTTCACTGGTGGGGGCCGGCTTCTTCCCCAACGGCGAAAGGATCCTGTGCCGTGACTGCCACACCAGCCTATAAGACCCCCACTTCCCCTCCCTTCACTCTCACATTGACTTAACCTTTTACTCCTTGTCACAGCATTTCCACAACCCCAAGATATGACAGAGGAAGTTAACACAGGCTAATGCTGCCTCTCAGGTCATTTTATATCAAGAGCTCGGTTCTATATTGTCCCTGTTTGGATGAGTTTCGCTGTTGCATTGTTTGCATGAATCGTAACAAAGATTTATTCATTAAACAAAAACATAAATATTTTGTGAAAGATAGTTTATGGAGTGCCTTAAGAATAACATCATTTGTATGTTAACCAAAGAAAAGTAAAGTGCTAGTAACTTTGCAAGAAATTCCTTGATTTTATATATACGTAATTTACAAGTTCAGGTAGAGGTCAGGCTCTGAGGAGAAGACGCAGAACACTGATACAGTATAGTATGGAAACATGTCAGTCTGTATTTTCAAATTGTGGTGGACTTTACTGTTGTAATTGTAACTCTTATAACTGACTGTAGCTTCATGCATTTGAATGTTGCTTCTTCTCTCGTGTCAGTTATCTGTCTCGTGTATGTCTTAACTTTGTGCATCTTTTGTTGCAACATGTTGCTGTATATAACGGCATAGAAGGAGGTGTGACACTGTTGTAGAGAAAACCTTGACCGTTTTTAAAAGAAAATACATTTTTAAAAAATCAATAAAAATGAAAATACCAATTTAAAAAGCTGATTAAGCTTAAATGTATTCAGTCATGATCTATTGCACTTTGGATAATATTGCTCCATTGTTACGTGCACATAAAATCACAATTCAAAGGCATGCACAAAACTCACAGACCACTTTTATTTGTCATGCGTCAGCTTCTGATAAACTTGTAATAATGTTTATTTTACACAAAGCTTCTGCTTGTTTCTGTGTTTTTGTTTTTTGGCTTTTTTTTTTTTTTAATGACTCTTTATATCACTGTTTATATCCCAAAAGAAGCTGAATGCATTACATGTTGTGTAATGCTGGAATATGCATGTCTTCCTCTGCGATTATTTGCTTCAGTAACTATTATGTTGCTTTTAAGGTTTGTAATTTTCATTGTTAGTGTGTAACATTTATGTGAAAAAATGATAAAGTATACATTCATGTCAATATTTCAGCTTTGATGCTGGTGAGTCAGAGTTGGCATATGTGCATTTCAAGATGGAAAATAGGCCATCGTGGTCATACCAGTATGAACATACTGTAAATCAGATGATAATTGAAATGGCTTAAAGCTACAGTGGTTAGTTTTATTTGTGAAGTCTTATTAAATAAACGTACACTGACTGTTCTTCTGTGGACAGTTTTTATATTTTGTGTGTCTTTGTGGTTGGAATGAAATATACATTACTAGTTTATGAGATCATACCTTCTTCTGGGCTTGTGTTTACTGTCTCAGTCAGAGAAAATCCTTCTGGTGTGTTTTATAAAAAAAAAAAAAAAAAAAAAAGTCTTTCTAGGAAAGATCAGTGTGTGTGAATCCACAGAGCACAGGGGGAAGAGCCTGGCAGTGTGTGAGTGTGAGAAAGTGCTAGACAGAGAAACCATGTGTGTGTGTAATAAAAAGGGGAGTAAAACTTTCTGTACGTGTTACTAGAGTATAAGATAATTTAATTTGTGTCACAGAGTCAGTATAAAAAGCAAGCAAGCACTGTGTATACAAGTGTCTGAATGTCGTGTCACATGTTGTTTATGCTGAGTTGACTGTTTCATCAACTTGATGAAGCATGCATACGCAGAAGGCCAGATACGCTCTCCTGTCGGCGCTGGTGCAATGTCCTCCTCCCTGCCTAAGTTTCAGATTTTTTCACCAAAAAAGGAAATGGAAAACTTGTAGCTGCATGGGGGAGGGAGGGAGGGAGGGAGGGAGAGAGAGAGGGGGGGAGGGAGGGAGGAAGGGAGGGAGGGTGACTGGTGGTGGAAGTTGTAGAGAAAAGAGTGTGGGAGAGAGGAGGAGGAGGAGGATGTTCACATCTGGAGTTGCTCCATGGCACTTTCACTGGGGGGTCAGCTCCACACACACACACACACACACACACACACGTGTAGATGTGGAGGTGGCGGCTGGTAGACGGGTCACAGGGGTAGCAGTGGGTTGGTTAACTGTGGAATGTAACATCACATACAACATATAAGCTGCATGTGACTTTTAACTATGCCACTGTCAAGTCTCATTTTATAACAGTAAGGTCTTTCTACCTCTTTTTCTAAGACAAAATTAGTTTTCTCAGTGTCGGGGAGCATTTATTTAGAAAATAAGTGGAAAAAAAAATATGTGGCAATCAGAATACTTACAGTCTTCAAGGTTCATTGATTGTCATCCATTCAATTTTGCACATGAAGAATAAAATGTGTACTCAGGTCCCAGTAATAAGACAAGAATAGGATAAAAAAAAAGGCAAAAATATCTGAAAAAAAAAACAAACAGACACATAAAAACACATACATGAGTAAAAGGACACCTAAAACACATGCAGCATTTAAAATACATTCCCTAGCAGCCTTCGACGTTCAATGAGATTTATGCAGGGTATGAAAGTCTGTGTTGGCGTCTGTGGCCCAGTTCAGACCTGGCATTAAATATCCATCCTGACAGATCCAAATACATACTACCAGCCCCGATACCAGGTATGAATGCACTTGAACAGGAATGTGTCCTGGGATGGACTGAAGGGCTGCCTACTCAGCTAACATGCTCTGTGGAAGCAAAACTCAACACACTAACAATGTCACATTAATGTGTTTTATTAAAGACATCTAAAAATGTCAAAAAGAACACAAACATACATATTTTACAAGTCCTTCATATGTATATACAAGGCTGCCTGAGAGTACTGGAACTGCACTCCTACACTGCTTTTCTGTTAAATATTTAACCCTTAAAGACCCAAACATCCACCACCATGATGTAAAATGTTTAATACCTGTTGATCCATTAATCCTATCAATCCATGTAAATAACTGGCGTAAAATACAGTTTGTCATCTTTTCATGGTCATCAGATATGACCCCTTTGGACGTTCAGTGGCTCCGTAGTGAACGTGGAAACACTGTCATCTTCTACAACATCGATTCACCAGTAAAACCCATGGAGTTGGATTAATGACAGTGGATGGAGATACTTGGTTTATGATCAGTTAATGATATATTTTGTTGAAAAAGTCACTTTTTTCAATTTTTTTTTCTGATTTTATCTAATAACTTTTGAATATAGTCAGATCATTTAGGGACATCTGCATGATCAGTAAGTTAAATATAGGAAAATACCAGATTTTCACTGAAAAATGCAAAATACACATGATAATATTGTAATAGATGGTGATAAGTCACTAAAGAATGGTAAATATAGAGAGAAAACTTCATTTGGGAACTGCCACAAAAGTAGCACTTGTTCTTTATGGGTTAATAAAAATGTTCAGAATAAATAACTAGAGTCATGTAGCGAATCACTTTATAAGGCATATATTGTGTAAATGTAAAATAATAATCTAAAAAAGATTTCCAAGAAAGTACAAAATGTTTCATTGGAGAAGTAATCTAATTTGTTGCATAATATTATGAACTATATACAGTATGTGACTTTCTCCTGTGATGCCAGTCCAATATAGACTATGGTAGTTTTCCTTATTTTAACACTGAGGCCATATCAGAAACTTCTCCATTTAGTATAAAGTCTGTGTAGGTAAACCTTTCAACGCTGTGGTTTTCTTACAGGCGTTACTAAAAAATCTGATTTCCCTTTTACCTTGCAAACCAGCAGTATGTTCACTTCCCCTTCACTTACAAGAGGCTGGTCACATCATTGAAAGTATCACTAATTTTGGTGCTAAACCTAAGATTTAATCAAAACATGCACCTCACATGAAAAACAAACAGTATGACTTGAATGCAGGCTCTCAGCATGACAAGGTCAACACAAGTAGTCATATTCAAACTCCATCACCGCTCCATATTTGATATAATATGTCAGGCTTTCTTCCAGTGTTGTCATTAATAATTTAACTAAATGGAGGCTTTGGCGTTTCTCACACGGTCGGTGTAGCTCATTGTTCTGTTTATTCAACCTGCACATGTCAAAGTTGATGCTGGATGTAAAATAAACTCGTGTTATCAGCCTCAATTACAAGTTGAGACCTTACTACTGAAGAGCATGTCACGCTGTAGATGGAAACTTCAAGGTCACGTCAAACACATCGTAGGGTGATTTATAAATGTACTGCATACGTGTATCAAGTGTTAGCAGGGTTTGTCTTAAAGTGGAATTCACTACCAATTACAGAATACATGACTTTAATGTGATTCTGAAGAAAGGAAAAGAAAAGAAAAAAAACAAAAGAAAAGAAAAGAAAGGAAAAAAGAAAACAAAACAAAACAAAAGAAAATACATTTAAAGTGAAAACCAAAGAGAAAATAAAATTAGTGAACCAGTGAGTTTACAGCTCCACAGTAAAATCAAGTTATTTTATTTTTGTTGCAACTACAGTGATGTTGATGACATTTACTAATATATTAAATGTGAAACACTTAACTTTATTCTCATGTATGCATCTCTTATAGGATACACACTGTGTATGTAGTCCACTATGGTGCTTTTATGCTTTGGTGTAAGTCAGTTTATAGGAAATTAATGATGACTTCTACATTTAAATAGAAATTATTCAAACTTAAAAAATAGGTCAGTAGTTGAATAATCTGTCAATTTTAATTATGTAACTGTATTGTAGAAACCACTTACTTAAAGCAAACTAATGAAATGACACTACTAAAGTTTTGTATTAAACCTAATAAATTAAATTTGTTTGTCAGCATTCCTCCTGAGCATTTTTAAGGCTTATGAGCCAGTCTGGACATACACGTATATAAAGTACATATTCTGTAATACTGCATATGGTGGTGATCCATCCATCCGTCAAACCTCTGTTACAAGGCAGTGCCATTAAATTACATTGTTAAAGATGTTCAACCTGTAAGGAAGCAAATTGTATTTTTCACTGAGCACAGAACAATTATGCTCTGTGTGACTGAAGTACATATCATATACAGGGGTTGGACAAAATAATGGTAACACCTTCACCTCAAGATGATAATGCCCCAATCCATACAGCTAGAATTGTTAAAGAATGGCATGAGGAACATTCTAATGAAGTTGAGCATCTCGTATGGCCGGCACAGTCCCCAGACCTCAACATTATTGAGCATTTATGGTCAGTTTTAGAGATTCAAGTAAGACGTCGATTTCCACTGCCATCGTCTCTAAAAGAGTTGGAGGGTATTCTAACTGAAGAATGGCTTAAAATTCCTTTGGAAACAATTCACAAGTTGTATGAATCAGTACCTCGGAGAATTGAGGCTGTAATTGCCGCAAAAGGTGGACCTACACCATATTAAATTATATTTTGTTGATTTTTTAAGGTGTTTCCATTATTTTGTCCAACCCCTGTATATTTAAATATATGTATTTTGAGTGAGGACATTTAGTTCACTGTATTAATAAATCTTTGGAAATAAGATGTTTTTTGGCTTTTTCTTTTTCATCTCAACAGTCTACTATAACTATGTTTTTTTTTAATAGTTCTACTCCATGCTGCAGTTTAATTAATAGTTGTAAGATAGAAGTGGCCAGTCTGCATGTAATGTGTATAGTTATTTTCACTGAGCAATTGTGGTGATGAAAATTACTTTACAGTTTTATATTTTACATTTGAGTTTGATACTGGATTAGATTCATTGAACAGGAATGTATGTATTTCTAAGTATAATTAATACATTTCAGAGGAAATTTTGAAAAAGAAATATTAAGTTTGCAGGAAAATTCAGTTAAATTTGCAGGAAAATTCAGTTAAATGACAGTCTTATACTGAAGTTTTTACAGCAAAACAATGTTGTCTGTTGAGTATTTTTCAGTTAAGTTGAATGGGATTTTGTGTAAAATATACAACAACTGAATGTTAATATTACTGAAAGAAATAGTTTGATAACAGTATTATCATGCTAATTCAACAGAAAATGGCTATAAGATTTACAGGTTGAAGATGTATTTTTTTTGTAAATTACAACAGTTTTTGACTGTACAATTTACAGTTTATCCTGTAAAGCTGTTTACATTTCTACTGTATTTTTAACATAATTCTCCTGGCAACCACAGCTGCCAGAATAATCCTGTAAAAACAACAGGATTTTTTTTTTTTACAGTGTAGTTAATATGCTGTTGGGTCAAATACAATTTGACCCAATACAATTTGTTACCTTACAGACTGAACATCTTTGACAATGTAATTTAATGGCACTGCCTTGTAACGGAGGTTTGATTTTTGCCAGAAATGTGGAAAAATTTTCTCATTGGAATAAGTTTACCAATATGTTCAAACAAGCCCTTCAACATCATATTACAAATGAAAAACAAAAGGAATCACTGCATAGAAACTCTGTAATGATAATAAATAAGCAAACATTCAAACTGTGGATCACAGTTTACTTTAGTCCATGTTCAGACATCATGCCACTCATGATATGAAAGTTCCTGAATCAAGGTAAAGACTCACGGGTTCACGTGAAGACAGGATGTGGATGTCTTCTCAACTTTAGTGCCCCACTCTGGGTTGATGGAGAAGAAACACCTTAGGAAAGAGAAGAAAGACACAAACAGTACTATTTTAAAAAATACTAGTATTAATTAAAAAATATATATAAAGATATTGTCATTCACAACCAAGCTATCAAGCTATTATTTAAAGCAACTTGTAATAATGAAAAGGTAAGATGACTAGTCCAAGGTTGATGCCAGCGCCGATGGGTAATGGATGTTGAAGCAATAATAGCTCCCAAACATCATGCACAGGGCAGAAATGAAGGAAGGGATGTTATCATGTACAATTTGTCGATCCACGCTCAGCATGAACCATCTGGAGGAAAAGCAGGATCGTCCCACAAAGAAAAGAAAAAAAAAAACAGGACACAATTTTCACCAAATGAAAAGAGATTTTTGTTCTTGAAACATTTAAGAAAAAAAACAAGTATATGCTTTTTCTAACTTTTAGATTTGTAAGGACAGAATCCACACAGAAATCAATGTCTGTGCAGGTTAAGAGATAAACTTGCAGCGTTTTAAGGCCACATGACATAAGATCTTGTAACAAAAAACACTGCAACATGAATTTGAAACAGAATATGAAAATTTGTTTAATACAAGAGAGAATGACTAAGAAGAAAAGAAAGATATGAACTTACCACATACAACAATGGTGGGTTAACTGTGTGAAATTGGTGTTTACACAATGACATGGCACATTTAAGATCTGTAACAGCTGATCTCGCAGTAGGGTAATTCCGTGCCAAATCACCGGAAGGCTCCCGACTCACCATCTCAGATATGCTTCATAATTTTTTTTTATTTTGATGCCCTTGTAACTAATAAGTACTGTGCAAAATTTTGGGCCTGTATCTCCACTAGTTTTGGAGATATTAAGCCTACAAAAAAGGGGCATGGCCCCATATTTTAAGTGTTACAATCAAACATCCATAGTTAGAAGGCTAATAACTTTTGAACTATTCATACTAAATGGTTCAAATTTTCACACCTAATTCCTGGATATAATAAGGCTAGGTACACATATGGAGAGCTTTGTATATGATATACAGGGGTTGGACAAAATAATGGAAACACCTAACATTGTGGCATCATAGAAGGTGTTTCCATTATTTTGTCCAACCCCTGTATTTGCAGATTTATGGCATGCCAAACATGGCTTCCTGGAATACGCATTTGTCCATGGTAGCACTTTTGGCTCTCTATATCTCCAGATTTAATGACACCAGATGTCTGATTCTTTTTAATATATGAGACAAGTTATAGTACTGCCAGAAAAACATGTTATATTTGTGACAAAAATTATATTCTCTCATATACATGCCCCTAAATATGGAAAAAAAATGTGTTGAATCTGTATTTTGACTGCTTATAGCAAATGTCTGACAAGGTCTACCAGAAAACAAGTTATATCAGTGAAAAGAACTAGGTCTAATTTATATATGTACCCATTTTGAAGTTGGTGCTGTGAAGAAAACTATTAAAAAAACTATTTATAAAGCTCTGATCTAGCAGTAACAGAAGGTGCAAGCACGTTGTGAACCCAATAAAAATGAGTCTTAAAAGCTGCGTAAGTACAAAATGTCTGCATGCAGTCACTGCCAACACATTTGAATATACGATGTGGTTCATTCCCATGAACTCTACAATGTAAGACAGAACCCCTCAAAGTATCCAGTATTTTGTTGCAAAAGTGGCAGGTAATCATTTTAAGCAGACTAAGCTATCATGCCACCTGAACTTATGGTACCTGGCAAAATGTCTGCTTGAAGTGGCGCCAACACATTTAGGAAGAAAAAAAAAAACTCAACTTCTCTAGTTTTTGATGCAGAAAGGCAGGAACTTCAACAAACACCAACGTTTTAACAATTTCTTTCTCATTTTTTTTCCGCAAATAACCTCCCCATCCACAGCACTGACAGACTCAGAAGCTCAACAAAATGCTGCTGCAGTCACCTGAAAAAAACCCTCAATGTTGCTAGCATGTTTGACTGCACAGATGGCAGGTAACAGTTTTTAGGGAACAAAGCTAGCAAAACCAAATAGAAAAAGAAACACACATCATGAACAGAAGAGACACACTGTCGAGCATTTCAAACTTTGAAGGAAAGTGTTAGCTTAGCAGCACTACCCCGCTTGTATTCCTCCACAGCACAGTGCTGTCAACACTTCCCAACAGTGGCAGACTTCGCACACATGAGAGAACGTGCAGACATGTCACGTGAGCTTCACAGAACAGGACATTTTGGACAGCATTTCAAGAATGGACATCTGAGAGGGACACTCAGTTACCCAAACTGGAATACAAAGATATTAAATGTGGAGTTATAATGGAAAACAGAAAAAGAGAAATTATGTATAACACTTTGATTATTATAGCCAAACAATTTATACACAAATGTAGATTTGTGAAGACCCCCCCTACTGTTCGTAATTTACAAGAATGACATAACAAACTTCAAAAAGACACTGAGACATGTGAAAACCAAACGAGCCTTGATTGTTTATGAAAATTTGAATGTATTAATTCCTGATTAGACCTCTAACTTTATTTTGATATTTATTTGTTTTATTTTAATTTATTTAATTTTATGATGCTCTTACTAATGTTGTTCACTTAAGTTTGATATTGTTGCTCACTCTGGAAAAAATAAGTCTTTTTCTATGAAATTGATTGATTATATAGCCAGATTTTGATTAATAAAGTTGGGGGGGGGGGGGGGGGGGGGGGGCTTTGCAGAACTACTTCCGCTGTCTTGCGTTAAGTCCGTGGTGCAATGAAACAGCTGCAGCAAACTGTGCTGTTCACTGATTGGATGAGGCTGAGCTCCTGTAGTTTGAAATTCAAATAGTCGTTTATTTATTGGGGAATGTAAAGAAATACACGGATCAGGAACATTTTAATATAACACTCCAGTGTTTTGAACCACTAGCTATTAAAAGTTATTTTAGTATGGAAAGTATAGTTCATGATTTTTACTACAATTTTAGTTCTTACTTTTCAAAACAGATGTACCACCTGTTTATTTTAAACCAGGGCTGATATACTGATCAATTTTTCATATAAATTACAAAAAGTGAGATAATAGTGTATGCAGTTTCATTTGGGTAAAATGCTCTTCTACAAAGGATCACAAATTATTAATTATTTGTGCACAGTGTGAGTGCTAATAAGTTAAAATGACCGAACTGACAAAAGAAGCCTGTTATTTTAACACTGTCATATTTAAATTTTAACAGTATTGTACTGTTTTTTTGTAATACATGATTTTTCTTTTTAAATGGCAGGAATCTGTGAATTCAACAAAGAAATAGGATTTTTTTTTTTTTTTTTACATATTTCTACCTTTAAAATGACAGTTGTATTTGGTTTTGGATTTTACCAAATATTGCCGTTAAGTGACCATTGCTTCATTGTTTTTTAATTTACAGGTTTTTAATGAAATGATTTTACAACATTCTGCTATAAATTTTACAAACTTTTTTTTACAGTGTACAGTTGCGGAAAAAAAATTGTTAGACCATCAAAACTCATCAAAAACAATGGTTATGCAATCAAGTACTAACTCCTGTGTGTATCATGTGACTAAAACAGACAGAAAAGAAAACATGGAATGCCTAAAAGCACTGTTTTTGTCAGTGCAATGCTATAGATACTGATGTAAGAACTGAAGAGATTTTGGTTATTATCAAGAAAACATGGAAAATGGATAGATATCAGCTCTGAAATTAAACTCTTATGAGCTGTTTTTGTTATTATTATTTGTCCAAACAAGTGTACCTTTAGTTGTACCAGGCATTAAAATGAACAAGAAATTGAAGAAAACAAGGGTGGTTTACTGTAGATACAATGAACATCACTGTGATATAAAGTGAAAAAAATAATCATGAGTATATGTATTCCTGTAGATTTATATTTTAACCCCAATGATAAGGTGCAGTGCTGGAAGAATTTGAAAATTACCCTTTAAAGTGCTTTAAAAGTGCTTGAATTTGACTTTGAAAAATGAGTATGAACCCTGTGCTTAAACTTTCTATTTCATTATTGCATAATTTCTCTAGACTTAACCACACTATGCATGCAAAACTTTGTAACAACGACAGATACAGAATTCACAGTATCCTGCAGCATGAATTATTGGTCCTGAATCGTAAAAAGGGTCTAGGTCTTAGGTCTACTTGTAAAGTCCATAAAAAGCATCAGGAGAGGAATGGGACCCATAGAATCATGTTAATACAGATTCAGATCCCCACAGTTTACACAAAGTAGGTCCATAAAGCCAGTGGTGAGGGAGGATTAATACAGACCCCAGATGTCTGCTTTGCCCTGGCCTCACAACAGTCAGAGGAAAAGAAAATCCTGAGACACCAAAACATAATCAGATAAAGGGAGATAAAGAGAGTCTTGTTACTTTGGATGGAATTTAACAATAGTGGCCATCTAGTTATATGTAATAGTGCTTAAAATGTATTCATACATCTGCACTGAGCATCTATTTAGAGCCTCTAATCAGACTACTTTTATATATATATATACATAAATAGGATAAATTACATCTCAAACCAACAATGTCACTCTTCATTTTCTCAAAAGCAAAATAACAAACATAATTGTAAAAGAAACAGCATTGTTTCATGAGCTTAATAGTGTAATGTCTTTAAGTACAAAATAGGTACAAATTGAACTGATACCTGACAAGATATGAAAAATATTTCCATAATCCGTATCATACTTTTTAAAATGAATTCTATTAATTAAAAGTGAATGCATGTGTATTTCTACGATGAAATGTAGCAACATGTTATGTCATACAGAAGCATAAGAAAAACACTAACTGAATTACTAACACAGTTTCTATAGCATGACAACAGATTCCACAGAAGGGGATAGAGTCTTGTTTCCTCTCAGTCTAATTAAAGTTGTAGTTTTGATCAGATTCCTATTGTTGCTTCCACCTAGTTCTCCAAAACCTTTAAATAATATACTGTACATCCCCTACATCTTAAAGTAACAAATTAACCAGGTACAGAAATCATGAATAGGGTTTCAACAGCCAACTGTACTACTGCTCTGTGAAGAGTACATGGTTATAAACACACTCACTGGTTCAGCAGGTAATATTTGCATATGCTTGTGTGCTTATGTGAAGTCTGTGTTGGAGTCTGTAGCTGTGTTTCCATAAACATTACACACACATTTTTTAAAAATTGTGTTCTGTACAGTGTTTATTATAGCATGCTTCCACTGAGTGGTACAGATCAGGTCAGTACAGTATGGTACGGTTTGGAATGATAAGGCCTGGCCATAAGCATTTCCACTGCCAGCTATATCTTTACTTGGTAGACAGCATTTAGGCCATGAATGCAACACTTAAAGGGGTCATATTTTGCTAAACCCACTTTATTAGTCTTTGCTATGTTTATTTGTGTATTTGGACCCTAATAGTTCAAAAAGTTTGAATTTGAACCCTCTAGGTGCTGCAAAGCTATCTTTATATTCATTTTGGAAAAAAACTGTTTTAATTCCTGCTTAATTTGATACGTCTATAACTAGTTACGTCACAAAATTTGCACAAATAAGGTCAAGACTTCCAACAAACATTTGTCCGAATATGACAGAATTGTTTGTCAGCAACAGCAGTTGTAATCCATACTGGAATTATGTCCAGACTTTGAGATGATTACCTAAAATGTTCAGTTGTTAATTGAACGGGACAGAGGAGCACAGTTAACAACCTGGAGGGGGTGGGGCGTGAAGTGGCTCATGTGCATTTAAAGGGCCAGCGCTCAAAACGACCTTTCTGGTGTCATTACTCAGAAATAGGGTTGAAGATGGACCTGTGGAGTTGAATTAATGAAGAATTCAGAACCAAGCATAACATTTACAGATTATGTAGACCACAGGGAAATGTTTTAAAATGCATAATTCCATTAAATAAAAGCAAAATATCACTCCTTGCTGGTAAATGCCATTCATTGTTTTTGTAAAAGGAGTGACATTTTTCTGTTACCAGGGCCAGATTAACACTTCATTGTACCCTGGGCAACAATATTCAAGGGCCCCATCATCACAACCCCAGGATCCCTATAATCTGGCAAAATACAGAATAAGTTCCAAGAACATATGTAAATATACCCCATACTTCAATATCTAACTATCATCAAATGCATTTTGATGTACAAATGTGTAAATGCTCGTAGAACTACAAGTGCACCACTATAGCCTCTTGTCAAGGCCACTCACTTGCATATGATGATATGAAAACAAAACACATTAGCATCAGTATAATCTAAAATTGATCCACTACACGACGTTCTTTAAATTTTCAGTTTTTTTAATGTCCCTCTCCTTTTTTAATTTTCGTTTGGTGCTCCCACTTAGCTGCTTCTCCATGTTTGCAATGTTTTGATTCGCGTACGTCGCATATGTCGCGTAGTTCTTGAGGTCTCACATCCCGCTCAGTGCACGCACGTTGATTTGCATCACCACTGATTCGCTTTTTGGACTGACCACTGAGGAGAGGGTCTCAGCTCATGGTCACAGACAGCAGGAGCAGGGTTTCTGTGCAGTGCAATGGCTCCAGGCAGCGGACAGTTTCATTTATAAGCAAAAGATAACCAGATATTTTCGTTATGCCCGAGCTACCCAGGGCCCTTCAGAGGTCGCGGGCCCCTGGGCAATTGCCCAGTTGCCCATATGGTTAACCCGGGCTTGTCTGTTACCCAATGGACTGTATTGGGTCTAGCTCCTCCTTATTGATACAGTCCCATTTTCCTATGGACCTGTAACAGAAAGGTAGGAAGAAATGTTGGTTGGTTGGGCCCTTTTTACAATTGAAACACAAAAGTAGTGTACCATTCAGTGAAAACACACTATTAGAGCCATGTGAAATGTAACCTACAGCACCACCTACTGACAACACAATGCCACTTAGATTATTCGCTCCAAACGTGTTCATGGAAATGCTCATAATTTACATTCAGCTTTTCTAAAGTTTGCTTCAAATTCACTTGACATTTCAGCGAAACACAGTTTGTCATCTGCTGTCATCTAACTCTATTCACAGTTGCCGCTATACAGCTTGCTACATACGTGACAAGAACAGAGAAATTTGTTTGTTTTCTCAAGGAGGCAAAAACAAGAACGAGATATTTCATATTTCACTAGAAACTTAAGTGCCAAACTCATGGGAGGTCTGCATTTCAGCATTAACCACACCCACTTTGAATACCTGACCAGTCTTGCAATAGTTCTCGCACACTGCATGATAAGAGGGTTTTGCCCAGACAGTGTGTTGAGAACAAACTGCGAGAACTCCAAAACCAGGAAGAAGAAAGAAGAAGATGAAAGTTCTCTTTTCTCGTGGAGTATGCAGCCGACTTTAACGGTCTATACCAGTGGTTCTCAACCTGTTTTGAACAGACACTCCCTTACGTCATTATGCCTCCTGCCGCCCCCCCATCCAAAAAAAAAATTGCAACGGGGGGTTTATACAGCTCACTAGGTCACGCCCCCCTCACCTCATCGTGAACCTGCCACCCACACTCATCTATTCCCCCTCCAACACAAATTTGTGACGGGGGGGTGGGGGCACTCAGTGATTCACGTTACACAACAACCCCATTTCTGTCTGAGCACCCCCCTCTCAGCTTTCTCATTTTAAATGCCTCCTGAAATAGTCCTAGCGCCCCCTGGGAGGCCGTACCACCCCCATTGAGAAACACTGGTCTATGCACCAATTTCTACGTGGAGAATTCTGAAAAGTTCTTCAAAGCTTCTCTTCTGCTCTTCTACAGCATCAACATTAACTAACCTTAGCTTAGAAAAGGAGTTGGCAAACATCAACCAGTGACCGGCTTTAACCTGATATGACTGTGTCTTGTCTGCATCACAAATTTTGGCTTCATTTAATTATAATAAACGGATAAAAACCAGGGCACACCGTCATCATTTATTTCTGGTTAACCTTGTGTTCAAGCTAAATTTTCCAGATCATATGACAATTTTCATTACTCCACAGTTTAATGATATTTTATCTTTGTTATGTAACTAGTTGACAAAAACAATACAAAATTTTCCACCTATTCTGACCCTGAATTGGGAAAAAAAACTCTTCAAAGGAACTGAGTCAAATAACAATTGAATGACCATCCTTCTGTTTTCCATTTGTAGGAAAATCAAAGCAGACATAATCATGCAAATTGTATCAAGTTTAAACCAGCAGCGGTGAGTGTTGCTCCAACCTGAGGTCACGTCCTGTACGGAGTCTAGACGAACACAATGAAGCATGAGTCAGTTGTTCATAGTAACTGTTTATATTGCACACTTCTGTATCTCATGAACGTAGCCTGCTTCGCTCTCAACAGTTGTTCTTATCACTCTCAACAGATGGAACAGAGTTTGATACGGTCCATTGCACAGGCTTTTAATTCACAGCATTTTTTAGTCTCACTGACTGCCTTCGGGCTCGATCGGTAGCAACTGAAACACCTGGTGAAAGCAATTAATGTGTCAAGGGTGTCTCACCAGTTACTACTGAGCAGCTAACACACCCATGGTGAAAGACTGGTGTATATATACAGGGATGTGGCTCTTTTGGCACTGGGAAAAAGGGGAATTAAAATCTTGTATCAGAAAAACAGTCTATATTATGTTATTTTATGTTGCTTTGATGCTTAGCGTCAGGGGATATCCTGTGGTCAGCAAATTAAACTCAGCAAACTGTTGTGTCTTAGCTGTTGAAATCAAAATTGCTCATACGTGATTTAAGTCTGAGATTAATTAGTGGAAGAAAAAACCTCTACATTTAAGTAGTAAGTGATGTAATTAAATCCTACAGATGTCTTAGATTTAAGTCTCTGAAATCAGATGGCTGAGTCATTCCTTGAACATTTTAGCTCAGAATTCCAGCCTGTTTCCCAACATTTAGACAATAAAAGAGCTGAAACTCAGTATCTTATTGAGAATGAATGAATGAATGAATGAATGAATGGTTTATTTTTGGTTTCTGCAGTAATCACCACACACAGTACAACAACCACAACAAACACAAAAATTTAAAAAAGGAATAGGCCAGAAGCAGCTTATTTTTTGCCTATCTTTTTCACCTGACACACCACTTACAATAAATTACATGTACATCATTGAGCATTGTCATTATAACAAAAGAATCAATAACAAAACAAAAACACATCTACCATCTCCACTTAATATTCCTGAATGATCTTATACTTAAGGTATTTTTTAAACTACTTAAATTCATCAAGTCCATTCCATAATTTCACACCCACAACCAAAATACATCTGGACTTCACATTTGTCCTCACTTTCATACATTGAAAAATATAAAGACATCTTAAATTGTAATTACTCTCCTTTAATTTAAAGAAGTCTTGAATGGTATTTGGAACAATTTTTTTTTTTTTTAACTTTATAAATCATCTCTAATATTTTAATACATACAATACCCATACGGACTCATTGGCTTGGTTGTGTAATCTGTGCCTGTATGACATTCTTTAAACTTAGTGGTTGTTAGCTGATATTAGGCACCTTTGTTGGAATTACCAACTTTCAGGGAAAACAATCACTCAAACTAGAACCTTAAAGTGTACCTGTACTGGTCATGCTTACGACATTAAAACCCCTTTAGCCCTATTGGCCCGCCCGCGGGCCTAAAAAATTATATTAATATTCATCTACTATAAAAATATAATAAATCAGGACAATGGATGTTTTTTTTCAACTTTTGCTCAAAGTTTAGACCCTAATGTTAATAAAAGTACATCAAAAGTGTATTTTAATGCAAACTTTAATGCTCAAACATGATTTTTAATCTTTGTGGGGTGAAATAAACACTATTAAAAATCTCCGACACAAACAATTACTTTATGCATATCATCGTCAATCCAGCCGAAAAAAAATAGGAAAGGATAAAAAATTCTAATTTCTCTTTTAGTTTGTTACAGTTTACTCAGGCATAGTAATAGATAAAATATTTTAGACAATGGGAATAGATTTTGTGAGGTCCATAGACACCAAGAACATCCATATAAATGTTATTATTGTGAAGTAATTCTTCATTTACTTTGGGTATGTCTTTTTAGGCATTTTTCCTCTGAAAATATGGTCAGGGTTAAACAGGTTAATTATGCTGTGTGTAAATTCAGTAGAAAATTCACCTTAAATGCACTACACTGCACTTTTTTTTTCTTATGAGTCATATGGGGAGCGACCAGCACCAGCCGTAAGTGACATATCCGCGTTGATTCCAGGTGATTGGGTGCCAGTAAACAACCAGCAGTCAGTGAGAGAGACTGAGTGGAAAGCACGTGTTGGGGCTTGTTGTTTGTGCAGCCGTAAGCTTTACACTCCGCCATTGTTCTAGAAATGCAACCAAGCACCAGCCGATAATGTGTCATCTTAGACTGGTGTCTGCTGGACAGGGTCAGTGATCAGTCCGTCACAGCCCTGGTAATCAGACAAAACAATGACTGCATAACTACCTGTGCTGGAACAGCCCATGAAGGACAAAACATGTCGCTGACCATGGCTGACTGACGGAACAGTGACTTAGTACTAATGCATACTTGACAACGATCTGTAAGTTACTCAATCATTACCTATATATGTGATCTTTTGAAATAGCTAGCAATAAAAATACACTACAGGTACCCTTTAAGTTCAGTCAGATACATCAAAACTTCAGTTATGTTTTGAAGTCACTTGACATTTGGCCACCGAAATATAATCAGTTCACCTTGATGTCCACGTGAACATTTGTGCCAAATTTGAGACAATCTGCCAACCCATTCCTGAAGTATTGTGTAGTGGTGATAAACACTCAGTTAGTTTGATGCTCCAGACATTGAATCTGATGTTTAATCACCATAATTCATTCATTAAGATGCTTATGACTTTGACTTTGATTAAGGGGTGGTACCTGATAATGGTGATATCCAAACCATTTGCCCTTGAAAGTCCACATTAAAAGTCCATAATCACTCATCTGTAGGTTGTATATTATATCAAATGCTCTATAACTGCAGACTGGTTTACCATTATTAAGGCTCATTTTTGCTTGTTTTACGTACGTAAATAGGTACATCCGTTTCTAACGCTGTCATGCGTCACTGCCTTCATACTTCCATGTGTCCAGTTGGAATGAGTGTTTGTCAATCAATCCATCAGAGGGCGCCACTCTTAATTAATATACTGGCTGAAAAAGACTAAAGTTTTTTGAGAGGAAGAATGTTAATAATAACAAACATGCTGATGACTTAGGAGGTTTTACTAATGTTTATACTAATGTTGACTTTGAGAAGGGTAGTTGTCATAAATATGTTGGTAGTTTTTCACTAACTCACTAACTCTTTGAAAAATTCTGCCATTTCTGGAAATTATTCTCTTAAAATTTCAACACTGCCTCCACGGTTCCCAGTGGTGCTGCTCTGTATTCTCTCTCTGGGTACGTATCTGCAAGCTCCCAGAAAACGGACAGAATTATGTACGGAATATATGCAGAGGACGGACAGAACGCTCAGCCCGTATCTGTCTGCGTCAATAACGTAGAGCATAAATGAGCCCTTAGACTGTTCTGAATGACTGAACATGAATGCATGACGACTGCCTCTGATTCCTCCCTTCTGTACATCAAGGGTCCAATGGGAAGCCCTATCTGCTTAAGTTTCACATTTTTTTGATCTTATGTAAGGCATAATCCAACCACAGACAGTGTAACTGGAAATGTGTGATGAGTTCAGTTATTAGTGATGACGCAGCAAAAGCTGAAAAATAATCAGTCAGGGGGGCATAACACAGTGGACTCATCACTGGATTTCTTTTTTATATGTGTGAGTCATTGTGAGTACAAACTGTTTATTACCTGCTTTCCTGCTATTGAAATCATCCTGCTATTGAATAAAACCTCAGTTGTGTGTCTATGTGCTGTTTGTTGCCTTAGCACAAAAACTAGTTTTTTGCAAAGTTTCAGATCAATCTGACCTTTGATTTTGAGTGTAAACATGATGGATGGACCAAGCGACATACCCTGTTGTAAACATGTGTACATCTAAAAACAAAGAGTAAGAATCTGAGAGAAACTCAGCCCATCGGGAGGGTCACATGTGGCCACACCATACAGAATGCAATGTTGAACAAAGGGTGCCAGGCACAACAAACCCCGCCCCTCGCACATATTGTTGCTTATTTTGGCATCGATCCAGCTGATATCATCATGTCTATGCATGTGCTGATGTCAGCATATCAGTTACCTCCATATATGTGCCAAGTTTTAAGTAAATTTTTAAAAATGTATGTTTTTAAAGACATTTGAAATTTCACCCATTATACGTAAATGGGAGAAAAAAAAGATGAACAAAAAAATGTATTAAATAATGTGAACTTTGATCTAATTTTCCCAAAATGTAACCACATCTATTCTGGGTCACTGGCTATAAACCCAATTTGGTATGAATTCAACCAATAGTTTTGCTGCTAGAGTGCTTACAAACAAACAAACAAACCGAACCAAAAACAATACCCCTTGCCTCCCCTTTGGGGGGGGCGGGGTAATAAGTGTTGAAAGCAGCCTAAAGAACTTTTTGGGTTGGATCAAGTGTCTGGATATGTGAAAGTACAGATACTGTTGTCATTTCATATTCAGAATAAACATTTTGAGTTTTCTTTTCAGAGTCAAAAGAGTCTCCTTGTGATTTAGAAACAAAGTCATGAAAAACTGCCTTTGGAGTGTTTTCCCCAGTGGAACATTGAAGCAGCCGCAGCTGTCAAAGGGGCGACTGTGAAACCCAGGCCATACATTTCCATGGTTTCTTCTTGCTCTCCCTTGGCCTGTGTCATTACTCAGTTTAGCGTTAGGTGTCCACTTGACAAAGTGCACTAGTCCACCGCAGTCATGTCTGTACAATGTAACCTCAGCAGACGTGGGTTAACCCCAATGTCTGAGAGATTACACTCGCATTGGTAATTCAGCATACTTCAGTGACTGCTCAACAGCATGTTTGCTGACGGTGAAGTGTGTGGGGCTCTTGCAGAATAATAATGAAATTAAGTTACAAAGCATGTCAGTTTGAAACAATCCAAGTGGAACATCGTATTCATTATGTTTACACTGGTGTAGAGTCTGCCACACTGTTCTGCTGTGTTTTTCACAGAAGCTTTGACCTGGATATAGTGCTGCCACTCAGTCTTGTTGCCAATTCACTTCACACAAAATCCCATGGCCCAAAACGAAATGTTTATAAAACTGCTGACCGCAGATACAAAAGATAGGCAGTATGTTTTCAGAAGCCTTTGTCAATGTGCTGACATTTCATCACGTTCTGGTTAGTATTAGTTAATTTTGATGTTGATGGCTCTTGCTCACTTTAGCAGCTTTTTTTTAGCAGCTGGGACAATAGAATTATGTGTTAAAGGGGTCATATTTTGCTAAACCCACTTGTATTAGCCTTTGGTACATTTATTCATGTATTTGGACCCTAATAGTTCATAAAGTTTGAATTTGAACCCTCCAGGTGCTGCAAAGCTATCTTTATATTCATTTCGGCAAAAATCAAGTGGATTTCTACAACCTGTTTTAATTTCTTCTTAATTTATTATGTTTTATAACTAGTTACATCACGACATTTGCCCATATAAGGTCAAGACTTTCAACAAACTTTTCTCTGAGTACGACATAATTGTTTATCAGCAGCAGCGGTTGTAGTCCATACTGAGAATATGTCCAAACTTCAAGGTGATTACCTAAAATGTTCATTTGTTGGTTGTATAAACAAACACAAGTGGCTGAATGGGACAGAGGAGCACAGTCAATAACCTAGAGAGGGTGGGGCGTGAAGTGGCTCATGTGCATTTAAAGGGCCAGTGCTCAAAATGACCTTTCTGGTATCATTACTCAGAAATAGGGTTGAAGATGGACCTGTGGAGTTGAATTAATGAAGAATTCAGACCCAAGCATAGCATTTACAATTTATGTAGACCACAGGGAAATGTTTTAAAAATGCATACTTACATTTTTATTTTATTTTATTTTATTTTATTTTTAAAAGCAAAAAATATCACTCCTTTAAATCTTTTGAAAAGCCAGTGGTAGTGTTTTAAAATCTGACATCAGTGCAAGGTTCAGTCTTTGCATCCATTGGATGGAGTCTTAAGGAAGATACAGCAGGTCAAATTTTAGTCCACAATGCAGAGTAGACCTGGTCTGCATGTGCAATGGACCCATGGACATTTGAAAGGACTGTAACACTAGTCTGAGGGCTAGGTTTGTCCAGTGGTGTAGTGGTCCCTGGAGAAGTGGGTATACTCTGAATTTTTGCCCCTTTTTTTTAAGTAGTCCAGAAAAATGCAGTTTTAGAAACAGTGACATGTAAGACTATTTAGTTTACCCTATCTAATCAGTGAAGGTACCAAGTACTAGCCAATTAGAGGCAGAGTAGGGCAGGTCATGGCTTCACTATCCTAGGGGAAAACATGGGCAGTTTGGCTCAGATACTGCTGAATGGTGCACATTAGGGGAATTTAGAAGTGGGCATACTCAATGCTGACTGAAAATAAGTAGGTATACTCTGTATACTGCCATATACCCTGGACTACACAACTGGGTTTGTCCAACTACCAATGAAGGTGCCAGTAAGCAATCATCATTTAAAAAGAAATGGTTCTATCCATTAGAATCCACGTCTAATAATAATTATATAGCCCAGAAAGGAGCTCTTCTTTTTTTTTATGTTTTATCACAGGCTGCACCATTGTTAAGACGCATCATGTTTCCTATGTTTGACTATAGAGATGTTACCTCCTCAACCAAAGAACCTAGAACAGACAAACCAATCACCATCAATGAGGCCTTGAGGTCATTACAAAATGCAAGTATGCTATTGGATGAAACATCTTTAACATGTCTAATTGTGTCTTATTTTACTACAGATAAGAGACATTCTTGCACTTGATCACAAAAAATAGGCCTAAATGCCCCAGAATTAGAAACATTTTGTGTTGATTGGGTGATAAGTTTTGACTGCTGGTGCTATTTTGGGATGTTTGGGATGTTATGATCAGAGGGTGTTATATATATAAATAAGTAAGCTGTCATTTTCCCCAGGGCAGTGATGAATGAACAACACAGACTCTTACTTATGCACTATTATATTTGTGTCTAAATTTGTTCAGCCCCATTCACTGCACCACAACAGAATTTAAGAGACTCCAGCAGAGCAGCTGCAGAAGCTCACAGTGTTCCGAGGCCTGTGTACAGAGGATGGATAAGGGGGAAAAAACAGTACATCTGTGTCCCAAGCTGACACTCACAGGGCTGGTGCTCACTGGCGAGGTTTGGAGTCTGTCTCTGTGGCTTGGCCCAGACCTCGCATCCTCTCCTTTCACTCCCATCTGAGGTCAAGGAGTTGTGCTTGTTTGTGGGAAGCTCTTAACTGTCTTGTAATGAGCCCTCTCAGCAGGAAAACAAGGCCTTGTTTTTCCAGAGTTCAGGGTTGAATGCGTCCACCTCTGATCAGACCTCACTTGGAATCATCCCCTCTTGCAGCTGACTGACGGCAGCTGCAGCTCTGGAAATGATCCCAGCTCATTTATCACTTAAATGAGACAATGAAGCATACCTGACACTTCAGTTGTAATACCTGACCACAAGCATTACCCATTAATGTCAATGTACAAACTACTGCCACGAGCAGAAGATGGTTTTGTATGTATTTGTTAGTGCTGTCAAATGATTTAAATTTTTAATCAGATTAATCACAGGGTATGGATTAATTTTGATTAATCACGATTAAATAACAATTTTTTTTTATCTAGCTATATTAGTTGCGTTTCATTTTGCATGAGCAAACAAATTTAAGAAAGAGGGGAATATATATGCACTTAACGTGTTTGTTAAGCTGGACAATGCGTTAAATGAAGTGCTAGCAGAATCCCTGATGAACGTATGCTTCATGTTAATGTGGTATTTTAAACTGGAAGTGTTTCAGTGAAAAGACAACTCCTTCCTGCAGAGTGTGCGTAGCACTTTTTGTCAGTCGACTGTTCTGTCTTGTTTTTTGGGGTTTTTTGTACTCAAATTTCCCATCCAGAGGGCCAACATGCTGTTAAGTATCTTCCATCTTTATTGGTTGGTTCTGCTGCCTGTCACTACTGGATCAACTGCAAATTTGCACATCCGCGATGCTAACTCTACTTGGACAAACTGCCCAAAATGCATTGCCAGAGATGGTTAGAGTCACTCTGCGCTGCAGATGGGTTAATTGTGTTTAAAATTTAATAATATCTATCTATCTATCTATCTATCTATCTATCTATCTATCTATCTATCTATCTATCTATCTATCTATCTATCTATCTATCTATCTATCTATCTATCTATCTATCTATCTATCTATCTATCTATCATGTTGATAAAAAAACAAAGGCATATTAACCCTTTACAGGGCACTCATAGAAATACTCTGAAATCCCAAATTTCAACCTTAGTGTGTTATTGGAGGATGTAACAAGACTTTATCACTTTTGTAAAATTTTGCAATTTTTTTTTATTGTCATGTAAAAAATCAAGGTCAGTGAAGTTGCCATATTTGGTTCCTTACCTGTAAGTGGCGCAAAAAAATAAATAAATAAAAAAAATTCAAGAAGGAAATATGAAAAATACAAAAAAAACCACAAGTAATGTGAAAGGAACATGTATTTTAGAACATTAGACCAGCATAAGTGCTGATCCAGACCCCTGTCCACATCCACATTATCCCTTTGAACATCATTCCTTACATTAGTACCATTACTTCATGGTGCCTAACACAGTAGGTACACTCACTGTTCATGCAGAGGTGGACCTTACAGACCCTGTAGACCATATTGGACCTGAGATTGGTGACTGACTGTCCTCACTGGAACTGTTGCTGTCACTGTCTTGTAATGTATGCAGAAACTACCAAAAATAGTCACTTGCCCAATAAAGGGTTAATGTGTTACTTCTCGCCAGCACAGATTTCACACATTTTATTGTGCAAACTATGTGTTTGTCCGGCTGCTGTTTCTTCCCTCCACATACATATTTACAAGGTCTGACTGATGTGGTTTTAAAAAGAAAACAGTCTATTAATGTGGGACCATAGGAATGTGATAAATTCACTTAGAGCAATTTGGACTTGAAGATCTTCTGGTCACAAGAATATCACTAATCTATTTCAGACTGTGGTTTTGAGATTTGTCCTCCTTGGAATTTGCTTTGGTGAAACCATAAAAAAAAGTATAATGTTTGAAATGTACAGTATGCAGGGCCTGAAGAGGAGACTATTGTTTGTTAGCACATTGTCATCTCTCTCTGCTGTTGGATTCACTTAACATCCACTCTGAGAATTTTATTATTATTATTATTATTATTATTATTATTATTATTATTATTGACAGTTTTAAGTGTAGTAAAGCTTTTAAGTTTTAAGATTCATGGCCAAACTAGAGCCAAAAAAAGTACTGGCACCGGTTAAAGCTGTGTTAAAGAGGTGACACAAATACAGATATATGTCCTCAAGAAATATCTCCTTTTGCGTTTGATGTTTCTCCGAGTTTATTTTTTGTCTTTTAACCTGGCTTTGAGGTTGAGTGGTGCAGGTGTCTGAGCAGCAGTCAACTTGTCAAACTGTCGGCTGAAGGGATAAAAAAAGAAGTTAAATGTTGTTTTTTTTTTTTTTTTTTCCTTTCTTTTGAACTGCAAAAGGAAGGGTGGAAAACAACTGTATCATCAAGCAGTAACTGGAGTTCAAGACAACAATAGATTTAAGTGTTTCAACAGTGATCGTTAGGAAAGAGCGGAGTCACACTGAAGGCGATAAAAGACACATCAAATGAGCCAAAGCTGCTGACTAGAAATGAGAAACCTCTTGATTACTTTTCTGCTTCATCTGAATCGTAGGTTGTCAGCGAAAACTTTTCTAAGCTTGAAAGGTGAACAATTACAAAAGCTAAGAACTTAAAACATAAAAGCCCCCGCTGAGGGTCCTACAGTTCAGTGCTTTTCATGTTAGTACACAGCAGTACAATCGTGTGGTACCAGCTGGGCAGATCTGCTCCAACAGTTGTTTAGAGATGAGATGTTTGGAATGCAAAAACTGTGAGGAGTGGAACCGCCATTTATATAGAAGCTCTCCAGCTCTTTATACAAGATCTGATTCCTGAATAAAATCATTCTCGTGAAGAAATTTACTTGGACATAAAAATTCCAGGATGATGTGAGGCCACTCGTCTACGATGAGAAGATTTAATGCCTCTTTGCCTTAATTTTAATTTTAATTTTTAACTGAACACCTGCACAGAGAGTCAGGAGTGAGGGCAGCAACTGAAGATCACATGTCTGACCGGAAATTTCACAAAGACACCAGTTATGAACCAATTATACCATGCATGAGGGCCATTTAAGACTCAAATACAGCTCTTTGTGACCTCTTCCATACTGAAAAAAATTGAAGTGAGCAGGAACGTCAAACTCATTCTAGTTCAGGGGCCACATACAACCCAATATGATCCCAAGCAGGCCAGACCACTGAAATACTAATCATAACAATAATAAAAAGAAGAAGAAGAAGAAGAAGAAGAAGAAGAAGAAGAAGAAGAAGAAGAAGAAGAAGAGTGAATGGTTGGATGTGAATGAATATTTTATATAGATGGAGTTATAGAAATGCCTTTTTTACTGTTTTTTGTACGTTTTAGTTTTTATTAATGTCCGTTTTTTAATGATATCGTCGGTCTGCCCAGGGACTACAGGTGGAAATTAGCTCTAGTGCTACAACCTGGCACACTACATCTCTTCTTTTTAAGGTTAATGTATACTGTGCATTGTCCCTGTCTGAATAAATAATTTAAATTAAACAATTAAATTAAATTAACAAGAACAACTTCAATTCTTCTCTGTGGTTTTTGTGCAAAAAAGTAACATTACATTGTGAAAATATACACTCACAGTCAATGAAAACTTTGAGACCATATTTTTTGACATAATTTTTATTTTGAAACCCTAAACTGGAATTTTTTCATATGAATCATGTGTTTAGGATATTGGCATACAGAAACAAAAATCTAAAGATTCAAGAATAATTTAAAAACAAAAAACTTAATAAAAGAAAATGGCACCTGCCAAACACTAAGTCACAACAGTCAATACCCGGTATGGCCTCCATTTGCATCGATGCAGGCAGTCTATTGTCAACAGAGCCTGTGGTGTTGTGGCGTTCAACCAGGTTTCTGATTGTGGGTTGGGAACAGCCCATATGCCTGGCTATATCACTGTAGCCTCCACCATACCTAGTGCCCGGAGACGTTATTCACGTGATAGACGTGGCATGATGCTGTTCACTGGACTAACAATGGTGGCCTTTTTGGGCCTTTATATAGGCCTTCAAAACCAATCCTCAGATTGTGCAAATACCCACTGAGTATTGCTCAATGTGTATTTGGTCCACTTTTGCAAAGAGACCGACCCATGTGCAATGAACCATGACAACGTGACAACTCATCATTATCTCAACTACCCGAGCACTAAGTCATCAATAAATCCACTATGAATTATTACAACCCCCCTACAAGTAGAAATATGCATACATTTGTACCTCAAAGTTTCTATTGACTATCAGTATAATTACTAAAATATGAATAACCTGAACAACCTGAAAAATAAGTGAATTTTAACAATATTCTGCCTTAGATGATCATTTACACATGTACAATGGCACAGAATATTTGGTAATACACATCTGGAACTGACATATGTTATTGAACTTTATGATCAAAATAACTTGTCGTGACCCAGTGACACCCTTCTGTGTAATTTTTGTGTTTTACAGATTCATCCCATGGACCGGATTGGACTCTTTGATGGTCCATATGTTTGACACCCATGGTATAGAACAGTTTAACACTGGCTGTTTATTTTTTTATGTTTTTCTGCCTTCAGCCTTTGTCAAATGTCTCTTCACCTGATAACACCACTCTTGGTTTGTCCAGTGGAAAGTGTTTTATGTGTTTATAGCCCCCCTCTGTGGTCAATAGAGTCATTGCATTGTTAATTCTTTAGAACCATATAGTACTATTGACAGGAGATAATAGTGTCAATAATCAATCACATGTGCATAAAATATATTTATTGAAATCCTTTGGAATTAGGAAATAGTTTAACATCCTGGATCTTTCTAATGTCTGAACCTTAATCATCTCCTCATGGGTACAAAGACTAAACCGTTTGCGTATGTGGACTGAAGATGAAAAAGAGTATGGATGTGGAGTCCAAAGGATGTCCAAACAGGAAGCAGTTTAAAAAGAGTACAAAAGTAATATTTTCAACACATACAGGGATGAAGGTGTTGATCATTACAGGTGTTTGTTGCTTACTCTCATATTTTTTGTTATTTTTTTGTTAGTGGAAGGAATAGTTTATGACACATATTGAATAACAGTCACATGTTTCATATATATTCTGAATGTAAATTGTATAGCATGAATAGACAATGTTGCCCATAAAGTTGGAATAAAATATTTTTCCCTTTTCTCATGAAATGATTGTGACATTGTGATTTATTCTTGATAGATAAAATGTTCCTGGGACTCAGTATGAAATCATTGCTGATTACTAGAGTATATAAATAGGAATTCTTTTTTTTTAATCCTACACTGTAGTACTTATTTATGTATATTTATTCATTATTATTTTTTAGATTTTTATTGTTATTATCAGATTTTATTATTATTTTTAATATAGGATTCATTTTATAGGATTTTACCATGTCATGGCTGGACCTAAGTACTGATTTCATTCATGTATACACTACATGTAATGACAATAAAGTGAACTTTGAACCTTGAACTAAAAGAGGATTGTGTCTTAAAATATAATTATTCAAGCTTTTATGGGCCACAGTGTATACTTTTGTATCTAGACATAAGATATATAAACGTAATAATGTTTTTTTCCTCTTACATTTTCCTCACTTACACTGAGGGTCTAAGAACAGATGGTGCTTTGTATTATTCTACAAATTATAAAATCCTTTGAAGGACACTTTTGATTTGTGATATTAAGCTACACCATTTTCTACATCACTTTATGTTTCTGTTTGTGTTTAAAATCAAAAATTAAAATGAAATGAAATAAATTACGTCTTTGTATGGTCATTTTTGATAACTTTCAGCCTTACTTTTCATCCTTCTCAGGCCTCTTGGGTCTAATCTTCCTCTTTTTGCTTCTTATTCTAACCTCAAACTGAGCAAAGCAGGAGCTCAAAACAGCTGCAATGGCAAATCTACATTATTGGACCTTTTGTCATTTTCTGATTTTCCTGATCCGACATAATCAGCCCAAACATCCCTACATTCCATTACTGTCTTCACCTGAAATACTGACTTTGTCCAAAAGAGGGAAGCATATATCAAGCATCTTCTAAACTCATCTACTCTGTATCAGAAAATCTTTTCCTCATAATATGCACCAGTTTAGGTCATTTTAATAGTAACATCTTACTGTTGTCTCATATTTGTTGCAACAAAACTATTTCACTGCTTTATTTTTGGTTGCTATTTCGTTAACCCTTTGGGGAAAACCTCCATTTTTACAGTTTGTTCAGGTCATGAATAAACCCATAAAGACCTAATGTTACTTTTGTGACTTTTTCTCTAGATTTCACTTTTCTTAAATGATTTATCACCATTTATTATAATACTATCCTCTGTATTTTGTGTTTTATTATTTTTTTTCAATGAAAACCATGTATTTTCTTGTATTTAACCCTTTCATGCATAAATT
Source organism: Sphaeramia orbicularis (assembly GCF_902148855.1). Lineage (NCBI taxonomy): Eukaryota > Metazoa > Chordata > Actinopteri > Kurtiformes > Apogonidae > Sphaeramia > Sphaeramia orbicularis. The sequence goes on along the minus strand of NC_043972.1, from coordinate 41,557,871 downwards.
ATGAGCCTTAATCAAGATTTTTTTCCGGAGTGTTTTTATTCCTCTTTAGGCATGAAAACAAAACAAAAAAAACCACAACAGAATTGATTTTTTATTAACCCATTTTTCAAGGAATTACAAAAATGTTCACTCAGCTGGACACCATGCATTTAATTTTAGAAGCAAAGAAACATGTATTTACTGATACACTGTGTGAAAACTATGACATAAAAACATTTTTAATGCTGCTAATCTGATGTTTTCTCACATTTTAACATACCTGCATGGAGATAATATGCAAAAAAACCAAACAACCAACTTTTGTTTAAAGTAAAAAAAAAAAAAAAAACTGTTTATTTCAGTCTAGTAACAATTAGGTTTTTTTTTCACACTCAAACATGTTACTGCAGATCAGGTTTATCTAGAACAGCAAAGTTACAGTAATGGAATGAATTGCAGCGTATGTGATGATGCACAAAATAACAAATCCATGAATATACAAGAAAACTCCTTTCATCAGCTGTCCACTGTAGTGACCTCTATGCATGAAAGGGTTAATTTACTGATCATGTGGATGTTCATAGAAGCTTAGATTCAAGTTGAGGGTGATAATATCAGAAACAGAGAAAACCGAAAAACAGGTGACTTTTTCACCATAGCTATCAATAGCTAAACATAAAAACTAGTATCTCCATCCAGTGCCACTGAAAGCATTGGAAATATCTTAAAAGTTATATTTTCTGAGACCAGTGACCATTTAAGACATGGTGTTTCCCTACTATTCTTTAACCTCTCACTTCAACCCATAAAGACCCAGTGCTACTTTTGAGCGAGTTCCCAATTAATTTTTCTCTTTATTTGAACCTTTTTAAATGATTTATCACTATTTATTATAATTATAATGTTATAATCTATATTTTGTGCTTTTTTGTGCTAATCATATATTTTCCTATATTTAATTGACTGATCATGCAGATCTTCATAAAAGCTCAGAGTAAAGTTGAGGGTTGTATCAAAACAGAAAAAACTGAAGAAAAAGTGACTTTTTCAGCTAAGATATCAATAACTAAACATAAAAGCAAGTGTCTCCATCCACTGTCATTGATCCAGCTCCATGGGTTTTACTAGTGAATCAATGTTGTAGAAGATGACATTGTTTCTATGGTAACTACGGAGCCTCTGAACGTCCAAATGGCTCATATCTGGTGACCATGAAAAGATGAAAAACTGCATTTAACCACAATTATTTACGTGATGGTTAGGATTAGTGGTTCAGAAGTTATTAAATATTTTAGATCAGTAGATGGTTTTGGTTGCCAGTTGCTGTTTGGGTCTTTATGGGTTAAACATAATTTACTGACCAATACATGATGCATGTTTGTCAGTGAAAGTAAAGCTGCTGTCTTCACTATGCCAGTCTGACGTCTTTACATTTTGACTGATAATATCTTTAAACCATCATCTGCCATAGCTTTTAGCGCGTTTCTTCTTTTTCAGAGATTGTTGGCTTCCTGAGACGATGAAATAGCTTTGTTTTAGTTGTGATTTAGAGGTTCTACAGTACCTTTATAGGTATCTGTTGCTGGTCAAACATGCCAGGCTGTCAGTGTTGATGTACAATGCTTTGGAATACTTTAGAAACCAAAATGACATTTTCTCTTTGTCGATTTCCAAATTCAACCTCTCAGATCTTGAGCCACAGGGAGAGGATGGTTGTAGAACTACAGAGATGGAAATTATCACGGATCAGCGAGGTTGCTGACAGGACATCTCCCAGCCTAATCTTAAAAAGCGCTGGACGCCTCTAATCTGGGAGGGGAGGGCCCAGTACATTCTACTGGCAGTCACTGGTGACCCACTGACTCCAGTGTCCTTACATACCCCACACAGTTTATTCACCCACATGATCATCGCACATCTTTGGGAAATTTCTACAAGGATTATACCATTAGAGTGACAAAGAAAATATTGATGCAGTTAAATGGAATTTTTTTTTAGAGAATTCGAGGTGAGAAAACAATGACATAATGAATCTTGGTTGGGTTTAAATACATAATAATAAAAAAAATACAGCATATGATTCGCGTTCACCTTCATGCTGTTCTAAGTATTCAGTGACCAAAGACAATTCCCGTCATGTTTTCCCTCTAAATTGTGTTCCATCTGTACGCAGAAACAAAATAATTACATAATATCTGAAATATAATGAGCTAGAATCCTAACAATAATGACTTAATATATAAAAATACTGATTCAGTGTGTGAAAATAAAGATATTTACTCAGTTTAGTTTGTGAAAATAAGATCCTTAAGATGACTAATATCCCAAAAATAATGAGTTAGTATAAGAAAAAATTACACTATTTCAAAATAATGACTTCACTTCTCAGCATAATGAGTTACACATGAACTTTAATCCCATGGAGATATATATATATATATATATATATATATATATATATATATATATATATATATATATATATATATATATATATATATATATATATATTTTATTTTTAATTTTTTTTTTTTTACTTCACCTCAAGTAAAGTAAAAGCACAAATAAAATGTGAATCAAGTAATCAGTAAATAATCTACAGAATTGTTCTATCTGTCCATGATGTCCTCCACCTTATTCATTATTTTATCAATATTAGATATTGAGATTTACTCTTAGCCCTTTATCAGGCAAGTTATTTGGTTATTTCCATACACATTACAAGACAGCTCCAGTGAGGACAGTGAGTCAACAATCTCAGGTCCAATGTGGTCTACAGGGTCCGTAAGGTCCACCTCTGCATGAACAGTGAGTGTACCTGCTTTGTTAGGTACCATGAAGTAATGGTACTAATGTAAGGAATGACGTTCAAAGGGATAATGCGGATGTGGACAGGTGTCTGGATCAGCACTGATGTTGGTCTAATGTTCTAAAATACATGTTCCTTTCACATTACATGTATTTTTCTTGTATTTTCATATTTACTTCTTGGATTTTTTTTTTTTTTTTTTTTGCCACTTATGGGTAAGGAACCAATTGTGGTAACTTCATTGACCTTGATTTTCTACATGACAAAACAAAAATTAGAAAAAAAATTGCAAAAGTAATAAAGTCTTGTTATGTCCTGCAATAACACACTGAGGTTGAAAATTTGAATTTCAGAGTATTTCTATGAGCGTCCTGTCAAGGATAAATAATGAACTAGTATAACAAAGTAATGAGATGGCTTTTCAAAATAATGACTCAAACAAAATAATGAGATACTTTCTCCAAATCATGATATTGTTTTCACTTGAGAATATTTATGGAGAAAAATGAAAAGAAATTGAGCCGTTTCAATCTTTTAAATGAGGGATTGCGGGACAAAGGTTGGAGGTCTAACTGATTTTTATCATGTTACTTAAAAACACCAACACCAGTGGTATTAGGAATTTAAGATCATGAAACATTGAAGAGTGCGTGTAGATTTTTAATTTCAGAATATAATTTTTCCCATAAAGCCAGAACAGCATAAGGGAATTTTGGTTGTATTATAATTTAGACACAGTTGTAGTCAGATGGTAATATTATTTTCAAAGAAACACACTTCTGAGGAAAGTTGTGGTTTTATTTTGGTGAAGAGGTGATACAGTTTGATTCAGATTGACGTCATGGATATTGTGTTTACGTCAAGCAGAAATGGACTGGGTGTTTCTTATTGACGTGATGCACTCCTTGGGGTCTGTCTTAAAGGCCAAACTAAAGTAATGAAATCATTCAGTGTTAAAGATCCTGGCAAAAGAAGAGCACCCATATACTCCAAAGATTTACCATTCATTTCTCTTGGAAAACATGGGAGAGGGGAACAAGAGAGTGAAAAGGAGAGAGTGGGAGGTGAGGGAAAGCTCCGTCCAAAGGAGCCAGGGTAAGAATTTATGGTCAGGAAGAGCGATGAATGTGTAATTTACGGTGCATACTCTACCATTCCCCCTGCCCTCCCCTTTGGTAATGAGAAACGGCTGTTTTGTTGTAGATCCAAGGCATGGTATACCCCCTCCCTTCTGGCTATGACACACCATTAGTTTTTATTTCTGTCTCTGCTTTTACGACCCCTGCCCAGGCGCCAGCATTTGGCCGCTGATCAGGATCATCGTACCATCTAAGCTCTTCCACCTCCCAAGATGGCCTCCTGTAGCCTGAGGAAGACCATACCATAACTGCTGAGGGCTCGCCACTGGAGATGGATAGCATCATACTTCCAGCAAAATATTTTCTCTTATTCTTTGAGGGTTCGATTGAGTTCAGGCCAGAGGATAAGAGCTTAACACTTATGGTGCATATTTTTGTCAGCGTAATGAATTATGAGACTGGCCTCTGGTGAATAACTGTGTCGGACAATTAAAGCTGACCTCCATCACTTCTTTGTTTAAGCAGTAAGATGAAATAAGTATTTAGTTTTTAATGCTGGGTTATCCTCTTAAAATGAGACTTAGTGTTTAGTTTGGGTTGTCGTTTCTTTATGTTTCAATATCCATGGAGTTCAAACTTTTAGCTTGTTGGAGTACAGCTCTTAGCAAGTCAAGAAATAAGTGACCCTATCCATTTGAAGCAATAACCGACAAAACAAGTGGTATATAATAAGTCTGTAAAAATCCCAGATGGTCATTTCTTTTCGGGAATTATTGCTATTAGACTCAAGTAACTAGAAGTGGCACTCAGATTGTGCAGACCACGACCGAGGCCTGTAGTCTGCGATTCTAAACTACAAATTATAACATTTATTTTCCTCCTCGTCATCAGTTGGTGCCACTGGTAGCAAGGTTATTATCGTTAACGAAAACGAACGAAATGACGAAAACTAAAATTGAAAAAACATTTTCGTTAACTGAAATTAATAAAAACTCTAATTAAAAGAAAAAAACGATAACTAACTGAAACTGTATCGTGAGCTTACAAAACTAACTAAAACGTATAAAAATTATGGATACAATTCCCTTCGTTTTCGTCTTTGTCAATGTCGGATTGATATGAAATTAATTTATTTCGCTCCAGCAGTTTTAGCTGGTGACACCATACAACACTTCCCAGTCTGTCATGTCTGGTCACTGGTGGTTTCCAGTCGTCTTCTGGTCCCCACTCTACCTGGAACATACAGACTAAAGCTGGGACAAAGCAGCACCGTCCTGTCTGGGGTTTACTGTAGTGATACATGGGTCGGGTTTTTTTTTTTTTTTTGGCGTACCGTGTGTGTGCGCGAGTGACAGAGACAGAGCAGAGCTAAAGGACAGAGTCAGTGTTGAACTAGCATCCAGGTTAAAACTGGAGAGTTTATCACCATGAAAAGACCTTCCAAGCCCTGAACTGCACAGTTTAGAAGAGGAGAAAAGAGGAGGAGGAAAACTAATCCAATTACAGAGGTATGGAACCTGTTAGAATGATAAAAAGCGTTTGATGTTACTAGCTACAGCTAGCTGAACTGAACTGAAGCAAAGTTGGCTAATAATGGAACTGGAGATGATTAAGAGATGAGATATCTGCTAAGGTGTGGTTTACTGATGAGGAACTGGGTTATATATGTTTATAAGTGGTTTATATATGTTCCTATCTGCTTTAACTGCTGGTTAGCTGGTTTATAATATGTTCCTATCTGCTTTAACTGCTGGTTAGCTGGTTTGTAATAGGTTCCTATCTGCTTTAACTGCTGGTTAGCTGGTTTATAATAGGTTCCTATCTGCTTTAACTGCTGGTTAGCTGGTTTATAATAGGTTCCTATCTGCTTTAACTGCTGGTTAGCTGGTTTATAATAGGTTCCTATCTGCTTTAACTGCTGGTTAGCTGGTTTATAATATGTTCCTATCTGCTTTAACTGCTGGTTAGCTGGTTTATAATAGGTTCCTATCTGCTTTAACTGTTGGTTAGCTGGTTATATATGTTTCTATCTGGTTTAACTGCTGGCTGCTTTGTGCATCTCCTCTCATGCTTTGCACATCTTCGCATTGTTTCACATCAGTGACGTTGTGTAGGGAGTGCACCCCCCCTCAACCTGCTATAGGGAATTTATACATTGTATGGTACATTGTGTCTCTGCTCAGTCCATGAGCCGCCCTAACCCAAACCCCCAAATAAAGTGTCCAGGGTAACCCATATCCACGCCTCACTAATTTCTTTGAATAGGATGATGAGGAAGATAAAATATATGAAATAACTAAAACTAATACTAAAACTAAACTAAACTAAACTAAAACTAAGGATTCAGAAAAAAACGATAACTAATAAAAACTAACAAACCTGCTCTAAAAACTAATTAAAACTAACTGAATAAGAGAAAAAAAGTCAAAACTAATTAAAACTAAACTATAATTAAAAATCCAAAACTATTATAACCTTGACTGGTAGTAGTATCCTTGTTGAAAATTCCAACAGGAATGCCCCTGAAGTTTATGACGACGTTTATTTACGACTCATGGGATGGTGTCATGTATGTTTACATATGCTGTAATATTCCACTATTATTCCAAATTTGACAGATGTCACATAAACAGCACATTCTGCTTGGGTATGGCAAATCTGACATGGGACATGCTGACATTATTTCTCTTTGAAGAGGGTTCCTTGGGTACAAATACAAGGTATTTGGTAAATGAATTTGATCTGTGCGGTACGCTGCAGGTTGCAACACATGCTCAGTTGGAGTAAAGACAAAGGTCCTCTCCATCCATCAGCAGAAGAAACATATTCTACATTGTCAATTGCTCAACATTGTGGCAGAGGGTATCAGTGAGTTTATAGATATGAGCAAATGTCAAAATGCCAACATTTTTCCTGAAGGTGTTGGTAGGAGCAGAAGGCTGAGGATGAGTTCACAGAGTTCAACATCTGCAACCAGTGGGAAATTCTGAAAAAGCAATATTTGTAATGAGGTATCTGCATGTAAACATGAACATAAGAGGAAAATCCATGTTCACTGGCCATGGGAACAGAATATTTTCTTTTTCAGAATTAGGAGGGAAAAAAATTTATATCAGTATGTATAACTGACTTCAAAATTCAACATGGATGCTCTGTGTGTCAGTGGAAGATGTGATAATCCACTGGTGACTGACATTTTATTTGTGTCAGGTGCATGCATAAAATACTGTCGGTCTAGTGTTTGTATCTGCAAAAACAGCATGAACTGTTATGAACTGCTGCTGTGGAACTGAGGCTAACGTGCCTACAGCTGATGTTGCTAATAGAGATGGAAACTGATAAGAATTTAATGATTCCGATTCCATTATTGATTTTGCTTATTGATCCGATTCCTTAGCGATTCCCATTGGGTGAGGGAATAGAAGAGTACAAACAGGTTTGTTTACATTAACTGTCTTATTTTTCCATCTCTGCACAGAAAATATAACATACACAGTATGCACAAATAATAACAGATGACACCGGGCTCAGTTCTGGATCATCCAGTCATATATGAGGTGGCAATTGGGAATATCAAGGGGGCACATGTCAGTGATGAAAGCAGCGACATGGGTCACACCATACAACTGTATCCCGCTGTTGTGCACCTCATTTTCCTTTCCCCTACCTTCAGAAACTTTTGAGGGGGCAGGACGTTTGTTGCCCCCCCAAACCGGATGACGCCCTGGCGTTTGCTTTGCTGCTAGATTCACAAGTGTCGCCAAGTAGAGTATCAAATAGATGACATTCCTGTAAATGAATAGCATGCTGTGTGGACAAATGTTTGAGCATATTGGAGGTATTTCCCCCCTTTGAAGAAATGGAGGCTTTGCAAGTGTTACAAGTGGACCTGGTGTCATCTTTTCGCATGAAAATATAGGCATACTTTGGAATGTTTTTACCATGATGCCATGCTGGCTACGTTCTGAAACAAAACAATGCAGCGTACAAATGATGTCATCACACATGTTCAAGGAAGGCAGAATCATAAGCCGAATCGTTAAACAGGCAGGCAAACAATTCCAAGGAACTGAGCTGCTGGGAACCAGCTCTCAATTCCCATCCCTAGTTGCTAATGGTCGTTCACTAGACTTCAGTGATTCACAGGCCAACTCTAATTTGTCAGGTGGTGCCAATAGATTTAGGTTTTTGCTCTAAATTTGAGGCTGATTTTATTCAAAATTACTTAACTTTTCTCAGTTTACACATACAATTTGCACTGCTCTTGAAATGGATGGTGTACAGGTTGGAGGACCCAAACGCAACACACAGAGATGCAGGTAAGTCAGAACAGTTTATTAGCACTTGGCCAAAGACACTTATAACAGGAAGGCAGGAGCAGTGCTAAGGATCAGCATGGCTTGAAAAACCAGAACCACAAGGTAGGCAGACGGACCTCTCATCAGGGTGATGCATAAAACACAAATGTCGGAAAGAGAAGCAGCACTCAGGGAAACCGGGACCGGTAAACGCCGCAACATCACAGGCAGACAAAAAGCAGAATATCCAAAACTGATCTTAGGGTCACAGACAAAAAGGCAGGTTAGGTTACCAGAGCTAAGGTGAAGAGCAGTAGTCACAAACAGGTACAAAGACAATCTGACAATGTGTGGAGGAACGTGCCCTGCTTATATCTTGGCCAGCTGATTAGGGACAGCTGGGAACAACAGGTGGAATGGGTTAGGCTGATGAGGTGTGGAATGGTGAGGGAGAGGACATTAGGAGAGAGTCCCAGGTGAAACTGATGTTACTGACGTGGTGTGGCAATGTCAGGGAGGAGACAGTAGGGAGGCACACTGTGACAGCTCTGGTGTTTTATCATCCCTAATGAGATGTTCACAAACACTGCTGACTAGGGGTGTAAGAAAATATCGGTTCTGCAATATATTGCGATATTTCATTTCACAATATTGTATCGATATTAAAAAGTATTGTATTGATGTTTTTAGGTATGTATTCAAATGCAGATATTAATTTTTGTTTTTTAATTTTTTTTGGTTTATATTTTATTTATTATTATTTAACAGTCTTTTATTAAATAATGTTAGTTCCTTTATTGGGATTGCACAAAAATAATGTTATGATGTTAGTTATGAACTAATAGAATATGAACATTTGAACAGGATCTAAAACTGTAATGTCTGCGAAACATAATTTAAGTTTTAGAGGAACATTTTGTGCTATAGCATTTTTATTTGATCCTGTTCTGATCACATACAAATGTGTTTACCGCACTTTCCGGTCTATAAGGCGCACTGGAATATAAGTCGCACCTGACTATAAGCCACAGGTGTCCACGTTGTGACATGAGATATTTACACAGAAAGATGGTAAACAGAAAGATTATTTAAATATTTATTTCCATACTTTAACCGCTTTTTTCCAAACAGTGCCTGGAACACGGCAGTAAATGGCAGGAACAGGCTGGTTCAAAAACCCACAAAAGTCATTGATCTCTGTCTTCATCTTCCTTCTGCTCATTGAAACCACTGCAGTCGTCTTCTTCAGTGTTGGAGTTGAACAGCCTCAAAGGCTCCGTCACACACCTTCTATGTCTCTCCTCCGTTGTTGCTCAATGGCCCTTCCGTGCAGCAGCTCTATTTCCTTCTTGGACAGACACATCGATTGCTTTTAACTTAAAAGCTGCAAAATATGCATTCCTTCGTGTGTTTTCCATGATGAGGGTTTGTGCATGACACGCAAAATGATTGTTACAAGTTAAGATTAAAACTTCTCTTCGCATCGCCTCCTCCACCTGTCTATCTCACTTTTGCGCTACCTGCTTGAAAGCCCCCTGGTGGCCGTTAGTCCGTATAAAGCTATACTCAAGCTGCATCGCTGTATAAGCCGCAGGGTTCAAAACGAGAAAAAAGTAGCGGCTTATAGTCCAGAAAGTACTGTAGTATTTGTGCATATTTCTGGTGTAATTCAATTCTTCAAGGAAATAATCATTTAAAAAAAAGAAACAAACAAAAAATTGCCTTTTTAACAGTATCATGATATATTGTGATCTATCATATCCTAGTATTGTGATTTGTATTGTATCAGATTCTTGCCAATACACACCCCTTCTGCTAACCCTGTTTTAGTTTGACAGTTGAAGGAGTTTTCTTGTATGCCAATGGACATACATGGAATTGGAAATGATGTTCATGCCTGAATTCATTGTTCCTTGAGTCATTATAAAACATAGCAGATTACATTGCATCATGCTCCTACTCATTAGATTCACAGTAGGAAGGCTGTTATTTGAACAGTCTGTGAGGTTTTCCATGATTTCCATGATTTCCATTTTGTGTAACTTTTGCTGCTGCTGTCTTGACCAGGACACTGTTGAAAATTAGATTTTTAAACACAATGATCTTTTTTTCTTGGTTAAATAAAGGTTAAAAAATTAAAATAAAATAAATTCAGAGCTATATATATATGTTTGTATATTTAGCACTTTACATATACATTTATTTTTTCTTTTTCAGATTCAGACTACTTTATTAATACCCGAAGAACAATTCAGTTCACAGTTACCCTGCCTTATTGGATGTCCAAACAGTTAGAGACAAACAAATGCAAAACATTCATGGCAGCATATGACAGCCACATACATACACATTCACCTGTCAATACCCATGCACATTTTTGTATGGTTGATCATTTCTTTCCTACTAATTTTTATTAAAATAGTTGTATTATTATTATACTTGAATGGAGAAACTGTACTACACAATTTCCACCCTGGGATTAATAAAGAATAAAATAAGCTGAGTCTCCAGTGTTAAAAACAAAGTTGAAAACAGTTCAAATCTGCACCTTTTTATTAGATGTAGATGGAATGTGACCTATACCCAACCCTCATACCATGTTTCATGAAATTTGGTACAGTAGGGTTTGCAAAACGCTGCTTACGGACTCACAAGCAGACAGACAAAAGGGAGTGATCATATAATCTCCTTGGTGGAGTTTAAGATACACCTGGCACAAGCTTGGAATTCCAGAAACGTAAATGGTTTTTGCATAGAAAAGTAAAATCAAACACACACATTGCAAAATCAGTGTATGACTGAAGTTTCATCAGCTTCAGCTGAACTTTATTTAGGCTTTCACAGAGTAAGCTGTACATGATGATACTAATACTTACGCTTGATGATAAACACAGTTTGACATATTCAGTATCACAATTCATAGTACGAGTGAATAATGTTGCATGTAACTCTCTCCTGAAACTAATATCTTGTGTAAAGCAAACAGCCCCATGGAAAACATTCATGGAAAAAAAAAAAAAACAACACTTTTTCTCTCTATCTGCAAAGTAAAGAAGCCAGCTTTTGGAATATAAATGTGTAAAATGCTATGATTGTTCTGAAACTTGAGCAGTAGGAAACATTATGGTTGTGCAAAATCTTCAGACCCTGTTGCAAACATACATGATTACTGAGCAGCTGATGACTTGATGGCTTATATAATAATCAGTGACTCGTAGTTACTGCATATTCGATATATCACTGTGCATTTACATTTGTTCCAGACCCTATTCCTTCAATCTATGAGACCAATATTAAAACATATGTGCAAATGTAAACACACATGTACAGACAACTAAGTTCCATCAACAAACATTTTGATTTCGTGCAGAAGTGCATACAAAGTAGACACAACACCCAGACTTTAGGTGGAGAAAAAACACACGCACACGCATACACACACGCTTGCATGCTCAGAGGCATGCACATGCAACCTGGTACCCATGCAAATATCCATGTGTTTTTTATCCCTTATTTTTTTGTGCAGAGTTATCTGATACAAAACACCAACATTTAAATTGAAACAAACAACTAAGCTATCAAATGACAAAAGTTTCAAAAGACACAAGATGAGGATAATAATCCCTCAGAGCATCCTCTTCTAAGCTTAGATTCCCTCTTCAAAACATATACAGAAGACCTTTTGTCCTTATACAACCACAAATGATTTCCAGTGCCTTTCTTTGTTTCATCTCACAACAGGAAATAAAGGTACAAAGACTTTTAATACTATTCTTTTTCTTTATATCACGTACAGAGGCAGTTGAGAAAATCCATGTCCTGTCTCTCTCTCTCAAACACACACACACACACACACACCAAAAAAAACAAAAAAAACAAAAACAAATGAAAAGCAGACTGTGATTAAAAACTGACTGGAACAAAATACATCACAGACCGGCGGAGACTGAGGAGACCCTTCATTCATTATCGAAGGCTGCAGTTCCAAACTAAATGATCAGTTTGTAGGTCAATGTCGACTTGGGTTTGTTCGTGAAAACTGAGTCTTTCCGAGTCTTTCTTTTGCAGCGTGGTCACCTATCTGATCAGTTTTAGGAAGCCTTTTGTGTTGCAGCATTCCTCCAGTTCTCTTTGCGCATCTTCTAGCAGCATTAATCTGTTCCTTCATCACTTTCGTCAGTCTTTTTCTGTATGACTGTCACTGCTGGTTGAGGCATTGTCCCTGGTTTCCCCTTTGCCACCCCCACCCCCCCACGCCCCCCTCCTCCCCCCTCCAGCAGACAGCAGGGTTTAAGTGACGGAGCTAGTTGTGAAGCTAGGAGCAGTGGTCGTCCTGCTCTGGCCTTTCCTCCTCCTCCCACCTCCTCCGCCTCCTCCTCCACCCCCACTTCCACCTCCTCCTCCACCACCTCTACTGCCATCTTTGCCTTCTCGTCCTCGTCCACGTGTGTTCTCCCTGTCTCTCCTGTTTGCATCATCTTGTCTGTCTCCTTTATTCTTCCTGTCTGAAAACACAAATGAGAAAAACATGATTAATGACATGTTACAGCAGATTTTGTAGTATTTTAAAAGGGTTAAAGTTCAGTGATGAGCAGAAGTGGATAGTATCAAGCACAAAAACTTAGTCTCTACATAAATAGACTCTTTGGGTAAATGTACTTTACTTGAGTATTTATTTTTCTGAACATTCTTTTACTTCTACTCCTTACATCTTGCTATCTGTCAACTTCTTGCATCTCCCTTCTTTCGGTATTATTGCATTTCAGGAGAGTAGCACATCTTCTCAATAGTAACCCTTTAACCCAATAACGCCAAACGTATCATATTTGATACATGACTTTTAAAGACCTCTACATGATCAGTGGGATATTTTTTTCTTTAAAAACCTGATGTATACAATTAGATACATGCAATACATGGATAATCTACCAGGGGGGAGGAATTCATTCACCAGAGGCCTTTCCAGTGACACTACAAGGACTGTCCTTAATGAGGAAGGAGGAAGAACTTTATCAGTTTTGAAAAGGAATTACCAATTTGTTAGACATGTTTGTGTTATATTATGTTTTTGTTTGTTCAAAAATAATAATATTTGAGTACTGAGACCCGATGTATCGAATATGATGCAAAATTGAAACTCATACATGGAAATTGATATTTGAAAAAAAATGTGTTTGGATGTTCAGAAGGACCGATAAAGGCTCCAGTTTCAAAGAACTGGAATTTTCTGTCAATGATTTAATGGTTCAGGGTTTACAGGGTTAAAACCATTTGTATCGTATTAGCTACACCAGGTTCTGAGACCTTTATCTTATCAACAAAATCAGTACTTTCCTTAAAGCTGCATATGACGTTCATCACCAATTTTTCATCAAATCTGTAAAACCCGAGTCATAGCCTAAGTATCAGGAATCCGTTAGTCTTTCTGTGATTACCCTCCTGAATCACTTCCCTCATGGTGAACAACTTTGAAGTGTACTCTATCACAAGCAGTCCGTTTGTTTACATACCAAACCGAAACCAAACCGTCACTCAGGCCTTTTCGGAATTCCACGCAGCAGCAAGAAGCAATGAAGCTGTTTCTGTGTTTGTTGCTGCTGCAGCCGCACTGCGGCTGTGTGGAATTCCCATTCCCACAATGCACTTTGAGACAAATTTCCAAAAATGCTCGAGTGACCTACCGGCTTGGTATGTAAACAAATGCACTGCTTGTGAGGGAGTACACTTCGAAATTGTTCACCATGAGGGAAGAGGTTCAGGTGCGTAATCATGGAATGACTTAAGGATTCATGATACTTAGGTTAGACTAAGGTTTTACGGATTTGATGAAGAATTGGTGATAAAAGTCATAAACAACTTTAAAAACCTTTCATATGTGACCCGATACGTGTTTTATGCCCCCTGGTGGATTATCATACCTCTACAGCCAGTGGAAAGGCTTTTTTTTGTTTTGCCGTTTTCAGTATGGCTGCTAATGTTAAATCATCCAACACACATTTTGCAGGAAAGTCTTTGGTAATTTTCAAAAAGTTACATTAAGAAGAACATTTATATTATTCATCTGAAAACTGAAAAATATTGGAATTATGGTGCCATTCAAGGGAAATAAAAAGGCTATAAAAACTTTTATGTAAAAAAAAAAAAAAAAAAAAAAAAAAAGAAATGTTCTAGATTTTCAAAATGTTACCGGTAAAATTAATTTTTGTATCTAAAGTTAACGTTGTTGTGAGCAACAAGTCGCCAAAAATGCCCACCGTATCAAATGTGATAGAAAAAAAATATCATAAACGTAATTATATAGCAAATTGTTTTGTTTGGATTATGTTAAAAGGGCTAATGAACATTTCAGTTCCAAAAAATGGGAATTTTGTGGCTACTTTTTAATGGTTCAGGTTTTACAAGGTTAAGGCTGATTTCAAGCTAAATGGATATGACAATAACACTTGGTGTATTCATTATTGCTTACTACATGGTTTTGCGGAGTATTCTACAGCATTCTATGGTTTCTTTCTTAAATCATTATTTGTTGTAAAATGTGTAACTCTTTTAGTAAGCAGCCTTTCAGTATGATCACTCAACTTTGGGCAAACACCCTGTATAATCCCCTTGGAATTTGTTTTGCTGCAACCAGCTTGCTGTGCATTATCCAATACAGACCATTAACAACACATGTAACAAGAAATTCTGTAAAAAAAAAAAATGTAAAAAGAAAAAACAGGCAGCAAAATAAGACTAGGCAGTAGATCAAAGTCTCTGTAGACTCTGCTGCAGACGTGTACATTTAAAGAAAGTTAAACGAAAGTTAAAGACAAATAGGGATAGCACAATAGTGCAGTGGTCAGCACTGTCACCTAAATACCCATATACTGTCCATCTTGCACCTTAAAACAGATCGTGATGCTGCTAATCACAGTCACTATTACCACTTTATCTTGCTCATGTTGCTGTACAAACACACCACCACCTTAAGCTGTCGCTGGAAATGTATATTGTGAAATACTGTACAGATTCAGAGGTTTTTACAATTATTTTAGTGTTGTTTTTTTTTTTTAATAGTTACTTTTAATTCTATTGTTCTTAACTATTTTTTAAAAATCTATTATTACCTATTACTGTCTATTTTTTTTTTTTTAAATGCTGTTCATTCATGCTGCACACCGAGATCTGGGAAACTGTGTTTTGTTCTGATCATGTCTGAGATTGAATGACAACTAGAAGCACTCAGAGAGCGCAGACCTCCGCCAAGGCTGATCAGTGGCCCCCCCTGTGGGCCCCCCACGCCAAGGAGGTTATGTTTTTGCCAGGGTTTGTTTGTTTGTCTGTCCGTTAGTGTGCAACATAACTCAAAAAGTTATGGACAGATTTTGATGAAATTTTGTGGTCTGCACCCCCCTGTAGGCCCCCCCCACCCCCGATCACCACCAAAATTTAATAATTTCTTCCTTATCCCATTTCCAACAAACCCTGAAAATTTCATCCAAATCTGTCCATAACTTTTTGAGTTATGTTGCACACTAACGGACAGACAAACAGACACAGACAAACAAACAAACAAACAAACCCTGGCAAAAACATAACCTCCTTGGCGGAGGTAATAAAGCTGAGTCTGAGTAAAAGGGCAACATGTTCTCCTCATGTCTGTATGGGTTCTACCCAGGTACTCCAGCTTCCTTCCACCGTCCAAAGACAGGCATCTGAATATGTTAACGGGTCAGTCTAAATCAGGGGTCGCCAACCCTGGTCCTCGATATCTACTATCCTACATGTTTTAGATGTTTCCCCCTTCCAGCACACCTGATGGTCATTATCAGGCTTCTACAGAGCTTGATGATAGGCTTATTATTTGAATCAGGTGTGTTGGAAGACGCATACATCTAAAACATGCAGGATAGTAGATTTGGAGGACCAGGGTCAGTGACCCCTGGTCTAAATAACCCATAGGTGTGAATGTATCTGCCTTCACCCAATTTTACCTGGGATAGGCTTCAGCACTCCTGAATCCTTCCCAAGTAGTACACAGTTCAAAAAATAAATAAATAAATACATGAATGAATGAATGAATGAATGAATGAATGATAGTCAATGATAATGGCAGCTGTGGCTCAGTTGGTAGAGCAGGTTGTCCAATGACCAAAGGGTCAGCAGTGGCTCACCTGGCTCAGACTGTCCACCTGTCGAAGTGTCTTTGGGCAAGACACTGAAACTTAAATCGCTCCCACTAGGGCCTGGCAGCGCCTTGTATGGCAGCAGCTGCCCACTGGTGTGTGCATGAATGTGAGGCTTTGTAAAGCCCTTTGGGCACCATGAAGGTGGAATGTAAGTGCAGTCCATTTACCATTTTATTTTAGATGAAATTTGATTGGTAATAGTCATGGTAATTTTTTTTTATTTGATGTTAACTTTGCACAGAAATGTCGGTCAGAGGCCTATTTGCTTAGTTACAGTGAATACATTTCAGTGTTTTCTCTCAAGTAAATAAGTTGAATCAATACTTCTGTTTTTTTTTTTTTTAACACTGTCTACATCTGTCTACTGTCTCTCTACATCACATCTATCTACACCATATCTATCACTTCTATTTAAGCTAAGAATGTGTGTACTTTTGGCTCCTCTTGTGATAAGTGTGTCTGTTGAATCTGAATGTACAGTTATGATTTTCCTTTTTTTACTGACAAGCTAAATGTGTCAATTCTGCAAATACAAAGCATGAGCGTTGATTAAATCCACCATAATGTTATGTTTTGTCATAAACACATGGTGACAGCAACAGCCACAAGAGAACATTAAAAAATAGTCAACACTAGGACAAAGTAAGTAATTTAAACATCTAGACACCATTTTTTAAAGCTCCACCTATCGCTCCTATAAACACTCATGTCTGTTATCACATTATGCATAACAATTGTACATTTTAAGAGCATAATTGCTGTATGAATGCAAACATCCTCCAACGCACAGGTGATGTGTATACACAACTGGTTCAGCAACTGAAAATGTAAAGCTATAAAAGCTCTCAGGAAGCTCAAGTGTCACAAATGTCCGCCACCTTTAAACCACTTCGGACATAATGAGTTAAACACTGTGAAGGGCCCAGTAATGGCCCATGAGGATAAAACGAGATGTCATCAAGTGTATTGTACATTGTCTCTAGTATCAGGTGGCTGTTGTTTAAGCAGCAACTATTCTGTTTTGTATATCGTCGAGAGGGTAGTTAAACTGGAGGATGTTTGTTATGAACTTGTGCGCTGAGAGAGACTCTGCACATCCTGGAAACTGAGTGAACACATGCCAAGTGCTGGACAGTGTTCACTATGCAGTTGACAACAGCAGGGTTTTATGGCGCCACCACGTTTGTCTACTGCTGAGCGGTAATAACTACAAGTCTGTGTTTATTTCCACACCAGTATTGGTTTTACTTGTTGTACAAACAGTTATGATTTTTTGGTACAAATGCAAAGTAAAAAAAAAAAAAAAAAAGAGCCCAAATGTGCAATATTTTTCAAATCTTACCAAAAACATGTTTCTACAAATCCAGTGAAAATCATTATATGATGATGAAGAAGAGAATTCGATGTTGTCGAATGTGAACAGACCGAATACAAAAACATTTATTTAATTCAGGCCAAAGCGGAATCACAGTTGTTTCGCTCATAAGTAAACGGAACGTCTCGATCCCACACGGTAGTGCTCAAACAGGAGGAACTCACATCTATCTAAGAGCCATTAGTGCCATAATCAGGGAAACATCACTACTGACATCATTTGGTTAGTCATGTTGTATAAGAAAAACTGACGTTCAAATGAGTTGATATTAAGTCAATTAATGCGTTTTTGATCCTAATCAAGGGATTAATGTTGAGCGGTGGTCATTTTAATTGAAATCAATGAGGCCCAGTGAGAGAGAGTGTAGCCTGAAGTGAAGAGTTAAGAGAGAATCATCAGAGCTGATGTGCAAACGGAGTAAGGACTTAATTAGTCCTCGAACAAATCACTAATGGAGCCAAGAGAGGGGGACTCCATCAGGTTATGACAGCTCTGATTGCACCTCCTCTCCATCCAAGCTAAACAATTTTGCCTGACAAATGCAATAACACATCCAGAAAATTCTGTTTTCGCGTGAGACCCTTCGTGGAGCTTCAGGAAAAGGGGGGTGGGATTTTGCAGCCAAATCAACACAAAGCGTGAGATCTGCAGACCACTAAATCACTAATGTTATACAAGGTCTGCCCTATGTGTTTTATATAGTCGGTTTGCCAGCCAACTCCCACAGATGAATCTGCAGCTGTGCTCTTTTCTTACACAGAGTCAGTTTACCCACTTGAACTGGTTCACCGGAGTCATGGTACCATCACCCAAGAATTACCTCACAGAAGAAAATTCATTCTTGTGCATTTTGGCAGTAGTAGCGTACAGTATATGGCTGTCTTTCATACGGCTGTATTTCGCAGTATATTAGAGGAAAAACAGGACCTCCTTAACTTCAACAGTCACCCGTTTCATTATCCAAAGAGCTTCTATGACTCATCACTCATCAGGCGACACCTCACAGGTCATTCCTACCTTTCTAAAATAACCTAAGTTTGCTCCAAGTTTAGAAATTTGGCAGTCAACTTGAAGCAATTTTTATCAGGCAGTTTATAATATTTTACAGTTGATTATAATTTTTAAACCCACGGCCGAAACTTCTTCCAGTATGCAGGCATCAAGAGTAAATTTACCGCTGTCACAGGCTGTCCAAAAATAAAGAGCTGCACCGTCCCTCACCCCCCACCCCACCCCCCCTTTAGACATGACTGCAGATCTGTATGGGACAATGTCAGATCATATTCCATTCTTGGAGCCACAAGGGAATCACTGAGGGATGGAGAACGGTGCTGTAATATTCTAACGTCCACTGTGTTTACTCACATACATCCAGGCATATCATCCGTTACGTGTTGCAACATCTGTACCAGTGCCAGCAGTGTGCAAATATTGTTATGGAAACTAATGAAATCCCCTAAGCGTGCCACCATCCAATACTGCCTTTAAATACTGCTTCTTTACAGCCTTGTAAATAAATGTGACTTTAGTTGAAATTGGCAAAGTACACAAAGCAGATTAGCACGTAACAGAAAGAGGAAAAAAATGTGATAATGAGTCTTAAGCAGCGTTTAACACCTCAGTGGTTAAATGGACCAAAATAAAGGTCAAATTAGCTTCAGTTAGCAAACTAGCCCCACCTCAACACTATCATCCCCTTTTTTTAATCTTGCCATTCTATTAAGTACAATTTTTAAAGCAAACCTCCAAGATCGCTGTTGTTTTTGCGGCACCTTTCATCTAATAAACTCCGAACCAACTGGCCAGCCCGTCTTTTATTGGCCTTAGCCGTCATTGAGGCCAAGAACGCCTAATAGGCTGTTATGAAAGTTGATAATGGCCACTGACTGGTGAGAATGACTGTTAACCTGCTGGAGAACAAGCTGCTGTGTGGATGATAAGAGCCCAAGCAAACATGTCATGGTCGTGTAAACCTCACGCTTCAACGGTCTTTAGAACAAATAGCTCTTTCTAGCTCTGATCATTGTCCAGCTTCGCAGTGCGTACTGCCCGCCCTTCATCTGCTTGGCTCATACAGGGAGTTTATTGTTTACATGCTGAGAAGTCAAGAGATTCTGTATCCTGTGAGCTCAGCCAAACCAAACCCAATCAACACACTGTGGGTCACAGACACACTGGCGGGAAAACAGGCCTTTGGATGTTGAGTAATGGTTCAATCACTCATCAAATTAACTGATGGAGGCATTACATGAAGCACACGCAGCTTTAAAGCTCGTTCATTTGGTATCTTGGTACTTTCGTAAGATTATATTAATGACTGTTTGTTGTTTTTGAAAGGTTGTTCCCATCTGCCATGTTTACTGTGTTAAACATGGGCGGAAGAAGTGTTCAGATTTGTGTAAAAGTACCAGCACAAACAGTGTGAAAAACTTACTAAAAGGTTCAATATGTAAGATCTGCGGTGTTCATTTGCTTACATTAAGTTTGTGCTGGACTCTGTATTGTCTGGGAATCGATGGTTAGCAGTTGTGTTGGGTACTGTGGTTGCTGTAGATGAAAAGGTGTACTGAAGAACTCAGGAGTCAGTGCAAGGTTTCTCATGGAAAAATACTGTAATTTCTGGTCTATAAGCCGCTACTTTTTTCACACTCTGTGAACCCACGACTCAAACAACGATGCAGCTAATTTATGTTTCACAGGCTAATGATCAATCCGGCTGTCAAAGAAGGAAATAGAGCTGCTGCACGTAAGCTTGGCATCAATGAATCAAAGGTGAGACGTTGGAGACGGCAGCGTGAAGCATGGGTGTGGCTTGTAGTCAGGTGCAGCCAATAGTCTAGAAAGTAACTCAAGTCCTTAACAAAGAAGTCGGTGTACAGACCATTATCATGGATGCCGGCTTCTAAGATAGTGGTTAGTTTGGAACAGGGTTATAATAGTTTTGGAGTTTTCATTATAGTTTAGTTTTATTTAGTTTTGACCTTTTTTTCTTTAATCCAGTTAGTTTTAATTAGTTTTTAGAGCTGGTTTGCTAGTTTTTATTAGTTTTAGTTTTTTTTTCTAAATGCTTAGTTTTAGTTTAGTTTTAGTTATTTTTATATCTTTTATCTTCCTTGCTGTTGTATTCACATAAATCCCGTACAGGACTCTGCTGCTTTCTCCCAACTTTAGTCTTCATGTTTCCAGGCAGAGTGGGGACCAAAAGACGACTGTAAACCATAAGTGATGAGAAGTGACGGACTGTGAAGTGTGGTATTGTGCCGCCAGCTAAAATTGCTCGAGTGAAATAAATCGATTTCATATCGATCTGACACTGACAAAAATGAAAATGAAGGGAATTTCATCCATCATTTTTATATGTTTTAGTTAGTTTTGTAAACACACGATACAGTTTCAGTTAGTTAGCGTTTTTTCTTTTAATTATAGTTTTTATTTATTTCAGTTAACAAAAATGTCTTTTCTATTCTAGTTTTCATCATTTCGTTAGTTTTCGTTAACAATAATAACCTTGGTTTGGAAATGGCCAACCACTACCAAAGACCATCTACCTATACAAAGCAGACCAACAAAAACTTCACATGCACCTATGAGCATGTGAACATCTTACATATTGAACCTTTAAGTAAAATTATGTAACAATAATCAGCAAAATAGACTTAAAGTATAAAAAGTAACACTGTGATGCAGTAAAATGATCCCTGACAGTTTATGGATTTATTTTACTAATGATAATAATTAATAAATAATTTAAAGTTGAGCTCATTTGAACTACGTCATATTCTTTTCATGTCTTAAAGGTGCTCTGCCACACATGTTTCATTACTTCTGTGGTAATGTCTGAAGTTCTACCAAGGACTTGGAAAAAATGCCTCAGTTATTAAGTTTCAAACCATTCTAACGAAGTAATGAAAGCCTGCTGGAAAACTCAGCTCGATTTGCACCAGTTCTCATGAATATTCAACATGCTAATCTGCTTGACTCTGATTGGCTAACAGCTAGCCAATGAGAGCCTGGCTTTTCAGCATCCTTTATCCTGTGCAACAAGTACACCGAAAATGAAACTTAACATGCTTTGAATGTCCGAATCCCGGCTTGTATTCCTCTATTATACAGCGACCTTACACGGAATTTTCACAACTTCTAACCTGTATCTACTCAGCCCCCTCCACAGCTGTATGAGCCCCGTGAATTTGTCATGCCCCCCCCCCCCCCCCCCCCTTACGGTGCCCCGGGGCTAAACGGATTCTGTGGGCGTGGTTTCACCCAGGCGAGCTCATGAATAGTAATGAGCTCAGGCATTAACACGTCACACTGACCAGCTTTTCTAATTGACTTGATTACTCTGCTTATTTCTTTTCAGTGGCAATAGCAGACAGAGGAGGTAGTGGTTCATTCTCAAATCATATTTCAAAAAATACAAGTCAAAATAGTTTTGTGTGGTAGAGCACCTTTAATCTATAGCAATGCCTTATATTTAAAATTATCACGTTTGTAGCATCAGTGTCCCATGAGG
Source organism: Sphaeramia orbicularis (assembly GCF_902148855.1). Taxonomy (NCBI): domain Eukaryota; kingdom Metazoa; phylum Chordata; class Actinopteri; order Kurtiformes; family Apogonidae; genus Sphaeramia; species Sphaeramia orbicularis. The sequence continues at coordinate 41,535,650 of NC_043972.1, read as the reverse complement.
GCCACATATTCTTAAGTCCACCTTTCATGAGTTCATAAAAATAAGCCTTTTCAGCTTTGTGACAATGTGTTTTCCAGCATGGTTAAGAAGGCAGTGGATTTGATTTCTCAATTTGTAGAAGAATATATGGCTACATTCAGACTGCACGCAAATGTGACCCAAATCTGATTTTTTTTGCCCATATGTTACCTGTATCTGATCTGTTAAGGACAGTTTGAACAGCACAAATCCGACCCAGGCCCCTTTCATATGTGGTCCTAAATCCGATACGTATCTGATATTTTGCAATACGACTTAAGTCTGAAGGCCCAGGTCGCATTTATCCGACCTTTACGTCACTGAAATGTGACAAACATCACAATTCTGCGTCCCAGGAGTGTCACTTCCATAAACACAGCGTGTGCCTGCGTGGTCACTTATTACGTCAGGAACTGTTTTGCGCATGGGGGTCACTTCAGGGTCGCATTCATTTCATACTCAAAACTGATAAAAGTCGCATTTAATGTGTGTTATGAACGAGCACACGAAAAAATCAGATTTCACCAAAAAATCCGAATTGTCCATTCAGACATGCTGTCTGAACGTAGGTCTATCATTGTTTAATTTATGAAAAATCAACAAATCTGGACATGTGTGGTTTTCACTGAACAATAAGAGAATGTGTCAAAGCAACTAAAGCTGTGATACAAATGGAATAAAAAGTTACATAAACGTACTATATTTTCTGATGTAGTGGAGTATAAGTATAAAATGCAACTAGTACAAGTATTTCAAATTCATGCTTCAATAATGTAATAGTAAAAAACAGTCCTTGTTACATTCTAACACAAGTATTTCATGAGTTTTGTGTTTGTATACCTCTCACACAGGGCGTCTTAGTCACAACACATTTCCTTTTCTCTGTCTGTGGAGCGCAGGACTGTGAGGGGACAAAAGCTGGGGACGTGTCCATACTGTGGACCTGTGGAAGGGGGACACGAACCCGAGACTGCGAGCCTTTCTTAAATCCGCATGTTTTGTTTTTCTTCATACAGGAACTCCACTGGCTCCACTCACCCAGTTCACACTCTCCAGCACGGGGACCTGAAAGGGAAAAAAAAAAAAAGGGGGTAAAGTAGAGTGTGATTGGCCCCCCACATTTGTTTCACAGCTTTTCCTTCTGTTTTTCCTCCGTTGTTAAACTCAGCAATATAAGCTCTGGAGAATGAGTTTAAGTAATTTCTAAATCTGCAAACAATTTGAAGTTTTTTAGTTTTTGAAAAGTAAGAAAAGGAATATTACAAAGACTTGTCATGAACCTGAAAATGCACCAAACAGAGCTCTCAGCCGCAAAGTTCAGATTACTTCATTTTACGAGGCAATAAATGATCCAAAAGCTTTGGTCAGTGCTGAACCAAAAAGCATACAGGGATTATTCTGTAAATGTAAAAAAAAATAACTTAATTTTTAGAGCTCCATGCACGACAGGTATAATTATATGAAAAGAGTCCACACTTGAAGGTCAAAGGTCACTCACCAACACACTCCATGGTCTCGTTGGCAGTGCGCTGGCCTGGAGGGCAGCTGACATAACACCGCCCACTGTGTGAATACAAGCCCTCCTTACATTTTGTGCAAAAATTGCGATTGAAGCATGCTTCACAATTGTCTATTTTACACTCTGAAAGACACAGGGGAGACATAAATGGATGATTAAATTAAAGAAGCACGTCAGTTTTCATTCACATTGATTCTGGTGAAGAGATTCTTCCTTATATTTACTTTAAATTCCTAAATTACTTGTTCTGGAACATTACTAATGAAGGCACAGAAATATATGTTCTTTTTTCTTTTTTTTCATTCCATTTAAAAAAAAAAACAGAACAAAACAAAAAAAACCTCTAATGGTCCTCCGGAGAGAGGACAACTTGAATTTTATTTCCTCCGAGAGATTTATTAGTGATTAAACAATGTGGGGGAGTAATACTCATCACTTTAAAACACATGCACCGCAGGCCTTGTTTTTTTGGAAAGCAGTGTGAATGAGTACAGCCAGGAGTGTATCGCTTCAGTGGCTTTCTTGAAAAAAAAAGCGTCTTTCTCCACACCTCAGACTCATTAAAATCTCTGACTCTGCAGTCAAACAACCACATTTCTTAAATTTCGGATAATTACAAACATAGGCAGATACAAAACAGACATCTCAACACTCCAAAACACTTTGGTCTTATTTTGGAAGCTTATTCTTCATTCCATAATTTGATATCTGGTTGAAAAAAAAGGAATGAAATATCGTTTCAGGAGTCAGTATTTTTCATATTCAGATTTATTTTCATTTCATTCTTGAGTTTTTGAAAAAAAAAAAAAAGTAATGTGCAGCTGGTCTCATGCCAAGGCCAGAAATGATCTAATGTTCAATCCTCAGAGGGATCTTTCTTTTCTCGCCTGCTGCACCCAATTACTATTTTTAAGCCCTTGACAGCTAAATTTGACAGCACTGACATTTGTAGCCCTATAATGTAAGACAAATGTTGCTAACAAGACATTCTGAGATGACATGTATAAAGTCAGATGATTGGATAATAACACCAGGTTAGCCACTAAAGGCCCCTAAAAAGAATATGTGTAGGAAATTCAAGATTTTCTTCAACATATCAGGGGATGTAAAAGACTGCTGCTCTTAAATAATAACTCACTCATAGTGAAAATGGCTGCAAAGGAGGCAGCATTTCAGTGAATTTAGATTTTGGTGCTCAGACATTTCCAATAATACAAATAAACTAACTGACACTACTTGTAAATAGAGACAAAACAGTGTACAATGACTATGAAAGCTACTATATACAGTGTTTAATAAAAAAGTACTGATGCATCATCATAATAGGACCTGAAATCAGAGGTCCTGTTGTTCAAGTACCTGAATCTGACCTAAAACATTGAGCCTGTTTATATGACCATAAAAATTTGCTAATTGCCATAATCAGATGCAACGTGTTTACAAGCACTTCAGAAATGCGATAATCGAAAAACCCTGGTTTATATGTTTCAATCCATTATTTGATTTCTTTCGGAGTACGTACATTACGTTATGACGTAAGACGTACACTTCCTGTTATTTTCAAAACACCCGGTTTTGACATTCTAAAGGACAACTTTTGGAATGTGTCGCCATTCCTGTATTTCCTCCCATCAACCAGATGGAGGATGTTGAGAGTTTTCATTTGTTGTAGCATGAAATTTGTTTTCTCTTCACTCCAGAAGTGAGTCTTTGCCGACTTTTTGCTGCTACATGCCATGTTTGTTTACCTTTTTCCTTAGGGTTAGGGTTGTCACTGCATAACTTCTGTTTATAAAGATTTTTTATCTACAGATGCGCAGATGTAAAAGAACAAAAGAAATCCGATTAACCTGTATGCTTGAAGACATCGGAGTATTGGAGATAAATCAAGGTGTGTTAATCTGATTTCTCATACTCAGACAACTGCCGTTATCTGATGAAGCCTATCAGACTATCCTGTTTACATGATCGCTAGAATAATAACTCCAGAAATCAGATAATGATCGGAGTATCGGTGTGCATGTAAACGGGCTCACTTTAACAGTGGGGCGTATGTAACAACCACAACTGGCGTGAAACTGAAACTTCATTTCGTCCGTTTCTCAGCTTTTACGCCTCACTTTTACTTCGGAGCTTGCACAAAATTTGCACAACTTCTAACCTATATCCACTGGGCCCCCGGAAATGCTGGGCCCCATGAATTTTGCCCCCCTTTATGGCTCCTCAGGCCATCTGATACACATCAACAACCTTAAAATGACTAAAACCCTGAAATATTTCATACTGAAGTAGCAGTTATGGTGATTTCTGCAACTTTCAGGTGGATACTGCTTCTATTTACATATTTTCAAAGTCTGATATTTCAACAGTTTTACATCCAACTGCAACACTGTTAACTTGTAAAATTGTCTTTTAAAATGGCAAACATCAAAAACTCTTCAGGTCCCATAGGGCACAATCAGAACAGCTGTGAATTATGTCACCTTTCTATTCCTTAACAAAATGCTTGTTTGTTTGCTAGCAAGCAAAAAATTTAGCTAGTTAGCCAACGCATGATGGCTGAAAAGGTCTTATTTCTACTCCTTTGATAAAAACATGTTGGCCAAATGAATGCAGCACTGGGGTCAAATAACAGATGATAAAAACAGGACAACAAACAGAAAATACAGCATTGTGATAAAATGTACGAAACAAATGGTTGCACTTCTTGCTAGCTACTTAAAAATTAACTATTTGGTCTACTCAAGAAGGCTCTGTAGAAAACCTTACTTTGAGACTTGCTAGCTGAATTAATTCCACTATATAGCTAAAGAATAGAAAATAACACATAACACTAGGAAAGCACATAAGTTAAAAAAAAAAAAAAAAGGGAGAAAAGGATTCAACAGCATTATGAAACTTAACTAGGCTGAATCTGTCCTTTAAGCTTATTTGGTGTTTAATGTAAGATTTTTTTTTTTTTTTTTTTAATTATTCTACGGTACTTTTACGCTTCAGAGCAACATGTTTTAGGCCCAATCCCAATTCACCCCTTGGCCCTCCCCCTTACCCCTACCCATGGCCCTTGCACTTGACACTACCCCTTGAAATGGAGTTGCAAGGGGTATGAAATGACACAATCCTTCAAAACCTGTTACATCATCAGCGGTCATTGATATTGCTATAAACAGATGCCACAACTTTGTTTCTGACAGAATTCACCATGCCGTCAGCAGCTGTAACCATCTCTGTTGCATGGGCTTTGGTCATCTTTTTGCAGCTATTAACCGCAAACTGCAGAAATGTGGTCTACAACACATTGAAATGGCATTAAATGGTTGATCAAATGATTAAGTTGTTTACAAAGAAAATACGTAGATTGGTGTGTTTCTTTCATCACACTGCTGCACTTTTAAGTTGTGTTTACCTCCATCTTGCCAATGTTTCGAATAGAATTATGGGAGATTTCTCATACCCCTCCATTTGTAGTGTGGTCCTGAAAAATGTCTGTTTCGAGGGCCAAACAGCCCTCCCCCTTAGCCCTTCCCCTCTGGCTCATTGAGAATCAGGACACCCCTACCACTTCATGTGAACACGCAAAATGGAGGGGTAGGGGTAAGGAGGAGGGCCACGGGGTGAATTTGGCCTCAAAGTAAAAACCAGTGTTTCCAGCTGGTTCAAAAATGAATCCTTGCTGGTGCAACCCATCCTTGTACAGTACATGTCAGCTCTCAGAAGTAATTTTTTGCAAAATTAAATCAGTATTTTTGAAAGGAATGAAGCATATATTTAGTCCCTCACAGAAAAAGATGTTGCTAAATTCGTTTAAAAAATCATAAAATACATTGTGCTGAAAGTTTTACGGGTGTTTCAAAGCAGAATATGTGTAAATTGAAAGCAAAACAAACATGGCTTGTGGACTGGCATGAACTCGGCACATGAGAGTCAAATAAAAAGCACAGACTTTCTCTTGAAAACAGACAAACAACAATGCATTAGAGATGTTTTTGTTGGGATGGTGTTCCAATCCTGTTTTCACATAAGAGGAAACAGACTCCACACTGAGGGGCTGGTAATCTTTGGCTAAAAGTGTGGGCCTGGTGCCACCGAAACAGACGCCTTGACTTTGGTAAATACCATGAGTGTGGCTGTTATTTCCTCCACTTTCTTTCGTAACTGTAACTGGTTTTGGTGTTTGGCTGTTCACTTATATTATTTACTTATCTTTAGCTATTTGCTTATATAAATACATCTTATTCAGTAACACACAAGAAATGGAAAATACAGATCGAGTATCCCTGTTTCTGGATAGGATTTTAAGTGATTATTATGCAATCTTGTGGCTACAAAGCAGCACCAAGATACATGAGGCGAACTCGCAGGGGTTTCCCAGTTCTCCTCTAAATGCCTCACAGATAGATTGTAAACTAGTGATAATAAGGCACAAATAAAGAGATAATTTAGAGCAGGGGTGTTGAACTCATTTTAATTCAGGGGCCACATTCAGTGCAATATGATCTTAAGTGGGTCGAACCAGTAAAATAACAGTGAAAAAAGTAAAATTACAAAATGAAAATGTTTACACCTACAAAATTTCCTTAAAAATGTGAATAACTAAACAACCTGAAATGTCCTAAGTAAAAATAAGTGAAATTTTAACAATATTATGCCTCGGTTTATTATTTGCACATGCGCATTACAACTTACAGATCACAGTGGATCTACAAATACACAAAACTTTTAGTAATATTATTAAAATTGCACTTACTTTTCTTCAGACATTTCAGGTTGTTTATATTTGTTCAGATTATTCACATTTTTTTGTGAAAGGAAAGTTTATAAATGTCAACATTTTCATGTAATTTCATATTTTTATATTAGAAGAAAAAATTTGGAGTTATCATAATGCCAACATTTTCATGTAATTTCATATTTTTATATTAGAAGAAAAAAATTTGGAGTTGTCATAATATGCAGGTTATTATGAGAGTTAAGGCTGCAACTAATGATAATTTTAATAATCAATTAATCTGTAGATTACTTTAATAACTAACCGATTCATCAGATAAATACAAAAGACTCAATTCTCAAAGATCAGTATTTAACCCAAAGTAATATTGGCTGCAGACATTAATGATTACATCCCCCACATTGACTTCAAGTTTAGTTAGCAAGCACTAGCCCACCACCCAGACTTGTTATGGCTAGAGACCAGCAAGATATAGTCTTCAACCAGCTCCGGTTATAGGCTATCAAACTAGAGTTGTATGTTTTAGTTCCAGTCAATGATAGGTAATGTTAGTCTGGTGGCCAGATAAACGGAGATGAATCAAAACATTATAATTACGACAATAATGTCTAACTAGCTAGCAAGCTAAAGTAATCACAACATGTAGGCTATATTAAGCTAGGTTTACATTATGTTCCCCATGGTCATGGCAGCCCCGTTTGTCTGAAATGTAGTGCGCTATGAGATTTTGGCCATTTTTTTCTCCATATTCGAGTTTTGTTACATAAATGGCGCACTGTTTCAGCCCAACAGGGCTGCCCAGCATCTGAAGCCTTCACTATGCTACTCTGTGTTTTCCTCTGTTACTCTCCACAACGTGCAGGCATGCCTCAATACCAACGTGATCTAAACCCAATGAATCGACTGCCGAATTCATTGACAACTCTTTTAAGAATCAATTTGGGATGATTTAATCGATTCGTTGTAGCAGCACTAATGATAGTATTTCACTGGTCTGACCCACTGTACATCATATTGGTCTGTAAGGGCACTTTCACACAGCGTACTTGAGTCTGTATCATACTTGAATATGCTCAAACCTTTCCCGCAGATGTTGCGTTCACAAGCACATGTCGCGGCCTGTGCCCTAGTACGAATGGGTGTTACAGGGCCAAAACAGTAGGTGGCGGTGTGGAATGGAATTCTGTCGCTATCCAACAAACATGAAAGTCAGAAGAAACCAATCCCTTACCTGTAGGTTAGCCTGTTTGAGGCAAAGAGAAGCAGCATGAACTTCGTTGTCCCTGATATATCACCGCGTGGTTAAGGCGAGCCCAGGCCGCGTGGGATCTGAGGCTATTTCAGGAGACAACAGGAGCATCATCTATGGTCTCGTGGTGATTAACCCACTTCCGTTGTCAGAGTGGTGATTAGGTCACTTCCGGACTCAGGCACGGATCGCATTCACACGGCAACGTATCGTGCTGGGGTCCAGTCCAGACCCAGGACTACCTTCTCAATTGGACTCGGGCATGGCACTCAAGCATGGAACGGTTGCATTCACATGGACAAAATTAAGCGGACTCTGGGGTCCAGCATACTCGGATATGGACTTGAATACACTGTGTGAAAATGTCCTAAGCGGAACCTGAACTAGAATGAGTGTAACACCATTGATTGTTAATATCTTCAGTGTAATTTTGCACAAATTCACCCCAGCGGCCAGATTGGACCCTGTGCCGGTCCGTATGTTTGACCCCTGTGATTTAAAAAGTCTGCAGATATTTGATGGGAGTTCAGTATCGGCGGTATTCGACGTACCCACTGACCTGTTGTGTTGGATATGGAAAACATACCAACATCACAATGCAAAAAACTCACGAGTGCATCTGTTGTTGCCTTCAGGGTTCCTCATGCCAAAGTATCCCATGGGGCAGGAGGCGAGGCACACACCTATCTGCCGGATGTCATTACGCTCCAGGAAGATGAAGAGCTTGGGCTTACATTTAATGCAGCCGTTGTACTCAGAGCATCGGTCACAGCCTTTAGGGCAAGACGGCGGCCCCTCGGTACTAACTGCAGAAACATAAGGTAAACAGAACAAAAAATAACAGTCACAGCTAAAACAGAACACCAGCACATAAAAAAATATAGAAATTGATTCCAGTCTGATACTTTTTAATGAGGGAATACAAAAGGGCATTTGTAAACATACTGCTTTGATGAAAACATCAGGGAATTTTAATATTTCGCTGGCATTTGTAAAGACCCAGCCCGTAAACCTGCCAGTACTTTATCACTCCAGCAAGCAGGGGTTAATGCTCACAGCTTAATCTAACTGGGGGCCAGGCCAAACATCTTTGTTTGAACAGTTACTCTGTGTTTACTTGAAACTGCTTGCCGGAGATCCTTAACAGATTTTCATTTGGAGAAACCCGGATAATTGGGGCTGACAGCTTACCAAGAGAAAGTCAAAAATTAGGCAACTTACATCACACAGAGCCTAGAAATGATCTGAGGATAAGAAAACTGTAACTAGAACAGAGATAGGAAGAGAGAAATACCAACATATAGTGAATCCAGGAATGCACTACAGATGCATTTAGACTTTTAACCCTGCTTTTGTAGCAGTTCTCAAAGGGAATTTTCTCTATTTTTAACCTTTCTTAAGTGATTTATCACCATTTACTCTAATATTATCCTCTGTATTTTGCATTTTGCAAGTGAAAATCAGGTATTTTCCTATATGCACTGTATTGATTATGTAGATGCTCATTAAAGCTCATATTAAAGTTGAGAGTTTTACATCCAAAACAGAGAAAACTGAAGGAAAAGATCATTTTTTCTGCAAAACATATCATTAACTGAACATAAAATAAGTGTCTCCATCCACTGTCATTGATCCAACTCCATTGGTTTTACTGATGAATTAATGTTGTAGAAGATGACGGTGTTTCCATGGTAACTACGGAGTCACATTCACTATGGAGCCTCTGAACATCCAAATGGGTCATATCTGATGACCATGAAAAGATGACAAACTGTATTTTACACCAATTATTTACATGGATCAACAAGATTAGTGGATCAACAGGTATTAAACATTTTATAACAGTGAATAATATTTGTCGCCGATGGATGTTTGGGTCCTCATGGTTTAATATATGTAATTGGGATTAGACATTAATCCAGTGTTTTTCAGCCTTGGGGTCACCTGAAATTTCTAGTAATTGATAAAAAAAAAAAAAAAAAAAAAAAAAAAACAGCTTTCGAAATAAAAAATATATGGTGAGTTAACAGAGACAATCACAATAGCTAAAAGGCATGACAAATTGTGAAGCTGAAACTGAAGCACTGTGGTACTGTTTATGTTTCAAATGTTCATTGTGGCCGATTTAAGATGCTGCAGCTCTTTCATAATTCATAGTTTGAGTTATTGTTTGCTCAATATTAATTTGCAGCCTTGTAAATACCAAGGAAAATAAAATTCTCACTTTGGGCAGTAATCTACACCTGGCTTTTCTGCCTCCGTCCATAATAATATACACTATATAGATTAAATGTCGTCTAAAATTAATGTTTATTTGCGACATAGTATAGCAAACTAATACATGATCAAAAACAAATTAATTTTAGCCAAAAAAAAATGTCTCTGTTTTGAATGTCTGGGGTTGCCAGAAAATTGTTATGTTAAAATGGGGTCATGAACCAAAAAAGGTTGGGAACCACTACATTAATCCAATTCCCACCCCAAAAAATAAATAAATAAATAAATTTAAAAAACATGCAGCAAGTAATCTGAATTAGTTTTAGGACAAATTATGTCAAAGTGCACATCCTTTTTTTTTTTCTAAGGAGGCATTCAGACACAAAATGTCAGAGTTGATTTACAGTGTAGTTCTCTAAATATACATACTCTCACACTGCAATCAATCTGCCTCCCTGCCTTGTGGAGATAAGTCAGATAGTAAACGCATTAAAAGGATTCTCTCGTGAATAGATTACATGAGTAAACTCAAATGCAGCAATACAGCCCAGTGCTATTACTAACTAACGGTGATAAAACATTTAATCTCAGCAAGAAAATGATGTTGTAAACAGTTCACTGTCTAAATCATGAGCTGCAACTTGAGCTGCTCTCCCTTTTTGAGTCATTTTTTGATGTAGAAATTGGTATTAAGTTAATGTGAATTTAATATACTGTCCAAATGTTGACATTTTCATAAATTTGTATTTTTCCTGAGTCTTTTTTTTTTTTTTCTTTAGTTTTAATTAGTCAGTTTATGGTGGAAAGTACTTTGAATTAACTAGTTTTAACTTTTATTTAGTTTTTCAGGTATTATGAAGGAAAGCCATAATTAATAAAAGTTGAACAAGGTAAGAGGTGAAACAATGCAGCACATAAAATATGATTTACAAAACCATTACATTTATTTAACCTGAAATGGCAATAGTGGCTTTCAAAGGTCAACATGATAATGATAAGTTTAAGCCAACTACTCCGTTGTAATCACTGTTCCCCATAAAACATTCAACACAGTTGGAAATTTACTGCTTTTCATTTTATTAGAAACTAGACAGCTGCTGAACTGATCTAAGTAAAAGTCATAAATACAAGAAAAAAAGAATCAACAATTAATTAATCTGGATCTGAACATCAAAGTAACTCTCAAAAATCAGAGTGATTGAGGGCGTAATTTTTTTTTTTTTTTTTTATGTCTTTCATTTCCCTCAGAGTCGTTAATTATATATCAGCCACTATCAGAGTCAACACTGATTGGACTTCAATTGTATAATTTAGGCAGTTATTATCCCTTTAAACCCTAAGCCTAAAATGGTCCGTCTGGACTTATTTTTCTTATTTTGACTCTAAAAAGGTTAGAAAATATGCTGTGATTGAGTCCAGAGGACTTGGAACTTTCAAACTCTCCGTCATTTACAACTTACTGCTTGTTATAATACTGATAAAATGGCTTCTTCTCCAGCTTCCAGTACAGATGTGAGTGAAATTACCATAATGACCCAATAAAGAATATAAATCGTCACAAATTTTTCCAATTGCACAAACAGTGACAGAGTTACGGCCATCCAAAATGCATATGCACAGGATGTGTCAGCGATGACACTTTAGGATTTAAAGAGTTAAAAATCCTAAAACGCCACATCATTTGCAGACGATTAGCACTGCTCATAAATCTTGCAAATCTCAGTAAGAAAAGATATCTAGACCAATTTTTCCAAAAATTGTATTTTTGCATTAGTCGCTCTTCCATTGACCCTCAAATTGCGTAAATATAACTTGCGCATTAAAATTTACATAATGGCAAAATGACAATTTCGCCAAAACTCTCATTTTTCGATTAAAAGTTTTTGCGCTGGCAAGAGGTGGTTTTTCGGGTGTAGCGCAAATGGTATATCACACAAAACTGAAATGGAAAGACCTTTTTTGACCACTAGAGTCACGTGAATAAAAAAATGAAAAAACGGATGTTGATGGACGTTACAACAAGCAAAGAAGAAGAGTTTTAAAAGAAACATGGCATGGTATGTGTGGACACACCAAGAAACTGAATCATTTTTTGATTTAGTACAGGATAGAGGGGTAATATATAATAATAATGAATATATCTGTAAATCAACACCATATTTATGTTCATCGCCATGTTTATGGAATGACTTCTCATGTCATCTCACAATAATAAGTCAACAAATCATCGCATTTGTGATTTAATGGAAAAACTGACATTACGCCCTCGTATTTTTTTTGACATTTAGTAAATATTGGTAAAGTTTTGCACATATGTCCAATGGAAAAGCAACTAGTCTTGCTTTTTCCATTGTTAGTCAGTCTAATGAAAGTTGTTTTAATTTTTATTTCATTTAACAATATTTTTTACTGCTAGTTTTTGTTAAGTCTTACAACCCTGTCACCAGCCTGTCACATCAGTACAGTACATATATATTTATATAGCATTGCACTGTAAGCAGAATCTACTGAACTGGTTTTGATGTTGTCAAGGGCGCTCCTATATGTCATAGGTGACCCAAATTTGTCTGTCCTCATTATAGTGTCACAAGACAAACTGTGGCAGCGTTTAATACCATTGTCTGCATTCATGTGTGCGCAAACAACTTTTCTCTTTTCCTTCTGAGTATTTTTAAGACAGCCACATGTGTTACTGTGGCTGGTGTTGGTATTATATGAATTCTGGTTCTGGTGAGTTTGGAATTGCCTGAAAGCTCTTTGTATGTTGAAGAAGAATTATTTCAAAGGTGACGCTAACACCATCCGAGCTTCCGAGGGGCCTGGAGATGGACTGTGAGGAGCCGGAGCACCGTCTTTGTGGTTACGTGAGGTCAGAAAAATGCTTACAACAACAACAGGCAGCACGGTCCAATTGAAAGGTCCAAACTGTCAGGTACTCCTTCCATTATGCATCCGCAGAGCCAGACGCAAAAGAGCAACAGCTTTGAGAGCAAATCCATCAAAAAAAAAAAAAACCCTCTATAAATAACCCTAATACCCATAAAAGTTTTTCATAAACTGAGAGAGGCATAATCTTAAAAAGAGGCAAAAAAAAAAAAAAGATGAGCCATGCGAGGGGAAGACTGAACCTAACATAACCCACCTAGGAAAAACAAATACGAGTGGGGAGAAAATAAACAAAATGTTATCTTTACTTTGCTTGTTAAATGTTTATACGACATCCAACGCTGTGACTCAGCGCGCAGAAACGAAAGGCAGCGGGCTGGAGAAAATAGAGAAGAAAACAAACTGAAATGTGTGTGTGTACGTGTGTGTGTATGTGTGTGTGTGGGGGGGTGACGGACGGACTCACCCCGTCTCTGCCTTCTCGCCTTGGAGACTCTGAGAGCGTCACTGTGACCCATGGAGCTGAGGAAGACCATCGCCAGCGCCACCAGTCCTAGCTGCATAGTCTCTGCTGCCTTCCCGGCCACGCAGGGTCCCCCCTTACAACCAGATGGAGCAGGTGTGAAGGGGGGTGGGGGTGGGGTTGGGGGAAAGGGGGTGGCCCTTCCTTCCTCTGGCGGGACAGGTGGATCCCTCTTGATCGTCCCTCCTCTCTCTGTGTGTCTCTCTTTCTTTCTGTGCTGTGGTGTTTTCTCTCCTTTCTTTCCTCTCCTTTTTCCTCTTGTCCTTCTATCTCTTTCAGTCTAGACGCTTCTACGGCCGAGAGTCTGTGAGGTGGAGGCTGATGCTGGGGTTCCACGTCCAAACGAGCCTGACACCCTACGAGCCATCACGTTGGCGATAGTACCGGGAAGGGGACTGCTGACAGTGGAGGGGGTGGGGGGGAGTTTGGGTCTGTGTAGAGAACGAAAAGGAGGAAAAAATGGAGAGGAGAGTGGTGGGTTCCTAATGGTTTAACCCATTAAGCTTTGGGTGGCGGGTGGTGAGGAAACACAGAGCAGGAAGAGCTTCAGAGGGTTTGGCGAGCGCACGTCTCAGCTCATAAGCTTTAAAAAATGCTCAGAGGAGGCGCTCGAATAAGGGTTCAAGTAAGGGAGTGAAAAAAAAAATAGATGCCGTGTCTTGACTATGTGTGACAGCACATCTGCTAGTGCCAGGACCTGCCAAGGAAAAAGAGGAGTGGGTTTGTTAGCAGGATGACTGTAGGCAGAGTTGGTGAAGAAACTGATAGAACTACAGTAGAAGCATCACTGTAACATCATCAGTTACTATTTTAACCCTTTCATGCATACTGGTCACTACAGTGGACATTTCTTCAAAGCTGTTCTCTTGTATATTCATGGATTTTCTTGTTTTAGTTCCATATCAGCCAACACAGTGGACACTTAAATGCATCATCTCATACACTGACATTCATACCATTGCTGTAACTTTGCTGTTCTTGATAAACTTGATCTGCAGGAACGTGTTTGAGTGTAAATCAGTTCCTTGTTATTGTTATGAGACTGTAATTAACAGGGTTTTTTTTTTTAAACAAAAAGGTTTGTTTTTGTTTGTTTTGCAGATTATCTCCATAAAGTGAGTAATAACTAATATTAGAGTATGTTAAAATGTGACAAAACAGATTAGCAGCATTTTAAAACATTTTTTCATAGTTTTCACACAGTATATCCGTAAATACATGTTTCTTTGCTTCAAAAATTAAACGCATGGTGTCCAGCTGAGTGGATATTTTTTGCAATTCCATGAAAAATCGGTTCATAAAAAAATTCAATCGCAGTGTTTTTTTTCATGCCTTAGGAGGAATAAAAACACAAAAATTCTTGATTTATGCATGAAAGGGTTAAATTATAATTTGTACAACATTTTAACAGCTTCTGATGGGTTTAATTAAACTATGAGTACATTTGGAATAAGAAAAATAATTTTACAAAATGATGGGTAATTTTTCTCCTGAAAAAGTCAGTGAAATTTTCATGCTCAGCATAATGTCTATAGCTGTGTTACCCAAACTTTTCTTATTTTTCTGTCAAACCATCATGACCCAATTCACTATACGCCGAATGTATGAATGTAAAAAAAAATTAAAATAAATAAATAAATAAATATATATATATATATATGTATATATATGGTCATATTGTTTATCATTTAAACAATGTATAACATTATTTTGAATGGATACACATGAATAGAATAGAATAGAATAGAATAGAATAGAATAGAATAGAATAGAATAGAATAGAATTTGGTTCAAAAGCATGACATACAAACATATTTGGTGACCCAAATAAAATCTCCCGTGACTCATCTAAGGGTCACAATCCAGAATTTGGGAATGGAGGATGTGTAGAATTCATCCACACATTAAGTGAAACACCTAAATTATCAAATCACTATTTATTAACTGCTGAGATGCTAGAAATACTCCACAAACTCTCCAGAGGGGGTTTATATGCACTCCCAATTTCATTGCACACACAATGAGAATAAAGGCTATTCTATTCTATTCTATTCTATTCTATTCTATTCTATTCTATTCTATTCTATTCTATATCTAAATCAAATGCTATTAAATTTACTTTCATGCTCATCCTAAGCTAAAATAATTCGGCTTCATTCTTATGTCATATGCTTTTCTTAACTGCATAAGAAATTCATGAAATCTGTGGTTCTAAACCCATGACTGGTACATTCAAGTGATCAGCCGTGAAACGAGGAAACCACAAATACTTCGGGGTCACATCACTCCCAACTCTGTTTGACCTTGGATGATGAATAGAGCAAGTTTATCCTTTAAAAAAATAGAGACTAGTCAACTCTCATCTGAAAATGCAACACACACTGAACGACCAGAGGACTTTGTCATATTTGGTGCTGAGATCTTTTTGAGATACTGTCGTGCTTTGCCAGTATTTACAGCTCTGGTGTGAAAAGGACACACAGAACATGTTAGGATCTGAGCAATGGGAGGTCCTCCCTTGCAGCTCAATAAAAGAAAAATAGAACCATATTTGGCTGTTGAGCCGGTTGTGGCTCTGGATCACACTAAGGACAATGCCATTTGGTGTATTTAGACATTCCAATGGGTAACATTATTTCTTTGTTAAAGAATACATGAAAAGAAGAAAAAACACTTTGAGATACTCACGATTTTCCTTTAAACTGGACTTTTAGGGAAATCAGATTTTTTTTTTGACACCCTTCCCAAAAGAATGTCCTTAACCCTTTAAGACCCACATAAACAGTCACTGGTCTAAAATGTTTAATAAGTTCTGATCTATTAATCCTATCAATACATGTAAATAATTGATTTTAATCAAATATGATCCATTTGGATCTTCAGAGGCTCCGTAGTGAATGTGGAAACACCGACATCTTCTAAAACCCATGGAGTTTGATAAATGACAGTGGATGGAGACGTGTTTTTACATTTGGTTAGTGATATCTTTGCTGAAAAAGTCACTTTTTCTTCAGTTTTCTCTGTTTCTGACATAATTAACCTCAATTTTAACCAGAGGTTTTATGAACATCTACATAATCAGTAAATTAAATGTAGGAAAATGTATGATTTTAATTGAAAAAAAATTTAAACACAGAGGATAATATTATAAATGGAGATAAATTACTTTAAAAAGGTTAACTGGAGTGAAAAATTTACAAAAGTAGTACTGAGTCTTTATGGGTTAAAAATTATTTAGAAAATTCACATTTTATCCACAAAAGATGCAAACAGGTAGAAATGTGTTATCATTAGTAATTAATTATGAGTCATAAAATATAA
The DNA here is from genome assembly GCF_902148855.1 of Sphaeramia orbicularis. Lineage (NCBI taxonomy): Eukaryota > Metazoa > Chordata > Actinopteri > Kurtiformes > Apogonidae > Sphaeramia > Sphaeramia orbicularis. Next base: position 41,519,188 of record NC_043972.1, on the reverse strand, counting down.
AAGTATTACAAAAAGAGCTGTTCTTAGAAAAAAAAAAAAAACACTCAGTTTTTGATGTAAGTGGAGTTTAGTTCTGCGGCTGTAACATTTTGGTGCAGAATGAGTCAAAATTACACACACAAACACACACACACACACACACACACACACACTAAAAGAAAAGTACAGCTCATTTCTTTACAGTTTGTTAAATTACACTGAGGTCCTAAAAAAACAACAGAGTTTCTTGTAGCTTCTCCTAATTGGGAAACACTTCAGACTCTCTTCCTCCAGTGGGTTTGTTTACTTCATTACATCTAATGACTTTACATGTCAGGGACACCTCTTGGCTAAAGCCATATTTATAAGAAAGAGCCAAAAGAGTGGCGCGGCCAGTGTTCTTTAGCACCTGTTTGTTAGTTAAGAGTGATGATTGGAGAGCGGGACATGTTAAGGATCTGGATCACTCTTTCCAGCGCTGAGTAACTCAAGACATGTGCCAGAGCCTCTTTCATAACCCCGCACTCCCACGACTTTGTGCAACCTGCCAAAAGCCCACCTCAGCCTCTCCATATCTGCTCTTACGCAGCGTGAAGATACGAGGGTTCAGATGAGAAATGGCACCGCTAGTCCTCACGCTTTAAGACCTTTTTTTGACACTTGTCCCGTCGGCTGACTGAGGTGCTACCGTGGCACCTATGTACGTTTTCAAAGTTCTCCCTCTTTGCTCCCTCATCCATTTAATTGCGTGCCTTTCCTCGCCGTCGGCCACATTCAGCTGAGCCCGGTGAAACTAAGCCGGGCTCATGAAATAGTCAGGAGATTAAATTGCCTCCTTTGTAAGTCCTAAGTTTGATCTATCAATTATTCAGACGCTGAAAGGGAGCTCCCACACTGGGAATTTATTGAACTCGAGAAGGTGCCACAACTCTGAGCTCAGAGTTACAAATGCAACCTGTCGATGACTTTCTGCCTGTGAGTCGGGGATGTCAAACTCATTTTAGTTCAGGGCCCACATACACACCAATATGACCTTAAATGGGCTGGACCAGTAAATAATAGAAAAATAGCGTATAAAAATTGACAATTTCCAATTTTTTCTCTTTGTTTTAGAACAAATAAGTGAAATTAAATAATGAAAATGTCAAAATGTCTACATTTACTAACATTCCATGCACAAAAAATAATAAAATAAACTAAACAACCTGAAATTTCTTAAAAATACAAGCAATTTTAACAATATTTTGCCTCAACTTATCATTTATATATGTGCATTACAGATGAATAGACAGTGAATCTATAAAGGCATAAAACAAGCAGAATATTGTTAGAATTTTGCAGTTTGGAATTTGCAATTGTCATTAATTGCAGCTTATTCTGCTGTTATTTCACTGGTCTGACCCACTTATGATCAAACTGGGCTAAAGATAAGTTTCACACCACTGACCGTTAATGTTTTCAGTGTAAATTTTACACATTAAAAATCCATCCCACGGGCCAGATTGGAATCTGTGGCGGGGCGGTTTTGGCCCACGGGCCGTATGTTTAACCCCCTTGCTGTAAGTGAACCAACACGTCTGAGAGGCAGCAGTAAAGAATGGATAAAACACACACGCACTTCCCAAAGATATTCCATAATTCTTAGTCTCAACGGTGGATCAGTCTTTTTCCTCACGAAAGGAAACATTTAATTGTTCCACTACATGAGCTCCGCACTAACCTCAAAACCCTCATGGCATCAATATGAAATAATTTAAAGTGGCATCTGCTTCATAGTCACTAAAACTGTACTTTATTATGAGCATTGCTTTATCTGTTGCTATCCGGTTCCATTATGCACCTTCTGACCTCATAACCATTACTGTATTGCACTGCTACTACTGCAAATACATGGAAATGTACACTTTATATTCTGCTTTAGTTTATTCTTTATATTCAATTGAAAAAAATTGTGGCATTTAACAAGGTGAGAAAGAAACAGTATCTCAATTCTGTGTAAGTCCTGTGCATTTAGTAAATTGACAATAAAACATTTGAATCTTTGAAAAGTGAGTGGATTCTGCTTCCCATTTTTATTTATTTTTTTGCATTTTTCCATGTGCAATAAGCAAAACAATGGGATTTTGTGGGTGATTACAACCTGTCAGTTATACCACTGATCTCCAGTTAATTTGGATAGCTGTAAAATCCCTTATGTGTGCATCCAAGCCATAAGCTCTGGCGGTGCTGGCCAACCCAACCCACAATGAAAACCAGAAAGAACAGAGAGACATAAAGTGATGGAAAAGGGGGGGAAAAAAAGGAGGAAAGAGGGGATGAGGTGTTGATTACTTTCATTCACAAATGAAAGCACGAGACATATCATGCATGCAAGCTCCTTTAAAGCACCTTTAAATCTGCAGATGATTATTAGATCATTAGGTTTTGCGGTCAATGTGGAGAAACTCCTGGCCGGACCCCACCAGTGTTCACAGAAGCCTCCACTATTGGTAATCACTTCCTCTGCTCTGAGGCTTAAAGAGAGCAGGCGGTGTGAGGTCATGTGCAACAGATGAAACAAACTCAGCAGCAGTCGGAGTGATGAAAAGTATCAGCGGCCTCTTCCTCCAAATAAACCATAACCAGACTTGTTGTTTCTGAAAAGTTCTCTATGTAGGACTGATGCCTGCATGGCTCAAAACAGTCCGAGGAGTTGATCCTGTGCAGCTCAGTTGAGCACGGTTCAGCTTTGCCTCAGAGGGCTTTTGCACACCATGCAGGATTACAGCTGTTTGCACTTCTCTGCTGGGTGAAGGAAATAAAGTGCAGACCTCCACCTGTCCCTCAGTTCAGCATCTCTACTGTCACGTCACTGTCCCGTTGTTTTTTTCCCAAAAATCCACTCACTTTTCAACCACAAGTAACTGACATTTAATGAGGAGTGTGTGTATGTGTGTGTAAAGGGTGTGTGTGTTTGTGTAGAAGTATTGATGCAGTAGAATAGGACAGGGTCAAGTCCAACAGGATCTTAAATTCAGTCTGAGGAATAAGAAAGCACTGTGGAAATATGCCACAAGGATTTTTCTCTTTCTACATGGATGTTCATTATTAATAATAATAATAATAATAATAATAATAATAATGTAGTAAAACCTTTAAATGTTTCTTTTGCGCTTTATAAAAAGCCAAAACAAATGTCTTAATATACATAAAATTATTATAAAATTCCATAACCACAAAAATAAAGTGTTTTTTTTTTTCTTCATGTAAGTAAATATCCGATCATGTTTTAAAAATAAATAAATAAATAAAAATAAACCCACCTGTACATCGGGGTCCCGGGATGATGCTGTTCATTGAGCAGTCGGGACTAAATTTCCTTTTTTTATAGGGAAATCCGTAACTTGTTTGGTCACAAAGAACTCCTCCTACAGGACACCCCCATGCAAACTTTTCTCTGTCATCATTTAAAAAGACAAATGATTGAATTTCTTTCACATCTGTCACTATTTCGACACAACTCCCCAACACGCACGAGGATGCAGATGATGGGAAAAGAATGTGCAAGGGACTGAAAAAAAAAAAATCCAAATGAAAGAGATTACATGGAACAAAAATAAAAATTAAAAAAAAGTAAAATCCGATCAAATTAGTCACTCTGAGTTTTTTTGTTTTTTCTCTCGTCCTCCTCCTGTAGTTGTTCTTACATGTGGTGCTCGCTTTGCAGTGAAGTCCCGGAGAGTTGCGCCTTTTAAATCCACTTTAGAGCGTCGAACTGCATCCAAGCTCTGACAACTGGAGTCACACAGCCGTGATATCTGCATCCACAGCCCAGCACTGCCAGCGGGCATTACAGGCCACACCCCTCCCACTGTGACTCAAAGGTGGATGGGAAATGGATGAAGGATGGACACCACAGACCACATGCATGGGTACTTTCATTTAGATTTAGAATAAATAAATAAATAAATAAATAGATAGATAGATAGATAGATAGATAGATAGATAGATAGATAGATAGATAGATAGATAGATAGATAGATAGATAGATACTCACTCTATGCAATCACATGAAGAAGGAAGTAGTGACCACATAGATCCTGCAAGAATTCAGATTCCAACCATCACAAATGTTCAATTTATCCTAGGTTTTTTTTTTTTGTTTTTTTTTTTTAACCCTTTCATGTATGGTGGACATACGGAAGAGGATTAGGGCCACTAGGAAGAAAAAAAAAGGTCCAATTTTTATTATTATTATTATTATTATTATTATTATTATTATTATTATTATGAGAAAAGGTCATAATTCTGAGGTTAAAGTAGAGAGTTCTGAGGTTAACCCTTTCATGCATGAATTATGAGAACCTTAGTCAATATTTTTTTATTGAGTGATTTTATTCCTCTTTAGGCATGAAAAAAACAAAGCAATTAAAACATTTTTATGAACCTATTTTTCATGGAGTTACAAAAATGTCCACTCAGCTGGACCCCATGCGTTTAATTTTTGAAGCAAAGAGACATGTATATAAAACCCATCATCAGAAAATGACATACTGTTTGAAAACTATGAAATAAAAACATTTAAAATGCTACTAATCAGATGTTTTCTCAGATTTTAACTTACTCTAATACTAGTTATTACTCATTTCATGGAGGTAAGTAGCAAAAAAAAAAAACAACAAAACTTTTTGTTCAAGAAAACTGTTAATTACAGTCTAATAACAATTAGCAATTGATTTACACAAAAGCATGTTACTGCAGAGGAGGTTTATCAAGAAAAGCAAAGTTACAGTAATGGTATGAATTGCAGTGTATGAGATGATGCATAAGTGTCCACTGTGTTGGCTGATATGAAATTAAAACAACAAAACCCATGAATATACAAGAGAACAGCTGTAGAATAGCTGTGCACTGTAGTGACCACTATGCATGAAAGGGTTACAGTCTGATTTTTGAGAAACAAGTCAGAATTCTGAGATTAAAGTAGAGAGTTCTGAGGTTAAAGTCAGAATTCTTACTTTTTTCCTTTAATCTAATGATAATAATAATAATAATAATAATAATAATAATAATAATAATAATAATAATAATAATAATAATAATAATATTGGACCTTTTTTTTTTCCAGTGGCCCTAATCCTGTTCTGTATGTTCACGTTTATGGACAGGTCATTTAACTGTTTTGAGTTTCTTCATTATAATGGAGTTCTCCAAACCTGATCTGATCAATAGTAATATTTTAACAGCAATCACTATGTTTTATTCCAAGAAAAAATGTCCGGATTGTCTCAGCAATACCTATGGAAAACGTAAATTCAAAAGGGAAAAAAGCATTTATATATTACTATGTATAAGAGTACAGGAAGCTGTGATGAATATCTCTGTGTTTTGTAAACTTGCATTTACTTTAAAACGTAATTACTTCACAAGATGAGGAAATCTGACTGATATATTTTGTTAATATTATTACCCGGGCAAAAAAAAAGCCATAACCCCAAAATGGATGTGTGAAGATCCCCCAACACTTTTGGAGTGGACACATGTGAACAACATGATGTGGAAAGACTGACCTCATTAAGACTCACTGTTGACAAATGTTAAAAAAAAAAAAAAAAGAAAAAAAAAAAGAAAAAGAAAAATTGGATGTATATGTTAATCAAAGAAATCCCTAAAGTTGTACAATCTTACACTTATGTATACTTACTTAGACTTTTGCTCAATTTGTCCTGAACCTGTTTGTATTTTCTTTGTCCAAAGGTTGAACCTAAAGGCTCTAATTGTTGTGGTCTGTTTTTTGTTTATTTGTTAGTTCTGTGTCCTGTAAAATTTGTATAAAAATAAAATATGAAAAAATGTAATCATGAAACTCAGATTACCCAATGTGTTGTTTTCATATTATATCTATTACTATTATTTGTTCTTTTTTTTTATTACAGTAGCTTAAACAGACAACAAAAACACATCAACAGTAATGATTGTATAGAATTACACATTCAAACTTTGAAATGTTCATTCAGAAATAAACTATATTCAGCCTTTTTTACTAATATGTACGTATAGTATAAATAAGAATGTCTTCAATGGAAGTTGAAATCTAGGTTTTTCTTCTCATATTTAATATGATGTTGCAGGGTTTTCACATATTTTTCAAAACAAATATTAATGTTACATTGGGTTCTGTTCCTTTGAGTTGCTGTTAGGTTGTTGCTTGTTTTCATGATTTTTGATAACTGACATTATACGATACAACACACCACAAAATAAAGTAATTACAAAATATATGCCATTATTTAACATCACATATGGTTTTTTAAACCTTTACTCCATCCTTATGGGGTGTTCACATACATTTGAACAGTTAAAATAACCACTGAATAAAACAGAACTTTTTCAAATGGTAAAATTTATTTCAATTTCAGCACAATTTTTAGTAAAAATCATGTTTTTTCTTACAATAATAAAAAAAAAAACATCCTGAAGCAAACACAGCAGTATTGTTCAGCACTACATTTATTATCTGCTTTTTTTTTTTTCCTGTTTTTTTCTTTTTTATCCAGAAGTTTTCTATTACAAGAAGAAAAAGAAGAAAAAGCCCCATATTTATTTTATCTGTCTTACCTTTTAATCACACTGGCAGTGTTTTCCTGGAAAGAACAGAGACGACTTTTAAACAACTTTTATTCCAATAACTTATGACTTGCAGTTGTGTATCTGTGTTTTTTGGTTGATGCTGATGAAAATCCCACAAGATTATTTGCTACTGAATCACTAAATGTTTCATTTTGTTTTTAAATTACTGTATTGTAAAAAAAAAAAAAAAAAAAAGATGTGTCTGTCTCCAGCCTTTCAACAACATCATACATTTTCTACTACATTTCTACTCTAATGAGCTTTAAAACAACTACCAAAAGAACGGCAACAAAACCATCATAATCCACCCTGACTTTTGTTCTAATGTCAACATGTACTGACTATACATCTTCACATACCGGACAAATGAGACGTCAGAGTGCTCCCCATTTCCTCGTTATCCAACAGGGGGCCATAAACAACAATTTTTGGAGATCATACAGACCGGCACTGTGACATTTATCAACACTGTCTAAGACTACTGGAAAAACACCAGCCACATTAAGCCATTCTTAACCTGATGAAGGATTTATCATAAGAATGAAGATCCACAGCAGCCTGTTTGTGTTTTTTCGGGTCCTGATACCTGTTAACCATCTGCCTCTGGGCTCGTGACTCATTTTGACTAGTGCTAAGATCCTGAAAACAATTAAAAATCCATTCCGCGTGACGGCTGGTGATGCAAGTTGACATCTGCAATGAAAGAAAAACACACTGCAGATGAACTGACGTAGTCATGCATGCAAGTACAATGCAACTTTTTTTATATTGAGAAGGTAAATGACAAGTAGCACTTCTGAATTGGCCAGCTGGACTTTATACTTAAAGCATTTTTGAGTCACTTAGACATCCATTAACTCATGAGGACATCCACTGCCTGCCAAAAGAGAGCCCAGGGGAGCCTTAAAGCAGAGCCAGACAGTCTTTTTGTATCAGTAGTAAGATGCTTATGCATGCAAATATTGCAAAGTCAACTTTATTAAGGTAATAATTTCTGTTACAGCCTAAAAGCCAAGGGTAGTTATGGGCAATGTAATACCTCCAGGGTAGAGTGCAGAGCAGCCAGTTTAAAGAGAGGCTTGGGGATTAATGATGACTAATGATAGGTTTATGACTCCAACATTGTGACTGCGCAGAACAGTGAGAATGTCAGAAAAGACATTCTTCATATCCATCAAGCAAAAAATGAAAATAATACTACTCTCCCAAAAAATGATAAATCAAAATGAGCTGACTCTAAAACCAAACAATGTGTTGTAAATTGGTTACAATCTGAAGTGTGGACCACAGAACCTCTTGCATGTACATGACAAGTTTAGATTACCTATTACATATGTGGGAAAACCATCAGTGTGGCTGGAAATGATCACGGTTTATCCAGTCTTTTGTGACTTTGAAGGAAGTTATGGCACGATCCAGATTATTAAATGACGGTAACTCCCCTCTCGATTTGGAAGGAGGAAAAGTAAAGCTGTAAAGTTTGATAAGTAGCCTGTAAGTCCACTGAACCCGCTACATCCCTTAAAACAGCTGTAAATTCTAAAATATGACTAAGTACCTTATGTACTTTCCAAAGTGTTATTTACTGTCAGATATGAGACTTTAGCTACCGTTTCATCCTTCTGACAGATTAAAACCTCAATAAAATACAGTTCATTTTTACAGAGAACAACAAACACCAGCCCTCACCACCTGCCTGTTTTCACAAAACTGAATGACTGAAAAATTCAGATCATTCACCGTATTTTAAAAACAATTCTAAAATGATTGACTGTTGTAATAGAATGGAATTTAAGAGTCATGTTTTTTATTGAGTTTCTGACACAACAGTGCCAATGCATAGAAGAGGAAGACGAAGAAGAAAGATTCATACAATAATAATGCCTCTTAATAATTATGTACAATTGTGGCTGATATATAAAGATGTAAAACACATTGACAGCTCTTCACAAATAAGGCCTAAACATCTCAGTCTGCCTAAAAGCATTTTTTTTTTTTTCCTAATCTGAGTCTATTTGTGTAGATTTCATGAGAATGATTTGTGTTCAAACTGGCATGTTTCATATCAGTTTGTTTTCATTCAGATATTTGGCAGTTTATAAAAATAGGTGATGAACGGCTTTAATGACCATTTGTAGTCCAAGATCAATGTAGTGGTATGGCCAAAAAATAATCTGGTGATTTAGTTTCCCACTTTATTTTTGCATTTGCTGCTGTCAACTGTGCAATTTCCCCATGATGGGATCAATAAAATCTTATCTTATCTTATCTTATCTTATCTTATCTTATCTTATCTTATCTTATCTTATCTTATCTTATCTTATCTGATCTTATCTTATCTTATCTTATCTTGTCTTATCTTACCTTATCTTGTCTTACCTTACCTTATGTTATTTTATCTTATCTTATCTTATCTTACCTTTCCTTATGTTATTTTATCTTATCTTACCTTATCTTGTCTTACCTTACCTTATGTTATTTTATCTTATCTTATCTTATTTTATCTTACCTTTCCTTATGTTATTTTATCTTATCTTATCTTATCTTATCTTGTCTTATCTTACCTTATCTTGTCTTACCTTACCTTATGTTATTTTATCTTATCTTATCTTATCTTATCTTATCTTACCTTTCCTTATGTTATTTTATCTTATCTTATCTTATCTTATCTTATCTTGTCTTACCTTACCTTATCTTATCTTATCTTATTTTATCTTACCTTTCCTTATGTTATTTTATCTTATCTTATCTTGTCTTATCTTACCTCATCTTATCTTGTCTTATCTTATCTTACCTTTCCTTATGTTATTTTATCTTATCTTATCTTGTCTTATCTTACCTCATCTTATCTTATCTTACCTTACCTTATCTTATCTTATCTTATCTTATCTTATTTTATCTTACCTTTCCTTATGTTATTTTATCTTATCTTATCTTGTCTTATCTTACCTCATCTTATCTTGTCTTATCTTATCTTATCTTATCTTATCTTATCTTATCTTACCTTTCCTTATGTTATTTTATCTTATCTTGTCTTATCTTACCTCATCTTATCTTGTCTTACCTTACCTTATCTTATCTTATCTTATCTTATCTTATCTTATCTTATCTTATCTTATTTTATCTTACCTTTCCTTATGTTATTTTATCTTATCTTATCTTGTCTTATCTTACCTCATCTTATCTTGTTTTATCTTATCTTATCTTATCTTATCTTACCTTTCCTTATGTTATTTTATCTTATCTTGTCTTATCTTACCTCATCTTATCTTGTCTTATCTTATCTTATCTTATCTTATCTTATCTTATCTTATCTTAATCATGGCTGCCCGATGACTATGTGATAGTGGCATAATTGTTGCACAGTGAGAGAGAATGCCAATGCTGTGTCTATCTTAATGTCTATTATTATAATCCATTAGAATATGTTGGTGATAATCTCCAAAGGCCCCCCTCCACATATATTTTCTTATTTCCCTTTTCTCTTGTTATGCTTTAGACATTTCAATCCATTATAGTTTTATAGGATTGCATGTAGTCTCTAGACAGTAAGAGTGCTGAGCATAAGAACTCTGGCTACATTGGGCCTTATAAAAGAAAATGTTTGTCTTCTTATCTGAAATTCTGAAATTAGTTTTTAGTACACTGGGCTCATACTGGTTTTCAAGCTCAAAATTTGCTTCAAAGTGATGAAAGATACAATGACTTAGGAAAAATTCATCACTCTGTCTGAACAGAAAAGAGGCCAGAGCAGACAGGTTTGGCTTCATTCACTCAGAATCTTCCCTCATGGTTGTGTTAACAAATAACAACCAAGGAACACTTGAATAGAACTGAGTACAAATGTTACTGCAGAAAAAAAAAAGATTTTTATAAACATTTGCATTGTGAATAAATATAGGAAAAGTAAAAGGCATGACATTAAACATGTCACAACAGCAGTTTTATCCCCATACAAAACGCTATTGTAAAGACAATAAACTAAAGGACGCTCTGTAGAGTACAGTAGCATCAGTAGCATATTTAATGCTGACGTTAAATTAATCAGACGCTACCTTCTGTTGTGTTTTACGTCTGGGCTCTACACAAAGTAACACAAGGCAGTACACAGCAGATCACACATGGACTTATTTTAGAGTTACAGATGTTGAATTTATTGTTTTTTTGGTTAACTGTTTATTAGGCAAGTGACTATTTTTGGTCATTTCCACAAACATTAAATATGAGGTCAGTGGGGTCAGGAAGCATATTGGTTTTTATAACACTACACAGCTATTCAGACAGATTTTATAGAAACTTTTAAGTTTTAAATAGTGAATATGGGTGATTTTTGTCAGTTTATGACCTTATAACAGTCGTTTTATTGCATGTGTTTACTTTTTAGCAAGTGCTGCCCAGCTGTTTTATGGCACGAGGAGGGAGACTGTTGTGATGCCAACCGACGAGGAGGTAGATGACAATGTCTAATAACACATTAAGGTTAAAATTTTGAATTTCAGAGTATTTCAACGAGTGCCCTATAAAGGGTTAAGAATAAGACCTTTACGCTGACCTTTAATTGAACATGTGTGGCTGCAGTCACGTTTTAGCATCACTGCTGGTATGAATTGCATGGATGCAAAATATCCATCCAGATGTTCATCACAGCTGTGTACCTACCAGTGTCTCCTGGCTATTGTTGGAAATAGAAAAATGCCCCATGAAACAGGTGAAATTGACTTTTCAAAACCAAAAGCATAATGACATAAATCCCCAAAGACACAGTTTGGAGTTTGTCTTCCTGTCTGTTTCTCTAGGCTAACATGAACTCTTTATTGGACTGTCAGATGCACTAAAATTATTACAGGTGACAGGATTTATTTGTGTTTAACAAAAAGCAGAAAACAGAAAAGTTTGATTTCAAAATAAAACGCAACAGAGCCTTATTAGCAAACAAAGACAGATATTGTGAACTGTAGCCTGTTTGTCTTTTGTTTTACCAGTCTTCATGGATCCTCTGTCATGGTCGATTGCAGACAAACTATTTCACCCTGGGAGAACACACTCCATCTCTGTGGTGTTGATAGCTGATGGTTACATGTTGTAACCCTAGAACACACAAAATCCTATGAACAAAGCTGAAACCACTGACAGGACTCTAAACATTTGCTGCTAAAAAAAAAGGTTGATTGTAATATGGCATATCGCGCATTTATCAAGAATTGTTAAATATTCTGTCTGGAAAAGACCTAACTTTCAGTTTGGTCCAAACAACTGGTTTACCAATTATAACAGAATGCCTTATGAGATGGAAAACAACAGATTTATGAGACATACTGGTGGTGCAGGAGCATTCAGTTTGTTTAACCTTACAAAAAACAGTGCACTGAAGTCTAGACACCATACTGTTTGGTACATCTCACATGTGCTTTATTTTGTCCTTCCACATTTGTCTGGACTAATTTGTTCCAAAAGTCTTATGCCAACATTAAGCTGCGTTCCAGGCAGGTTTTTGAGCCTGTAAGTCACGACTTCAAGCCACAACTCACGACATAGTAACGTTCCAGGCAAGCTACGTCAAAGTGCCTGAGGGCAAGGAATAGTGGTAGCTAGATGCACCTATTAAAGGCCACATAGAAGCATAATCGTTGTGGACCCTACAGAAGTTGATTATCTTCTCAATCAGTTGGGGGGGGGGGGGGGTTATGTACGTGGGGGTGCGGTCACTTATGATACCATTAAAACAAAAACGAAACTTAACATGCTGTCAACTTTCGCCTCCAGACATCTACACCTCTCTTATACATCGAATCTTACACAAAATTTTCACAACTTCTACATCCACTGGGCCCCCTCCACTGTTCTATAGGCCCCCCACAAATACTGGGCCCCATGAATTTGTCGTGTTCACCCCCCCTTATCGGCGCCCCAGGCTAGATGTAAACAAACCAGAATGGCGGACTGTGTGGGGCTTATGCTTATTTACAATCATTTCTATCGCCAGAGGTGTTTGCTCTTTGCTTGTTTAAGGGAAACAGGAGGAAAAACGGTGTATAAGGCAAGAGAAACTGTTATACCTTTTATATTATGTTATTTGTATATTTGGATACATATAAATTTATTCTTGCACTCAATTGACTGAAAACTAGCTAACGCCAGAGTAGCTGCTGATTATGCAGAACACTTGCAGATAAATAACATTAGAGCAATACCTTGATTTAATAAACAATTTGCATAAACACCACATCTGTGGAGGCCGCCATTGTTGTTTCATGGGCTATGTGACGTCAGAGCTCAGATCTGGGAGTACATCGAACTAGTATGATGTGGTGGTCAGGGAAGCCTTCCCTAGTCAGAAGAGTTGAAAATATTGACTCGAAACAGCTCTTTACCATCACACTGCACGTTTAATGTTTGCAGGGAAGCTCAGACATTCTTCCCATGTCGCATAAGCACACTTTCATTGTGGAAAAAGTAAATAAAGAATTTAAGAGTCCCAACTTGTAAAACAAAAAGCAGCGTCTCTTACAGTTAGCAACTTGTGTCTGACCATGAGGTGTACAGGTTACGTCCTCATGTACGTGCGCGTCACCATAATAATCAAATGTGTTTAAAGCAACAGTACACAGGGAGGCAATCATTACAATGAGTTCATAGGTGGAAAGTCACAGATTTGACGACCATTCCAGTGCATTTTCACTGGAAGAAGGTTGGAAAAACACGGGTTACAGGTTGCCTTAGATGTATTGGTTTAGCATAAATATGTAATGACCGCACATGTATGGAAAGTATGTACAGGAGTAAAAGTAGCATTTAGTGTGACCACCCTATACACTTAACATGTTTTTAACCCTTTTGTTCAGACAATATGAGATTTATTACACTAATTTTGCCAGGTTTCATTCAACATGTCAGATGTTTCAAGCTGTTTGTGCTGCTTCACGTCACGGGGGTCAGAGGTCGCACTGAATAGTGAATTTAACCTTTAGAACCCATTTAGTTTGAGTGTTTTGTGTGTCTTTTAAAGCTGTGCAAGTATTTTTTTGTTGTATCTGAAAAAAGAGAATGGGAAATAAATATGTACGCTCAGTTTGACCATGCTAATAACAATGCTATATGACCAAAGACTTTTGCATATTACTGTAGATATATTCTGTTTCTGTTTTAATTCATGCTTTGTAAGAAGATCATTGCGCTGGGATCCGATCAAAAGAGTTTATTTTGATATGTAACTGTCATATCTGTCTGTTTTCTCTGCTTTTTTCTCTGCTTTTTTCTCTCTCTGACCTCTTACCCTGACACACCTCCTAATTATCATGATTCCATTCACCTGATGAGCGCACCTGCGTCTCATTAGGGGTGGTGTGTATATATTCACTGCTCTGATGTCTGTCGTTGCCAGATTGTTTTCTACCCCGTGTGAAACTCTCCAGCGTTGTTCTTGCCTGATTCTCCGTGCCTGATCCTGTTCGTCCCTGACCTGTCCTGCCTACCCGTTGCCTGATCCCCTGTCTGATCTGTCTGCCTGGTTTTGCCTTCTTCGTCCGTGCCCTGGTACTTGACCTGCCCTTTGCCCCTGACCACGTCTCTTCGTCCACCACCTGGTACTCGACCTGCCCTTCCTCCTAGACCACGTCTCTGACCGCCGCCTGGTATCGACCTGTTTCCGCCTCAGACCCTGTCTTCAGTCACTGCCCCTCTGGATTCTACGGTCTCTCCGGTTCCTGGATTATCTGCCTGTCCCCGACGCCCCCCCTTTGCCTAACCCCTGTTGGTTTACTGAGACTGTGTTTGTGACTTTGTTTGAAACTGTGAACTGTAACATTGAACTCCTGCTAAGCTTCAGTAAAAGCTTTTCCAACTCTTACCTCAGTGTCGGTCTGCATCTGGGTTCCCATTGTACCCGTTACAGTAACAATGTTTTGAAATGGACTGTTTAATTTTGATGTGCAATTCAGGAATGAAATGGATGGAGTTTACTTTTGATATGTATAGCATTTTTGTGTTTTGTGTAGGTTTAGTCAGAGTTTATTTTGATATGTATAAAACTTGTTAAGCTTACTTATGGGAGCTGATGGGAATTTATGGTCATTAAAAAAATAGGATAAGGGGGCGGGAGTATATAAGTTGAACTTCATCTGGCTCCTTTTTGAATATGTTTTCTTTTTTATATTGATTTTCCTTGTATTATTGGTTTAAATGTTGCTATTCAAAATAATCAATCAATCAGTCAATCAAAAGTATCCATTGATGCAGTTTTAATAGATGGTTTGTCTATAGGTCTCATGATGGTATAAACTACATTCTTGCTCATTATTTACTGTGGTAAGTTCATGTTCACATATATAAATTTAACTCAAATATCAAAGTCAGTATCAAATGATGGTAAATAAGCTTTTAGGTGCTAATGTGGGTTGTAATCTGCAATCTGCATTGAACCATATTTTCATTTTAAACAATTTGCAAATTGACTTCTACTCAATAAAAATGTTCTTTTCATAACCAACACTGTTCTGTTAATATTTTTGCTCTGATTATTCTTCCTTACAATAGTTCATTTTTGGGGACCAGAGACCACAGTCAGTAATTCATGCATTTTAACCCATAAAGACCCAGTGTTACTTTGGTGGAAATTACAAAAATACATTTTCGTCTCTACATAACCTTTCTTAAGTGTTTTATCACCATTTACTGTAAATATTATACTCTGCATTTTGCTGTTTTTAAGTGAAAATCACATATTTTCCTATATTTAATTCACTGATCATGTAGATGTTCATTAAAGCTCTGATTAAAGTTGAGGGTTATTATATCAGAAAGAGAGAAAACTGAAGAAAAAGTGATTTTCGCAGCAAAATATATCATTAACTGAACATAAAAGAAGCATCTCCATCCACTGTCATTGATCCAACTCCATGGGTTTTACTGGTGAATCAATGTTGTAGAAGATGACAGTGATTCCATGGTAACTACAGAGCCTTTGAACATCCAAATGGGTCATATTTGATGTCCATGAAAAGATGACAAACTGTATTTTACACCAATTATTCACATGTATTGATAGGATTAGTGGATCAGAAGTTATTAAACATCTTAGATTGGTAGATGATGTTGGTTTCCAGTGGCTGTTTGGGTCTTCATGGGTTAAATAAGAGCAGAGGTGGGCAAAATTCAGTCCAGAACCAGCCTGTAGACCATCTAAACCCAGCCCACAATGTCCTCAAACTGTCCAAAAAATCACTTGGGAGCGAGGATTGTGTTTTGTCAAAAGTGCTGTTTCAAAGACTTAACTTCCTTTAAAAGCATGTTCGATATGTCAGAGAGAACAGCAGGGATCCAGAAATCCAACATCGGGAGACAGTTTTTGACCAACTGTACCACAAACTTGTCATCACAAGAAACAGGAAGAAAGGTCTGAAATTAATGTCCAGGCAGAACAATTTTACAGAACAGCTGACCACCCAAGAATCAGCAATGAAAGTGATTTGCATGCAAAGTTACATAAGAGGGAAAACCTTTCTCTGATGATGAATGTTTAAAGGCTGTCGACATTATAACATGATGCAATGTTTCTTCAGTGACCTGAGTAATTGTGGATATCAGACAAATGGCAAAATACAGGCTAATGTAAGAGTTGGGACTGATTTTAATAGACTGTTCTATGATGTTTAGTAGTATACAGGGTGGGGAAGCAAAATTTACAATATTTTGAGGCAGGGATTGAAAGACAGTGTATGACCAATTTGTTTATTGAAAGTCATGAGAATTTATTTGCCACAAGAAAATTGACATAATAGAAAATGTTTTTATTCTATGTGTCCTCCTTCTTTCTCAATAACTGCCTTCACACGCTTCCTGAAACTTGCGCAAGTGTTCCTCAAATATTCAGGTGACAACTTCTCCCATTCTTCTTTAATAGTATCTTCCAGACTTTCTCCTAATAGTTTTGCTCATAGTCATTCTCTTCTTTACATTCTAAACAGTCTTTATGGACACTCCAACTATTTTTGAAATCTCCTTTGGTGTGACGAGTGCATTCAGCAAATCACACACTCTTTGACGTTTGCTTTCCTGATTACTCATATGGGCAAAAGTTTCTGAAAAGGTATGGATAATAGTGTTAGGTATGATTATGACATCAATATATGTTTGGTTTCAAAACAACTGACGTAGTGCCTGCTGAGAAAAAACAACTAAATGTTCATTGTAAATTTTGCTTCCCCACGCTGTATATATATTATATAAAAACAAGAATCCAAGCCTTCTGAGCTGGAAAACATCTCATTGGAACGCAGTTTACCAGAAATGACAGAATTGCATTTCCCAGTGTTCAAGGACCCTGGACATGTTACGTTATTCTCTTGTGGACTCTGTAAAATTGTTAATTGACAATAAAAATTATGTATCATGTAACTTCAAATACAAATGTGCATCTTCATAAAGAGTTAAAAATGAATTCATTCTCATTTTTTCTGAATGGTCTTTTTCTGTAGAGGATGAATTACAAAATCCGCTAAAGTCATAAAGTTTGCATTTTATATGGATAGAATGTCTGGATAAGTTAAAGGTTTCTTTATGGACAAAAAATATGACTACCTCAGTTGCACAAGCATTAAAATATATGGGCTTCAACAGATTTCATATATCATCGCTGTCAGGCGGAAACCTCTTAAGTCCATTTTTGGTCTTTTTTTGTCATAAAAATGATTCTATTGGTCAGTCTTCACGGTGGCCTGACGGTTTTAGAAATATTTAGTGTGAAAAAGACTTGTGACTACATCTCTTAACTCCATTCAGTTATTTAGAATATACATACAGTAGTTTTTCCTGTTTCCTGAAAAATAACTGTTTTGGATATGAGAGGATTTTGCCCAACAGCGACGATATGCTCTACTACATACACAATATCTACACTAACATTCACTATAGTTCTTTTTTTTTTTTTTTTTTTTTTTAAATAAACAGAATATATATTCTCAGATTCATTGCTCAGAATGTGAAAACATGTGACTTTCTGAAAGCTTCCTCATCAGGTGGGGGAATGACCCGGTCTCACGTACACCTTTGTATAATACTACAGGGTGTCCCATAAATCTCCATACATAGGAAAATAAACGTTTCTTGACATAAACCATTTTTATTTATATAATATGCTCTATATGACTGCCATTTTGTCGGGAACACATTTCAATGCGTGTCTGCTGAAGAACTAGAAAGAAGAAATATAAAGAAATACATGTTAGAACCATATATGTATGGAATGTATTATGTCTCCTATGTATGGAGACTTATGGGACACCCCGTATTATTGACCACTGACTGACTAGCTCTGTTTGTGCTTTGTATACAGTTGTCACAACTGGATGCATTATGGCAGTATTTCCCAAATGGGGGTATGCATACCTCCATTTGGGTACTTGGAAGAGGCCCAGGGGAGTACTTCAAATTTTTTTGGATAAATACATTAAATAAGTCATCATGTACTGTAAATAAAATAAATAATGAGAATTAATGCTGAAATATAAAACACAATACATTCATATAATAAAATTGACTCTGCTGACCTTATTTCGTTTCAATATTTTTATTTTTTATTATTATTGTCAGTCATCTTGTTTAAGCTTTAGTAACATTTTAAGATCTTTTTTATTCTACATTATTCAAGATTAGTTTATTTGAGTAATTAAGTCATTATTTTTTGTTGATGAAAGGTTAATTTATTCATTAATGACCACTTAATTTATTTTTCTTATCAATAGTTGCTTTTCCCTTGACCCTCAAATTACGCAAATATAACTTGCGCATAAAAATTTGCATGATGGAAAAACAACAATTTTGCTCAAACACTTGTTTTTTGATTAAAAGTTTTTGCGCCAGCAAGAGGTGGTTTTTTGGGCAATAGTACAATTGGTATATCACACAAAACTGCAATGGAAAGACCTTTTTCCATAACTAGAGTAATGTGACTAAAAAAACAGATGCTGACAGATGTTTCAACAAGCAAAGAAGAAGAGTTTTAAAAGAAACATGGCGTGGTATGTGGACACACCAGGAGAATGAATCGTTTTTTAATTTAGTATGGGATAGAGGGGTAATATATCATAATAATGATTATATCTGTAGATCAACACGTATTTACAGTCATCGCCATGTTTATGGAATGACCTCTCGTGTCATCTCGCGATAATAAATAAACAAATTATCACATTTGTGATTTAATGGAAAAACCGACATTATGCACTTTTGTTTTGTTTTTTTTTGACATTTAGTAAATATTGGTAAAGTTTTGTGCAGATGTCCAATGGACAAGCGACTAGTGAAAGAGGACACTTTCTGTTTATATTTTGCACACAAAATGTACTTATGAAGATTAGTTATTTTTAATATATTAAAGTTAAATATATGTTATTTGTTTACAAAGTTTTGAAAATAAAAACAGACACCTTTGGCAAAGGAACAGATTTCACCTAATTTTTTCAATTTGTTGGAGGTACTTGGCTAAAAAACAAGTATTTCAAGTGGTAGTCCACTGTATAAACTTGCATCCTGTCACATTTACCCAGAAACGATTTTCAATTCACACACTATTGGTTTAATACTATGGTTTCAGACATGCTAATACATCTTTCAGACTGTTTTATCTCACTAATTAGCATGTTCGTATGCAATTCTCTGACACTGCCATGGTTATGGGTTCAAAACTAATTCATCAGTTTTTGCTCTCTTACATCTGCCCTCTTAAAGGTTCGTTTACTAAAGAAGGAGCTATTTTTGGACCTGTAACACACCCCGGGCCATCTGAACACTCATAAACCCATGCACGCAGCAATTCATCACACCAATTTATACAACATCAGCATTATGATCGAGAACAGTCCTATCAAAGCCATCCTGTCAAGTGAATAGAAGATGTTCTGTATGTGCAGCTCACATGTTACTGAGGAAGTTCATTCTTTTGAAAGTGTTCCCACTACTTGAAAATAAAGATTGATTACATTTGAACAACGTGCCCACAAAGCTAACTGCTGCCAACATGTGTTTGCCATATTGATCCTCAAATGAACAACCGGAATACCACCTTATTTCTTTTGTACACACAAAGCATGTGGTTCTTTTGAAAGGATGTGTAACACCAGTCTCTGCTCACTCTTCACCAGTTAGCATACTTTTCATATCTATATCAGATATGAAATGTAACTGTGCTCTATTGTTACTTTTGACTTTACTTTAGGGGATAGCAGGTCAAAAACATGTGGTTTTTGTCGCCATTTAACCAAAAAAAAAAAAAGGGTACGGCAGATAAAATATGTGTTTTGTTATTTGCAAGAAAACAAATCTAAAAAGTAACTGAATGTTATTTTAGAAGAAAAAGTGTATTCATTTATTTTAAGTTCCTATTTCAAAGGTCTTTTTGGATGATATATAAACATTTCTGTTATTCTCAGACAATTTGAACCAGGTGAGCTGCATGCTCTAAGATTTCAGCAGAGACAAAGTCCCAGAGTAAACAAATTCAATTTAGTCTCTACAAAGCATTCTAAATACTCATCTGCAATTTGATCTTGCTCCGTATGACTCGAATTATAGTAAAGATAAGTTTTATTTCAGGGGTATAAGTCAGTGTTAGCTCAGACCAGGTGAAAGACTGTCCATGTCAAGAAAATTTAAGGCCAAACATCCTTGAGCCAGAGATTTAAAAAGGCCGCAAATGTATGAGATGAGTGCAGCAGATGTTTGAAAGAGCCCAGATGTGAAACACAGACGTTGTACTTCAACTTGCTTCATCTACTTCATCAAAAACTGGAATGTTTTTTTTTCATATACTGTAGTTATTGTAGAAGGGTAATCATCACTGATGTATTTGCATTTTCTATTGACATTTTCCTCTCACAGGATTCAGTCTGCATATTAGAACAGATGCCCTTTTTTATGTCAAAAACAGCTGTTTTGCACATTTTAAATAAAATACATTCAAATGCATCTCACTGTTTGTCAGAAGTGTCCAGACCATGTGACAAAGTGAATCTGTTTAGCTCACATATGGTTTGGATGAGCTTAAAACAGAAACATGAATGGAAAACAAGCACAAATATTTCAGGTGGTACACAAAAACTACTCTTCAAGGCATTTTCATTATCACAAATTATAAGTTTACATTCACTATTTATGAAACAAGTGTAAGGCAAGATTGTAGACTTCATTTGAAGGTGGATATCCTAATTTCTGTTTTCTATGTGCGTTCAAAACACAACCTTTAAAGACCCAGTACAACTTCTATGGCAGATGTAACCATTCTTAAACAAGTTATTACCATTTATTATTGACACAAGCACAATGGAGGACCCAAAAGCAGAACCACAAAACTAGAGTCTTTAACAATCTTTATTAACTGGCAAACAAGCAACAGGCAAGGGACAGACAGCAGGTGAGTCGAGGACAGGTGGTGGGTCGGGAACCGGGATATCCGAACAGGACCAGAAGGGCGAAGGCTGGAGACGTGGTCGGGGACAGAGGGCAGGTCGGTCATCCGGGGTTCAGGCAGTGAGACGTGGTCAAACAAAGGCTGGTCGTACACCGGGGAAGCAGACAGGCAGGTGAAGTCGGACAGGCAGGCAGGGTAGGAGTTCAGATGGCAGGAAGGTCAGGTCAGAACAAACAGGGTCAGGATCAAAAGGTTCAGGCTGGAGAAGAATGCTGGAGAGTAACACACAAATGTAGAACAGTCTGGTAAGTGACAAAGAGCAGAGGGGTGAATATATACGCCCAAGCTAATGGGCTGCAGCTGAGGAACACAGGTGGACGGAGTTAGACTGATTAAAAGGTGTGGCAGAGAGAGATGAGGAGGTGTGGCTGAGAGAGAGAGAAAGAAAAAAAAAAGAACAGAACAGACAATGGACTCTATGCACAGCCCCTCCCCTTCCTGAACTTCAGGTAGCTCCTTTATTTCCTGTCTTTCATTATTGAACACACTGATTAATCCAGGTGTGTCTGCTACTTGTTGGGACAGCTGATTGATGAGGCACACCTGGATTCATCAGTGTGTCCAAAAATGAAAGACAGGAAATAAAGAACCCACCTGAAGTTCAGTAAGTAGAGGGGTTGTGCATAGAGCCCATTATAATAATAACCTCTGTATTTTGCCCTCTGTCATTGAAAATCATGTATTTTCCTGTATTTAATTTCCTGATCATGTATGAACCTCTGATTAAAGTTGAGGGTTGTGTTAAAAAACAAAGAAAACAAAAAAAAAAAAGAGTGACTTTTTAAGCAAAGATATCAATAACCGAACACAAAAATAAGCATCTATGACTGCTGTCATTGATCCAACTCCATGGGTTTTACAGGTGAGTCATCGTTGTGGATGACTGTGTTTCCACATTCATTACAAAGCTTCTGAATGTCTAAATGGGTCATATCCTCCTGAGACCCAGGAAAGTGAAAATTTTAGCTTTTTTTTTTCACATTAAACAATTGTCTTGATTGGAAACTGTATAAAGCAACTGTTTTTTCAGATACATTTTTAAAATTACATATATGTGTGTGTGTGTGTGTGTGTGTGTGTGTGTGTATATATATATGTGTGTGTGTGTGTGTGTGTATATATATATATATATACATATATATATATATATATATATATATATATATATATATATATATATATATATATATATGTGTGTGTGTATATATGTGTGTATAATTTTTTTACTGGACTGTTCTTTGCAATGGACAGCATTTTTGGAGTAAAACTGTCAACTTTTGTCCCTACAGAGGACAAAAATGCATTGCTGGATCTCAGGAGGATATCTGATGACCATGAAAAGATGAGAAACATTTTATACCAGTTATTTACTTGTTTTGATAGGATTAGTAGATCAGAAGTTATTAAATATTTTAGATCAGTAGATGGTTTTGGTCACCAGTTACTGTTCTTTCTCCTTCGGGTCTTTATGGGTTAAACTACAGTTCAGACATGGCTCAAATGTAACCCTAACCTTAAAATGGGTCACCAGCAGACATTAAGATGTGAAATGTTACACACATATTACCCAAAGTAACCACAGATGTATCACCTGATGTCCCATCAAGTCTTTTCATTTAACCTCCTAAGACCCAGCTATGGGTTGTCTGACCACATTCGTGGACAAGAGTTTCACAACTTTATACAAAAAGAAAAGAAAAGAAAACTGTCCACCACAAAGGACATTCCATAAAAATTTTAAAAACTGCATCTGAAAAAAACTGTTGCATCATGATGTTTCCAATATAGGCACTTATTTAATAAAAAACAAAAAAAAGCTTGTACTTTGCTGACATTTCCTGGGTCTTAGGAGGTTAAACAATGATTCAAATGATTAGTCAAAGGGTTGTGTCACATTGATGAACTCAGACATATCACTGGCCTCTGCACTTTAAGCACTTTGGCATCTTTAGCTCATTCTTTTGATTTTACAGTCTGCAATCTACTTTCTGGTTTAACTACAATTTAGCCAGAGGAGACAGCTGTTTTCAATGGGAAAAAAGGCCTCATAGAACAACTGCACACTTCTTCACCAGTTTAAAACAGCAAAATAAGTTAGCAAATCCGACATTTTAACTAAGAGTATGTGTCAAGACAAATAAAGACTTAAAAACAGAGCATATAATATTAATATCAGTAATAACTGGTCATATCATAGTTACAGATATACATATTTTTATCAGGGAGTCTGAAACTAGTGATGTAGTTCTCGAGACTGGTCTTGGTCTCGAGATCAATTTTTTGTGGTCTCGGTTGTTACGGACTCAACTCATTTGGTCTCGGCCTTGTCTTGGTCTTGGACGTAGTGGTCTTGATAGGATTTGTACAAAAAACTGCATCATCACAGAATAATATCATTACTTATTACATGCCCTCTTCAAATACAACCAGTCAGATGCATCTATTTTAAAAACATGTCACACTGTACAAATTTTCTCAATGGACAATGCCAGCCCTCTACAGTTCATTGTGATGTAGGTCTTGAGACCGGTCTTGGTCTCAAGACCGGTCTCGAGACCAATTTTTTTGTGATCTTGTCATGGACTCAACTCATTTGGTATCAGCAGTGTCTTGGCCTTGATACCCTTCAGTCTCGGCAGTGTCTTGGTCTCGGTCTAGCCGGTCTTGACTACAACACTACCTGAAACACAACTCAATATCAATGCTTAAGATACTCTGTACTTTATGAATACATTCACTGGATAAATATCTAGAGGTGCAAATACAAAGACCAAAGACAGTGACGTAAATATACACTGCTTCAGGAGGTGGTTTGTTGGATACATATCTTTAATATATATATAGGTATGTGGTATTTTTTTAATATGTTGAGGGTCCACAAAAGGCTGTAGAGAAGTATAGAGCTGTGTTTCGGTTTGTTTGTTTGTCTCCATTATATTTAAAGCATAAGAACAACTCGACTTGTTGCAAAATTTCTAAATGTTCACTTGGGGGTTAAGATGAAATAAAGAAATGTTAGTAGTCAAAAGGTCATGGTCACGGTCACAGGGGTCAAACATACAGCCCATGGGCCAAAACTGACCTGACAAAGGGTCCAGTCCAGCCTGTGGGATGGATTTATGAAATGCAAAAATTACACTGAAGATATTAACAGTCATTGGTGTCAAAATCATTTCATTTCAGGTTCCACATACAGACCAATTCAATCTCAAATGGGTCAGATCAGTAAAATACTGTCATAATAGCCTATAAATAATGACAACCCCAATTTTTTCTCTTAGTTTCAGTGCAAAAACAAGTACACTAATGTGAAAATACTTACATTTACAAACTGTCCTTTCACAAAAAATGTGAATAACCTGAACAAACATGAACAACCTGAAATGTCTTAAGAGAATTAAGTGCAGTTTTGACAATATTTTGCCTGTTACCAAATGTTTTGTGTTTTTGTAGATCAATGTGATCTGTAAGTTGTAATATACATGAATAAATGATAAGTTGAGGCAAAATATTGTTAAACTTACATTTATTTTTCTAAACACATTTCAAGTTGTTCATGTTATTCACATTTTTAAGGAAACTTTGTAGATGTAAACATTTTCATAATGCAACTTTTACTTAAATTTTACTGCTTTCACTGTTATTATTTTACAGGCCCCACTCATTTCAGATCATATTGGGTATGCGGCCCCTGAACTAAAAAGAGTTTGACACCCCTGGCCAAGGTCATTGTGAGCTCATGTTCAAATGTGGGTTCTCAGGAAGGAAGAAATTTCCTCAAATTTGGCAGAAACATTCACTTGGACTCAAGGGTGAACAAAATAGATTATGGTGGCAAAAGGTTAGTGTCATTTTGTTCATAACTCCTGATGAATGAGACAACTGCATATGGATGCATTTGACAGAACTTATGGTTTTTGTTAACTGGTTTACCTTATCTTTGTCTGACTTCATTGCAAGTGAACATAACTTTTCCAAAACCTCTCAAATATCTAATAAAGAATGGGGTTCCCCAGGGATTGATTTTAGGGTCACTTCTTTTTATTTCATACATGTTATCTCTTGGTAATGTCATTGTAGATGACTGTGAATTTACAGTCTATATACATTTATTTATTTATTGTAAATATTTTGCAAGGTTAGAGAACTCTGTACATGGAACTAATGTTCCGGCAGATCCGATTAGTAACATATGATGTAGAAAGAAATGTATCCTACCACCATTTTAGAACATGCTTTTCCAAGTTTGCCTCTCAAGAATTTAAAACACGGTGCTGTCATCTCACAAGATTTTGAGACTTCAGCCGAGTGATACATTAAGAACTGAGGCACTGAAGTTTTTTTTCTGCGTTTCAGCAACAACCAGCCAGAGAGGTGCATCCAATGTTAACTTGTTTTTTTATTTGTTTATTTGTTTAAGCATGGTTATGACTGAATTATTGTTGGTATAAAATACAGGCATTTAGATATCTGTCTTGATGAGATTTGATGTATGAATCATTTACAGTTATCATATGCAGTCAGATGAATGCAAGACACTGTACTGTTGATATTTGAGTTTAGGTTATTTTAATTCTTTAATACTTCTCATGACAGGAGTCAAAGAGATGATTCTGCTTGGTGATCTTCAAAAAAACCAAACAAAACAAACAAAAACAAAAGAGTAACTGTGCTTGTAATTATTGGAGTGTCCACGACCCCCAGTGGGGTGCGCTCCCCTGGTTAAGAACCACTGGTTTAACCGAGTGCTACTTTTGTGGTAAATGATTTTTTTCCTCTGTATTTAAAATAAGTGATTTGTCACCATTTATTGTAAAATAATCTTCTGTATTTTGCATTTTTCCAGTAAAAATCAGGTAGTTTCCAGGTCATTTTTCATATAGTTGTTCATAAAAGCTCAGATTAAAGTTGAGGTTTATTATATCAAAAAACAGAGAAAACGAAAAAAAACAACAAAAACTGACATTTTCATCAAAATTTATCATTAACCTCCAAAGACCCAGGAAATGTCAGTAAAGTACAAACTTTTTTTTTGTTTTTTATTAATTAAGTGCCTATATTGGAAACATCATGATGCAACAGTTTTTTCAGATGCAGTTTTTTAAGATTTTTTTATGGAATGTCCTTTGTGGTGGACAGTTTTCTTTTCTTTTCTTTTCTTTTCCTTTCTTTTCTTTTTTTTTGTATAAAGTTGTGAAACTCTTGTCCACAAATGTGGACAGAGAACCCATAGCTGGGTCTTAGGAGGTTAAATGAACATAAAACAAGTATTTCCATCCACTGTCATGGATCAAACTCCATGGGTTTTACTAGTAAATCAGTTTTGTAGAAGATGACAGTGTTTCTATGGTAACTACTGAGCCTCTGAACGTCCAGATGGGTCATATTGGATGACCATGAAAACATGATTAACTGCATTTTACACCAATTATTTACATGTATTGATAGGATTAGTGAATCAACAGGTATTAAACATTTTAAATCAGTAGATGGTTTTGGTCGCTGGTCCATGTTTGGATCTTTATGGGTTAATGGAGTATGAGGCCAAATGCCACTCAGCTATTCATGTGTGGTAACCAGTGGTGTAGTCCAGAGTATACGGGGGTATATGGAATATACCTACTTATTTTTCAGTCAGCCTTGGGTATATCCACTTCTAAATCCCCCTGATGCACACCATACATTAGTATCTGTGGCAGAATAAACGTCTTTGAAATAAGTGACACATATTGAGAGAACCTACTTTCATGGAATACATAATTCTGTGGTAAGTTTTAAGGTGGTTTCACAATGAGTCACTGTTTTAAATTACTGGCCATATTACTGCACATTTAGAGGAGAGATGTTGTCACCAATAGTTAAACTGTGAGTAGGCTAACGTTATGAAAGGCTAATGTTATGAAAGGATAACGTTATCCTATGTTTGCCTCATGTTGAATACATTTACATTCATGCAGCAGCTTGTGTGACCAGTAAAACCTACAAACTGCTCCTGATCAAGTCATGTTCATTTTATAATAGTGAACAAATACTACTGACGGATTTTTTGGTGAACTAAATAGAGTAGTCTTATATGTCACTGTTTCGAAAAAAAGCATTTTTCTGGACTACTTTAAATATGTAAAAAAAAAAAAAAAAATGGGGCAAAAATTGAGAGTACACACTTCTCCAGGGACCAAGACACCACTGGTGGTAACATAGGATCTTGTCACAGCAGCTGAGTGGTGGTCAAGTGGATGTATTTTTTTATCTTGTTCATTCATGGTGCACACCGAGACCTGGGAAAATGTGTTTCGTTCTGATCATGTCTGTGATCGAATGGCAATAAAGCTGAGTCAAAGTGTGAGTCTGAGGTTGTGGATGTTTTGGTCTTTATTTTTCTTTTAGCAGCTGGATGAAACATATTTGGCTTTCCACGATTTCTTTACTGTTGTGTTCATTTCTCTTGAGCGTTGAGTCTGAACCAATACAGGTCCTTACATCCTGTTTCGTCATTGCATTGGCTGTTCCAAAGTGCAGGACTAGAATCTTTGGTGAGGCAACTATTGGCTTTTTAAGCTCTGAGCCTCTGGAACAATCTGCCCGTTGACCTGAGAACAGCTGGAAGTGTTGAAATTCTTAAACACTGATTTAAAACCTACCTCTCCAGCCTTGCATTACTCACCTTATTCCATTCTGTTATTGTTGTACATTTTTATTTCATTTAAACTATTTTCTTTTGATTAAGACCATTTATAGACATACTTATTTTATTGAATTCAAGATTACTTTGTATTTTTGTTGTTAGGTTGTTAAGTTAATTCTTTTTTTGTCTTACATTCATCATTTGTCTTTTAATCAGTTTCTTCTTGTTATTTAGTTTTTATTTCACTCTATTATGGTTCGCACATGTTCTGTCTTATTATGTACTTATTAGTCATCTGTGATGCAGTTTGACTTGCACTAAAGGTATAATAAGATCTAACTAATTCCCTGATTAGTATTCTTTGTCACAAATGCTTGTTTGGCGTACTTACCTAGACCTTTAGCTGCATTTATAAAAGGGAAGTACAGTATGGAGTAACATTAGTGATCAAAACCGGGTGCACGTTTTTTGATGGATAGATTCAAAGAGAAGGCGAAGGTATTTTAAGGTGAGTACGGTCATGGAGGTCAATGCCATAAACCTGCAGCTGTGCTCTGGCAGGTGCACAAAAGGATGATCTATATCAGCCAGTGGAACATAAAACAATAGTTCTCAGCAATTTACGCAAAATTGATGAAGGTAGGGCTATATTGCCGGTTAACATTTGCTCCATTGATCATAAAAAGAAACATGTGAACAGACAGGTTGGCTGCCGTCTGCTGCCGAGATTCCAGAAGGTTTGGTATCACTGAATGTTGTTTTCATTTTTATGTACCCTCCAGAAACCAGCATGAGACAACCCTCTGAGGTACTCTTTAAAAAATATATTTGCTTTGTTTTATTCTTTCCCTTTATTACTTTGACTTCCCCGAACAGTAAATGTTTGATGTGTATCTTAAAAAATCATCAAGAGCCTGGACATTAAACTATTAGTTTTATAGTCAAGTTCACAAGTACAGCTCTTAACTCCCTCTAAAACAAATTACACCTATGATATTATTTCTTAGATCAGTTTTATCTGAAGATAAAAATGGCTAAAAGAATTGCACAAGATCAAAATATTGTTGTACTCAAGACCACCTACAGGACCAAAACCAGAGAGAGTGGAGATCAAGACAAAGGTAACTCTGAGGTTGATTTCACACTGGGTAGCCGGATCCGTGCCATAACTGGATACGCTCACACCTTTATTGCAGATGTTGTGTTCACAAGCACGTACCGAGGCCCATGCCCGAGTACAAGTGGGTGTTACAGGGCTGAAACAGTAGGTGGCGGTGTGGAAGGAACTCTGTGGCTATCCAACAAACAAGGAAGTCAGAAGAAGACAAACCCTTACATCATCACCTGAGCAACTATTCTGTTCACAGGTAATACTTTTCTATCTGTTAGCCTATTTGAGGGAAAGAGAAGAACGACCTTCGTTGTCCCTGATATATCACCAAGTGGTTCGGTTGACAAGGCGAGCCCATGTCGCAAGGATCTGAGGCTTTTTCAGGAGACAACAGGAGTGCCGTCTATGGTCTTGTGGTGTTTAGGTCACTTCCATTGTCGGAGTGGTGATTAGGTCACTTCCAGTCTCGGGCACGGATTGCTTTCACACCACAACATACCATGCTGGAGTCCACGCAGTCCGTACCGAGGACTACCTTCTCAGCTGGACTTGGGTACGGTACTCGAACATGGAACATTTGCATTCACATTGATAAAATTATGTGGACTTTGGGATCCAGCGTACTCAGATACAGACTCGGGTAAACAGTGTGAAATTTCCCTAAGTGGTAGAGACTAGTGCTTTTCACACCTGCATTGTTTGGCCCAGATGTTCAGACTTTCCAGCTTGATTTTGACCAAATTTGCAAAACAGTGTGATGCAAAGAGCCAAAAAAAAAAAGATAGTCCCTGTCTATGGTCACCAAAACACAAAAAAGAAAGAAACACTAAAGGAAGAAGTTAAGAATGAGGTGAAAGTCAGCATGCCAATGTAAGTTTCATAGCTGCCTATAAAGGGAGACTCTGCACACAAACAGGGTAAATATAGGTTCTATTAGTCTGCTTCAGTGTTGCAAGGCAAAGCAAGGCACATTTATTTTATCATACACAATTCAAAGTGCTTTACAAAGGCATACAAACACATACAATTACATGTGACAATAGCAGAATAAAACATTAAACAAAAGGAAAGTGCAGAAAAGATGCTCCACTCCGGCAGAAACCACCGCCCCTGGGGTTACCTGCCTTGTCGTGAGTGCAATTCAGTACTTGCGCCCCCAGGGACTCAAAGAATCCCAGAAGCTCAACCGGTTGTTAACGGCCTCTCTGAGAACAGTGGGTTAACCCTGCTGTCCTGGGTCTGAAAAACCTCAAAGTCCAATCTGGTTGTTCCCCCTGCACAAATTGTGAAACCCAGGCAGCAGCCCGAACTGCCTGCTAGCATCTTTAAATCTGGTATACCACACACTATGAAACCTGAGTGGCGGACTTGTGGCATTCAAGCCACCAATCCTTTGGTTATTGGACTACCTGCTCAACCTCCTGAGCCACAGCTGCTCCAGAATAAAAGCAAAAGTAAGAGAATCAAATGCTGAAGGTAAGAATAACTCACTTTTGAGATCTGAAAGTGATTAAATAAATTGATAGAAGACCAGATAAACAGCAAAGGGCATCCCATCATCATAGTCTCACTGTTCATCACATACCATAAATGTAGTTTAACCTCTATAGATTAGATAGAACTTAACTGATCCCTTGCACAGAGCCCTTTAGGAAAATGAGGTAATTAAATATTAATTACCTATTAATCCCTATTAAATATGAAATATTAACCCCTATTCACAAATAGACAGAAGACACATGGATGATGTGGTAGAAAAATCTGTCAGTAGAGAACTCAAAAGTCAAAGCTGGTTTTACGTGTAAGTTTATTCACCCCCTGGAAGGAGAACCCCCCTCTAGTGAAAGCACGAGGCTAAAGTGTAGGAGGTAAATGGGTAAGGAGGAGCACAGGCAGTAAGTTTTTAGACACACAAGATGATCCAGACATAATTCTGACAGAAATGAGGGTAAAGTGAAAGTCAGCTGACAAGTGGTCACAACATCATGGAGCCATCTTGAGATAGACAGGAGACACTCAGGGTCCCTCTGCTATGAAAGGGGGAGAGAACCACAAGATGTAAGATGGGGGGACCTCTGGTCATGTGCATCAGCGTGAGACAAAACACTCCATATTCTTCTACTGTATGATGGTCCAAGGGTGTACTGTGACATTAGATATGGATAGTATAGGCCAGTGGTCCCCAAGCTTTTTTGTACTACGGACCGGTTTCATGCATGAAAATTTTCCGTGGACCGGGTAGAGGTGCGGGGGTTCCAATAACAAAACCTTTGTCAGTTCAGAGCATGTAATCTGAGACACTTACACTGTATATCAGGCAGTTCCAATGATTCTACAGTAGAATATCAACTCACCTTAATGCAGAACCAGTGGAACCCTGGACTTGTTTCCCTGCAACTAGACGGTCCCATCTGGGGCTGATGGGAGACACACATTTCAGGTGTGTTCTGTAGATCCAGTCTATGTGAAAGTACAAAGGCTGAACCCAAAAGCAAGACCACAAGTAAATAAGGTTTAGTGTTTTTATTAAACACTTTCACAGAGAACAAGGTACAACACAGAGATAATATAATTTCTGTGGAGCCTCTGGTTCCGGGGATAAACGTCTGGGCTGCGGGTGGATACGGCAGATGACCAGCTTGGCCGAGCCGGGAAAACCCCAACGGAATCCCCACTAGGGACAGACAGAGGGTGGTCAAAAAACAAGCCAGGTCATACACGGAAAGACAGTTTAACAAGCAACGGTACATGGGGGACAGGCTGACTCACGGTAGTAATACAGGCGAAGGTCGAAGCACAGGTGATCGTTGGAGGCTGAGGTATTTAAAGGGAGAAGGCAGATACAGAGTCGGGAAAACGAACCAGGTCGGGAACAGGCAGGCAGGATAGGAACAGGCTGAATCGGTGGTCGAGGGACGAAAACAGGTCAAACACGGCAGACAAACGAAGAGGATCCAAGAAACGCTGGTTAGTGAACACAAACAAGTTGTAGAGCACAAACTGGCAAACAAACAGGGGAAGACTGAGGGTTTAAATACACAGGAGGGCGGGAAGACAATGAGACACAGGTGGAGATAATCAGGGAGGAGTCAGGTAATCAGGGAAAAGGTGAACACGATCAGGGAGAGGAAGTAAAGACAACAGACAAGACACATGAGGGAAACTTAACAAATTAAAACAGGAAATGACAAACAAAACAGAAAAGACAGACAAAGTCCAACAGCCGACATGACAGTCTAGTCTGGATTCTGTTGGAAACGGAAGAAGGACTTTCAGGGATTTTGTGGCGATATCCACATATTCTGCTTTGACTTTTTTTTTTTTTTTTCTTTTTTTATGGGCTCAGCTGGCTGACAGGCAGCTGTCTGTACTGATAAGGCAGCAGCTGACACCAACTGTACTTCTGCTTTGACTTGAATCCAGAATGCACAGAGGTTTGAAGGTGTCTCAAACATGGATTGATCTGCCGGAGCAGTTTGGAGGTGCTTATGTGTCACCTGTTGTGATCAACCTGTAACTGAGGCAGGAATGCTGACATTTCCTTCTAAATGCAGTTTTCTGTTTGCAGGCAGTCTGTGACCCTTCTGCAGCACCATCGTTTCCTCATTTCTTCCCGAAGAAGTTCTCCAGTGAATTTTGTTTTTGTTGTGAGGCGAGGGCGGAAATAGTCGCTTGTCAAAATAAAATCTCCGCAAGACTAATGGAAAAAATTGCTTTAATATTAACCACATGTTTTTTTCTTTGCGGCCTGGTACCAAATGATCCGGTGCTGGTCTGGGGACCAGGGGTTGGGGACCACTGGTGTAGGATGCTCTGTGCCAAGTGTCAGTGTGATCACTTAGAGAATAGAAGAGGTTTAAAGTAAGAGGCACACAAGTTATATAATGAGTATGCCTAGATAGATAGGAATTACACAAATATCGGATATGAGCAGCCTAAGTGACCTGGGTCTGACAGTTACATAAATGACATTCAGTTTTGCAACTACTGATGCACAGCAAACTGAACTAGAACTGTTAAAAACTAGAACTACTGTTACTAGTTGAACTACCAATAACTAGTAGAAATACACATAACTGCTATCACTACTACTCCAAATACAAGTACCAACAGTGGATGTACTACAACTGCAGCTGTTAGTACTACTAATAGAAACCTCTACCATCCGTGTAACTATAATAAACACTATCACAACTATATGGGTAAATGAATGATGACGATGGAGGCAGGTGAGAAGCAGGACTACAGCAGCAGGTCCAGAGATGATCCATCTCATCATCTGTTGAGATTTTGCTCTTCTGAAGGATTTAAGTGTTTAGATGAATGTCCATGGATATCCTGGATTTCCACCCAAAACACTTTGAAAGTGTTCATTTATCATCCTCAGGCAGCCTCTGCTGTCCTTAACAGGAAGTAGACAGAATAAATGTGCAGAAGCAAGAAGAAATATTACAAATGACACCAGATCGCAGTCATGTACAGTAGATTCACATGGGACTAATATTATCCCAGGACCTCTGTTTTTGATAAAACAGAATAGGGTTTTTCAGTGGAATTTTTACTTTACAAATCCAGTTCATGGCAGATTCACATGGGAATAAGACCATATAGGATTTCACCAGTTACTCCCA
The DNA here is from genome assembly GCF_902148855.1 of Sphaeramia orbicularis. Taxonomy (NCBI): domain Eukaryota; kingdom Metazoa; phylum Chordata; class Actinopteri; order Kurtiformes; family Apogonidae; genus Sphaeramia; species Sphaeramia orbicularis. The sequence goes on along the minus strand of NC_043972.1, from coordinate 41,485,772 downwards.
AATAGTCCAGTGCAAACAGTCCACAGTAGGTACATAGAGTATATAATATGCTAAGGAGCTAATACTCAGTAAATCTCGATGGGTGAGGAGTGAAGCGATTCCAGAAGAGTTTTAGTATGAAAGCAGATACCTAACTCTACATTTTTGAATGCAGATCCAAGTCTGACACTATTACAGCAGAATTTACACACTGTTGGGTCTTTGGACACAGATGTTATGGGTGGACTCTTTGTAGTTTAGATTTACAGATTTTTTTGTAGATACCTCCTGCAGACAGACACAGCTCACAAAATTTCAAGTCAAAAAATAATCATTTTAACCCATAAAGACCCAAACACCAATCGGTAACCATAAGTATCTGCTTATCTAAAATTTTGAATAACTTCTGATCCACTAATCCTATCAATACATTTAAATAATTGGAGTAAAATGCAGTTTGTCATCTTTTCATGGTCATCAGATGTAACCCATTTGGATGATCAGAGGCGAGTTACCATGGAAATACTGTCATCTTCTACAACATTGATTAACCAGTAAAACCCATGGAGTTGGATCAATGACAGTGGATGGAGATGGGTTTTTTATGTTCAGTTATTGATATCTTCACTAGAAAAGTCACCTTTTCTTCAGTTTTCTCTGTTTCTAATATAATTACCCTCAACTTTAATCTGAGCTTTTATGAACATCTACATAATCAATAAATTAAATACAGGACAATACATGATTTCCACTGGAAAAACTGCAAAATACAGATGATAATGTTATAATAAATGGTGACAAATCACTTAAGAAAGGTTAAATATAGAGAAAAGATCTGCTGCATAAGTAACACTGGGTCTTTATGAGTTAATTATGAAGTTAAATCAGTCAGACAAAGCACAGGAAATTTCATGACACTCTTACAGCTGTGGTCAGAACCAACCTTATGGTAAAATTCCAAGTCCTCTTTGTCTGAGAAAAGACAAAGTATGAATAATTTTTAGACCTTCAAAAAATGGTCCTGAGATTACACCAATACATTTTAGTATTAAAATGGTATATATAAGTGATAGGAGGCTGTTTTGTATGCAATCAGATGCCAAATTTTGCAGTAAAACTCAAATTGGTGCAATATAATTTCTTCATCAGGGTTTGTTTAGAGCAAAAATAAATAAATAAAAATAAAATTAAAAAACAAACTTTTCTGGCTGAAAAGTAAGTTTCAGTTTGGTCCAATAATTTGTTTTCCTACTGTTAGACGATATAAAAGATTGTAATTAATAAAATGTTGAATTAAACAGCTTTGGTAACAGCTAAAAAGATTGCAATCTTATCTCACATTCTGATAATCTTAAATATAAACACGATTTGTAGGGAAAAACGTACTTTCATAACCCACTAAACAAGAACTCGGTTGCACAGAAAATGTCATAAATCAGAGGGAGAATTATTGGACACAGATCACAATATTGTCTCTTGATCTAGTACAATGTCAAGACAAAATTTATCTTAATATTTTTCATGTTAGTGAAATAATTGGAAATTAACTGAGTGAGTTCCAGTGGATACCAGCCTGCAGCAAAGAACGATTTATATCAGTCAAATATGTTTATTTACCCTCTGACGCAAATGGAATCCACATGACATACAGAAGGCATTTGTCTTAATTTAGTATGTGAATCATCATTATGTGTCTTATTTAGTGTTTTGTAGCAGTAGAGCATTCATTCAGGAGGCTCTATGGGGTATATTAAAAAAATAATAAAGTTATATATCTGAGTTATGTTAGACTTCTATTCAGTTTCCCTTCCTCCATCCTGCCTCTGCTCATCCCCATTCTCTGCATGGTGCATGGATTACACAGCTCCACTCATGCTTCTACTCTCTGACTGATATTGTTTATGTTTCACTCGACCGTGTTTCACCTCCCACAGATGTTCTGGAACTGTCCAGGGTGTTAATCACAAGTAACGTTCTCCGTGGTGTAAAAGAGCCTGGCATCCTTTCAGTTCTGTCTCCATAAGGCTGGTGTGTTTTTCTCATCCAGAGGCTAATGAGGTCATTAACACTTGAAGCTGAGAGAGGCCCCTTCCAGTGTCTAAACGGACCAGACCACTGATTTTTTTTTTACTGGTTGTACCTTAGAATTTCCTTCCTTAACGCTACCCTGAAATATGTGTATTTTACCTGGTATTTACTAAGCAAGTTTTTAGCTTTTGCTCTCCAAATATTACTGATTAAGTTTAGTTTTAATGCATTTTTTTGCATCACTGTGTACCTTTCAAATATTAATAAACATTTCAGCTTAACCCTTTACAGGTCACTCATAGAAATACTCTGAAATAAAAAAGAATTAACCTTAGTGTGTTATTGGAGGACATAACAAGACTTTATTACTTTTGTGTTTATATATATAGTGTCATGTAGAAAGTCACGGTCAGTGAAGTTACTGTATTTGGTTCCTTTCCCATATGTAGCAAAAAAAAAAAAAATCCAAGAAGTATATATGTATATGAAAATACAAGAAAAACATATAAGGCAGTAGTTCCCAACCTTTTTTGGCTCGTAACCCCATTTCAACATCACAAATTTCTGGTGACCCCAGACATTCAAACCGAGACATTTTTTTTGTTAAAATTAATTTGTTTTTGATCATGTAAGAGTTTGCTCTACTATGTTGCAAATAAATGTTAATTTTAGACAACATTTAGTCTATATAATGTGTATTATTATGGACAGAGGTAGAAAAGCCAGGCGTAGATTACTGCACAAAGTGAGATTTTTATTTTCCTTGGTCAGGATATGTACAGTCAGTCCAGCTTGGATTTACAAGGCTGACAATTAATACTTAACAAACAATAATTCAAACTATGAATTATGAAAGAGCTGCAGCATCTGAAACTGACCACAATGAACATTTGAAAGATAAACAGAACCACAGTGCTTCAGTTTCAGCTTCACAGTTTGTCATGTCTTTTATGGATTGGGATTGTCTCTCTAAGCTCACTGTATATTTTTTATTAGTATGTTTTTTTTTGTTTTTTGTTTTTTGTTTTTTATCAATTACTAGAAATTTCAGGTGACCCCATTTGAATTCCAGGTGACCCCATGTGGGGTCCTGACCCCAAGGCTGAAAAACACTGGCTTAGCTCTTTATAGGGCACTCATAGAAATAATCTGAAATTTAAAAAAAATTCAACCTTAGTGTGCTACTGTAAGACTTAACAAGACTTTACTTCTTTTGTGAAATTAAAAAAAAAACAAAACAAGTATTGTCATGTAGAAAGTCAAGGTCAGTGAAGTCACTGTATTTGGTAACTTTCCCATATGTAGCAAAAAACTAAAGAAATCCAAGTATATGTAAAAAATACAAGAAAAACACATGTAAGGTGAAAGGAGCATATTTTAGAACATTAGACCAATGTAAGTGCTGATCCAGACCCCTGTCCACATCCACATTCTCCCTTTGAACATCATTCCTTACATTAGTACCATTACTTCATAGTACCTAACAAAGCAGGTCCACTCACTGTTCATGCAGAGGTGGACCTTACAGACCCTGGAGGCCACATTGGACCTCAGATTGTTGACTCACTGTCTTCACTGGAACTGGTAACTCATTGTCTTGTAATGTGAATATGTGTGGAAATGACCAAACATAGTCACTTGTAAGATAAAGGGCAAAATGAATAGAGCTATGATTCACAGAAAAGACATTCCTCCTGCTGTGTATGTCACACATGAGGAACTAAAGATGAAAATTAATGCAGACACAACAAGAGAAAACGGTCAAGAAATGGGAGACCCCAGAGAAAATCAGTTAGAATGTTTTGAGTTCTGTTGTTGACATTGAAAATTGATTTGCACATTAGAGAAAAGCTAATTCTTTTTTATTTATTTGAAGTCAGAATGATTTAATAGTCCTCGTACTATATTACAGTAATATGACACGATCAATTAGCTTTTCACTGAAACAGATGGTAGAAATTTTACTTTTGTACTTTGAGGGCATTTCAGAGCCAGTTTTTTCTTCTTGTACTTGAGAAAAGTTGAATCTTTACTTGTATTCATTTTAGTGTTTTGTTTTGTTTTTTTTAACTGAAGTACACTTCTACTTGAGTCAGTAATATGTGTATATTTGCCACCTCTGCTTTTAAAGCAAATGCTGTTGCAATTGTTTTCTTAAATTTGTTGCACAGTTATTTATGAATATTAATTTAATTATAATATTGATAATACAGGGGTTGGACAAAATAATGGAAACACCTTAAAAAATCAACAAAATATAATTTAATATGGTGTAGGTCCGCCTTATGCGGCAATTACAGCCTCAATTCTCCGAGGTATTGATTCATACAACTTGTGAATTGTTTCCAAAGGAATTTTAAGCCATTCTTCAGTTAGAATACCCTCCAACTCTTTTAGAGACGATGGCGGTGGAAATCGACGTCTTACTTGAATCTCTAAAACTGACCATAAATACTCAATAATGTTGAGGTCTGGGGACTGTGCCGGCCATACGAGATGCTCAACTTCATTAGAATGTTCCTCATGCCATTCTTTAACAATTCTAGCTGTATGGATTGGGGCATTATCATCTTGAGGTGAAGGTGTTTCCATTATTTTGTCCAACCCCTGTATATTGTCTAGTACATATTGTACAATTCCCTGTTCTGATTGTGTTCTAATAGAGTGTTTTAACCCTTTCATGCATGAATTATGAGAAAAAGTCTGTACATTGATTATATTACTCAAAATTAGGCTAAAGTTGAAATGCATTTTGAATTATATAAAAATATGGCTTTATTAAGAAGATATTTAACCTCCTGAAACCCTGGAAAGTACAAGTTTTGGCTTTTTTAAATTAGATAATTACCTATATTGGAAAAATCATGATGCTACAGTTTTTTCAGGTGCATTTTTTTTTTTTTTTTTAAATCTTGATGGAATGTCCTTTGTGGTGAACATTTTTTTATATATAAAGCTGTGAAACCCTTGTCCACAAATGTGGACAGAAAACCCATAGTTGAGTCTTAGGAGGTTAACTTTATGAGATCACAGAGCAATCCAAATTCTAATACTAAGATGATACTTTTTTCATGGTATTGCTTAGGGTCTGTAGCAGGGGTGTCAAATTCATTTTAGTTCAGGGGCCACATTAAGCCCTAATTGATCTCCAGTGGGCCGAACCAGTAAAACAATAGCATAATAACCTGTAAATAATGATGACTCCAAATTTTTCTTTTTGATCTAGTGCAATCAAAATTAAATTATGAAAACATGTACATTTACAAACTATCAAAACAAAAATGATGTGAATAACCTGAAAAAATGGAAATTTCTTGAGAAAAATAAGTGCAATTTTAACATTATTACACCTCAATTTACCACTTATTCATGCATATTACAGATTGGATCTACAAAAGGCACAAAATCTTCAATAGCAGGAAGAATAACGTTACAATTTCACTTTTCAGGTTTCAGGTTTTTCACATTCAGGATAGTTTGTAAATGTTTATATTTTCATAATTTAATGTAACTTTTTACACTAAAACAAAGAGAAAAATTTGGAGTTGTCATTATTTAGAGGTGTAATGTAATATTATATTTTTCATATTAAACTAAGAAAATTTGGAGTCATTACTTATAGGTTATTATGCTATTATTTTAGTTGAGATCACATTGTTCTGTATGTGGAACCTGAACTAAAACGAGTTCGACATCCTTGATTGTGAATATTTTAAGTGTAATTTTTGCACTTTGCAAATTCATCCCGCGGGCCTTACTGGAACCTTTGGCGGACCAGTTTTGGCCCCTGGGCCGCATGTTTGACACCCCTGGTCTATAGAGACTGCCCCCATGTGGTTTGGAGAATATTGCCTTCATAACCCTTTGAACAGTGAGCTTAAACTATGTGTTCACAAATGTGGATGTCATGCATGAAAGGGTTAATATATGTATTTGGTGTGTGTGTGTGTGTGTGTGTGTGTGTGTGTGCGTGCGTGCGTGTCTGTGCGTGTGTGTATTCAAAGCTATATGTACGTTTGTATATTTAGAGCTATATATTTTCTTTTTTTGTTGTATTCATAATTTTTCTCCTGCTTCTTTTTATTATACTTGAATGGAGCAACTGTAACACACAAATATTTCCCCCTGGGATTTATAAAGTATTCTGATGATTCTGATTAAAAGATTTCCTTTTCAAAAAATTGTGTATACGTGAAAAAAAGTCTCTAAATCTTGCCATCAAAATTTCTATTTTAAAGTGATACACATGGACATACAGAACCAGATAAGATTAAGGATGAGGGCAAAATAAAACTAAACCAATCATCAGTTTATCCTCCAATGACTGAGATGGGATACAGTTTGATGCAGTGGAGATGAGGGATCTGGAAAGTTCAGTCTTGTATTTTAAGAGGTGAGTTGCACTGCAGCTGCTTCTCTGGTTTGTCAGGTTGGGATGAAGGGGATGATCTGGCTCATCCAAGACCACCTCCACTTCATTCAGTGTGTGTCTCTACACCACAGTCCCCACACTGAGTCCAGCTTATCTCCAAACACTGAACTTCCTTCAACCGTAGTGTCATTGCGCATCCTCTCATTTGATGCTGCCTCCACATCAGCACTCTGGGCATCACTGAAGGGTAAGACATGTGCCCAGTGGTGCAGTCCACGGTATACGGCGGTATATAGAGTATACCTACTGATTTTTCCATCATCATTGCGTATACCCACTTCTAAATCCCCCTGATGCGCACCATTCAGTAGTATCGGAGCCAAATTGTCCATATTTTCCCCTATTATGGAGAAGCCATGACCCGCCCTACTCTGCCTGTAATTGGCTAGTACTCACTGCCTTCACTCATTAGATTGGTTAACTTTAGGCATGAGGACTGATGAGCCAATCAGAGGCAGAGTAGGGCGGGTCATGCCGAGGAAAATACTGCTAACTTACACTGACCACCTCTAGAACCTGATTGGACACCTCTGGTGCCAGTGCCACCCCAGGTGATTGACAGGTCACTGCACGTCTCGTCGAAAGATGCACAATTATTGGAAATATGAATGAGAAAGGCAGAATAAATGTCTTTCAAATGAGTGACACATATTGAGAGAACCTACTATCATGGAATACATAATTCTGAGGTAAGTTTTAAGGTGGTTTCCAGATGAGTCCCTGTTTTAAACTACTGGCTTTATGACCGCACATTTAGAGAAGAGATGTTGGTTAGTCATTAGTTAAACTGTGAGTAGGCTTACGTTACGAAGGGCTAACGTTATCCTATGTTTGCTTCATACTGAATACATTTACGTTCATGCAGCTGCTTGTTTGACCAGTAATACCACCAAACTGCTCCTGATGAAGTCATCATAATTTTATAATAGTGAGCAAATACTACTGATGGATTTATAGAGTAGTCTTACATGTCACTGTTTCTAAAACAGGACATTTTTCTGGACTACTTAAAAAAAAAAGGCAAAAATTGAGAGTATACCCACTCCTCCAGGGACCACTACACCACTGCATGTGACACATCTTTGGGCAGATGTCAAAGGACCTGAACTTCATCACCTCAGTGTCCATACCCACTAGTGTTGGCTGCTGAAGTGACAGATTAGACTTTCAGAAATCCACCGCCAGTTCTTTGGTCTTGGAGGCATTCAGTAGAATTCAGCTTTCACAATCTAATCATAGAACCTTTGGTTGAATCCCTGAACTTGTGATTGATGACAAACCGAATTATTTCCTTGCTAAATCATGTTACCATTGAAAAAACGAATCCGTATGAAGGTGCGGTGAGATCAAGCAGGACTTAGAACTTTATACACTGTGAAAAATGACCATGGTAGAAAACTGGCAGAATAAGTCCACATTTCACAGTTGGTCACATATTTCTAACCATCCTTTTTGATGTAAATTTAACTTGTCACATTCAGAACTCCATAACAGGTTTATAAAATCAGGCAGATTAAAAACACCATTCTTTGTAAGACTAATGGCCTACACTGAACACACAAGAGAATGGCAAAAATGGTAAAAAGGTTTTATTTAAAATTCCTTATGACATTGAATTGCTTTGTGTGACTGGAGAAAATTGCCTTGTATTACATAACATCCACCCGTCTGTTAGCTGGAACGACAACCAGAAGCCACGAGTCTCATTGTGCTGCGGGAAGAGATGCTCCTATTAGCGTGGACCTATAATTAAGGGAAAACACAGAGGATGTATCTAATTGCTCAGTGAAATGTAGGAAGGAATGAACAAAGGATTAAATGGACACTGAAACATGCAAGTTGTGGAATCATTTTTACATATGAATGAATCAGGAAACATTTGCATTCAGTTTAACTGCAGCACCTACTGGTATGGTGAATCTGTTAGTTTGCCAGTTTGCCATACTCAGGTTGGAAGATCTACCTTGTCCACCAGTAGAATAAAACACTAGCATGTTTGTGTCTACTATTCTAGGTCTGTTTCCATTGTATCTTGAAATCTACATTTGTCAAAAAATAAAACAGATCTTGAAAGGTCAAGGAGTTCATTAGATATCATTTATATTGGAGTCGGACTTGGAGCGTTTGCTAAAATAGTGGGATGGGCTTTTATTTACATCATCTCCAGGACACACCAGGCCTTTATTTGAAGCAGACTTGTATTTCCATTTCTCTTTTGAAGAAGCAGAAACGGTCAGATTTATTACAATGCCTTTTCTACAAACACAACACTTTAACTGCAACAAAACATAGTGTTTCAATGAATAGAAACCATTTGTTCCTTAACAGAGCTTTTATTGTGTAAAACTTTCTACAAATGACAGTTTCACTTAAAAGGACACACTAGTGATGCACAGATCAGCAGTGTACCCGCAGGTCAGGTTGGGCCAGGTCAAAAAAATGTCACTTTATTTGCAGGGCGGGTCATTGATTGAGCAGAGACACAAAAATATGTACAGTATCAGGTATAAATTCCCTTTAGCAGGGTAGAATATTTAGCGATATATAGCCTATTATATTTTATACTAGCGCGTTGATCCATGGGGATCCATGGGTTCTAGATGTGGTAATTTTTATGCTGTTAATATCATATGAACTATGTTAAATTAATCAGTAAATGGCCCAGTGACACCAGTTTACAATCAAACAAATGAAACCTGCTGGTTGGCCATAGTCTCCAAGACACAGTATTGGGTCAAAATGTGAAAAAATGAGAATTAATGACAGAATGTGTTTTACACAAAAGGAATGTGTGTCTCAGAGTTACTAGATCTACTTCACTACTTTGTTTTCTTCAGATTCACTTCTCAGGTCTTTCTAGTTGATGATTTGTAACTCTACTAGCGCACTGACCCATGGGGAGCCATGGGTTCTGGATGTGGTAGTTTTTATGCTGTTGTGTATTTGTGCATGCTATCCAGCAGTCACCACCAAAACGTTCTGGGCATAGCAACGTGATTGCAAGGCTATTGTATTCCAAAATTACTAATATCTCCCAAAATACTGGTCCTATCAACTTGACGTTTTCACTAGTCTCTTCCTTGACCAAAAATAAAAAAGGATGCCAAACTGCAGTAGTTAGCTCTTTCCAGATTTTGTGTGAGTCCCGAGACGCACACACAGAGGCCACTTGGCTTTTATTATATAGGTTATATAAATGCACATAAACCAATAACGTGCAATAACACTTAATAATAATCATATGCACTGAAAACATCAGCTAAAATTGTAGACCAGTGTAATTTAGTGATATCCATACAGCTGAGATTAGGACTGGTCTTGAAATAAAATCCTCTATGTCCAGGACAAAATTGAATAAAAATGCACTCAAGACTAATCTTGAATAATACAACACTATTTATGACATCTGTTATGGTTTTATATTCCAACTGAACATACAAATGCATAGTGATTAGACGCCTTATTTTATGTTTTTGTAGATGTATGTATAGCTTCAACCCTGTCTCTCTGTCTCTCTGAACCCTTGTTAACTGCTGATCCTACCAGGATACTCTTGTAAAACATTTTTAGTCTCCAAAGCCATGTTTCAACAAGATGTCAAGCGAATTTGAAGCAAAAATTGGAAAAGTCACAAAAAAAGAACACATGAATGTGTGTTGCCATGAACTGATTTAGAAGTCAATAAATTAGTCTGTATTGCATTTTCAGGAGCAGATGGTAAATGCCACATTACACATGACTCTAATAAACAAGGTAGAAAAAGGAAAATGCCAGGGATCTGTCTGCCGATCAGTCAAAGGAATTTATACATAAAAGGAGTTCCAGGTTCACATTTTGTACATTAAGTCTTCTTCAAACAATCCAGAAACTACCTCAAGGGAGTGTAAGACCCACCATTGACCAAAACCATCTACTGATCTAAACTGTTTAATACCTGTTGATCTACTAATCCTATCAGTACATGTAAATAATTGATGTAAAATGCAGTTTGTCATCTTTTCATGGTCATTAGATATGACCCATTTGGACGTTCAGAGGCTCCATAGTGAACATGGAAACACCATCATCTTCTACAACATTGATTCACCAGTAAAACCCATGGAGTTGGATCAATGACAGTGGATGGAGACACTTATTTTTATGTTTAATGACATTTTTGCTGAGAAAGTAATTTTTGTCCTCATTTTTGTTTTGTTTTGATGTAATAACATTTGAATTTACTCTGAGTTTTTATGAACTTCTACATGATCACCAAATTAAATGTAGAAAATAGTGGTGGGCGGATTGTTCCAAATATCAATAGTGTTGATACCAAGTCAGTATAGGTATCAGATCGATACTAGCGTGGTGAGATCGATACTTTAGTTTCAGTTTTTCTCTTGTGCCCATTGCTGCGGTTTTGTCAAAGAGGCGACAGCCAGGTCACCAGACTCACCACTTCTGTCTTACGGTGGACACTTTGCTTCTCCTCCCCCCTTTTGTGTTTCGATGTTGTGCCATCACATGACTCAGCAGCGCAAAGCAAACAAACAAGCCACCGGCTCAGGTGTGCCCGCCCACCAGCACATGCGCAACACATGCACAGACTGAGACACAGAGCAGAAGAATGGAATGGAAGAGGAGCACCATGTGGTTATATTTTTGGGCCAAAAATAAGACAACAGCAAGCTGAATAATTTATAAAAAGGCTATAAGGTACAGATGATTTTTATTTAATCTTTGTATTGTAGTTTCTGAACACTACCTGAAAAAAAATGATTAGTTTTAATTTCTTTTCTCATGATCATTTTGTGCACTTTGTTAATTTAAGAAAAAAAATTCCAGACATGACAACGTATGGGGAAAAATTGTTTTGTTACTGTTCTGTTTCTGAAAAAAGCTTATTATGATAATAAAGTATTTTTTATTTACTTATAAACTCTGCTCTAATTCTGTCCTGGGTTTTAACTATTTTATGATAAAAAAGGAAACATCACAAAACATTTAAAGGTCATGAAAATTAATTGAGATTTAGCAATTTCATTATGCATCCACCTTAATTACTGAAACGTATCGGTATCAGTATCGACGATACTGGCCCTGTATTTACTTGGTATCAGATCGATACCAAAATATGCAGTATTGCACACCACTACTAGAAAAATACATGATTTATGCTGAAAAAACTTGAAATAAAGAGGATAGTATTACAATAAATGGCGATAAATCACGTAAGAAAGGTGAACTATAGAGAAAAATTCATTTGGGAACTGCCAAAAAAATAACACTGGGTCTTTATGGGTTAAATAAATATATCGTCCCTTGAGAATCAGCTGGTTCTATGTCCACTTTTCCTTATTTTGACAAAACGGAGTTTGAAAATTTCACCTGTCTGATCTCTGATATTTGGAGAGTTATCAATCATCTTTTTGTGTGGAATAGTGTTGACTGTGGAAGGTACCCTAAACACATTGTTAACATGTTCTAAATCTCCATAGGCTTAGAGACATAAGAAGTTAAAAATGGACATACAGTCTACTCTCGTTAAACCGCCCACTGTTATACCGCCATTTCCGCCTATCGCCATCCGCCAGCCCAGTTCCATGCACAAACAACAATTATACCATTGATTTCCCGACCATTATACCGCCAGCGTGATTGCCATCGAGTACACATAAATTTTAACAATGCACTGAAACAAACGCGCCAGACGCTGATCGCGACAAGCTAGGAGTAGGTCTACGGAACGGCCACCGTTCATTTATCGCAGAACACTCAGTAGGTCAGGATGTCGGGAAGAGGACGTGGGATTAAGCCAAAGCCTCAAGATGATGGGGTGTCATTTCCCGACATGGTATAATAATGCTTAAAATGTTTCCCCACTTTAAATGATCCCTTACAACATAACAGAATCAAGATTTATTTAGAAACGCAATTAGAACGGGTTAACAGAGGCAGCATAGACATCATATAGTAAAGACATGCACATTATGGACGCAACCCGTTGTAACGCCATTTTCGCTATACCGCCAATTTGGCCGTGAACGGAAGTTGGCGGTATAACGAGAGTAGACTGTAGAACTTTCTGATTCCAAGGTATGGAAGTTGCCCCTGGTCAACAAGTTCTATGTCCAACATAGGACCTGATGCTTTTACAGGTGTCACTTCTGATCGAAATCAGGAAGTTCAATGTCCACCACCGTTGTTTTTAAAAAAGTTATGAACAAACTAAGAATGTTTTAGTCAGTGATTACATGTATTTTATATTGATGTCATAAAATGCAACATAAAAAAAACATCCTTTGCCAGTGTTTTCCAATCCACATTTATTTAAGGTTGACAGCTAAAATGAGCACATCTACCCTTTTTCATTAAAGGTAGAATGGTGAATAAACGTGTTAGGACACCTGGAGTACCTGAGGAAATTGTGCTAACTCAGTTTTCATGGCAAACAAGCATTTTCCAGCCATACTTCAATCCTCAAAGGCAGGAGAATTAGTTGTGGAATGTAGGCAAATGATGTGGAACACCATGAACGACCTTTTTAAGACTGAGGATTGATGAGGATTGAAAATTCTTCATACACTCATAGACAAAAGTCGATGAATGAGCCACATTCTCATTTGAACCTGACACCGGACAACGTTGCCCACTTGACCAGAATCTATAACATAAAAAATAAAAATTAGAAAAAAAAAGTATAAAATGCAAAAACTGCATCAAAATTAAATATACATTCACAGATAAAACGATAATATCGAATCAATGACAAGTCTGTAAATGAGTCAAATTCTCATTTGAACCTGAGGACGGGACAATATTGGCCACCTGACCAAGATCTAGTCTGAAAGAATGAAAGTATGAAAAATAAAACTTAGCCACAAATGCCAAATTTTGCATCCAAATGCCTCATACACTCAGGTATAAAATGACTATCAAATACACAAGTTTATCAATGAGCCACCTTCTCAGACCTGACTCTAGGACAGTCTTGCCCGTCTAAAAATGCCAAATTTGAACACTGAACTACTTTGAACAAACATTAAACAAAACTATTTACATGATAGCCCTGTTCAGACCAATCATTTAAAACTTTTACCAGTATCAAAATGCCTTACTTAGGCATCAACAGCATTAAGTAAACATGTCTCAGTCAATCTGAGACCCCCTCCATGTGTTTTCTGAGCATACATCTTTTTTGAGCGAATGTCACATGATCCAGGTATGGCCCCTGATTGGGTCCTCTTGGACATAGAACTACCTGATTTGAAATGAACGCCACTCAGGACATAGAACTAAATGTTTCTAGGTGTGAGTGTGTGTAGATGTTTAGCTTGGAGCTAAGAACTTTGGGGCAGAAACTTTAATGGTTTTAGAATCTCCTGATATGCTTAACTCCATTTCTGCAAAAAGTGGACATAGAACCAACTCATTCTCAAGGGACGATATGATATGCCCTGGATTTAAGTGCTAGTTGCTATTTATCAGCTCATACCACAGTTTACTGCTCACACAAAGTAAATGATAATGCCATAAAACACTTTCACGTCAAGCATACAGTCTGTCTTGAACATTTCCAACCATCATCACATTGTAAAACACATTGACACTCAATAACTTTTGTAGGAAATCACCCAAATGGAACAAATGTACCTCAGGCAATGTTAACATGACTTTGTCCCCTGTTGGGTTTTCATGTAGTAAAACTGCAAAGTAATAAGCGAATAGTTTGTAAAAGAACATGGAATTAGTAGCTACTACTAACTGGAAAACCAGTCAGTCTTACCACCACTCAGCTGTATCCTGATGTGACCCCCCCCACACCACCATTCCACCCCCCTTTTGCACAACTGACCTTGTTTGCAGACATACAGGGGATCCTACCACATTTAGATGTTTTTTCCCTTACAACATAAGTAACCACAAAGGGAGCCGCATCAGAATAGTTACTTGTGTCAGCGGCCTTGAGCTCATTTAGGCTTTGGCAAGGACACTTCTGGTGTCCTCCGCCGGATTGGAACATGTGTTATGAGCCCTCCCAAGTGCCGCTTTCAGGGGATTTTTGTTGACAAAACTGACTTGCAAGATTTATAGTATGACACAGTCTAAATATTAACAACTAAATTAAAAATATTTTTTTAATTTTCAGATGTTTCCTTGGAAAAGCAACATAATAAAAAAAATTGCACAATGTGAGTCACAATGATAACCATTACACAAAAAATGGTTAGTGTCATCTTTTAAGTTGCTTATTGAAGACGACATGAGATGATTAGTAAGTGGGTCGTTTTTGCCAGAACCAAATGTGATCCATCTTCCTCTGGTATTTCAGTACTGGATACACAGAGGAAAAAACATATTGTTAAAGAACATGAACTGTTATCTTCATTTCAGTAGACTGTGACTTGTCTTGTATAGCCGGACCTACAGTATCTCCACACATTGTTAGCCCTGAGATAGATCTGGCACCATCCACTGTTGATCTGGAATACAACTGAAAGTTATCTGGGTTGTTTGACCTGGTCTTGGGCAGAACTGAACGCAGGAAATAGTGACAGCACTTTAAAAAAAATAGTGTTGGGAGAAAAGTTTTTTTGATAGAGCATGTGCACTTGGGCATGTGCACTGAGGAAGCATGTCATGGTGTTTTTAGATGTGCCAAAGGACAAAAGGCCACAGAGCCTTTTTTGTGGCAGGTCCAAGGCTCAGGAACACTCTGACCCAACATATCATGTGTTCACACTCCACTGAACATTTTAAATCTGTTTTAAAGACACACCTATTTGCACTGGCTTTTATGTGTGTGGCTTGTATTTGTTTTATCTTCTGGTTGTGTTTTTAGTATGTTTTTATTAGTTTTAGTATATCTTATATATCTATATATTTTTACTAGTTTTATTATAGCTATATATGTATATTTACCTATTATTATTATTATTATTATTATTATTATTATTATTATTATTATTATTATTATTATATCATTTTGACTATTACTGTTATCACCTTATTAAAACTTTTATCATATGATTATTAAACTATACATTCATCCATATAATATACATACATACAACACAATTAGCTATTTATAATAATCATTATTATTATTACTTTACTATTACCAGCTTGCTACTTGTTTCTACTAATACTTTATAATGTGTAATTGCCTGTTTTTTTGTTTTTTTCAATACTGTTTTCTTTTTTAGAGTTATTGTCTTAATATTTTTTTGTAGTATTTCTTGTGTGTATATCCAGTACTTTTTTCTATATCCACCACTTTGCATTGTTTTAAATGTGCTATATATATAAACTTGACCTTGACCCTTAAAAAGATGAAATTGCCACAAAGAAAATGACGCATACAAAGATATGTCTTTACGACTATATCAGTCCTGTGCTCAGATCTATGCACTGGCTTCCTGTCGCTCAGAGAACAGACTTTAAAACAGCTCTGCTGGTCTATAAGTCTGTCCATGGTCTAGCACCAAAGTACAGCTCTGACATGTTGGTCTCATAAGAACCATCTCGGACCCTGAGAACCTCAGGGACTGGTCTTCTGCTGGTGCCCAGAGTCAGGACTAAACAGGGTGAAGCTGCGTTTCAGTTCTATGCAGCTAAACTCTGGAACAGTCTTCCTGATGACATGAGACAGACCTCTAGTGTGACAATGTTTAAGTCCAGGCTGAAAACATTTCTGTTCAACTGTGCATAGAACAACTGAAAAGGTTCTATCTGCTCTCTTCTCTTTTACTTTATTTTAATTCATTATAGTTTATGTTTTATTGATTATGTTTTAATTGTAATTTTGTGTTTTTAACTTGTCTCTTTTCCATAGGCCGATAGGCCTAAGCTATTGTCGTCATGTGGCGTGCGGCGGCATCGTCTGTCGTCCGTTACAAAACTTTCAATCATCTTCTTCTCCAAAACTACAATTCCGATTGACTTCAAACTTGGTATACAGCTTCTTTATGATGATGTTAGTGAAATTATTTGGATCTGGATCTGATTCTGGATTTGGTGCGACTTTGACAAATTTCCCCATTATAAGACATAGGAGGTGGATCGATGTAATAATAGCCTCTGGTATGTCTGTCCATCACCTAACCCTCTGGACCACACAGCCCCCCCCAAATGCCATGATAGATGACCTGTCTTGAAATACCATATTTTCATTCCAAAGGCATTCAGGCACCCTTTGCTGCATACAGATCCTTAAAGTCCTTCCATTGTTATTTGATGGTTACATACTTTGAGATATATATTGCCAACACATTTCACTACAATTTATGACCAAAGTTGAACTGTGGTGAGTCAATCAAGTCATTATTGTATGCACATTGTTTCCAGAATAATATGTATGAAACACTTGTTTCAACAAAGCCAGGTCTATCAAAGAATAAATCCTGACTGTCCATGCTTTCAGCTTAGGCTATTTCTGTAATATAATAAATACACATAACTGGGTGATAATAAATGGCATCTGGATACATTTCCCAAAGCTTTTAATTTGGCCGGTAAGCTACAGGGCCATTCGTCCTATTTTTATGTAGAGCACTGTGAATTGCCCTGTGTATGAATTGTGCGATACAAATAAATTTTCTTTGCCTTGCCTTTAGCAAAACATGTCTTTTTCAGCTTGTATTTGAAGCTCAGAGGTTGTTCTTCCATGCACTGAAGAAGATTCTGAAAAGGTAACGAGTGCTAACAATAATGAAGGAAAGAATCCTGCCACTGCATGACTGGTACATAGTCACTACATACTGTGCATCCCGTGAACCAAACTAGACTGTGACTAAAAACTCCACACTTACCTTCCATCATATTGTAATTCAAGTGGACAAAATGGACATGAGTCTGTTTTGTTTATCCTGACATCCTAATATTGTCTACTCACAGGCGTTTTCAGACAGGTAGACAGATAAATATGTGACTGATAGCTATAATTACTATGTCTCAACATAGAAGCACAGAAAAGTGACTTCAGTTTTTCATAACAGTAACCTCAGGCTCATCCATACTTTCATTTAGTTCTCTGATTTCAACTGAAAGAGGGTGTGTAGTCTCAAATTCTGGCTTTTGTATCTCCTAATTTCAGTATAACTTCAATGATATTGTAATATGTAAAAGTAAAGGAAGTTATGAGTCATAGACAATTTACTGTGTGTTTTTATGTTATGAAATAGCGATTAAATATTCAAATCAATGAGAAAAGAGCAGCAGATAAATGTACACTAGCAAGCTGCTTTCACAAAATTTTTTTCACAATGACTTACAAATAAAGGCATCAATTCAACATTTTTTGTCTGTACTCCCTCTATAAAGTACAGATTTCTTTCTATATTTAGGTAGTTATTCCTTTCCAAGTGTGTGTTGAGCCCTAAAATAATCCTGAAGCAACTTTTGGACAGATGGTAAACAGTATGCTTTTCCTCAATTTCAAAACTCTGGATTTAATCACAGAAAAACACTTGCCGTATTCACAGCTTGGTGATAATGTAGTGATAAGGAATGAACAATAGCAACATGGAAACTGTTGAGCTTCTGGTAAATGGAGCTGTGACTCTGACTAATGCTTTTCTCAGATTTGGGCTATAAATCTAAATTTGACCTAAACTGCTTGCTAATACACTTCCAGTCCATTTCCTTTTTGTCTGATTATCACTGATAACCAGTTTCCATGTTAAATGATTAGCTGTATTTATTTTTAATTTCTTTAGCAGGTAAACTATAGATCTGTTGCTATCACACAGTCTTTCCCCCAGCAATATCAATACTTCCCAAAGCATAGTTCTAATTATTTACACTGGAGCGAATAGCACAAATGCCTGCTAAACCAATGCAGAGTGCACTGTCACACAATGTCAGTGTGGTTTCCAGTGCAATGCCTTCTTTCTGTGGTAAGGTTATGTATTTCAGTACCACTAATGTAGTCTGTCTTAGTTTGCAATTCAAGTAAAAATGTGTTTCTTATTCGATGCCTGTCACGATTCTCCTCCAGCTCCGAGCCCCCTCCCCACTGCGTGCAACTCTCATCCCACTAATCAAATCCACCTTCTTCACTCACCTGCACCTCATCAGACAGTCAGACGTAATGTATAAGCCAGTGCACTGCCTGCATTGCTTGCCCTTGCATCAATCATTCCATCCACCTGATTTTTTGCTGTGATAAAAGTGTTGCCTTTCCTGCAAAAGCCCCTAACGTCTGTCCCTGATGTATCTTCAGTCTGCTCCTGCTTCCACTTTTCATTTATGGTACATTGGCAGCCCGTCTGCTCTCAGTACCAGTCCCCGCAAACACTTAAAGGGTATCTGTAGTGAATTTTCATTGCTAGCTATCTCAAAAGACCACGTATAATACTGGCGGTTCTGTCATGTAACTTATGTTGTAGCCCGTTGTCAAGTATACACGAGTACTGAGTGACTGCTCATAATATCGTAATATGATTTTTTACTTGCACTCTTTTTGATGATTGTTTTTTACTGTAGCTATGTTATATAGCTGTTGTGAAGCACACTGAATCTACCTTGTGCATGAAATCCACTTTATAAATAAAGTTGAATTGAATTGCTCTCCACAGTCAGGCATCGTCAGCAACATGTTGCCTCCTTCACGGGCTGTTCCACCACTGGTAGTGATGCAGAGGCATTGATATGTCCAGTTACCTAGGCTGCGATGGACTGGTCCCTGACCCCATGCAGCAGACACCAGTCTAAGATGACACATTATTAGATCAAATAGGTAACCATTTACACAAGGGCTGGGTAAAAAAATTGATTTGATCAATTTTATTTTGTTCATTCATTCATTCATTCATTTTCTTTAGCCTCACTAGGGTCACGGGGGTCGCTTGGAGCCTATCCCAGCTATATAGGGGCGAAGGCGGGGTACACCCTGGACAAGTCACCAGTTCATCGCAGGGCTGAACATATAGAGACAAACAATCACTCTCACATTCACACCTATGGGCAATTTAGATTAACCAATTAACCTATCAGTACATGTCTTTGGTTGATGGGAGGAAGCCGGAGTACCCGGAGAGAACCCACGCAGACACAAGGAGAACATGCAAACTCCACACAGAAAGGTCCCCCCCGTCGACTGGTGTTGGAATCGAACCCAGGACCTTCTGTCTGTGAGGCATGAGTGCTAACCACCATGTCGCCTGATTTTATTTTAATTTTGCATTATTGATTAATATTGGTAGAGATCAATTTATTAGAGCGGGACCTCGAGTACCTGACCCAGGTACCACTGACACGTGGCTGGCTCTGTCTTGCCATCCCTTGAGGGAGACAGGGCTTCACGATCTTGCTTGCAACAGTTCTGGTACAGGAGGGGTGTGGAGGAAGGATGGGGAAAACACTTCTGAGGGAAGTCCTCCCGGCCTCAAGCTCATACCCACAGTGTGGAGGAACTGGGTGCCTGGACCATGTGGACCCCCCAGTGTCAATATTGATACCAGTATTGATGTGCTGCATGGCTGCAGCAGTCAAATAATCCGGTTGCAGCTCAAAATTGTACTTTGGTATCACTAAATGAATTGAATCAATCAATACTGAATCGAATCAATATTGGATTGGATCAAATTGAATTGTGATCAATCAATTCAGAATCTTATTAATCAAAACTGAACTGATTAAGGAAATTGGCCATGATATCCAGCCCTAATTTACACACATTTCCTCAAAATTGCCAGCCATAGTTTGCTTCTTGAACATGTGCTTTCCACTCAGTCTTGCTCACTGACTGCTGCTTGTTTACTCGCACTCAGTCACCTGGAATCAACAATGGTACATCACTTCTGGCTGGCAATGGCTGCTCCCCATAGGTTCCGTCCCTGTGCTTTATTCACGTAATAAAAAGGTCCAGTGTGGTGCATTTATGATGATTTTTTACTGAATTTGCACATCTCTTGCTTATAAGTAATGTACAAAGCACAATTAATGTCGTAAACATGACCAGTACATGCACACTTTAATCCTGGTTTATCTTACCTACCTTAAGGCTCCATGCCGCTTCAGCCAGACTCGTGGGTTCTCAGTCATTTCAACAAAAGACTGTTCTAAACCATCCTCTGAAATGACTATGGGTGTGTTTGTACTCTTGCCATCTATCTGAGAATCTTCAACCCCTGGGTCTGCTGCGATCAGATCGTCTGTCTGATGACTGGTTCAGACTACAATAACTTACAAATGTAGGAAGCAACAAATATGACAAAGGGTGTTGAGATCGACAATCCATTGTTTTCTTTCTTGTGTAACGCCTGCACCACATCTAGGACACTTTACATCCCATAGGAAAGGCTAGCGTGGTAAAGAAAAATGTCCAGGAAGAACACAGAGAACTCTGCATGAACAAATATAACTAGAGAATTATACATTACAGACCCCTGCCCCCTTAGATCATATGTTATGAATACACTGAAAGAAACATATGTTCGAAATCAGTTCATCGACCTTTAAAACATCCTCCAAGGATGTGGATTCAGGTTTCTATCATCAATTGTTTTGAAGTTACTTGGGGTGGAGTGGATATGATTTCATTGTCAATACTGTCAGTTTTATTATCAGATTGAGTATGAACAGGAAGGAATGAACAATGAGTGTAAATGCCAAATAAGAAGGTATGCTCAAAATAGCAGGAATAGCCAGGACTGTCCACGAAACATAGTGGGTTTAGAGATGAAAATGTGCTCTTTGTTATGTATTGTCTTCTAGATCAGCAGGAAGTTAATCATTTTGCTATAATACAGTATTAATGTGATTTTGATGGTTTTTGTGCCTCGTTTATGGAAAACATAAATGGCACCATGAGTGTTACCATTATTTGAAGTTCACTTTGAAGGATTGTACAACCCAAAGAAAAACAACCACAGCTAGAAATTTAAGGCACTGTGAAAGTACTATACCATCAAGGCCCAATCCCAATTCACCCCTTAGCCCTCCCCCTTAGCCCTCCCCCTTACCCCTACCCTTTGGCTCTTGCACTTGGCACTACCCCTTGAAATGGAGCGGCAAGGGTTAGGGGTTGAAACATTCCCCTATGAAATGGGACAACCCTTCGCAACCTGTTAGGTCATCAGCAGTCATCGATGCCGCTATAAACAGATGTGACAACTTTGTTTCCAAAAGTATTCACCATGGCGTCAGCAGCTGTAACCGTCTCTGTTCCATGAGCTTTGGTCATCTTTTTACAGCTATCAACTATAAACCACAGAAATGCGATCTATAACACACTGAAACAGCATTAAACGGTCGATCAAATGATTAAGGTGTTTACGAAGAAAAAACTTACATTTGTGTGTTTCTTTCATCACACTGCTGCACGTTTTGGCTGTGTTTACCTCCATCTTGCCAACGATTCGATCAGAATTATGCGAGATTTCTCCAACCCCTCCATTCAGTTTGGTCCTTAAATATCTCCATTTCGAGGGCTATACGGCCCTCCATCTTAGCCCTTCCCCTCCGTCTAATTAAGAATTGGGATACCCCTACCCCTTCACGTGTACACACAAAACGGAGGGGTAGGGGTAAGGGGGAGGGCCATGGGGTGAATCGGGATTCAGCCCAAGTGTAATACTACTGATGGCCACTACTGGCTCTAAGCAGTGTCCACTGATCCCCTTTCTAAAAATAATTTAACAGTTAGTTAATTCATTACAGCTTTTTTCCTGCCCTTTCAGTCATTCCGGGCTCAGTTGCTTTGTTCAGACTCTTGAATGCATGTCCTGGTTGTTTGATAACAGAGTTTCTGTGTGTTCAACGGTTTTCCTGAAGGGTGCTTTAACCACTTAAGTTGGCATTAGCTCAGCCATCACCGACTCAACTCCCCAAGCTCCAACGTCTTTACCAACCACAAGTCTCTTCTCGCTCTCAAAAGATGGCAAGTGGCAAAATGCAGACTCAAGGCAGTCCATAAACCAATGGGTGTAATGGGTGGCTAGGTACAATTAGTTTACAGTATACAGTCATTACATTCTTTTTTTTTTTTTTTTTTTTTTTTACCTATTTTAGTCTTTGTCAAACACAGGGCAGCCACTGTCCTATACATTGCTTCAGATGCTATGGTTCCATGTTCACTTGCCAGTCAGACCAGGACCTTTCTATGATGAGTTTACCTGTTCTCACTATGTTAGCTTCCTGTAGGTCCTCTGGTGTTCCCCACCATTAAAAAAAATCCAATATACATAGGTAATTCTACTGCTTGTTCATTTGATTAAGATGATGAAGATCTGGAGTTTGTGCTAATGCTAATCAGTCATGACAATGCTAGGTGCTTTGTGTATTGGGATGGGTAAAATACAGACACTGAATTTCCCTAATAATGTTCATTCATCCTCTGGAGTTCTTCATTGGGGTGCTGAAGCCTATTCCAGATATGTTTCAGGTGAATGCGGGGTACACCCTGGATGTGGCACCAGTTCATTGCAGGGCTGAACTATAGAGGCAAAAAAACAGTCCAATCACTCTCATGTTCACATCCACACCTATGGGCAATTTTTAGATTAACCTATTGATGCATTAGTGCATAACAATAAGAATAAAAACAACAACAACAAAAAAAAAAACTGAATTAACCTTTAACCTTGTTTAGATTCCTGTCCCCAGATGTCATTTGTCATTTCCTTCACAATAATGGGTGCTTCTATGAAACTGGGTTCAGTTTGGTACCTGGCACTATGCCAGCTTTTTAGACCCACTAATAAAAGAGAAATGTAGACATATTTCCCCCCAGGATGAACCTAATGATGAGCTCAGAAAAATGCAAAAAAAAAATTATACTCTTCCTCTGAGCCATCCCAAAATTAATGAATTTTTAATCAAATATTGGGGCCAAAAATAGGACCAAAATTGGGACAGGAAAAGCTACCTAGGTGTCAGTGCATTTGATCTGGAAAACATGGCGTGATATGGTGTTATATAGCACTATAAAAAAGACACTGTGTTAAATTTGACGATCCTAGTGGTTTTTCTAATCCAGATATGTGGGTTTTTCATGAATTGGCAGTCTCATTCCAGGTTTCGTGTGTAACCCATCGTATCGCCTCGCGTTACATGCAGAACCTGCCCATTTAAACACAAATAAATTGTGAGACACTTTGCCTTGCATAATTATTTCGATTCCCAAAATGTACCTGTGAGAGAATAAAAAGATATTCAAGAAAATAGTAGCGTGTAATTTTCGTGTCCTTTAAACAGTGTTACATGCAACGTTTTGTATAAAAAAAAAAATATATATATATATATATATATATATATATATATATATATATATATATATATATATATATATATAAATAGTGCGTTTTATCTGGAAAATAGTTTCTCTTTCATCTCAGTAAATATTTATTTTTTAAAAAAGACCCAAAGTGCTTCCAAACTTGCTTCATAACACATGTCCTGTTTTTAGGGACCAGTTTCATAGAAACACCCTAATGCAAACAGCAAGGAAGAACATAGAATAGTGTAGTCTGTCATGTTATTTGGCACAGCAAAAATGTAATTTATTTCACCTTTTTTTTTTTTTTTTAACCAAGAACCAGTTTTCATTTATAATGATGACCGGGCCCAGAGGTAGCATGACATGCACAAAAGGTAGAAAATAATGATGACATAAAGAAAAACATAGAAATACACAGTACATGTCATATCAGTCCACACAGAGAGTAATGTTTAATGTTAACAGTATCTATGATGACATATGTCAAAAAGTAAATGGCTAAAAGCAATAAAACAGTATATCTGGTGACATGTGTTAGCAAGCAGACGGCTAAAAGCAAGTGCAGTGGTTTTGTAATGTTTATTGTATTAATAATTTTTTTTATTTTTTTTAAAGAGGAGAGTGGAATGAAGGAGCTCAGGTTTGTAAATATTAAGGAGTGACTGCAGATATGTCAGGGTTTTCCAAATTTAATTTATGACCCTTTAATCACATAATTTCTCACAGTGACCATCAAAACAGACATAAAATACTTGTCTGCTTTAGGTCCCAGACTTCTACCTTCCTTCAAGTATTTTAATAGTTTGCTGTAATATTTTTTCTGTATTTCAGTCCATACACAAAATCGATTACAGTACCTGAACTACTCATCATGTCTTTGAATAGGTCAGAAAGCAGCCCTGTGTAATTTACCTGCCTGTTGCAGATACTTGACAACTTGTTAGGATTGGAAAAGCTGCTGAAAACACACTCCAAAATAAACACATTTTTGAAAGTTAAGTTATTTTTTCTCTAGCCTGAGCCAGGAACAGATGTCCAATCTGGCTGAATCGAAAACATCTGAAATAACTCCTCTAGTTTAGTTCAATAAATATACATTTTAACACATTCATAGAAAGAAACACCACTGACATCCTCATATAGTAGCCTTTACGTTACCTGTAGACCTTTTACAGCCTAGCGTGTTTCAATGAGCAGTGCATTTTTTTTTTATTTTGTTTTTTACCAGGCTTTTACCAAAGCATTTATGAAGATTTCAAGTGACATTGTTGCAAAAACATGGCTGTAATACTACTTTTGCAGTATTTTCTCGCCAACTGTTAAACAAGAACAGAACTTCATGAGTGGTGGTGGTGTTTCCACAAGCAATAAAAGGAAATAAAGTTCTTCACTGTCTTATATTTGTCTCTCCTATTTTCCTCCCTCTGAACAGGTGTTTTTGTTTTTCAATGTATATTTTATGCTGTAAAGACAAGATTTGGGGTGATTAGACCAGACACTTGACATCCACATATTCAGAGTTGAGTTGTTTTTCTTGTTTAATACCTATTACAGTCTTACTAAAGTAGATGGGTCAAATTTCACAGGTGTGTCAAAAGAAAGCAGTGGGATTTATGTTCATTTCAATAGTTTTTAGTAACATTAACACACTTGAAAGTGCCAAACAAGAAAGTATGTGTGTGTGTGTATGTATGTTGGTTTTGTGAAAAAATAAACTGACTCTATGGGCATACACTCAGTTGAACAGTCACTGGTAGCACTATTATTCCCTTCAACTTGTCTTCCATTTGAAGACATGAAACATAAGGAGCAGCAGTGTGTTGGAAATCCAAATATGCTAGTGATTTAGGATGTCACAGTGCAGTAAACATAATGATTCAAAAAACCCATAGCAGCTCCGAAAGCAGAGCTGATCACACATCCATTGCAGACATATGTACCCCCCCACTCCCCCATGACCCTTTAATAAATACACTACATTTGTCCTAACAACTCCTAATAGACCCCCAAAGAATGACTTTAATTTGATTTGCATGCAAGTTTGTAAGCACAGGGAAAGAAAAGGGAGAAAGAAAAAAAAAAATCTCTGACAAGATTCGGTTTCCCCTAAAGGGTTCAAGAGTAAGTTAAACTGTCTACAAATTGCTCACAGCCCAATAATTGGGCTTAAGTGCTGCAGTAGGAGACAGACCCTATGGAGGATCAAATAACGGATTACTTAGGAAAAGAAAGTGAGGGTGCCAGTGAAGATTTGTCGAGGACCCAAAAGATCAGTTTGTGTATCAAAAGATACAGGCACAGCCTCTACATTCCAGTAAATCACATCTTGTGTTGTTTTATTTAAAACAAAAGCTGGGAGAAGAATGCGGGAAGGATGACATCATTTTGGGATGTAAACTCATTAGGATGACTTCTGTAGAATATTTAAGGATGCCAAGCATGTGATCTCAATGCTTATCTCGTTTTCATCTTTCTGTATTGTCAGCTCTTAAAGTGTACCTGTACTGGTCGTGCTTATGACATTAATTGTGATTTGTGTGTTATTTATGCCACATTTCCACTACATGGAACTGGCTCGACTTGGCTCGGCTCAACTTGGATGCCAGGAACTATTCCTGGGGACCGTTTCCATTACAGGGTACTACCGACTTTAGAGTACTTAGACTTCATAGCGATGTGGCGCGTTACTTCCGTGTCATCTGCTCAGAGAGTTGCTGATAAACTCACTTGTTGCGTGTTGTCTCATCAAGCTCATGCTAAATTTTTACATCTGAATCTCCTCGACCAACCATGGTGTAGTTTTTCAGGCTGCCATCATGTGGATTAACCTACCGCTAAATTTACTATCATCTTCTGAATCTGTTTTTTGTAAAACAGCGGCTCAGAGATATCTCTCTGACCAATCAGTGGTGTTTACACGTCACATTTTAGTATCTGTTTCCCAGTCTTGGAACCTGGTGATACCAAAAACTAGTACCGGGTACCAGATTCCAGGTCCTTTATCGTAATGGAAACGCAAAAATGCCAAGTCGAGTCGAGCCAGTACCATGTAGTGGAAACACAGCAATATAAGCAAGAGAAACTCTAACTCAGTAAAACATTGCCATATATGCACCACACTGGACCTTTTATTATGTGAATTTCAGGTGGGGGCAGAATCTATGGGAAGCAGCCATTGCCGGCTAGAAGTAATGTACGCTTGTTGATGCCGGGTGATGAGTATGAGTAAACAAGCAGCAGTTAGTAAGTGAGATTGAGTGAAAAGCACATTTTCAAGAAGCAAACTATGGCAGGAAATGGGTGTGAATGGTTACCTGTTTGATCCAATAATGTGTCATCTTAGTAGATAGTAGTTAGAGTAGTAAAATTAACAGTAAACAAGCAGCAGTCAGTGAGCAAGATTGAGTGGAAAGCATATGTTTGCTCTTGTTTGTGCAGCTGTAAGCTTTGGACTCCCAGAGACATGACACAACACTGGCCGATAATGTGTCATCTTAGACTGGTCTCTGCTGCACAGGGTCAGTGACCAGTCCATCACAACCCAGGTAATCTGACAAAGTCTGTGTCACTACCAGTGCTGGAACAGCCCGTGAAGGAGGCAACATGTCTCTGACCATACCCATCTGTGACTTAGTACTCATATGTACTTGACAACGGACTATGACTTATGTTACCTGACGGAACCACTAGTATGATCTTTTAAAATAGACAGCAATGAAAATTCAAAAATAAATGCACCAAAGACTAATAAAAGTGGGTTTAGCAAAATATGACCCCTTTAAAGCTTAGCATAAATTCAAAGGATATTATATCAGAAACAGAGAAAACTGCAGAAATAGTGAATTTTTCAGGAAAATATATCATTAACTGAACGTAAAACAAATGTCTCCATCCACTGTCATTGATCCAACTCCGTGATTTTTACTGGTGAATCAATGTTGTAGAAGATGATGGTGTTTCCATGTTCACTACAGAGCCTCTGAACATCTAAATGGGTCATATCTGATGACCATGAAAAGATGACAAACTGTATTTTACACCAATTACTTCAACGTGTTGACAGATTTAATGGTTCGGAAGTTATTAACCATTTTAGATCAGTAGATGGTTTGGTTGTCAGTGGCTGTTTAGGTCTTTATGAGTTAATGTGACACTTTTAGTTAATGTTGTCAGTGCTTTCAGAAGCTGAGTTAGCATTAGCTTAATGAGTTTCACCCCTTGTTCTCCCAGCCTCCACCCTATTATCCAAATATGGACACTTCCTAAAGAAAAACAAAATAACAATGGCCAAAAAGCTGGACTTGAAGCTTCAAAACATTAGTAGGTGATGTCACAGATTTTTTATATAGTCTATGGTTTGGTGTTTAAATGCCAAAAACTGTGGGAAATAAGGACTAGAGGTATTTCAGAAAAAGAGACAAGGAAAAAAAGCAGGTTATATCTAGGTGAGGTGGGAATTCCCATGAAAGGACTTTGTGTTTTTGCTGATACGATCAGTGGAGAAACTGAGTGGGCCTAAACAGAGACAGACAGAGGAGGAGAGAAAGCGAGGGCCATCGCTGAAATCCTAGACATGCACACAAAAGAACAACAACAAATAAAACACTGATCTTGGTTTCTCCCAAATTCATCCCAGCTGTTTTAAATGGATCCACACTTTTGTTGCTAAAGACAACATTTAATATCCTGTAATGTGGGTTTGATAGACTGAGAAAGCATTCATACATGTCACACACATGCAGACCTTTGACCCCTTCAGCATACCTGTGGAATGATGTTATTTTGGGTGGTCAGTGTGGGTCATTCAGCTCTACTTTTAGACTCCTTTTCTTTCCACAGCACTTTGTAACAGCTTGTATATGTGAATTTTTTTAAATTTATTGATTATTTTTTACATGAATACCAGTCTTTGAGATGATCATGGACCACTAATATACTTGTAAACCTCATATATAGGGTGTATCCAAAAAAAAACTATACATTTTGAAAAATTACTCCCAGTTCCGCATTTGATAATTTTGGGAATTTTCTTTTATGGACATCAGTAGGTAGGGGATTGGTGGATATTTATCCAAATTTACAGACCCATGTTTTCATGCATGAGTGAGCAGAGGCAAATTGTGCAATCTAAGTTAAAACTGGTTTGAGTTAGGGTTAGGGTTAAAACTGGTTACGGAACCCTAAACCCTAACTTGGCCTGTCCTCAGTGACATTTTCAGGCCTAAACAAGTTGAATTCACTTTGAAAGGCAGGAACAGCTGCCATGGGTAAAGAATGAAATTGACATGGTGGCCATAGTGTTAATGCTGTAACCTGGCAATTTGGTGGAAAACAAGATGGATGCCCATTGTCCCCTCCCATGATCTTTGATTGGATTTAAATCCCACAACTACTTCACACAAACTAGTTTTAACTTGGATTGCGCAATTTGCCCCTGCTCACTCATGCATGAAAACCTGGGTCTGTAGATCTGGACAAATATCCACCAATCCCCTACCTACTGACGTTCATAAAAGAAAATTCCAAAAACTGTCAAATGCGGAACTGGGGGTAATTTTTTAAAAATGTATAGGGTTTTTTTATACACCCTGTAGAGCAGATAAAGAGAAAAGTTTGTAAAAGTATTGCTATTTTCTTTTGTATATTATGTACATTTTACTCATTATTCCATATTCTAATTAATATACAAAGGTGTGGGGCAACATGAATACAACATACATACAACGAATACCTTCCATGTTTAATTCTGCCAGCACACACTACATTAAAGCAGCTGTGTATGTAAGCACTTTGGAGTGAAACTGTGGAATACTCTGTACAGTGACTGACTGGAAATGGTGCTCTTTAATTATCCAATTTAAGAAAATCTATAAAGAGAACATAATGAGACATTATGAACTCACTAACATCATTAAAATGACTTTTATGGTTATATTTACATAAGATCTATGAAAGGAAAAATTGAGAACTAAAGAAAAGGAGGGCGTCCATCTGTAAATCTGTAATTATGTCCTGGTTTTACATAGAGAGAGACAAATAAAATCCTTTTCTTTTCTTTTTCGTGCTCCTTCATGTGGCCAAGGAATGTATATAACTAGTTTTTGGCACAGTAAATTTTTTTTTTTAAATTTCTATTGTGGAAATTACACACTGAAAAGAGTGAAGTAAACTAATTCTGAATCGCATGTGAAAAAATAATTTGCAATGAGTACATGTTGATTGAATTTGTATTACTTGTGTGTGTGTTTCATTTTACACTTCACTAAATGTGCTTTGTGGTCATGTCAGTTGTAAATAAGACATTAGTTAAAATATGCTCATTACTGGCAGTTCTTTCAGTAAATGTTAAATAAAAACAGTAAAAGCCACAAGTAAAATCCACTTAAAACAATAGCATTCTTACTATGTGAATAAGGTATAAGACTGCTCCTGCTTTGCTCTTCTACATATATTTTTTGCATTTATTTATTTGTACTGTTTTTATTGAGTGCTACCTTATACTTTTTTCATTTTGCTTATATTTTGAATTTTTAAAAAATAGTTATCTTTCTGTCTATCCTTCTTATCTTATCTTTTCTTATCTTAACTTATCTAAATAGAAAGAAAGTATAGTACAGTGTAATATCATCAGATATTTTTTAAACGATGAACTTATTGATTTTTGGCCATGGATATAATTTTAAATAATGTCTAATATTCTCAATATGATGGTGCCCTTAAATTTGAAGTGAATTATTTCAGAATTAAACAAATATCCTGCATAGTTGAATAAAATTTGATTATCCTGTAACATGGAATAAAGATGAAATAAAGATGGAGTTTACTATATTTGACCTATGTGGGGAATTAAATGCATTTTTATCAGTACTATTCCCATGTTTAGAGATTTTTGCAAGTCAAATGCATATAATAAGTACTGATTGGTTTCCATTCATCTATTTATATGAACTCACCACCAAACATAGTCATATTCAATTAATATTTCTTGCAATCTGTTGCTTTTATTTTATTAAGTGGATCATGACTTTTCTGACAGTAATAGTTTATACAGTAGGTTCACATCTATAATATAGCCATATAGTAAAACATGCAAAAATAGCACACTAAAATAATAACATATAAAAAAAATATTAGTAAAAGGTTTAAAGTTATTCTCTCTCACCTACTGATAAATATATTTGTATGTTACTTTTGTTGATGCATACTGTTTTGGATTGTGTTGGATATGTTGGGTTTAATTTTACTGAATATGACTCTAATGCAAACATGAGTAAATAATGTGACATTATATTGGAAAACTTCACCTACAGCCATGAGGTGCACGCACTTTTTTTTTCATTGGACTTGTATCATGATGACTGTGAAACCATAAAAGTGTACACGCAGCAGGGAGAGAGAGCGAGAAAGAGAAGAAACGAGGGATGCATGTTGCGCAGATTGTGCAGTTCCACATTCCTGGAGTGCAAGGAGGTGTAGTTCACACATCCTATCTGCTCACTCAATTTAAATATTTTGCTGTGTTTTAAGTGCTTCTTAATTTTTCACGGTCTCCAGCCCTCTCCAGTTGATCCCTTCCAGATGTGGTTCAAGTGGGATGTGAACAAGGAAGCAGAGGCCAAGACACCGTATACATATACTGTTTGAACACAAACACATGGCATATGCACACATTTTCACCTAAAAACCCATCCTTTTGTTTTTTTATTAACCAAGAGGCAAATGTAGGAGAAAAAAAAAGCATTTATTTTTACAAAAGCAAAAAAACAATCTAATGTTTGATGCAGCCTTAAGGAGTTTGAATAAACATCGCACCAAAAAGTACATGATCTGGGGGGACATTTTTGGCATTCATTGTTTTCCTTTAACTCTGTGGGAATCAGAGATAAACTTGTTTTTAGGAAAATCACAAAAATTGAAGAGAGAAAATGATTCCTACAGCAGTCGCCTCACCGCAAACCTTGCCTGTGGGCCAATCACTGTCACAATGAATGCAGACAAGCCATATCTTGATCAGTCACAGAAAACCTCCAGGCTTATTCAGAGTGAAGCTCAAAAACATTTTATTTCAAAAGGGCTTGGAACGCTGGGATGTTGGGATGATCAACTCCAACATTTTAAAGGGAGGCTTACTGCTCCGAAGTTGTTTTGCTGCCCTTTTTTTGTGATTGGCAACCATCATCCTTTTCTTCTTCAGTAAAAATAGATAATAAGCCCTAATATAGTATATTCACTTTATGAGTTCAACAAGATGGGGTTAAGATCTCACAATTGAAAAGGCATACTTCAAAATTGTTTGTACATCTTGTATTTTTCTCTGCTTTATTGGTGTATGTACAGTTGTAGAAAAAAATATTAGACCGTCAAAAGTCATCAGAAACAATGGTTATGCAATCAAGTACTAACTACTGTGTGTATCATGTGACTAAAACAGAAAAGAAAACATGGAATGTGTAAAAGCACTGTTTTTGTCAGTACAATGCCATAGTCATGGATGTAAGAACTTCAGTGATTTTGGTTATTATGTAGAAAACATGGAAAATGGGTAGTTATCAGCTCAGAAATTAAACTCTTATGAGCTATTTTTGTTGTTATCATTATATTTGTCCAAACAAATGTACCTTTAGTTGTACCAGGCATTAAAATGAACAAGAAATTGAAGAAAACAAAGGGTGGTCTAATAATTTTTTCCACATCTGTATATAGTGTATATTAATTCCATTTCCTGTAGATCTGGACGAGTGCAAATGTTGTATTTTTTCTGCTTTATTAGTGTATTCAGTTTATATTATTTATTGCTTTTATCTTTCCACACTTACTTTTTTTTTTCCTTTTTTGCTAGTGTTTTTTCAAGAGTGTTTTTGTATGCAGCTGAGCTATTGTGACCAAGTAATTTCCCTTGTGGATCAATAAAGTTTGTCTAAGTCTAAATGCAGTTGAGTATGTGAGCTGTAATATAGTTAGGTTTAGGAGTGGAGCGGAAAATTCAGTAAAACATTACATAAAAATAAATATCTTTACAAAATCACACTTAAATTACTACTTTATTCTGAAGTAATGGGAAAATAATACTGAAATCATCAAGCATCAATAGATGTAAGAGGCAGCCACTCCTGGTTTAATTCCCAATTTCAAGGTCTGTGATTTTAGTGTAAAATACTCCACAAATTTAGTTTAAACAAACCAATAATTCTCCCATTTAAAAAGGATGGTAATTATACGTCATATTAAACTGGTTGCGCTTCAATAGTTTATTCAACTGGCTGCAATGATTGAATGAACAGTTTTAGTGCTAGTACCTGGCCTGTTAGCGTGACTTGGCTAGCATTCATTCATATTGGATTATATGGCCCATTAGCGTGCATTCTAATTAGCCCAACCCTTGTTTTCAGTCCTCATAAGTTCCAACCTAATATCCAAATATGTTCTCATACATTGTAATATCCAAGTCAGTGCTTTAAAACAGCAGTTCACAAACCACTGGGTTACAAAAATGACTCAAAGGGCAGGTGGCACCCCCTCCAGTTGTGTCTCCTGGGACCTTATTTTGAAAAAAAAAAATTGTGTTACGTTCATTAGTGAGAAATAAGTACAGTTTTGATCCCCCTTTGAATTATGCTATCATTTACATATATGGTGTTTAAAAGGTAATTTTAAGTTGCAGGTTGAAGTGTAAGTGAATACATAAGTAGATGAAAGTCGTGGAGGTGATGTCATTGTAGCTTTCAATCTCCACGATCTGTTCAGATTCAATGAAGATGTCTCTACAGCTTCCACACTGTAGTGACTTTCATTTCTTTGAATTTTTTTTTTTTACCTAAATCTCCAAGTACAACATAAAATATGCAGCGGCCATTTTGATGTTGATGACTAGTATCAGTTAAGACAACAGATGCAGATGTTATTTTGCCATCTTTACCACATGCTGCCACTTTGTGGACTTGTAAAATTGTCTTTTAAATGAATGAATAACATATGTGTAGTTACACAATATACTTGCGATTTTTGGACTCATGGCACAATGGATGGGATGGGACCGATGTGTACCACTGTCCAAAATACAAGACAAAAATCCCAGCCTTATGTATTTAGGCTCTTTTATTGATTTTTTTTTTTTTTTTTTTTTTTTTTTTCCCCCTGTTGTGTCATAACATCTAAACTTCAGTGTGAACCAAACTATGACTGTGTTACATCCCTGCTGTAGAGTGTAGATGGTTGTGAGGCTTCTTTTACTTCAAAGTATAGGCAAAAAGGGCCTTTAAAGGAGTCTAGAATAGAATAGAATAGAATAGAATAGAATAGAATAGAATAGAATAGAATTTATTTGTCATTTGCACAGATACACTGTAGTATAGGTACTGAATCGTATGTAGGATTGTGGCCAAAACTGGTACTGCAATCGCATTCAAAATACTGTAGACCAGGGGTCACCAATCCTGGTCCTCGAGGGCCTTTATCCTGCATGTTTTAGATATTTCCCTCTTTCAGCACACCTGACAGTCATTGTCTGGCTTCTGCAGAGCTTGATGATAGGCTTATCATTTGGATCAGGTGAGTTGGAAGAGGGAAACATCTAAAACATGCAGGATACCAGCCCTCGAGGACCAGGATTGGTGACCCCTGCTGTAGAGTATGGTATCCCCTGCCCCTCCCCCCAGACTAGGGGTTGCCAGATCCAGCATGAGCATCTAATACAAGGAGTTACCATGGCAAGAGACGAGTCCCATACCGGTATAAATACCGGCCCGGGTGGGGTGAGACCACAGACCCGGCTCTCAGTGGCTCTTATCAGGTGGTGAAACTGTGGGAGACCACGGTAGAGCCGGCATCGGTCTTCAAATTCTCTGCTTTCAGTTGTCTCCATGTTTTAAAAGCAACATATCCTTGTTTAGTTTCTCACTTAGTCATAATTTATCTGGTAATAATAAGAGGCCTTTTAGGTTTAGTAACGTCAGACATTTATGATCGGAAATGTTCCAGGTGCAGCTCAGTGGGAACTGGTAACCTGGATGCTGAAACACTACTGACTTTGTGACTGGGACATAGGTGATAGGTGGAGCATCAGACCAAAACACAAAATGACAACATAAACATTATATAGGGGCTGACACTTAGCTTTTCAAATGTGAATATTCTGACTGGACTACTACTGTCAGTCATATCAGCTTTGGAAATGAACATGATTCCTTAATGTCTGTTAACATTCAGGGCCATTTTATGATTACTTGGGACATAATTCTTACATACATCTCCTTTAACTATAGGATTTAAGGGAATATATTGTATTGTAACATCATACTAGTTCCATAAAAAAAAAATGATTTACTTTAGTGTGCGTGATTTTATGTCATTTATCAAATGCTGACAAACACATTCAATGCAGTGAATAAATGTAGGGTTTTTTTTTTCCCCTCTTTTACGGTATTTTTCCCCTCTTTAGTAACATAGAGATTGTGATTTATCATAGATGAATGTCTCACCATGTATCGAGAGTTCCTCTGTGATTCCTACCTCTAATTCTCTCCCTAGTTAAACACTAATACTTTTATTAACCACTCCAACATGTCAACTTAACTGAACAGCATTACCGTTTTTTGCTGATATTATGCTTGCCTGCTTACATACTGTGTAACCACAAAGAAGAAATTCAGTTACAAACGTGTCAAAATTGCATCCAAGATTGAGAAACTGGAAAGAGTGATCTAAGGAATCTCCCATCCATCTACACCAAACTTAATGGTGCACAAATGATGGAATGTTTTTGAAAGTAGGTGAGGCATGAAAGAGCCCATAAATAGGCTACCAGGCCCAGGACTTGGGAGACGTTCAATGCAACATTATCCCAGTGCAAACAACACAGGAGCAAACTGAGTGTCTTCATCTCTCCTCGTCCTCCAGACAGACAGAGTAAGAGGAAGGGTGGATCGACCTCAGTAACACCGAAACACAAAATTTATAGGACCCTGTGCAGCGAGACAGTCGGGGTTATGCTAAATCTGCCGTTTTTGCCTGCTCAGTTAGAAAACGGCATTAGATTGAACTCAGTCAGTTCATCAAAAAGGGGGGATTTGGGGAAGCTTGTTTAATTTACAGGTCCTCAGGCCCACCATGAAGAGGTGATTGGCTTGGCATGCCGCAGTGCCAAAACTGGAGCCAATGGCAAATTGTTCCCCTCTCTTTAGGTCATATCAAGCTGAAACCATTAGAGAGGTGGAGCAAGGCAGTAAAAGAACTTGGGTCAGAAGTCTTAAGTGGAATTATGGAACTAATGATCATTTCAAGGCCAGAATCTCGTGTTTTTATTTATAACCTACCGACATCAAACCAACCTACAGATGATGAGTCATGCTGTTAACGGACACGAAACTTTAAGGAGCAGAACCTAATTTTCTCAGCTTAGCAGACCCAGGGAGTAGAGTCAGTCACAAAGACGAGTGCCGAGAAGGAAAAAAGGGGCTGCAAGGGCATAAGGACTACATGGGAACTAATAATCCCTTCACAATAGTCGGCACGTCTGTGTTCTGATCTGCACCACAGAAACTCTCTATGGTGTGGAACATTCCTTCAGACCCAGGTTTAGTCCCTCCTGGAAACGGACACTGATTAGCTTTTTATCCCAACTTCCCTGTCGAAGCCAGTATTTTAGGTCTCATATAGTTCATGGTAGGGGGCCAGCAGACAAACCCTAACTGCTTATCATTTGAAGAACAATTTTAGAGCATCATGAGGAGTTTAACAAAGCGATTGAAGTAGTCTGTTAAAATTAAAAGCAAAAATTAATCTCCACGTAAGAACTTTCTCTTAAAAGATTTCCAAATCTGTCCTCAGCTCTAAGCCTTGGCTGTATAAACCATTGTTTTTGCATATTTGTGGACAATACTCAAGCCAGCCACACATGCCACAAAACTGTTTATGATGTTTTAGTTTGCATGTCAGTCCTGACTTGTTCTGGAGAAGCTCTGGTATCTATCGACTGGAACATTCATATATAAATTCCATTGTGGCAAAGTGTAAATTCAATTCTTTTTACTGCATTTATTACAAGTGAGTTCAGAAGGCAGGATACAGAATGTACTTGTACTGCACGCAACATCTTGATACTGGTGAAATGCACACTCTTGTACTTTTATACTGAGTCATCATCAGTGTTTGCACAAGAGAAGCTCACAGTATTAAGGATTTGAGAATATATGGATTAGTCAAAGCAGCAGTCCAAAGGATTTTATATATAATTTGTAATCTGTTCTCCCATAAAGTCATGAGACCTCAACAGATGCTGGGCATGTGGTCAAGCAGACCAGGTTAAAGACCCTCTTTGAACTTGTTTATAAAGGTTCAGTGTGATAAGATTTAACTGCAAAAACATAACATGCTATTGCAAATCATTAAAATTATGCATAATTTTATCTAGATTTATCTGAAAATAAGAACAGCTGTGTGTTCATTACTTCAGACTGAGCTACAGAGGCAGCAGGTCCTCTTCACAGTGCCATGTCTCTACAGTTAGTCACATGGCTTATGCTGCATTTCCACTGCGTGGTACCGACTTGACTTGGCTCGGTCTTTTTGCATTTCCATTACGAAAAAGGACCTGGAATCTGGTACCCGGTAGTAGTGTTTTGATAACACCTCTGCCAAAGTTCCAAGCCATATTAAACCGTGACATATAACACTGCAGACCACTGATTGGTCAGACAGTTTTCTCGGTGACCCACCGTTTTACAAAAACAGATGCGGAAGTTGACAGTAAATATAGCGGTACATTAATCCACATGATAACAGCCCAAAACTACACCATGGTCGGTAGAGGAGATTTAGTCTTTGGTGGCTGACGTAAAAATTCAGACGAGACAACACGCAACGAGTGACTTTATCAGCAACTCTCTGAACAAACGACATGGAAATAACACACCGCATTGCTATGACGTCCAGGTACTCTAAAGTCGGTAGTATCCTATAATGGAAACAGTCTCCAGGAATACTGAGTTGTGTCGAGCCGAGCCAAGCTGGTTCCACATAGTGGCAACGCGGCATTAGTGAAATTACTGTTACCGGTTGGATAAGAACACCATTTTTGGTACAATGTTTCCTCTGGGACTATGAAAGAGTATTAACCTAGAAGCCCCTGGAAATGTTTCTCTCTCTCTCTCTCTCTATAT